>NC_136276.1:22150475-22862975 GCF_964198595.1 Lampetra fluviatilis | reverse complement strand
CCACACGCTGGTATAGAACAGGCAACGGATCTGTGACTACATTGGAATGGAGGGGGGCAGGTAACGTGCCATGCTGGACCGTGCCAACAACCAACAATGGCCCGTCAGGGCAACTGCGTCTTGAGGAGGTAGAAGTCGCGCACGGAGCGCGCGAGCCACGCGCGGAGGTCGCGCACCACCACGAAGCCGCGCACCTTCCTGCTCCAATCTCCCGCAGAGGCGGCGGCCCCGGACAGGGGGTCCGAGGCCGCTGACCCCTGGGGCTCCCCGGCGAGCTGCGCGTGACCCTCGGTGCCCGACTGCAGCAGCGAGAGAGCCGCACGTGCGCTCATTGTGAGCGCGAGGAGCTGGGAGCGCGTAGTCGCGAGGCGCGCCCCCAGCTCGGCACGGCCCAGCCCAGTTTGGTCGTCGGAGGCGAGCAGCAGGAACTCGCAGAGGGCCCCGTAGGCGAGTACCAAGTCGCCGAGGCGCTGCGCCGGGGAGAGAGCGCGCCACACCGAGTAGGAGACGACGGCTGTGGGCAGTCCACTGAGCTGCAGCTCGGGAGCGGAGAAGGCCGGGTCGCTGAACGGGGCGCCCTGCACTGATATCTGCGGTTGGTGGTGGCAGCGGCGGTGGCGGCGGAGGGAAGAAGAGAGAGATGATTTGGAGTGAGACGTGGTGGAAAAGACACGCGAGAGAGACAAGAACAGAGAGGTGGAGTAAGACACGGAGGGAGATGTGGAGAGAGACGTGGAGAGAGACACGGAGAAAGATAAGAACATAGACGTGGAGAGAGACATAGAAAGAGACACGGAGAGACAGCTTGAAACCACCTCTACTCTAATCTACATTTGAAGTTTTCGTGACTGCAGGGATTCATACTCTTTGGTTCTTTCGGTAAAGTCATGTAGGTATAAAATGAAATAAATTAAATCACGACGTTTCGGGCGCAACAGAAGCGTCCGTCATCAGGTGGGACAACCACAGCAAGAAACAATTGCTGAAGTGGGCAAAAGGGCTGCTGTAACAAGAGGCTATATAGGTAAGAGAGGGGGGAGGAGCCAGGGAGGAGAGATAGAGAGGGGGGGGGAGTGCTGCCAAGTGGAGCGCTACTAGTAGGGATTAAAGGGCGAGCAGCGAACAAAATGTTGGGGGGGGGGGGGGGGGAAGGGAAGAGAGCGGGGCTGGGAGTGGGGAGCTGAAGCAACAGGAGATGCGGATATGAAGGCAACACCGTAAAGCATTTAAGGTTTTACCTGGTTAATAACATCCTTCCAATAATTGCTCAATTTGTATCCATCTTCTCGGTTGAAGTTATGTCTATGTTTATATATCTGGATGGCTTCATGAACAAACCTTTAATAGTAGCCCGAAGGTTTGCAGAGCACCTTGGTCTCGGAAAAACAATATCATGAGAGCCCACAGCGTTATAGCAATGGTCAGATCTGCCTTGTGCTCGCGAACACGGTCTGAGACGTGTCGTTTCGTTTCCCCAATGTAACAATCACCACAGGTGCAACTTAGTTTGTAGACTCCAGGATATTGCATGTCAGGAATGACATCCTTCACAGATGAGATTAGATCAAGGATTTTGTTTACTGTACTGAATCGGACCTGGATCTTGAGTTTGTTTAAGATTTTGAAATATTTTTGGTAACGCCTGCTATGTATGGTAATATGATGGTTTTGATCAGCGTCTCAGGGGGTTGTTTCTCCATGGTTGGAGAAACAGCTTTGCGGATAATGCGGTCCAAATATCCATTCATCTTAAGGGCCTGGTGTATATGTTCCAGTTCACTGGCTAAGTGGTGTTGGTCAAAAATGCAGTGGGCCCTATGGTGTAGTGTTTTGATGAGGCAATTCTTCTGTGCCGGATGGTGGTGGGAATCAGGTTTCAGATAGGAATCTGTGTGGGTGGCTTTCCTGTAGACAGAGTGTCCCAAAGAGCCATCAGGTCTCTTAAACAAAACATCTAGGAATGGTAGCATACCATCCTTTTCCACTTCCATGGTGAATTTGATGGATGGATGTATGGAATTAATGTGGTTGAGAAATTGGTTCAATGCTGGCAGGCCATGTGGCCAAATGACGAAAGTGTCATCCACATATCGCTTCCACAAGGAAGGACGTAGGGTGGATGTCTGGATGGCATCTGTTTCAAATTTCTCCATAAAACATTCGCTATCACTGGGGATAAGGGGGAACCCGTGGGGTTACCTTCATTTTGTTTGTAGAAAGTGCCATTCCAGGTGAAATAAGTGTAACCAGAGTAGGAACATCAGGGTTCAGTCCATGTTGGACGAAATCTTAAATTATTGCTAAGGTGTCAGGCACAGGAACCTTGGTGAACAGAGAAACCACATCAAAGCTGACGAGAAAATCATCTGGAGACAGTGAAATGCCCTTGAGCTGAATTATGTACTGCTGAGGTAGTCTTGCCAGTGAATGGAAGCAAGGTATCAGACACAAAACAGGCCAGCTTGTAGGTAGGTGAGTTGATAGTAGAAGCGATGGGCCGCAGTGGAGTGCCTTCTATATGGATTTTAGGAAGACCTTTCCTGACATGCAATATCCTGTAGTCTACAAACTAAGTTGCACCTGTGGTGATTGTTACATTGGGAAAACGAAACGACATGTATCGGACCGTGTTCGCGAGCACAAGGCAGATCTGAAACATGGCAGGACTAATACATCCGCCGTGGCTGACCATTGCTATAACGCTGTGGGCTTTCATGATATTGTTTTTTCCGAGACTAAGGTGCTATGAAAACCTTCAGGCTACTATCAAAGGTTTGTTCATGAAGCCATCCAGATATATAAACATAGACATAACCTCAACCGAGAAGATGGATACAAATTGAGCAATTATTGGAAGGATTTTTCTTAACCAGGTAAAACTTTAAATGCTTTACGGTGTTGCCTTCATATCCGCATCCCCTGTTGCTTCAGCTTCCCACTCCCAGCACCGCTCTCTTCCCTTCCCCACCCCCCCCCCCCCCCATTTTGTTATCTGCTCGCCCTTGAATCCCTTCTAGTAGCGCTCCACTTGGCAGCACTCCCCCCCCTCTCTATCTTTCCTCCCTGGCTCCTCCCCCACCTCTCTTACCTATATAGCCTCTTTTTACAGCAGCCCTTTTGCCCACTTCAGCAATTGTTTCTTGCTGTGGTTGTCCCACCTGATGACGGACGCTTGTGTTGCGCCAGAAACGTCGTGATTTATTTTATTTTATACCTACATGACTTTACCGAAAGAACCAAAGAGTATGCCTCTACTCTGTTTCCCTCACTCTTGCTTAAGAACCTGAGCACGGAGGGTAGTGGTGGCAGTGGTGGAGGAGCGATAAGTGCAGAGGTTAGCACGCTGCGCTGCAAACCCGGCGACCCAGGTTCGATTCCCTCTCACGGGCCAACACCAGTGACGAATATCTGAACCATTCCTGGGCTTCCCCTAGGTCGACTCAGCCTCAAATGAGTACCTGGTGCTGTGTGTAAGCATCACTACTGGGGAGACACAGGCGGCCGCAAGCAGCACTTGCGTCTTTGTACGATGGCGTAGTGCTTAGCGCGTCCCTGTGCTTCGACCCCGGCAGAGACCCGAGTTTAAAATTCCCCGCTCACGGCCATCATCAACACCGGCCTCTCCTAGGTCGACTCAGCCTTAAATTAGTACCTGTGTAAAACATCACCACTGGACGGGCGTGGTGCTGGTCACCCTACCCAGCAGCCTGTGAAGGCTATACGGGGAAACTTTGTCGTTTTGGCTGCTATACATTTCCACGTGATAAGCCACTTTTCGTTGAGTTATCGTTTGTGGCCAGGTCACCTCTGAAAGAGAGTCATATAGCTCAATGGGCCTTACCTGCTAAAATTAAAATAGGAAAGATCAGTTGTGTCTGATGTGGTCAGTGCTCACGTAGGCGGTGTACAGCTCCTGTGCCTCCCTGTAGAGGTAGACCGAGTGGCTGTACCCTGCGCTAAGCAACTCGGGCAAAGTCGCGTTGGCCGAGCCCTGCGGCTGTAGTCGCGCGGGGGAGAGGAGTACCAGGACCACGGCGAAACCTGCAGTCAACACCACCACCAAGATCATCATCATTACCACCACCAGCAGCAGCATCAACATTACCACCGCAAGCATTATTATCATTATGATCATCAACATTACCACCACCAGCATCAACATTACAACCACAATTATTATTATCATTATGATCATCAACATTACCACCATCAGCATCATCAACATTACCACCACTATTAACACCGCCAGCATGATCATCAACAACATTACCAGCATCATCAACACCAGCGTCATTATCATCATTACTACCAGCAGCAGCATCATCACCATCATCAAAGACAAATGCAACATCAACATCATCACACTAAATATCTACTCCACTACCTCTAGCACCACCGTCAACAAAGAAAAAGATCCCCTGTATAGCCCTTACAAGTCACATCGCAATGTTCCTGAAGAAGAACGTTTTAATCAGTGTGCACTGCCTGCGGAGAGTTATAACACATTTATGGAAACTGAAAAATGGGAAAATATGCACGCTTGCAGTTACAAATAGAGACAAGAGGAACGCGTGGAGTAGAGGACCCACACAGGTTGGTGGTGGCATCGTCCTCACTGTTAGGACAAATGAGTGCAGCGCTTGGGCAAGACGCGCCACGGCGAGACGACTCCCATCACCGAATCATTTCCACGGGGCATTATTAAAAGTATCCATAGCAGTAATCTGCCAAAGCGTGAAACGAAAGGAAGATTTTAAAGAGCCTGCGATGTCGTTCTCAAGAGCGGACCATTCGGTCCCGACGTTTAGTTTGCTGTCCTTCCCCCCCCCCACCCCCACTGTCCTTCTCCCCGCACGATTAGCACGTTTGGCTATACGTACGGTGCGAACAAAGTTCAACATACATTCATTCACACACATACGTCAAAACGCTCATGACCACTGCGAGATTGACCCGCGACTCAAGTGTGGACACAGGAAGCGCGGCCTTCATCGGAGCGCCGCGTGTCAAGGCGTCGTTGCAGGAGAAGTTTGCGGAATAATCAAGTAAATGCGTCGTTAAGTTGAGGATCTCTCTAGGAAAGCAAGAAGAACGAAGACGACGTTGAGTCGGTTGCTGTCGTTTGTTTGTTTCTGGAAATCCGACGTGACCAACGTAGACATTAAAAAAAAGGTTACGCATAGAAGAAGACCTGATGATGTAGGTAGTGACGAGAAGGAAACTGGTACGATTTGGACACATGTAGGATGGACAACAGAAACATTAAAGGTGTGTTGTTTGGAAAAAGGGAACGAACCGGACAGAGAGGACGACCTATCAGAGAATGTCTTGATGATGACATAAGAGATTGGTGCCAGAAAGATGTGGCATTAATTGAGCATATTGGCAAGGCAGAGGAAAGTGGAAACAAATGACGAAATGTGCAGTGGACACCTACGGGTTATCTTCCCATGGATCGTGATAATAAGGGAAGTCCAAAGCGATTGATTCGTGAGACACGGGCAACGAGGGGATCCGGAGTCCACGAGTTTGTTCAATTTTGACTTAAAACTTTCGTGACGGCAGGAATTCATATTCTTTGGTTCTTTCGGTGAAGTCACGTAGATAGAAAAAATATTAAAAATTAAAAAGTGGTTTAAAAAAAAGTCGTTTTATTTTGTATTATTATTTCTATCTACGTGACTTTACCGAAAGAACCAAAGAATGAATTTGTTGAATGTCTCCTGTTCCTCATTGGTCTTGCGTTCGTGACGATATCATCGTTATTATCACATTTGTAACTGTAAATACACGTGCGCCTTCCAATGCAATCACCATAATCATCGCCACAATCGCCACAATCTTTTGAACGCGACGAACAGTCGTTCTTTCAAGTTGCTCAGCGACTAAGAATGCTCAGCGATCGTACACGCCGCCGTGGAAGAGCCCCGTGTGTTGGCAGCATTGCCACGGAAGCAACCTGGGCTCCCGTCTCTCCCGCGATGTTCGCATCGCAACAACGACAACGATCGCCCGTGGCTCGCTTGCTCAGAGATGGCAACTGCGCGGCTCCAGACCCCGCACACACAGCCGGCGCCGATTTACGTGCCCTAGTTTTGCGAGTGGACAGTGTCCAACGGTGTTGATTGATAATTGCTGCTGCTAATTGTAGAATGCTTTGATGTTGTCTGCCGGCCGAGTCGCCCCTTTTACAAAGAGCTTCTTAGCTCACTGGGCTTTACTCAATGGGAAATAAACTTCTGAAATTCCGACACTGTGGCCATAGTGTCAATGACTTGTAATGTTGTAGTGGGTTTACTCTCCAACACACCAGTGTGCTGTACTCGTAACGAATTCGCATGTTTGTTTTTTGTGACAAACCTTACAAATTAGCTGTGTCGGGTGGTGGTGGGTTTAACGACACATTCATATTTACGCGATCTAACCCCAAAAAACCTCTATTATGGCGTCAATGTGGGTTGTTATTTGTTGTGTTGTGTTCTCTGTGTCAATGTGATACCGGCCAATGAATGCGAGCGCGTGCAGAGAGAGAGAGAATCGATGACCCAGGCTGTGAATCTTACCTAGCACGGCGCGCGACGACGGCATCATGATCATCTCTTTCACCGTGGTGGCGGTCACTGTGGCTTCTGCTCTCCGCATCTCTGCGGCGGTGCCCTTAAATAGTCGCCGCTGATGCCGCCGCTGTTGCCGAAACCGCTGAAGATGCCCGTCGCACGCAGCTTGGGGGTTTTTCTTCTCCGTCATCCCGAAACCCGAAGAGATCCGCAAGAGTAGCGGGGGGGGGAACTCTCCTCCTCGCCCGCAGAGATTGACCAACCTCACCACCCGTGCAGTCCACGACCCACCCACTCCCAGCCCACGTCGAGAGCACGGGGTGGGTGAGGGCCGAGAAGTCCCTCTCGCAGTGACCGTGGAAGTCACGCGGAAACACCGCCGGCTCCTATAGCGCGACACTGCGTAAGGTGTGTGTAGTGACTGCCTTAACCTGAACCGTCGGTGAGAATTTCCAGAACGACTAAGCCGTGTCGGCCCATGGTGTTATATATACATACACCGTGTTGTTGCAAGTACGTGCAATATAGGACTGCCTCAATATAATAATGGGGTATTGTTTTCTTTCACGATGCCATATCAAATGTCCACGATATATTCACGACACGTCGCGTTGTATACCGTGCTTCGCTGAAATTGGGTGACAAATGAGAAGAATTCTCCACGCAGTCTCTTTACCAGAGCGGGGGACGCAGAGTGGCGAGGGTGGTGGTGGTGCCTTCATGGGTGTTCGCTTAAAGTACTTGCCCCAAATTTTTTCTTTGTCTTTGGTGATGCTGGGCAGCTAAAACAGAGCAAGTTGGCACAGGAGGGAGCACAGGTGGTGTATCTGCCATTCATTTGACTCCATTGCACCTGCTCAGTCTTTCCCGTGACCTGTCAGCGAGCGAACATTCAACAATTTAAGTGGCCTATAAACTAAATTATAAACTTTTATTTTACCAGGTAAGGCACATTCAGCTACATTGCTCTTTTTCAGAAGCGACCTGACCACAAATGATAGCTTAAAGTGGCTCATAATATATAAATGTATAGCAGGCAAAATACTCTAGTTTCTAAATGTGGAGGGAAAAACGAGAGGCCTTAGAGAAAAATCTACGCAACCACGGGGAGAACGTGCAAACTCCAAATATATAGGCATCAGGTTCGGGATCGAACCCACGGCCCCCTCTATACCAGGCGAGGTAAGTAGCATATCGACACCGTGGCCTTAAAGTGCACCTGGCCTAGCACAAGCGACGTGGTGATGTCGCCGCCGCTAAGTGACGAATAGCGGTTGTTGTTGTTGATGGTAGTGGGGAGCGGTAGTGCAGCGGCACTATGAACCCGGCCACCCCAGTTCGATTCCAGATCAGGGACAACACCAGTGATGATTTTCTGAACCGGTCATGGGCCTCCCCTAGGTGGGCTCAGCCTCAATTGAGTACCTGGTGTGGTGTGTAAACATCGCCACTGGGGAGACAAAGGCGGTCCAGCGTGGTGCTGGCCACCCACCCTCTTGTGTACCGTGTCGGGCAATCATCGGTGCTACTCGCTAAAAGCACTAGCCCCAACAGTCTGTTCAGGCTATACCGGGGATTTTTGATAATGGTAGTGGTTACGATGGAGGTGGTAATCCCGCCGTGAACACTCCAATTCGTGGTAAATTATCACTGCGCAACAAAGACAAAGATCCCCTGTATAGCCTTAACAGACTGTAGGGGCAAGTGCCGTTTTAGCGAGCATCTATCAAGGCCGGAGCGGCACACGAGGGGGTGGGTGACCAGCACCACACCCGGCCGCCTTTGTATCCCTAGTAGCGATGTTTACACACCGCACTAGGTATATAAATATCGCCACTGGAAATACAAAGGCATCGCACACACTTGTCAGAGGCACAACATGGCCACGAAGGTTTAAGAGTGAATGTAATTTATATTGTTAAGTTTGTTTTTGCACATCTGTATCATTGTGGAAAGCGTTGGTGTTGTCTGCCGGCCGAGTCGCCCTTGAAAAAGAGCTTCTTTGCTCAATGGGCTCTACTCGATTGGAAATACACGTCTTGTTCTTCAGCTTCTGGAATCATTATTCACGATGGTCAGGTCAAATCGTAACCTCGCGTTTAATGAATGACTCCGACTCAGAGCACGGCGTTGACCGTGTTAATTCATCGACGGTTGCGCGGGTTGAATAAAATATTTAACAAACGTTAAACTATCAATCCTGTCAATCCCTTGTCAGTGCCCTACCTTATTACAGACCAATCCCGTGCCCCTTATAAATCTCAACGTTCATCCTGCAAAGTCCCATCACGAGGGAGAAACACAAATAGGCAAAAAATGCCCGTACTGAAACGGCTGTACGCCGTATGGACCTAAAAACTAAATTTTCCTGTACAAGAATACGGTTAAACCGTATGGGTTGACAGTTGTGTAAACGAGCAACCTGACGAGATGTCTGAGATGTGGCGACACGGACGAGGGACACAACAATCATTGTGGATCTTACTCTGCGCGATTCATGCATCGTAGCAGCATCGCCATATCGCGGCGACTTTGGTTTGTTTACACTGCAAGAAAGCCTCAATGAGTCTCGAATCTTCCTCAGCAGCGGGTCCTGTCAGGGTTTCGCCGTAGGGGGTCGATCTTGTTGCTGTGCGTAATTCCTGTTGAGTAATTTTCAGGACAATTGTCAGCATTGGGATGTTTTGTTCTCTCCCAATACCAGCTACGTTGTACCTGTGTGTTTAGCTAAGGGAGGAGACTGGAGGACCCGGGGGAGAGAATACAAACTCCGCACAGAAAGGCGCCCGAGTCGGGAGTCGAACCCAGACGCTGCTTGCTGTTGTGAGGCGCAGGTGTCACCACCGTGCCACCACCACTCTGCCACGATGCTCAATGTACGTTTTTGTGTTGAACTTCTTTCGTACCATACGCAGCCAACCGTGCTCATCGGAGGTGCCCAGATGACCGGAACCGTGCCCTCACGTCACCAGTAGTCTCAGGTCACTGACCCTGCCTTTATTTTTAAACGCAGACAGGCACTAATAGTGACAGTCGCTGCAAACGACTGGGTTCACAAGTATTGTAGGAGGCCGGTGATAGAGCGTGTTAACACACACGGATACTGCCCTGCTGCATTGCTTCTGGCGTAAAACCCACTCCATCTGTGATACGTTGTCACTCGGGGATATTCCGTGACAGGTTGTTAGGGCCCCGTCCATCATTTGGGTGCGGAGCCCGGGGCAAATCCCCCTGTGCGCCACCTCCCCCGGACGCCTACAAACCAAAGCGAGTCGCCGTAAGCTAAGGACGGCTCTGCAGGTGGCACACAGAAAGCATGGCACGCGCAGAGGGAATGCTGGCCACGTGAAATCTTCCAGTTCATCTGCTGCACCAGTCGGTTGGTGCCTTACCCACCCCCTCACCCTCCTACCCCATCAACCCCGTGTCGTCAGCAGGGATCCCCTTCGTGTCGGGAAGATTCGGGGTCGGGGGGTGCAGTATCAGCCGCCGGCTTCATTGGTGAGAAAGCCGGACCTGAAACCGGAACTGAAACCACGGGGTGAAAATATCTCCCGCTCATACTGAATGCTTCGATTGGCAGGTTTCGTTTTCTAAAAATAGCTACCCCTTGCGATGGAAGGCGCCGCCTCGCAAGGGGATTTTCTTTGCGCTGATAGACCTGCAGCATTGCCACCACGAAAGATACAGATCCCTCGTATAGCTTTAACAGACTTTCGGGGCAATTGCTGTTAGCACCTATAAAAGCCACCATCACCACCATTTTGCCTACCATCAATACCATCACCAACAACAGCAACCGCTGTTCGCCACTAAGCGCGGAAGATCAACAACAGGAAAATTCGCACATCTCTTTGGTGAGTTGAAACTTAATGACAAGCCCCAGGAGTGTGATTGTGGTCATGCAAAACAAACTGCGGACCATACGGTAAACCCATACAGATACATAGAGACCTATTATACATATAGTTTTGGTGATTAGTGCCTAACGCCTGACACTGTACGCTGTGTCTAACGCTGGGTAGGCTATGTGGATCCGAGTCACGTTACAAATTAGCCAGTAGAATTTCTGCACTACGCTGACACCATCTGGAATGCCACTTCATACATTTTTGAAAAAAGGAACCATTGTAATGTTGATTCGAAAACGCAACCCCAAAATAGATTATGCAATAACACACGTTAGGTGATTCGTGAAATGCACCGTAATTTTGTTGTGGCTGAAATCATTTCAGAATCTAATCGTGGAGATATTGTCTTCATTCCCAGAATTTATCTGGCACGGTCTGATGTGAATTTACCATTTATTTTGAAGCGAAGACAATTTCCTATCATTCCTGCATTTGCTATCACTGTCATTAAGTCACAAGGACAACCTTTTCAGTATGTTGGACTTTATCTCGACGAAACAGTTTTTTTTCCCACGGACAACTTTATGTTAACTTTGTCAAGAAGCAAAAATCCAACGAACATCGAAATGCCAATTCAACAAAATTCATCTCAAGGAAAACTTTTGGGCGATGATCGTTATTTTATATCAAATGTGATATATAGAAAACGAATTATTAAATAAATTCAGTACAATCTTTAAATGTTAGTATTTTCACGAATAAATACAAAAATAATAAATCTCATCACTTTCTCTCTCATCATTTTATCCCATTACTTTATTTATCTCTAGATACAGTCGTGTAGAATTACAGATGGAAATACTGTAAACCACTGTGGTCTGTGCTCCTTCAAAGGAGAAGGTTCAGCAAAACGACACGAACTCCATCATGAAGCCCTCTCGTTGTGGCCAACAGCAGACCTCGACATTGACATTCAGCTTTTTAACTTATTGCTGCCACGAGAAAGAGTGAAATAGAGTTGCAGCAATGGATCCGCTGACAGCCACGAACACCGCAAGTGTACTCTGAGCCGTCAACAAAGACTTACACCTTCATACGAGTGTTTGGGATTTAGGCTCCCTACGCAATGATCTGTGTTGTGAAGACCCTCCACCACCCGACGCAGTCAAATTAATTACATCGTCGCGTGTGGCGCAAAGGGGTTTAACGCAACAATGAAGATTGCTTCAGCTCGCTGGTGAAGTTAACTTTACCTAAGGGTTTATTTGTGAATGCTAACATTGGCTGCGAAAACCCATATACGTTGTAGGGGCTAGCTTTATGGGGCCCCGGGGCTCGATATTGCACTGGCGCGTTCATTGTAAGTGAACAGCAACGCCTGTAATGCTCTTATACAGGGACAAACACATTCCTGCGGAGGGAGCTGGTAGGAACGTTAGGTTGCTCGGTCAATGGCCAGGGTCAACGGCGGCGTGATGTATTCCGCAAATATGCCCGACTGTGAGGGCGGGTACAAGCCGGCGTGAATAGGTTAAACGTTGAGTTTTATAAGGGCACTACGGGGTGACCAGCCTCTCCCCACCCAGCCCCACCCCTCCCACCCAGCCCCACCCTCCACACCCAGCCCCTCCCCACCCTCTCCTCCCCACCCAGCCCCTCCCTCCCCGCCCAGCCCCTCCCTGTACGACGGACGGACACAATAATCCCCTGTGGGCTGGTGTAACCAGGAGGTTCCTACCAGTAAGACCCCCCATATAGCTAGCGTGCACACACACTCTCTAGCTCACACTCACACACTCTTGCACACACAACCACAACAACTACCATTCGCCACTAAGTGGCAGTGACGTCAACTCGGCACTTGTACCAGGCTATGTGCACATTAAGGCCACGTGAAGTGTCGAACGCCCGCTGGTAGGAGGTCACGGGACAGACCCAGGTGCCATGGGTTGACTGACTGAGATGACTGGCCGATGCACCACCTGTGCCCCCTACTGTGCCAACTTGCAGTGTTTTAGCCACACGACGCTTCGCTCGTTGTTGTCATCATCGCTCATCTGGAGGACGACTGCCTTCAACTGCCAAGTAGCCTCCTTCACGATGCTTCTCTACAGAGGTCGATCTTGACATCGCTGGTACCGGTCATCGGCAAGTCCACTCAGCTCCATATCCTCTCATACCACATCAGTCCATCTCTTTTCCAGCCCATGTCGTGCCCGTTAAGCCCCCTCCATGCGGCCAAACAGAAGCTGCTTGGGCATGCGGTGGCTGGGCATGCGGGCTACATGACCCAACCAACGCAGCCTTGCCTGCTGGAGGAGCTCGCCAATGATTGGGACTGTTTTCAGATCTTGCAAGGATCTGTGAGCTCATCGCACTGTGACCCAGTCTGGTTTCACACACTCACACGCACCACTGCGATGCTCCGAACCGCAGGTTTCGTTTGTCCCATGAGAGGTGAGAACTCGAGTCGGGGTTTTTTAACCTACCCCGGACGAACGCGTGGGGGAGCAGAGCCACGCAATATGCATGGCCAGTCCTCGCCTGCGTCACTACGCTAATCCCAACGTGTTTCTGCTGTTCCTGCTGCTGTCACTGATTCATTTAAATTGCGTCATCGTCGTGAAGAATATAAGTAACATCGGCAGACGACAATACGCCTCCTTCGTAGATGTGTCTGCCTCTCCATCATGGGTTGTGTTGTAAAAATGTCTTTAGTATATACGTCAAGACGCTGAGATGTGAAGGAGGCGCAGCGTCTCTTCGTCTTTTCTCCACGATGACGCAAATGATTACTCACAGGGAGGGTCCTTGCCTATACCATCGGGCAGTTCACCAGCAGCATTGGTTGAAGCAAGCCCGGCTGCTGATGAGACGCTGCGTGTCGAAGCCGGCCCAGAGTGTTGCTTGTGACGCATCAATACTGCTGACAATGAGTGCACTCCCAGAAGCAGGCCGTGCTAGGTGCCCGGTGGGCCGGGTCGAGCAGCGGTTCTCGACCTTGTGTGTCCACTGTTATACCCCCTTGTTGAAGTTTGTTACAAGCAAGTAACTCCCCCCCCCCACACACACACGTTTCCAGGCCCAACATGTTTCTGAGAAATGAATAGAATAATGAACATCAGTATGTTTACCGATTGTCCATTTTGTGAGGTTATCCTAACTAGCCAGCTAACCAACTGCAAGCGAATGAAAATATTCAACGGACGCTCACCATGCGTGGTTACTCTTGGAAACCATATTGTTTACGTCGATGAGTTTAGAATGGTGTTTTATATCGTTCTGGGTTACCATATGGGTTTATATTTTATCGTAGTTATTTTATATTTATATAGGGATCCGCGTACCCCCTGTTGAGAACCAACGGTATAGGAAACACTTTCTTGCTCTGTGTCCAGATACGGCTATTTTACGTGTTCCACGTTTAGCTTGTTTGCAACCAAGGGCGCTGTGGTGGCGAGATGTTAACTACCTCGCCTGGTATGCAGGAGGTCGTGGCTTCGATTCCGACCCTGACACCTGCTGCATATTTGGAGTTTGCATGTCTCTGTCCCCGTGGTAGTGCATATTTTTCTCCGGGCCCTCCGATTTTCCCCTCCACATTTAGAATCAACGTGCGTTTAGAGTTTTTGGCTACTATACATTTCCACGTGATGATAAGCCACTTCGTTGAGCTATCATTTGCGGCTAGATCGCTTCTGAAAAAGAGCTATATAGCTCAGTGGGCCTTACTTGGTAAAATAAAAATAGTAATTCTAGATTTGAAGCTTTCGTGACTGCAAGGATTCATACTGTTTTTTCGGTAAAGTCACGTAGGTACATTTTTTTAAATTAAAAGTTAATTAAAGTAATAATGGAAATAAAATAAAATAATAAATCACGACGTTTCAGAGCACTCCCTTTAAGAGTGTGCTCCTAATCTCAGCTCGTTACCTGTATAAAAGACACCTGGGAGCCGGGAAATCTTTCTGATTGAGAGGGGGTCAAATACTTATTTCCATCATTAAAATGCCAATCAATTTATAACATTTTTGACATGCGTTTTTCTGGATTTTGTTGTTGTTATTCTGTCTCTCACTGTTCAAATAAACTTACCATTAAAATTATAGACTGATCATTTCTTTGTCAGTGGGAAAACGTACAAAATCAGCAGGGGATCAAATACTTTTTTCCTTCACTGTATGTGTTGTCTTGGTGTGGTCTGGCACTACTTTTGTTCTTGTTTTCCTGCCTTACCCTAGCTTGGATTTTGTTGAAAAATCGGCAGGATTTAATGTACTGATTACATTTTTACTTCTATACTGATTTTTTTTTTATGTATTAATCTTTTCTCTATTTTGCACTCCCATCGTTTTTGGGTTTGTTTGTTGTTGTAACTTGCTGACCCACCCCTCCTGGACCTCTGTCAAAAAGAGCTTCATTGCTGATCAGATTTCTCCAGTCTAAATATAGATCCTGATTCTGAAAATACTATGAACTGTCTACTTTCACAGTGGACAATAACGGTGCCTTCATCTCGTTCGAAAATAGTAGGCCATTGTGTGCCAGTAGGCTAGTGTCAAGATATCAAGGTGCAAATTTGAAAAAGAATTACACCACAAATTATTCAATTGGAGTTACGAGCAGCAAAAAAATCATCTTACTCCGAAACTACTGCAGGACACCGTAGCGCCTTCCTTTGTGGTGATCACCTTGGGCTATAACAGCAGCGGTCAATATAGCAAGCACTGCCATTCATGAGATGAATCTTAATGAGCTTTGCATCCATCAGCGGGCTATGTCTTTTAACAATTACCCGGCTTCGACCCTGTAATATAACATAGACGTAAAGTACTTGCGCCATCTATTGGTAGGAGTCAGTCTGTGTTTAATGTACGCATTCTAAATCAGGGACTTTTATTTGCCATCAGGTTTAACGAGAATTGTATGCTTGTGTCAGTGTTCTGATTTCTCCTGAGAGCCATGTAAGATCTTCTGTGATCCACCCAGGGGTCGCGATCCATGTGTTGGCCACCATTGAGCAATAAGAATGGCGAGAATACTAAAATATAATTTGCATGTGGGAGAACACTGGAGATAATCCACGTCAAAATCTACGTGTTAAATAAAAATCCACACACTCAAAAGAGAATTTCACTCGGAAGGTCGGTCTGCACAGATGAGTTCACAGTCCCACTTCCTGCACTGCCTTCTCCTGGGCGCCTACGCAGCCCGGCGGGCTCGAGACGCTCACAAGACTCCCATAAACTATTTTTTATTATAACTGTCTCCATTTCATTATTTTTGTATTTACTACTTAACTTTCTTATGCTATTCGTTGCGCGAGGTTGCACTTGATTTGGCTGCTTTCAATTGCCACAATTTACTTTGGTCAGTCGGTGTTAAACGCTGAGGGCGTGATGAGTTTCTGTTTTCACTCCTGTTTGCTCTATGCCCCCTGTACACTTCTCATTCCATTGTAATGTGCACCGATGCCTACTTTATTGAGGGCGATAATGGCACATAAAATAAAGATTGATTGGTTTATATACATAGGCGTTCGTAACTAATTGGCATGACAAACCTGGCGGGTTAACAACACATTTATACTTAAGCGATCTAATCCAAAAAAAAATTAACCCGTAAAAACAAAGTTTTTCACTCTAAATCCTTTATATGCGTGGCGGCTAGAGTCCTCTCGTCCTCTGGCTTGAGATGGCTGCCACCTATGGGTCAGATGATTGTCTGCCAGCATTAAGCAATTGGTAATTAAATATTTAAAAAAAATTCCCTAAACAGTGTAAAATTTTGGAAAAAAATTTTCACGAAAATTAATTGTCACGCACAACGAGTCTGTGTGGAAAATGTCAGCTCGATTGGATCACGGGAAGTGGGTTAAAAAACGACCGAAAGATTTGCACGGTCGTAAGCAAGCAAGCACGCAAGCACGCAAGCAAGCAAGCAAGCGAACTTAATATAAAGGATTTAAAAAAAACCTTTATCCGTCGGCACTCGCTGCAGGTCACAGCTTGGCCACCGACGGAGTCGTGTGCGAGGAGTGCGGAAAGGGCTTCACGCACGGCCAGACGCTGAAGATCCACGCGCGCACCCACACGGGAGAGTGACCGCATACGTGTGACGAGTGCGGCCAGGGCTTCGCCTTTGTATTACACCTCAAGAGGCACCGAACGACGCACACGGGGGAGCGGCCATTCGCCTGCAACGTGAGCGTGTGTGCGCGGGCGCACCGCCACCGCTTGCTCCACACATCACCACCGTTACACATACACAGGAGAGCCACACTGACTCAAAGGACTCTTGTTCAAGAGGGTCCTGCATTGGGTATTTTTTTAATTTGAACCCTTTCCCGATCCAAGACATCTGCACATTGCAGGGTGGGGTCCCGTTCACCGCTGAATCTCAGAACACGCAAGTGGCTCAGCGTTGATTTTATTAAGAGGCACACATACGTCATCGGAACCGAAAAGGGTTAAGATGTTTTCAGCCAATTAACAAGTTGTGTTTATTTTTACAAGTGGGAGAAAACCCACACCGTACGCGTGGGGGCAACACTCGATTCCTGTACAGATGGAAACAGATGGGGATTAGTCAACTTGCCACACTGCCTTCTGGTGAGCCAGACCCTGACGCTCATGGGGAGTTTCACAACACTTGTGCGGTGATCCACCAAGCCTTGCCTCCAGCGCTGGTTTACTAAGCCACGTGCATAGCCACCACCACCACCCAGCTAATTACGATTATGCTCGTTTACCCAGCAGAGACTCGTGTTACCCATTTGCCTTTGAGTTTACGGATCGCAAACGGGCTGATTGTGGCTAACCTCAAAATCGTAACCCCTGCAAAGGGCACAGGTTTTCTGTACCCTCTACCTGTACTCAAATGCATACGGGGATCAAGTGGCACTCTCCCTGCACGCGTAGGTACTCCGGTTTCGTCCATGTGTATAAACACGAATATAATTGGCCAATTATCCAGATATAGGGCCACAGAGCTCGGGCAATTGTTAGCACCAGTTCCTGACTGCTTTCCTGTTTGCCAGTGGTATCCCATGCCTCTGAATCGCTGTTTTGGAAAGCGAATGAAAAACTGCGTTCATTGCAAATTCCGTATCGAATTTTGCAGGTGTCTGTGGGCTGCGTTCTCAGAGAGGAGATGAAACATGAACCGGAGCCGACTGCAGGAGGACGGGTGGCACTGAGTGGTGAGAGCGCCAACTCACAAAGGTTTGCAGAGTTTATTCTGGCTCGAGGGCGACTCGGCTTTCATCTCTCCCAGGGCAGTGTGGACCGCAACGTGGTAAGGGGACTCCTCCATTTTGGATAGACTGGCTTCCACCATGGGAATGTGGAATTTTCACCACGGAGCTCCTCTCGTGATGCTTGTGGTGAATTCCAAGAGATGAAGGCGTGGAGATGCTACGACTTGACCGATTGTTGACACGTACATTATCAAATAGTCCTTTTCGTTACCATTTGACAAATGTCAGTCAATGTGGAGTGGTCATAGTTCAGTGTAAAGGTTTGTCTACCCAGAGTAGCAAATTGTGTCTTCACCGACCAGCTGACATTGCACCCACAGAAATGGTGAGCAGTCCGTGCGATGTTTTGTCACCAGGACCCATTTCGACGTACTCCATTAGATAAGACTACGGAGATCCTGTCTTAAAAAAGCAGCATTATCACAGAGTGATGGGGGATTTGCCCCCAATCACTTAAGTAACTTCACACGATGGCCACTTAAGCCCCCATTGATATCACCCGAGTGTCAAGTGAATGTCGTACCCGTAATATATATTTTTTGGGTTCAATCGCGTAAATATTAATGCCGTAAACCCACTTCCATCCGACACGGGAAGATGTATTCACAATTCTGGCAATCGCCTGACAATGCTAGTTGTAAATACCAGCGAAACGTCGTTAACTCAAATTAGAAATGAGTTGTGGGTTTGCTCTCCAACACAACCGGTGTGCAGCTGAAGAAGTAAAAAATTGGCACGTTTTTTTCCACGTGACAAACCTTACGAACTGGCTATGTCTGGTGGAGGAGAGTTTGACACATTTACGCCATTTAACCCATAGACGTTATCACGAATATTGGTCACAAAGGCCTACGTGTGAAATTGAATATAGCACCACGAAATTCGCTTGGTTGAACTTTTGAACGTGAGGTCAAAGTGAACCGGCAGCCAATCGGGGGTTAGCGTGGAGCAAAAGGGGCAGCCCTGAGGCCTCCGAAAACGTGGAGCTCCACGCAACATCACGACCAACGTTCAGCTCCTCCAACGTGGCGCTAGGAACACCCTTGCAAGTCAGATGGCAGTGCAGCTCGATTACCCAGGACAGCTCGAGTGTCTCAAGGCCAGGGTGTGCGCCAGCAAGCATTTCGGTTCTGCCAAGGCCCCTGCCACGTGTCTGACCCCACGAAAAGGAACTCCAATGTGAAAGACGAAGTGGGGTCAAAGAGAGGAAAGACAGGTGGACAAGAGCATGTTGAAGCAATTGAACAAATTTGAACGTGACTGATGATGTAAAGCAACCTACCCACACTCTTAGATTTTTTCGGTAAAGTCACGTAGGTAAAAATAAATAAAATAATAAATCATTATTTTATTTCTATTATTTTATAATAAATCATTATTTTATTTCTATTATTATTTATTTTTACCTACGTGACTTTACGGAAAAAACCTAAGAGTATGAATCCTTGCAGTCACGAAAGCTTCAAATCTAGAATCAACCTACCCACGTTGACGAACGTAAAGCGTTCTCAATTGGTGCATACGACCTGCAGTGACGGTTAGAAACGTGGACACTGCTGAAGAGCACGGAGCGCAAGTTGAAACATGCACCGAGTACAAAGGATGGGGTCAGCTTATGCAATGAATGACTATTTCGAAGGACATTGACATCTGATGATCGTGGCTTGGAGGCCTTCATCCAGCAGTGGATAGATCGTCTGCTTTATCAGAAAAATGCATCCCACAATAAGTGCTAGTAAATCAAGTTTAATATAATTCTACAATCTCATTTCCTACTCATTTACAGACAAAATTAGACTTCTGAAACGAGCCCGCAAGAATCGGCATTCTTGATGACAACCACCATGCTCGCTTAACGCGCGGTGTTCACACAACGCATTTTAACTACGCGGTTCTTCCATTCGGGAACACTTCTCAAAACGCGGAACGTGCACTCTTATAAGGTGGAACGCACACCGCTGTAACACGAAACGCGCACCATGATAACGTGGTCGACGATGAACACTCTCTTGAGCTGCACGGCTGAGGAGTTATACAGTACTTGGAATGATACAGTAACATGGTGGCATACCCTAGAGTTACTCTTATAAGGTGGTTATTTGTCCTGCCTTCTCACTGTCTAGTACATCGCCAATACATCGTATCTCGCCAAAATGTATCGTTACTTTATGGGGAAATTGTTTTTGTTTAATGCGTTTTTCGCTTAACGCAGCTCCCAGCAGCGTTTGCCTCTTTGTCACCTTCAGCTTCTTGTTCACATTCAGTGAACGGCTACGACACATCCAATAACACAAGTCAAGTTTACACCAGCAAATAAAGTACTTCGGACTAATCCATTGCTGGATGAAGGCCTCAACACACCGTGTCGGGTTTGGGGGGGGGGACTCTCTCACCGAACTTTATCACTCTGATCAGAGCAGTTTAGCGAAGGGGGGTACCTAGGACTGTTTAGATACCACTCTTCACTTGTCGTGACGAGGACTCAAACTCGGGTTGCCTGGTTCATGGCGTAGTGCACTCCCTACCACAGCCTCACTTAAACAACAACCATTATTCAAACAGCCTACCACAGCACGTCTCCAACACCACCTTTCCACTACACGGTAATACGTGCCAACCCTGACACTGTGTCCCCATGATTTTGAAAGTGGGGAGCAGTATATTGAACGATCGCTCGTCCCTCTTGCTTCAACTCGCCCCGAGCTCCGACCGTGGTGACCCTGTTGTCATCAAGGGGTCACCAAGACATTCGTTGTCATCTCCAAAGTAATTGAGCGTATTAACTCCACACAGTGATCAATTACAACACGTGTGAACGTTCAATCTACGCAGCCGTAGCCTAGCATACTTTGTTGAATTTTTTGTGAAAAAATGTATAGCCATCATCGCCCTGTCTTTACCTAATGTCCTGCCCAGCCAACGTGCCCTGCCTGGGTATGTCATGGAGGGCTGTGATCAGAGAAAGGGAGTAGAAGGGATAGAACGGAATCATATGAAATGCGATAGACACTTATTTGCACATTTGGCATCAGGACCAAGCTCATTTGTGCAGGCAGGCCTAGAACAGAGTGGGAATGGCTGGGCACCATTTGAAGTAGTCACGGACATTTTATCCGATCATTTTTTTACTACAATATGTGCAATGCTCGATATCATTCATCGACAGGCATTGCGATTCATTTACATAACTCGATTGCTCCCATAAAAACATAATTTTGGTTCAAAACAGCAACTAAAGGCTGATTCAAAGATAGTGCCTTTACTGGTTTTCAAATCTCACCATGAGGATGGATGGACTACAAACTGTACGCTGCTGTTGCTGGAGATCCCATGTTTTATTTGTAGTCCCGCATGTAACATTAATCTCAAAACGCTGTAGAATTTGTAAAGTGCGCACAAATACTGCTCGGAGGCATGGGATACCACGGGCAAGCGAGAGGGCAAACCAGAACCGGGGCAAATAATTACCCAAGCTCCACGGTCCTACATTGGGATGTTAGGCCAATTCCAGGCTCTGCCAACCCTCAACTCCCCAGATGGCGTGGTGCACAGGAGCGACATTTGTCCCTGTGCAGAAGGAGGAGACGAAACGTCACACGGCTCCTCGTGAATCATCCTCGCTCCCGCATTCCCCCACTCGCTCAGGGCTGCGCCACGGCAGAGAGCTGCGTGCGAATGCGCCCCAGCGTGTCCAGCAGGGTGTGCAGTGTCTCACGTCCGAGCTCCACTGTGAGCGGCCCCGTCTCCTCCGCACCCTCCAACTGCACATGCACAACACGCAGTTTATGACTCGTGTGAGTGTACGGGTGGGTGGACACGTCAAGGTGCGAGTGTGTGTGGTTGGACACATGAAGGTGTGAGTGTGTGGGTTGGCGAACACGTGAATGTGTGTGTGGACGCATGAAGGTGTCAGTGTATGAATGTGTGTATGGGGACCGGTAGTGCAGCGGTTAGCATGCTGTGCGAAGAACCCAGTGACCCAAGTTCGATTCCTGCTCATGGCCAACACCAGTGACGACTATCTGAACTCGTCCTGGACCTCCCCTAGATCGACTCAGCTTGGTATGCTGTATAATAATCACCGCTGGGGAGACAAAGGTGGCCGGGATTGGTGCTGACCACCCATCCCCTCGTGCCCGCCAAAGGTGCCCGCTAACAGCACAGTCTGTACAGGCTATAGGGGATTTTTGTCTTTGTTGCTGATAAGGGCGTAAGTAACTCTAGATCTCACCTGTAAATATAAATTTACCATCAGCAGTGGGTGGTGGGTGTCCTGACATGGGCTTTTCAGCCCATATGGGCGTGTCTGCATGATGTTTCCGTGATTTAAGCGTGTGGTGTGGGGCTATTCGGTGATGCATAGCCATCACACGGCCAGAATGCCTGTGATATCCATGCGTTCATGTGTCAAGGGGCTCACTTATATTATTCCGCTTGTTTAGCCAGAAAAGCTTACCAAGTCTCAATAATCTTTCAGTAGGGGGCGATGCTGCTGTGTGTAATCAAATTGAGTAAATTTAAAGTATACTATACCCTTTGGTTCTTCCTGGTTCAAAATAAAATATTTTATACCGACGTGACTTTACCTAAAGAACTAAAGAGTATGGATTCCTGCAGTCACAAAAGCTTCAAATCAAGGTTAAAGTATACTCTTTGGTTCTTTCGGTAAAGTGACGTAGGTAGAAAAATAGAATAAAAAATAATATATCACGACATTTCGATCGCAACACAAGCGGTCGTCCTCAGGCGGAACACATAATCCAGCAGTGGAACGGCGAGAGAGCTGTTACAACAATAGGTTATATATGTTGGCCAAGGGCAAGCAAGCGGGGTCAGAGCTGGAAAGGAATTCCATCCCCACACGCAAGCACGTCAGTTGTGTTAATGGGGGAGATTAGGGGGAGAGAGATTAGGGAGAGAAAGTAGCATGAAATGAGCTTCCGTAGCCGCATAAGAGTATCGTCCCCGCATATGCGCACAACAGCAATGTTAATGGGAGATTAACACTAAGTTGATGGGGGAGATTAGGCAGAGAGATTAGGGAGATTAGCAAGTTAATGTCATGTCTATGTGCTGTTAAGCTTCACAAGTGTGCGTGTGTGTGTGTGCGTGCCAGCGTGTGGGGGGGAGGTGGTATCTGTAAGCACAAATCACCTGCAGCTGCAGGAGACAGGTAGGGACAGCTAGATGCGCAACCTCGTCAGAGGCGGCCTTCACGTGCACGCTCCACTCCATGGAGGCCAGGCGAGGTAGAGACACTGCAGCCGCACACAGGAAAATAAACACGGACACATACAAGACAAAGATCCCCCATGCAGCCTTAACAGACTGTTGGGGCAAGTGCTATTAGCAAGTAGCGCCTATGAAGACTTGCACGGCACACGAAGGGGTGGGTGGCCAACACCACGCCCAGCCGCCTTTGTCTCCCCAGTGGTGATGTTTACACATCACACCAGGTACACATTTGAGGCTGAGTCGACCGAGGGGAGGCCCATGACTGGTTCAGATAATCGTCACTGGTGTTGGTCGTGAGCGGGAATCGAACTCGGGTCAACGGGTTTGTAGCACAGTGTACTAACCACTGCGCCACTGCTCCCCATAACGGAGACACACACACAAAGGAACGGCCGCGTGAATTATGGCGCAGCAGTTGAGAGAAGTAGCAGGAGCCATGGTGAGGTGTGGTGATTTATCGGTATTGGCAGTGATGACCTCTTGTTAATTCTCGACTCGGCGTCACTCATCTTTCACTGCTATGCCACAATTCATCAAGAGTGCATGGAGAATCACACTCACCCTGGTCAGAGATCAGCTCGCTTCTCCATGCTGGCCTGAGTGGACACACACAAGCACGCACAAAAGCACACATGTACGGCCACGTGTACCCAAAGAGGCGTGCACACACACACCTCTCTCGGGTCAGGCCACTTTCCCAAGATGCGTTTCTCAGAGCCCAGGAAATTTTGTAATGAAGTTACCAGATTATTGCACATTTGACTGCTAGAGATCCAGGCCGAATTCATGTGTAACACTCGCGGCTCACAGGAAGAAGGCTCTGGGTTCGATTCCTGACTCGGGCGCCTCTCTGTGTGGAGTTTACAGAGGACTGGAAATGGGAGATGAGCAACAACTCAATGCTCATTTGGAGCAGATTGACGACTATTGAACGTCATGAAAGAAGGTCAAAGCACATACATGATACATGTATTCAATCTCGCGTGCACAAATCCACGTGTTTTATTTCTCAAGGATGTATGTACAGGCAGGCCTCGCTTAGCATGACGCCGTAGAATGCCAATTCGTTATAGCGCTCTTTATCCTGGAGACATTAGAGCACGCAAAGGACACACCTGTCCACTGACGTGCATTTACTCCACATTGATCTCGCTCTGCCTCATTTATTTTCGCGTGTTTTTGTGAGCATTTTAGACCCATAACATCTAAACAAAGGGCTGCTAGTGTTCGTGTCGGAAAAGAGGCTAAAGTGTGAAGGAAAATGATCACTTTAGATGTTAAAATGAAAGTGATAAGGCTGGTTGAGGCGGGTGAGTGTCAGATGTGTTGATGCACGGGCGAGTACATTACATAATACTGATGTCATATATAAAAAATTGTGATTTTTTAAACATTATTTTATTTGACTACATTCACCACAATATAAAGGAATCAAGTCATGGCAATTCGGAGAAGCAGTTTCGCAGAGCGCACATCGTCTCTGGCTGTGAAGTCCGTCAGGGTGTGCCGGGCGGACTGGTTGCCCTGCACGTGCTGGAGGAGGAGGCTGTCACATGGCTCTGTGGCTACATGGACTGACGTCTACTCACATCTAAAATGAACAAACATTCACTTATTTTTCTTACATATCTGGCGCTCTAATTGTATGTGACAGTCGCGCGTAAAAGCATTTTCTAAATAAAAACAAAATAGCACTGGGGGAAGGCGGTGTGGATCGCGAGACCCTTACACGTTGTCGAGCAGCGCCTTTGCCAGCAGCGTCCTCAGGCCGGCAGGGAGCTTCTCTGGGAGCAAGCGGAGGGCCTCCTCGGGGCCCACGGGGCACACAAACACGGCGCGCTTCGCCAGAGCGGCGAGCGCCAGCACCAGCTGCACATACAAAGACAAAGATCAGATAGCCTTGACTGACTGTTTGAGCAAAGTGCTCTTCGAGAGTAACACCTGTGAAGGCCAGCACTGCACATGGGGGGGTGGGTGGCCAGCGTCATGCCTGGCCGCCTTTGTCTCCTGAGTGACGATGTTTACACACCCCACTAGGTACTCATTTGAGTTTGACTCATCCTAGGAGATGCCCAGAACCGTTTAAAATATCCGCCACTGTTACTGGTCACGAACGGGAATCACACTAGGGTCGCTGGGTTCGTACCGCAGTGCGCTAATCACTGCGCCATGACTCCGCACAGCTGCTCTCACACACAGTTATGGACACAGTGAGACGCACAGCAAGATTCCAAGTGAGACGGTGACAGACACAGTGAGGAAGAGTGAGACACACAGTAGCGAGACTTCAGACAGTGCGATTCCCAGACACAGAATCACACAAGACTCTCAGATGCACATCGAGATTCCAAGTGTGAGGCACTAAGTGGAACACACTGTGGGACACACAGCAAGACTCACAGACACAGCGAGACTCACAGACACACAGTGTGGCTCACAGACACTCCGATACCCATAGACTCAAAGCGATAGACACACAGCGAGCATCGCAGACACACAGTGACAGATACACAACAGACACAGCGAGATGGACAATGAGCCTTGCTGACACACGATTACATTTACAGACACAAGTCACAGATACAAATATCCCCCGTATAGCCTTGTCAGTCTGTTATGGAAAGTGCTGTTAGCGTGCATCTATGAAGACCAGCACGGCACACGAGGGGATGAGTGGCCAGCACCACAGCCGGCCGTCTTTAACTCCCCAGTGGCAATGTTTACACATCACACCCGGTACTCATTTGAGGCTGAGTCGACATAGGGGAGGCCCAGGACCGCTTCAGAAAATCTTCACTGTTGTTGGCCGTGAGTGGGAATCAAACTCGAGTTAATGGGTTCATTCCTTTAGAACTGATTTTTGTGTTTAGTTTGTTGTCCTTCCCCCGAAGCTCCAATTAACCAGGTTATCTACGTCCGGTGCGAAAGAAATTCAACGTATAGTGCATACATACGTGGAGTAGCGCGCTTCCCGTTACACTACCACTCCCCAAGAAGATTCACAGACGACCAGTGAAAGATACAGACGCATTGTGAGACACGGTGCAAGAGAGATGCACCACAACACCGTGGGCACCTCGGTAGCGAGATGTTAACTACCTCGCTTAGTATGCAGGAGTTTGCACGTCTATATTTGGAGTTTGCACTCCCCGTTGTAACATGGAATTTTCTCCGGGTCCTCCGGTTTTTCCCTCCATATTCAGAATCAACATCACGTGTGTATTTGGCTGATATAAATTTCCGCGTGATAAAAAAACACTTATTTGAGCTATCATTTGTGGCCAGGTCGCTTCTAAAAACGAGATAGTGAAGTGTCAGAACGTGCAGAACGTTCGCTGACAGGTCACGGGACAGACCCAGGTGTCATGGGTTGACCGAGTTGACCGGCAAGATGCACCACCTCGTGCCACATAGTGAAGACGCACAGGGCGCACTCACCTGCTCCGCGTGCTCGATGCTCGCCAGCTCGAGGGCTCCCATCACCTCCTCCTTGAGCCCCGTGCGAAGGGCGGCGTAGGGCGACAGCGCCCGGGAAACCACCGCTCGCAGAGCCTCCTTTGAGGGAGCCTACAGAGACAAAGATCCCAACACCCAACCGCATAGCCTTAGCAGACTGTAGGGGCAAAGTGCTGTTGGCGAGTAGTAGCACCTAGGAAAGCCGGTTTGAGTGAGTTAGTGTGGGCGAGTGACATGGGCAAGAGAAGAGATGGACTGATGGGTGAGCCGCGAGCGTGTGTGGAGGGGTGAGTAGGTGAGTGTGTGGGTAAGTGAGTAGGTGACTGTGTGTGGAGGGGTGAGTAGGTGAGTGTGTGGGTAAGTGACAGGCGAGAGAAGAAATGGACTGATGGGTGAGTAGGTGAGTGTGTGAGGAGGGGTGAGTATGTGAGTGTGTGTGGAGGGGTGAGTAGGTGAGTGTGTGTGGAGGGGTGAGTAGGTGAGTGTGTGTGGAGGGGTGAGTGGGTGAGTGTGTGTGGAGGGGTGAGTATGTGAGTGTGTGTGTGGAGGGGTGAGTAGGTGAGTGTGTGTGGAGGGGTGAGTAGGTGAGTGTGTGTGGAGGGGTGAGTGGGTTAGTGTGTGTGGAGGGGTGAGTATGTGAGTTTGTGTGTGGAGGGGTGAGTAGGTGAGTGTGTGTGGAGGGGTGAGTAGGTGAGTGTGTGTGGAGGGGTGAGTGGGTGAGTGTGTGTGGAAGGGTGAGTGGGTGAGTGTGTGTGGAGGGGTCAGTAGGTGAGTGTGTGTGGAGGGGTGAGTAGGTGAGTGTGTGTGGAAGGGTGAGTAGGTGTGTGTGGAGGGGTGAGTAGGTGAGTGTGTGGGTGAGTGACAGAAGAGATGGACAGATGCTGTGCAGGAGGATGTGGAGCCTCGCGAGTGGACCTGCCGATGACCGGTACCAGCGGTGTCAACATTGGCCTCTAGAGGAAGTCGCCCTCCAACAACAACGGAGGGCGGATAAGCGACGCTCACAACAACGAGCGGAGCACCGGGCGAATAAAACACAGCAAGTTGGCACAGTAGGGGGCACGGGGTGGTGCATCGGCCAGTCATCTCAGTCAAGTCGACCCATGGCACCACCTAGGTCTGTCCCGTGACCTTCCTGCCAGCAGCGAGCCTTGCGACACGTGGTGGCGCTTTAAGGCGCACCTAGCCTGGCACAAGCGCCGCGGCGACGTCACCGCCACCGCCACCTCTCTCACCTGCAGGAGCAGCGACAGTGCCACGGCGTCCTCAGCTGTCAGCTCCGCCATGATCCCGGCACCGACAGCACCACGTGATCACCCCCCCACCAGACTCCACCCTCCCTCCACGAGACTCCACCCCCCTCCACCAGACTCCACCCCCCTCCACGAGACTCCACCCCCTCCATCAGACTCCACCCCCCTCCACGAGACTCCACCCACCCTCCACGAGTCTTCACCCTCCCTCCAACAGACTCCACCCCCCCAACAAACTCCACCACCCACCAGACTCCACCCCCCCCCCCACCAGACTCCACCCCCCACCAGACTCCACCCCCCTCCACGAGACTCCACTCCCCCCCAACGAGATTCCACCCCCCCTCCACGAATCTTCACCCCCCCCACGAGACTCCACCCCCCCTCCACGAGACTCCACCCCCCCCCCCACGAGACTCCACCCCCCCTCCACGAGACTCCATCCCCACACCCTGTGCCTACCCCCACCCCACCACGAGACTCCCCCCCCCCCCACGTGCCTACCCCCACCCCACCACGAGACTTCCCCCCCCACCCACGTGACTCACCCCCACCACCCCCCACGAGTGATCAGTGGCGCGCCCACGTGACTCGCCAAGAAACAGGGTCACGTGTGGTGCCAGTCCGTCCCACTCCGCCACTAGCCCCGCCCACACTGCCGGTGGCCCCGCCCGCTTCTAATCGGCCCTGCCTACTGTGGCATATTAATTTGATTTTAAATACGATACAATGGTATAATTCATGCTGCTTCTTCTTTCGTATGGCTGCTGATGTAGATTGCAGGGCAACAACTACAATTTCACATTCAGGTGGTCAAGCCACATAGCCGCGTCTAGTTTCATTTGCATAATTCATGCTGTACATGCATTATATTGCAGGGCCAAATCCTTTTTTAATCCTTTATATTAAGTTCACTTGCTTGCTTGCTTGCGCGCTTACGACCGTGCAAATCTTTCGGTCGTTTTTTAACCCACTTCCCGTGATTCAATCGAGCTGACATTTTCCACACAGACTCAATGTGCGTGACAATTAATTTTCGTGAAAAATTTTTTCCAAAATTTTACACTTTTTAGGAAAAAAAAAATGATATTTAATTACCAATTGCTTAATGGTGGCAGGCAATCATCTGACCCATAGGTGGCAGCCATCTCAAGCCAGAGGACGAGAGGACTCTAGCCGCCACGCATATAAAGGATTTATAGTGAAAAACTTTTTTACGGGTTAATTTTTTATTTATAGCAACCACTACCAAGAAAATGGAAACCCTCAGAAAATAAAAAAATGGCACCAAAACAAAAGAAGCACAGACAACAAAAAAATTAACCCGTAAAAACTAAGTTTTTCACTATAAATCCTTTATATGCGTGGCGGCTAGAGTCCTCTCGTCCTCTGGCTTGAGATGGCTGCCACCTATGGGTCAGATGATTGCCTGGCAGCATTAAGCAATTGGTAATTAAATATAAAAAAAAATTCCTAAAAAGTGTAAAATTTTGCAATTTTTTTTTCACGAAAATTAATTGTCATGCACAACGAGTCTGTGTGGAAAATGTCAGCTCGATTGGATCACGGGAAGTGGGTTAAAAAACGACCGAAAGATTTGCAGGGTCGTAAGCGCGCAAGCAAGCAAGTGAACTTAATATAAAGGATTTAAATAAAAAACGACCGAAAGATTTGCACGGTCGTAAGCGCGCAAGCAAGCAAGCGAACTTAATATAAATGATTTTAAAAAAGTGATGACAACAGAGAAAGTAGTCTCCTAAGTCTCAACATCCCAGACCACAGCCCCAACTTCTCACTCTGGTTGGGAAACCTTCACAGGAGGAGCAGTAGTAGTGGAGGGGCCACAACGTTACCACTAATTTAGACGGATAGGTCAAACGCCAAAAATGTGATTTCCTATTTATAAGCGTATGGCCAAATGAATAAAAATGCTTTTAGTTCGTATTTTAATAACACTGTGATGGAGTCGCTTTGTCAGATGAATCAGCATTGTGGACATCAAGGTTCAAGTTTATTTGATTATTATTACACGCTTTTATTATTACAGTACACGCTTTTATTTAACTCACTCCGTCTGTTGTCGTATCCTCAAAAAAATCGTGTAACTCAATTTTACCCACTTCCCAATGTGCTATCGACTGCAAACTTGGAATACCTGTCATACTGATTACAAAATATATACTGTATTTTTAAACATTTTACACGCTTTAATTTAACTTTGTGTGTTGTCGTATCCTAAAATCTTGTAATTCAATTTCAACCGTCTTTCCAATATCGTATCGACTGCAAACTTGGTATAGGCAGGTCATACTGATGACAATACTATATTCTATCATTAAAAATAAAAAATATACTTTTTAAACAATCTTTTTTACGGCTCTAATTGTCCATGCTCAACTCACGTTGGCTGTAAATCACCACGGTTCCTTACGTCACGGCAAGCCTCGGGGAGCCACGCCGAGGGGCGGGGGATGTGGAAGGAGGGGAGGGGCGATGGGGAAGGGGGCAGGGGGAGGTGCAGCTCGGACAGTACATTTCATTACAGCGTGTTTAAAATAAAAAAGTATTTTTAAATATTTTATTTTTTAATTTGTTTTACCTTTTCAGGCTTTAAGCATAGGTACGTCAGTAAACCTCTCCGTATTGTGGATATCTACAACGTAATGTACAGTGTGCTGGAGATCGAGCCAATGACAAACAATGGCTCGTGGGAGGATGTGCGAGACATGCTGAAGAGCGATGCCCTGCCAGTGAACTTTGCAAACGTCGAGACCGTGTCACTGTTGCTATGCCTGTTGTTTTGTGATGTTCTCACTTTGATCGCTAATTTGCTGAATACAAGCGTTGATTTGTGAGCAGGTGTGAATATAATTGTGTCTTGGACATGAATCTCTATGAATACAGTAGCGTGTAGGATTATAATTATGATCACCAAGTGTAATTACTCATACAATTTAAGTTTTTCCAATCTATATTCACCTAATAAGGGGCGATCATCACACCCCGTTGTTTGGAGTGTCCTGAGTGAAATCTTTGATTGCAAAGTCATCGATTGTAATTTCGAATAAATTATATTTGTTTCATCAAAAAAGCCTCGACTCAGAGTCAGGTCGGCCAGGCAGATTCTGCTTGGGATGGTTGGCAATGTCTTCTTGTTGGTTGTAATTAATGGATTGTAAATACGTAGCCCTTACCAACGTTGATGTCTTTAACATATAATTGAAAAAATAATTGCTAGATTCAGTATTTTAACACGTAGGCTTTCGCGACCAATATATATAAAATACAAAAACTGATATCTGGTATGAAAGATGATTTACCGAAGCTATCAAAAAAGGGTATGTACAGGATTCATAGCTCCTGTGGCGAATGTTATGTTGGTCAGACGAGAAAAGTACATAAAAGAAATATTAAATACTCACAAACACAACTGTAGGCAGTTGCAGCACATGCCTAATTATTACTGGCCAAGACTAATAAGATAACACTGGTCAACACACTTTTTCTGGCATAAGATATTCCAACGGTTTTAAGGTAATTTTGGGGTGCTGATTCCAAATCTGGAATCAGTTTTTGTCTATCACATCAGGTTTTTGAGATATCAAATATTGCATTTTCAATAAAAACAGCAAATTTATGCTCATATACGAATAGCTAAACAGACATCCATACAAGAATAAGGTAAGATACAATATACAATAATAATGAAACAAACATTTAATGAGCCGTAGCACAAAGTTGTGAGAGTGACTGCATATCAATGAGAGTGAATGTATATTACCATGTAAGAATTGCATTGTGAAGATAAGAAAAATATGTACAAAAAGGTCATTCACAATAGTGATGTTACATCTGCATAAACGACCTCTTCTTTGACGATCTCCGATGTACAGCTTGTAGAATGTCTCTCATCAAGGACCAGCAGTAATCTGCCATTATGTTAGAGTGTAACGTTCTTCCATAACTTTAATGTCTTGATGAAAGCGTTCACCTTGCTCTTCGCTCACGTGACCCATGTTCTCTGGAAACTGGGCCAAGTGACTATGTAAGTAGTGAACCTTGATGCTCATTCTACATCCAAGTGCTTGGAAACTCAAGAGCAGCTCCTCCACAATCTCTCGATAGTTGTCCGCTTTCCTGTTCCCAAGGAAATTCCACACCACATCAGAGAATACATTCCAAGCTCTAGCCTCTGCCGCAGTCATTGTTGTAACAAAGTGTGGATCCCTGATGAGTGTTCTTATTTGAGGACCATCAAATATTCCTGCCTTTTTCTTCTTGGCACTGAGACTTGAAAAGGTTGAACATATATAGATGAAGCAGTCTCCAGTGTGATCAAGAGCTTTGACGAATTGCTTCATTAACCCAAGTTTTATATGTAGTGGGGGAAATACAATTTTATTCCTATCAACCAGAGGCTCATTCTTGATGTTCTTGTCACCAGGCGTCAAACTGATTCTTGGTGGCCAGTTATTTTTAACCCAGTGTTCTAATGTAGCCCTACTGTCCCAGTAGCACAGGAAACAAGGGTATTTGGTGTGACCTCCTTGCTGACCCAGCAGAAAATTAACCATTTTCAAATCAACACAAATTAGCCATCCATGAACATGGTATTCCAATCTATCCAGAACAATATTGATGTTGGCATACTCTTCATTCATTTTTACAGAGTGTCCTATTGGGATTGAACCATATATATTTCTGTTGTGAAGTAACACACATTTCAAACTCCTTTTATTACTGTCAATAAAAAGTCTCCATTCACTTGAATCATATGTGGGCAGTCCCATATTGAGAAGAAGCCCTTCAACATCATTACAATAAACAAGTTGACCTTCTGAATGGAAGTACTTTCGCAGTGCTGCTTCTCTGTTACGATAAAAGGAGACACTAGTGCCAGGTCTGAGTAGTCCTTTCTCTTGCAGCCTGGAAGCCAACAATTCAGCAGACTGCTTTGGCAAATACAAATCTCTTACAAGATAATTCAATTCAGGCTGACTAAACAGAGACATTTTATCACAATCTGCATCAGATGGCGTATATTCGATCTGAGCATCATCATCATCTGTAGAAGCAGGTAAACTGAGGGATTCAACATCAATCTCTGGTAGCTCAATAAATACAGGCACAGGTATTTCCTCACAGTGCTCAACTGGTCGTCTGGCAGATGGGATATCTGGGTATTGTAAGTGTTGTTTGTTTTTCTTATTGAAACCTTTTACATTGACAAGGCAGAAGTAGCAGTTATCCAAATGGTTTGTAGGTTCTCTCCAAACCATTGGCACACCAAACTTCAGCTTAGCATTCTTTCCTTTAGACCATGATCGCAAAGTTTCAACACAGGTTTTGCACACTTTGTGAGGAGCCCAATTTTTGTCTTGGTCTCCAAGTCGTACTTTAAAATAGGCAAGATAAACATTCTTGACAAAGGTATTGATGTTGCGCCTTTGATCCTGCACAGTGAAGCTGCCACAGATGTAGCAGATATCTGGGTCATTACTGCATTTCCTTCTTTCGGATGTTGTAGCCATTGTTAGATCACGCCCTGCAGAAGAAAAATATTAAATAAATGTGGATATCTACATAAAATGATATTATAAACACACTATCCTAAAAATACAGCACCATATTTTAACACTAAAGCAGTCACTGACTCGCAACAACTTGCAATCATAAGTGACAGAGTTAATTTCGGGTAAAATCAATGAAAATGGGGTATGCCGATAGCATAAAAATGAGATGTGATAGAGCAAATCTGAGATCAGATTTGGAATCGGCACCCTAAAATTTGTCTAAAACAGCTGCAAAAGTTCAGGCCAGAATTTCTTTTTTTGTTGACCAGTGTAATCTATTTAAATTGTGAGAAATTAAAATGTTAACCGTTCTGATAGCTCCAGGCTTAGTGTTCCTTGGAGGCATATTATTAAGTGATAACACCTTTTAATTTCATGCATATTCAGGTTTTCATGTTTTAACTGACTAATGCAACTGGTAATATGTACTGCATATTCTCAGATTAACATCAATTGTAATTCATGATTACATTAGCCCCCCCCCCCTCTGATCTTCGTACCAAATAGACTCACAGCGGTGACATCACATTTACTCTATTTAAGATCATAACAGAAAGACTTCTTCGCAATTCTGGAAAAAAAATCGCCCGATGAAGCTGGTTGCAATCACCAGAGAAGCGTCGTACTCAAATTATGATGTGGGTCTCCACTCCAACACGCCGGTGTGCTGAAGTAGCAACTGTCACGTTTTGTTTAGGTGACAAACCTTACTAATTGGATGTGTCAGGTGGTGCTGGGATAACGACACTATTGTTTTAATGCAAATCAAGCAAAACATTATACTGTGCTGTTTATAGCAGGGGCCTGCCAGGTATATTTGATTTCCAGTATTTGCGGTAACTGATGCTTTCAGCTTAGGAAATAAATCGGCCCAAGGGAATCAAACACATGGTTCGGAGCTCACAGGGGCGATCGCATGGATGGGATATCCCCCCGACCTGTCAATGTGGAATGTCCATTCCTGGCTTGGATTCGCCACCGCAAATCAAACGAACAACAACAAAGCCCCTCCCAAGACGAGGGGTACATGAAACACGCGCGCACGTGTGTGATGCCGCTCGGGTAGGGCAGCCACACAAACGTCCATGATCGTAACATGAAAATAATACTATTATTCTTGGTTCTTTCGGTAAAGTCACGTAGAAGGGAAATAATAAAAATAAAACAATACAATTCTCACGTTTCGCCACTTTTTTCAAAAAATGTCTTGCTGTGGGTTTCACACCTGATGATGATTGCTTGTGTTGCAATCGAAACGTCAAAAGAATTTCATTGCTTTATGTTTATTATTGTATTATTTCCCTTCTACGCGACTTTACCGAAAGAACCAAGAACATGAATCCCTGCAGCCACGAAAGCTTCACATCGACATTTATCTGAATTCTGATGAGATTCCGAGTCGTTGTCGACGACGACGCTGCCGAGAAGGCCGCGCGTCACGGCCACGCCCCCTTCCCGGAACGACGCGTCACGCCCCCCCTCCCCCCTCCTTCCCCCCTCCCCCTGTGGCCCCCACGTGGATCCTCTCAGTCGTCCCCAGCCGTCAGCCGCAGCAAGAGCTGCTGCTGCTTCTTCTTCTCACGAGTTGTGGCGACGGTGCGAGAGAGGAGTGAGCTAGGAGCGAGAGGGACTCGTCCAGTGTCGTCGGTCTACGCCGGGCGGGGCGGGGGGGTCAGAGTCGAGGTGGGAGGGCGCTGCCGGAGACGTGGAGAGTGCGCGGCGCGATCACTGCAGGTGAGGTGACACTGTAGGTGAAGTTATACTGCAGGTGAGGTGACACTGTAGGTGAAGTTATACTGCAGGTGAGGTGACACTGCAGGTGAGGTGACACTGCTGGTGAGGTGACACTGCAGGTGAGGTGACACCACCACTCACTGCTGACGAGGTTACAACACTCACTTCTGGTAATAATAAATAATAATTAGCAAGGCGCCTTTCATCCGCAGTTCTAAACGCGCCCCGTGTATGTTAAAGCCGGACATAAACAGAACTTGCAGGGTCAATGGGCAGCACGAGGCAGGGAGTGAAGGCCAAGTTGAGACTTGGCCTTTAATAATAGAGTGGCCGAGGCATGTTCTTTGGGTCTTTCGGTAAAGTCACGTGGATAGAAATAATAATAAAATAATAACAATAAAATAATAACAAAGTAATAATAAAGTAATAACAATAAAAGAATAACAATAAAATAATGAAGTAATAACAAAAAAATAATAACAATAAAATTATACAAATATCACGTTTCGATCGCAACACAAGCAATCTCCTGGTGACGTCACCCGATGACGACTGCTTGTGTTGTGACCGAAACTTCGTGATTTTTTAAATTATGTTTTCTTCTATCTACGTGACTTCACCGAAAGACCCAAATAATATGCATTGCTGCAGTCACGAAAGCTTTAAGTCAATATTTTGCCGAGGCAATTAAATCTTTTATTTCTGGGACACTATTTTTTTCTCCCGGGGGTGAACTTAACTCCGCGACTGGGGTACCAATCAATCGTAAAAAAACGTGATCGAAAATTCAACTTTGCATAGTGCATCGTGTACAGCTCGTCGAGATGAGTCGATTGCCGCATCGCCGACCATCAACAGACTAAAGGTGACTGCATCACGGAAATTATGCGAGAGCCGGGCGACTATGGTACCCTGGGGTACCGCCATGAGGCTCACTTTAACAACAACTCTAACGACTCTGGCTGTCTTGTTAGTAACGCCAGAGCACTGTTCCGCAGTCTGGGAGCGGCACAGTGGTAACAGCCCGATAACCCACCCACTGACCTGCTCGCTCACCCACCCGCTCACTCACTCGCTCACCCACTCACCCACTCACGCACTCACCCACTCACGCACTCACTCACTCACGCACTCACTCACCCACTCACTCACCCACCCACCAACAAGACAGGCCTTAATAAGTAATATAAAAAAAATTTTTTTTAAACACGCTTTAATTAAATGTACCGTACTAGTAATGGAAGAAGTCCACGACTCCAGGAAGTGGCCCCGAAGCTTGCCATAACGTAAGGGGCCGTGGTGATTTACAGCCAACGTTAGTTGAGCGTGGACAATTGGACCCAAACCGAAACATAACATAAAAAATGTTAAAAAATATATATTTCTTATAGAATATAGTATTGTCATCAGTATGACATAAGTATACCAACTTTGCAGTCGATAGCACATTGGTCAAAATTGAGTTACAAGATTTGAGGATACGACAACAACAACAGAGTGAGTTAAATAAAAGCGTGTAATCATAAACAGGACCCTGCGGGGTGGGCTGGTAGGAACGAATAACCAAAGAATATAAACATGTATTATTACACTTGTTAAGCCAGGAAAGCCCCACTGAGTCAAAAGGTTTTTGTAGGGTCCTGCCAAGTGTTTGCAGTAGGGGGCGATGTTGCTACACCTAATCGGACGATACGAAGTGAGAGATTGAGGCCTAGTTCTAGGCTTTAGGCCTAGCTGTAGGCTTTAGGGCGCTGTGAGTTAATTTTTAATTTAAATGTTTTAATGATTTATGTAAAAGCTTTAAATTTAAATGTTTCTATTTAAAAACTTGAGGGAATGTAACATTGTTAAACATAACTCCCTTTCACACACGCGGGGGTACGATACGAAGGGAGAGTTTCAGGCCTAGTTCTAGGCTTTAGGCCTAGCTGTAGGCTTTAGGGCGCTGAGTTTTTTTTTATTTAATTTCAAAGTTTTAATTAAAAGCTATCTCAGGGAATTATTAGGGCGCTGTGAGTTTTTTTATTTAATTTCAAAGTTTTAATTAAAAGCTATCTCAGGGAATTATAAGGGAATGTTACACGTATTTAGCCAGGAAAGCCTCATTAATTTAAATGTTTAATTAAAAGCTCTCTGAGGGAATTACAGTATAAGGGAATGTTACACTTGTTTAGCCAGGATAGCGTCACTGAGTCTAAAGGTTTTTGTAGGGTCATGCCAAGTGTTTGCAGTAGGGGGCGATGTTGCTACCAGGATAGCGTCACTGAGTCTAAAGGTTTTTGTAGGGTCATGCCAAGTGTTTGCAGTAGGGGGCGATGTTGCTACACGGACGGACGGACAAACGGACGGACGATATAATCTATTGGTGTCTGGTCCACTTCGTTCCTACCAGTATAAAAAATAGCTCTCACAACTCCGAGTGTCTTATTATATATCTACGCTGCTGTGAACACGCCGCCATGAACCACTGCACGGTGGCACCCGTGCAGAGGGGGATCCAGTGGCGGAGGGGGGGACTCGGTGGCGGGTGCCCTCCGCGTGTGCAGGTGGTGCAACTGCGCCCCGGGCCCCCCATCATGAATAAGGGGGGCGGGCGCTGGTGCTTGGCTTGGGGCCATGTCAGCAACAGCAGTAATTCTAGATTTGAAGCTTTTGTGACTGCAGCTAATTCGGCTGTGACGGTCCCACCTGATGACAGAGACTTGTGTTGCCTCCGAAACGTCGTGATTTTTGTTTTTATTTTATTTTCATTAATTTTGATGTTTTACCTACGTGACTTTACCGAAAAAACCTAAGAATATAGCAACAGCAGTAGTTATTATTGTTGTTGTGATTCCTCTTGACGCTTGTTTACCCAGCACAGTCTTATCGAGTCTCAAGACTTTCTCAGGAGGGCCCTGCCAAGTTTCCGCAGTAGGGGGCGATGTTGCTGCTGCTGCTGCTGTGTGTGATCCCAATTGAAAAAAATGCATTTTAAAAATTGGGATATTCTGGCCATGACCTGTCACTGTACATTGTAAATGTATTTAGCAATGGAATGGGGAGGGGAACCGATGCAGAATATGCGGGGGGGGGGGCAGTGCCGGATATTATCCTAGTAGCTAAATAATAAATTAAATAATAGCATATTACGACGTTTCGATTGCAACACAAGCAATCATCATCAGGAATAAAAGAAATAGCAACAAAAATCGAACTAGAAAACTATAGACAGACATACAAGCAGACAGACATCACAAGGACACACAGAGAGAGAACACATCGGCACAGAGAGAGAGGTCGTTTCTGTGACGGTCCCTTAAATATAGAGAGGGGGACGGGGGCGGAGAGAGGAGTTTTCTAGTTAGATTTTTGTTGCTATTTATTTTATGCCTGATGATGATTGCTTGTGTTGCAATCGAAACGTCGTAATATGCTATTATTTAATTTATTATTTTATCTTTAGACGTGACTTAACCGAAAGAACCAAAGAATAATTCCTGCAGTCACGAAAGCTCCAAAATTAAGATTGTTTTTGAGCTCTTTGCGTTTCAAGCGGTTTGAATGAAAAGATACGCATTTTATGATGTTCACATCTGAACAATTCAAAAACGGTAAAAGATAGGAGAGCTTCCCCTCAGATTATTCAGTTAATTATTTTTGGTTCTTTCTAATAAAATAATGGATTGTTTAGATTGAGCGGTTTCCTATGGGTACGTATTTAAATATAAAAAGTTTAATAGAATTATCAACAATTTTCGTGGTTTTTGTTTGTGGAAAAATACAATTTATTTTAGTAGTTAGTGTCTGATCGTAGATAACAAAAATGTAAAGAATCATCAGGTTCATTATATTATTTAAAACTTTTGCCTGGCGAAGACAGACTTCATGAACTAGTTTTTAAATACTATATAGCACAACGATGATTGAAGGATATGTAAATAACAATACATTAAATAGGGCAAACAATGAGGTTTTGTAACAGTAGGTCTACGAGTTGAATGAGTTGAGGCGGGCGATGTTTGCCATGCCAATTGTCTGCAGTGTGGATGGTTTTTGGTGGGAATTTGGAAAAGTGGTCGATGGAGGTTGAAAGTAAAGGTTTAGATGTTAGAGGTGCAGCCCTACAATTGCTTGCTCACGGCCACTGTTGGTGGAAGGGTGCCCACTGCAACAGCAAGATCTAGAGAGCCCCCCTATCGCCTTCTGGAAGGTATTTTGGCCTACTCTTCCACGCTGGAGATAAGAGGGTCAGGAGGATTGTCCATGTAATGACCCACAGTAATCATGCTTAAACGTGTGCTCTAGATCGGCAGTGTACATTTCTGAATGTGGAATAACAACATTGGAATTGTTCACTTTGTTGCAGGAATGCGATGAAGTGCCCAAACTGTCAGACGATCTGTCAAGAACGCCAAAAGTTTTGTGGTGAATGCGGGAACCCGTTACAGCCTGAATGCAGGCCAGGTCAGAATAACACAACAATAACAAATATCATTCTTGTTTTCTGCTGTCATTTTTATTACATACCACGCCCACCATGCAAATATTACAACTTTGAACAATACATTTTGAAAAAAATGTTGGGCATTAATCTGGTTTTGTTAACCATCGTGTCTCACAAATTAGTACATGTGGAGTGGTCATAAGCCTCATTTCCTTAAATATTTAAACCAGACAATAATACCTCGATATGCATATATTCGAAAAAGTTCCAGTGCAACAACCTTTGGATATTTTACCGTTATTTTACACAAAAGGCAATTATTTAAAAATACACTAAAAGGAATAAATAATACTTTTGTCGCTATACAGTACTATCTTCACTATGCGTCTGTTATTTGTCAGTTTTTAATTGTAATACTGTACAGTATAAATATAATATGTTAAATTTAACGTCTTTGTTTACAATATGAATGGTGAGTTATGAAGTGTTTATACTGGTAGGAACGAAGTGGACCAGACCACCAATAGATTAATGTGTCCGTCCGTCCGTCCGTGTATCAACATCGCCCCCTACTGCAAACACTTGGCATGACCCTGTCCGACAAGATGGCTGCCCGCTCCCCCTGCGATCTGTGAACTAAACAAGATGGCCGTCGCTTCCGGCGCCTCACGGCGAAACTTTAAACTTCGCTTCAAATTTACTTTACTGAAACGCAGCACGTTTTTTTTAACACAGATACATTTATTAACACAGACGAGATACATTTAATCGCCTTATTTGTGCACGAAAAGCACGACGCGAGGCCTAGTGCGGCAGGCTTCGCGAGGCCTAGTGCGGCAGGCTTTGCGAGGCCTACTGCGGAAAAGGCATCGCGAGGCCTACTGCAGAGAAGGCTTCGCGAGGCCTACTGCAGAGAAGGCTTCGCGAGGCCTAGTGCGGCAGGCTTCGTGAGGCCTACTGCAGAGAAGGCATCGCGAGGCCGACTGCAGAGAAGGCTTCACGAGGCCTACTGCAGAGAAGGCTTCGCGAGGCCTACTGCAGGGAAGGCTTCGCGAGGCCTACTGCAGGGAAGGCTACGCGAGGCCTAGTGCAGAAGGCTTCGCTAGGTCTACTGCAGAGAAGGCTTCGCGAGGCCTAGTGCGGCAGGCTTCGCGAGGCCTACTGCAGAGAAGGCATCGCGAGGCCTACTGCAGAGAAGGCATCGCGAGGCCTACTGCAGAGAAGGCTTCGCGAGGCCTACTGCAAGGAAGGCTTCGCGAGGACTACTGCAGAGAAGATTTCGCGAGGCCCAGTGTGGCAGGCTTCGCGAGGCCTACTGCAGAGAAGGCTTCTCGAGGCCTACTGCAGAGAAGGCTTCGCGAGGCCTACTGCAGAGTAGGCTTCGATAGGCCTAGTGCAGAAGGCTTCGCTAGGTCTACTGCAGAGAAGGCTTCGCCAGGCCTAGTGCGGCAGGCTTCGCGAGGCCTACTTCAGATAAGGCATCGCGAGGCCTACTGCAGAGAAGGCATCGCGAGGCCTACTGCAGAGAAGGCTTCGCGAGGCCTACTGCAGGGAAGGCTTCGCGAGGCCTACTGCAGGGAAGGCTTCGCGAGGCCTAGTGCGGCAGGCTTCGCGAGGCCTAGTGCGGGAGGCTTCGCGAGGCCTAGTGCAGAAGGTGGTGGTGGGGGGTGGTGGGGTGGTGGTGGTGTGGTTGGGTGGTGGTGGGGGGTGGTGGGGGGGTGGTGAGGGCTGGTGGGAGGGGTGGTGTTGAGGGTGGTGTTGGGGGGTGTTGGGGGGGGGGGGGCTGTCAACTGGTGTAGGAGGCGGTGCACTTCTCTGCTTCAATTTTGTTGCGATTTATTATCTGCACACAAACAAAACCACCGAGAAGTAAAACGCGCCACCCAGCCCTGCCCCCCCCCCCGCCCTCTCCCCCCACCAATATTTGAGTGATATTATAATTAAAAACAATGATGCAGCACCCCCGCTTTTACATTAGTAAGCAAATCACAGCAAGATGAGTTTTTTGCACACTACGGGCAACACATTTTCTCCAGTCACTGCCTTAAACCCGTTCAGTCGACCGAGTGGAACAACAGAATAGGCGGCTAAATACGGACTGAGTGGAACATAGAACACATTCCTGCGGAGGGAGCTGGTAGGAACGTTGGGTTGCTCGGTCAATGGCCAGGGTCAACAGCGGCGTGGTGTATTCCGCAAATATGCCCGACTGTGAGGGCGGGCACAAGCCGGCGTGAGTAGGTTAAACGTTGAGTTTTATAAGGACACCACGGGGTGACCAGCCCCTCCCCACCCAGCCCCTCCCCACCGAGCCCCTCCCCACCCAGCCCCTCCCCACCCAGCCCCTCCCCACCCAGCCCCTCCCCACCCAGCCCGGTCGATATCCCTGTACCGGTACTAAGTATTATTCCTACCAGCCCACCCCGCAGGGTCCTGTTATATGAAATGCTAAGTTACAAAGGCTGGGAACGCATCCCCGTAGTACGAATGTTTTTTTGGAGAACGCCTCCCGTTCATAAATCGAGGGACACCTATATTCTTGGTTCTTTTGGTAAAGTCACGTAGATAGAAAATAAAAATAATAAAATAATAAATGTTATTTAATTATCGAGGGATGCCTGTATATTTTCTTTCATTCACCTGTTTAATGACAGTTGTAAATGGAGAGGACATTACACATGTGGGCCTAGTATTGCACAAACACAATATCATGCATTTCATAAAATATTGCATTTTTACACTATTAACAGCAATTCAATCATGGATTTTGTAATTGCACATACCTGAAGTAAACCTAATCATTTCATTGAATCTGAGCTCTCCTTCTTGAGACTTTGAAGATGTTATAGTTTTAACAAAATTCTGTTTTCAGCTGCTTTAGGGCAGCATGGCTCAGCAGCAAGAGGGACTCTGCTGCAAACCAAGGGGCAGGGTGACGGAGCCCCAGCAGCTTCCCAGGCCTCCACTGGAGAATCACAAACATCTCCTGGACAGCAAGGGACACTGGGCAATAAAAAAAAAAGAAATAGAAATAAAAAGAAAAAAGCTACCGGAAGGTAATTTGATGTACATGTAGGTTTGGGCGACCAATACACGCAAGTCTCGCTTCACGAGCATTCTTTCTGTGAGATTTTGCTCTAATGAGCAATTTGCATTTAGACCAATTCATTCGCAAAACAAGCAAATGTTCTTGTAGAAACGAGTGGAGAGATCAAATTTGTTCTGTGGCGGCAGGGGCGCACCACCACCCGCAGTTGTTTGTTGAGTGCTTTCAGATGTTTTTTTGCGGCTGTCTTGGAATGCTCTTCCGATATTCCGAAGCCACTGGAGCTATGCACTTTTAAATCTAAATGGAAAACTAATTTCTTTAGAACTGCTTTTTATGTGTAGTTTCTTGTTCTTGCCCCTGCACCTCTGATTAGCACGGTTGGCTACGTATGGTGCGAAAGCAGTTCAATATACCTACCAGCTCTGCTGTGCTGTGTGCGCACATGTGGGTGGTAGGGCGGGCTCTAATTCATTGCAGATGCTGAGAATAGGCACCTGTATGAACTGTGGTTCTTCATGTATCTTAAGTGTTACATTTCATGTTTTATTACTTAAAAGTAATATAATCATTTGTATTTCTCACGGAATGAAGGTAGTTTCAAGAGTTGGACATTTTGGGGCTGAAACGTAACTCAGCTTTTAACATGAGAGTCAATGGAAAAATGATAATGAGTGTGATCCCTCTGTAGTTGGAGCACACTCTCTAGTTCCCATTATTAAAAATAGGGACTATGACCCCAGTTGGCCAATCCAGAGGTACTATACCCCCCTTTCATAAAACATTGAAGAGGCTGTTAACCACGACACCCCTACATAGTCCAGCGCTTTCAACAACTGGGCGAATCTCGTCCACCCCAGCAGCTTTGCCACTACGAAGGCCCTGACCCACCGCAGCGACTTCAGCAGCTGTGATGGATCCGACCCCCCCCAGCTGTTTTATTTGGCTGCCTCCTGAGAGGAGGGCATGTCCGCCTGGTTGAGAAGCTCCTCAAAGTGTTCCTTCCGCCTCTCGACTATCTTCTTAGTTGAGTTCAATGTTACACCACCCTTACTGAGAACAGCCTGGGCCACGTCCCGTCGACCCCTCCTAAGGCATCAAATGGTTTGCCAGAACATCTTTGAGGCTGCCCAGTAGTGCCTTTCCATGGCCTCTTAAAACTCTTCACCTGCCTGCGCTTTCGCCTCAGCGACTGCTGCCGCTGTTGCTCTCTCGGAAAACCAGTACTTCTCAATTGTGTCGGGTGACCTTTTTCCGAGCATAGCTTCCCTCACCACTGGTGTCCACCAGCGGGACCTAGGGTTGCCACTATGACAGGCACCAACTGCCTTCAGGCCACAGCTTTTCACAGCTGTATCGACAATCAAGGTCCTGAACATCGTCCACTCTGACTCAAGGTCCATAACCTCCCCTGGAGTGTAGGATAAGTTTTCCCGGAATCTTTCTGCACTGGGTCTTCCACCAGATGTTCCCAGAAAACCCACACTATTCGTTTGGGCCTTCCACGTCTATTTGATTGGTGCCCCAAGCATCAAATCTAACTTACCACCAGGTGGTGATCAGTTGACAGCTCTGCCCCTCTCTTCACCCATGTGTTCAGAACATACGGCTTTAGGTCCGATGATACAACTATAAAGTCAATCATTGACCTTTGACCCAAGGTGCTCTGGTACGAAGTACACTTATGAGCATCCTTTGGTTCAAACAGTGTTTATTATTGACATTCCATGACTAGCGCAGAATCCCAATAACATCTCTTTGTTTGGGTTCAGATCAAGGGAGCCATTCCTCCCAATCATGCTTCTCTAGGTTTCTCCATCATTTCTCATGTGAGCATTGAAGTCGCCCAGTAAGACTATGGAGTCAGTAGGCGGCACTATATCGAGCACTGCACTGACCGTCTCCAAGAAGGCCGAATACTCTGAACTGCTGTTTCGTGCATAATCACAGACAACAGTCAGAGTTTTTCTTTCTGAGACCTGAAGTCTCATTATTGAGGCGACCCTCTCATCCACTGGGACAAACTCCAACTGAACAGTACCCAGTCGGGGGCTTGCGAGTATCCCCACACCCGCCCGGGGCCTCTCGAGAAGTTTGGTTCCAGTGCCAATGCTGTGTGTGGAGGTAAGGCCGACTGTCTGGTCGATACCTTTCCACCTCCTCCACCAGCTCCGGCTCCTTCCCCCCCCAGTGATGTGGCATTCCACGTCCCAATAACTCATGTCTATTGCCAAGGCCCAGTCCGTCCGAGACCATCCCTCTCCCTGCCATACTAACTGATTAATAATCATGAATCACATGTATGTTGAACTTATTTTGCACTCTACGTAACCAATTGTACATAATACAATGTTTGAGTTTTGGTTTCATGTCACAATGTATGACTGAAATTAGAAGTTGTTTGTAAGAGAGACTTATTGAAGTTGTTGGTTAAAACTGGACTTTCCTTAACACTTCTTGTGAGCCATACCTGGTGACTCCAGTAAATTAGCCTACTTGTCTCTGAGTTTTAATCTGAATAAACAAAATAAAACAATTGTAGTATTTATTTAATATATGTAATGTTACAAAGCAATTTATGATAATTATTGTTTTGTTAAGTTCTGTTCTTGTGAATAAACGTCAGTTTATTTTATTCATTATTTAGCAATGAAGAAAGCGTTGCTGCAGCAGCTGGCGCAACAATAACTGACAAGGAACACAGAAATGATGGTGTTGGTCGGGAAGAAGGCAGCAAATCTACTGGTAAATAAGTATTCCTGGAGTTTTGTAACAAACGTCCAAAAAGCTCAAACAACCGTCACTATAGCACAGTATGTAGGTATACATCAGTTTCCCTTCATAAGCACATACACATGCACACAATATTAGTAACATAGGTTAATTTCAACATTGTTTTTGGCAGTAACAGATCCATTACTAAGCTTCATCAATGAGCTATGGGTAGGTCGGTGTAAAAAAGCACATCATGAGATCTATTGCTGAAACGTGACTCATCCAAGTTATTGCATTCCCTCATGATCCTCGCAATCCCAACTGGCTCCTGCACATGAGCTGACCCCATCGCTTTATCTCCACAGTGGCTATCCTGTCATCCGTGTTCACTCCTTTGGCTGTCTCTCTGTTGTTAGTCTTGACCATCAGCAATGAATACTTTTAGAAACATGTCCTGCCAAAGCCAATTCACTTGTGTATTAACATTCAAGGTGATTATTCTTTGGTTCTTTCGGTAAAGTCACGTATAAAGATAAAATAATAAATTAAATAATAGCATACGACGTTTCGATTGCAACACAAGCACTCATCATCAGGTATAATGAAATAGCGACATAAAATCTAACCAGAAAACTATAGACAGACATATAAGCAGACAGATATCACCAAGATACATAGAGCGAGCAACACAGGTACAGAGAGGGGTGATCGTCTCTGTGGGGTGGCCTTAAATTAGCAATCTTTGAAATACATAATCGACCAGGCTGTGCGTTAATTGTGTGTTGACCGACTCTCTGTGTCGTTTTACATAACATTTCGATACTTTGCTAGGTGTATGTTGTATGTGTTGGAGTTATGAAATTTTGATGAAAATAATAAAAATTAATAATTTTCCGAAAAATGCGCAAATCGCATTAATTATGTTAATGTGTGTATTAACATGCATAAATTATGATAATGCGTGTAATGATATGCATACATTATGATGGTGTGAGTAATCGTATGCATAAATTATGATAATCGCGGAGATAATCGTAGTAATTTATGCGGATGCTTGCGATGATGTTAATGTGAGCAGTTGTGGTAATTAGGCTCAGCTTCGTTTATCCAGAGTTATGTCAATCAGGATAACACGATGATCAATGATTAAACGTTTACCGATTATCCTAGTGTGTGTTATGATATTTAGGTCTCCATTTTCATATCTCATCACAGGATACAGTTATCAAGAATAAGATGGTTTTGCATGGACTTGGAAAGAAGCACTCGAACAGTTGGTGTTAAGCAATTTTATTCTAACAAGCATGTGACATTCTATCATGCAGGTCGAACATGCGTCAATAATTCATGAATAACCAAACTCTTATGCATTTGCGATATCATGCGTTCGATTAATATGAATAACTAAAATTCTTATGCAATTACGAGATTAAGCATTGACTAAAATGAATGAATAAACACTTATGCATTTACTAAATTGAATAACTCAAAACTCTTATGCATTTTCGATATTGTGCCTTCGACTAATATGGATAACTAAAATTCTTATGCAATTACGAGATTAAGCATTGACTAAAATGAATGAATAAACACTTATGCATTTGCGAGAACAACTCAAAACTCTTATGCATTTAACGAACTTAATGACTAAAAACCCTCCTAACAACCAGGCATCTCATTAGTTCGTTTTGGTATCGATCACAATCGGCGACTGGCCGAGTTTGAAACCAAGCATGACACACTTCATTTTGCGGTAATAAAAATCACTTATTATACCCAAGAGGCGAAAGTATATGTCAATAGATTCATCGGCAAGTGTGAAATCCTTTTAACGGAAGGTTGGAGTCAATGGTGGGTGAGGCGTGTTGCGGGAGAGCGAATTTGGCTCGGTTTTTTAATTAATTCTTCCGCGAGACTCTAAGACAAAGAAAACTGGTTTGACAAGATTTTCTCTCTTTGTGCACGGTCGATTCGCAATGAGGATTTCGAGGATTTTAGTTTGCATCGACGAATCTATTGGTCGTTTATGCGATAAGAGAAACAAAAAACAAGAAAAAAAAACTTCACACTCTTATAACCGACGGATTCTTAATTACTCAGAGGGCCACGATTCCTTACGGCCAGCTGGTGTTCAAACTTTATAATTAGTCTTCTGATGATTGTCTAGGGTTGGTCCCATTGTGAGAGAGGTGGATTGTCTCTTGGATAAATTCTTGCATGCCCCGCGGGAAGTAGGTGTGTGCGTGTGTGTGTATGTGCTTCCTGGAGGTTGTGAGTGGGGGAGGTGATACGACCCTGGTTCGCAGATTCCTCTCGCCCGTGCGGGTTGCAGCCGCGACTTTCTCCACAGGGAGGTGAGCGGCGGCGCTTGGCGGCGCTTGGCGGCCCTCGGTAGCTGACGGCGCGGTGGCGCGTTCTTTGTAGCTGACGGCGCGGTGTCGCCTTCTTTGTAGCTGACGGCGCGGTGTCGCGCTCTCGGTAGCTGACGGCGCGGTGGCGCGCTCTTGTAGCTGACGGCGCGGTGGCGCGCTCTCGGCTGACGGCGCGGTGGCGCGCTATCGGTAGCTGACGGCGCGGTGGCACGCTCTTGTAGCTGACGGCGCGGTGGCGCGATCTTTGTAGCTGACGGCGCGGTGGCGCGCTCTTGTAGCTGACGGCGCGGTGGCGCGATCTCGGTAGCTGACGGCGCGGTGGCGCGCTCTTGTAGCTGACGGCGCGGTGGCTCGCTCTTTCTCTCCACTGCTGGATGACGAGTCGGTTCTCGTCGGTTGTCGCTCTGGCGATGAACGATGCTTTCGTTCGTTGCTGGTATTGACGTTGGGTTGAAGTTGTTGGCTCGAGAGTGATAGCTGGAATCTCCGTCCGTTTCACTCGCAGCTCGGTGGCTCAGTGTAGTAATTCTTCTTAGGTGGTGCAGACCTCAGCTTGTCAATGCACGTCGCTACCCCGCGAACATCGTCATTTTGGATGACGGAAGAGCTCCTTCGTTGTTGGCGACGAGATGAGATGGGGGGCCTGAGCCCCGGTGAGAGAGATGGAGGCCGGAGCCCCGGTGAGGATCTGTTTGGTGGGGCCCGTGGCCCGGACGAAGTGGTGGGGCCCGTGGCCCGGAAGATCTGTGATGGGGCCAGAGGCCCTGACGATGTGTGATGGGGCCAGAGGCCCTGACGATCTGTGTTGAATGGATTTTTTTTTGGCTTATATCGAGAATATCCACTCAGTTTCCCGAGTTGTTCAAAGTCTGTCATAAAACCTTCTTGTGGGTGGGGCCATCTGCATCCGTGTGTGTGTGTCCGTCCGTGTGTTTCGCGTGCGTGTTTGTCCGTGTGTTTATTAGCTTTGAAGACACAGCTGTGTGTCGTTCTGGAAGAGGGGGGGGCTCGTGACGGCGCCAACGAAGATATCCATTAGCCAGACCGATGATTCGCGTCGAGTTATATATATAAAAGAGATATTCGAATCCATGTTTTTGTTCCTGAATAATATTTGTCGCGACAACCTACGCGTTAAGCGAGCTTAATTATTTCCGCCCTCGCTCGGGGATCATATCTTTTGTCTCACACAGCTTAAGTTGTTTTGGTTTGGAAGTTGAAATGCGACTTATTCCATTATGCCCCAGTTATGCCGAAACCGTGTTCCCGATGTTTCATCGTGACCCGATCTCTCATGGAAATGTTATTTCCTCACGTGTGCAATTTTTGCTGTCCGTGTTGTGGGAAGACAAAGACGGTTGTTTCCACGGTGGAAGCACCCGGCACATGCGCTTATTTATTTATTTCCCAGAGCGTGTTAATTTCCTTTGAGCCCTTGCCCGGGAGTTTTATTGGGTCGTTTCCTCGCTTTTGTGCCTGCATGTGGAGATCCTCTCGGAAAGAAAAAGACGGTCGTGTTGCTGCTTCCCCTGGGTCGTTGTGTTTGGTTAATTTTGAGAGCCTTATTCGCCGTTAGCTCCTAGGATATTCACTTTAATTCCGTACTTATTATTTGACTTCTTGTGATTATTTAATCTGCTATCCCGGCTAGGAATTTTGTTTTGGAGCGAAATAGATGCCATAATTGTTCTTCGATGCTTCGGCCCGGCCATGTAGAAATTCTTTAAAGGTAAATAATGTCAGTATTTAATTAACAATGATGAGTCGCGATTTTGGTGCAGACTGTAGTCTGCTTTCCAATTGGAGTGAGGATAGATACTGTTTGCTTAATCTTCATGGCTAAGTTTACTTGTGCATCTAACATGGTTCAAAGACCCGTGTGTGCTTTTTGTCGTCAATGCTGTTTCTTTGTTAAAACATAACCATCTCTTCCTCCGCGGTGCCCGGCCCTGCAAGGTTTTTTTACGAGAGGGTGTCATTTCGACCCTCTGCCTGCCATTCCCCCCTCCCTTGTTCCTCCTGTGTGAAATTCGGGGAGTTTTTATGATCTTGATTACCCTTCTTTCATGCCCTCTTTCCTTTGAAATGAGGTGTGCGCACATCTGTGTTAGTGTGTGGGGGCCTCTGTGGGAGTGTGGGGGCGTGTTCGTTCCCACGTTGCCGCGTCTATTAAAAAAAACTGATATTATCTATGTTGGCAGAATAATTCTTAAAAAAAAATAATTTTAAATATTAAAAAGGGGGGCATATACACAACATGTACCTGTGTTGCTCGCTCTATGTATCTTGGTGATATCTGTCTGCTTATATGTCTGTCTATAGTTTTCTGGTTAGATTTTATGTCGCTATTTCATTTTACCTGATGATGCTTGCTTGTGTTGCAATCGAAACGTCGTATGCTATTATTTAATTTATTATTTTATCTTTATACGTGACTTTACCGAAAGAACCAAAGAATAATTCCTGCAGTCACGAAAGCTCCAAAATTAAGATTGAACCACTTCTACGGGGAAGTTCCAAGTTTACCTTTTTTCTCTCTCTCTGGGTTTTTTGTTCTCTCTCTCTGCTTGTATATTTAGTGTAATTTTTTCTGTCTACACTCGTTATTTGTCGTTCTTAGGTTCTGCTCTGTCTGTGTGTCTCCATTCCTCTTGTTTTTATCTTTTGTCTTTCTTTGGAATTTTCACATTTAAATTCTAACTTAGCAATCTTTGAAATACGTAATTGACCAGGCTATGCGTTAATTGTGTGTTGACCGACTCTCTGTGTCGTTTTACATAACATTTCGATACTTTGCTAGGTTATTTAATTTTAGTGTGTTTCTTTCTCCCTCTAAGCCTGCGTACTTCTCTACGCGTCTCCTCGTACTCATTGACATGTAAATTTTGTCTCTAACCCCTCCTTCTCGCTGCCTCCGCCCCCCTCTGTCTATTTAAGGCCACCCCACAGAGACGATCACCCCTCTCTGTACCTGTGTTGCTCGCTCTATGTATCTTGGTGATATCTGTCTGCTTATATGTCTGTCTATAGTTTTCTGGTTAGATTTTATGTCGCTATTTCATTATACCTGATGATGATTGCTTGTGTTGCGATCGAAACGTCGTATGCTATTATTTAATTTATTATTTTATCTTTATACATGACTTTACCGAAAGAACCAAAGAATAATTCCTGCAGTCACGAAAGCTCCAAAATTAAGATTCAAGGTGATGTCAGTAACCGGTGGTTGTTCTCGCTGTGCATTATTGCAGGTTTTACTTGAATTTTAACAAACTTGATGAGACACGCGTACACACGAGGCATGTAACTAGTCACCCTGTCGGTTGTGATTCAATTCAAGAATTGTAGATATTTTGGTTACATTTCTTTCCATCGCATTTATATTATTTGTTGTTCCATCTCACTTGTACAGGTTTGATCACTTCTTTACACTTCGTGTGCTGCTGTATGTATAATTAGATTATTTCATGAACTATTTTCATGCACAAATCATATGTGTAGGGAGTCTTAACAGCCAATCTGAATTGGTGAATTGTTATCGGCCTTCTTTTCACGCAGATGTACAAATACGTAAATGTGCATACATGTATGCATTGTGTGCATGTGCAGTTGTGTTTGTATTTTTTCTCGTGATATACAAATAAACTACTGAGGTTACACCTAATACTATATAAACAGAATTATACATTTATAATAAGTGTCTAGTTTATTGGAATTCCCCTTAACTTTTTAAATGCTCTTACATGATTGTGCTATGAAGTAATTATGAAGCATTGTTTTCAGATGGTGATGGTGATGGCCAAATAAAAGAGACATTGACCATCGTGGAAGGTGAACAACCAACTGTTGAGCACATTGACCAAAGTGACGTTTGCACTGATGTCACCCCAATGCCTGGTGCAACAAGCACAACTATTGCTGATAGAAAACTAACCTGGATTTAGTTGTTTTTATCATTTTGCACACATTTTTACAGCTTGCTATTACTCTAGCTATAAGTTGTGCTTTAATGGTTGCTATGAAGTCATCACTACTGAAGCGATGCGTTTCCTTAAAATATTTCAACCATTTTGTTTTTCATTCGATTGTTTGACAGCTGTTGTCAATGGAGTGGACATTGCACATGTGTGCCTAGTATTACACAAACCCGATATGGATTTCTAATAGTATTGCTGTTTTGCATTATTAATAGGAGTTAAATATTACGGATTTCATCATGTGCTTACGTCTGTAAATATCTCATCTCATTGATCCTGAGCTCTCATCCTTGAGACTTTGAAGCTGATAGAGTTTTTACAACATTATTTTTTCAGCTGCTTCGGGGCAGCATGGCTCAGCAGATGCTGGGACTCCTCTGCAAACCAAGCAGCAGGGTGACAGTGCCCCAGCAGTCTCTCAGGCCTCAACTGGAGAATCACAAGCATCGCCTAGACAGCAAGGGACACGGGACAATAAAAAAAAAGATAGAAAAAAGAAAACTACTGGAAGGTAATAGGATTTCCATGTAGGTTTTGGCCACCAATATTATGATTCATAGTGAGGGTTTTTGGTTATAATGTGCAAGTATAATGCCAAGAATGTTTTGTTTGGCAGTGTCAGTTGGAGAAGGGTATGACACGATTGGGCTTCGCACTTGCACAATCTAACCCACAAGATGTTGAATCGCATAATACAATGTTTGAATTTTATTTAATATCACAGCTGAAATGTGCTGTTATTTATAAGGGGAGGCTTATTGAAGTTGGTTAAAAACTGGAGTTTGTTTTAAAACTTCTTAAAGCCATACCGAGTCACTCCTGAAAATAAGCCTCCTTGTCTCTTTTCAATTTTAATCTGATTAAACAAAATTAAACAATTGAAGTATGTATTTAATATATGTAATGTACAAACCAATTCATGATAATTATTTAAAGTTCTGTTTTTGTGAATGAAAAAGCTCTGGATCATTATCAGTTTATTTTATTCATTATTTAGCAATGAAGAAAGCGTTGCTGCAGCAGCTGGCACAACACTAACTGTCAAGGAACGCAGAAATGATGGTGTTTGTCGGGAAGAAGGCAGCAAATCTACTGGTAAATAAGTATTCCTGGAGTTTTGTAACAAAAGTCCAAAAAGCTCAAACAACCGTCACTATAGCACAGTATGTAGGCATACATCAGTTTCCCTTCATAAGCACATACACACAATTTTAGTAACATAGGTTCAACATTGGTTTTTGGCAGTAACATATCCAGTACTAAGCTTCATCAATGAGCTATGGGTAGGTCGGTGTAAAAAAGCACATTCATCATCATGAGATCTATTGCTGAAACGTGACTCATCCAAGTTATTGCAGTCCCTCATGATCCTCGCAATACCAACTGGCTCCTGCACATGAGCTGGCCCCATCGCTTTATCTCCACAGTGGCTATCCTGTCATCCATGTTCACTCCTTTGGCTGTCTCTCTGTTGTTAGTCTTGGCAATCAGCCATGATTGCTTTTAGAAAGATGTCCTGCCAAAGCCAATTCAGTTGTGTATTAATAATCAAGGTGATGTCAGTAACCGGTGGTTCTTCTCGCTGTGCGTTATTACAGGTTTTACTTGAATTTTAACAAACTTGATGAGACACGTGTACACACGAGGCATGTAACTAGTCACCCTGTCGGTTGTGATTCAATTCAAGAATTGTAGGTTTTTTTGTTACATTTCTTTCCATCGCAGGTCTATTATTTGTTGTTCCATCTAACTTGTACAGGTTTGGTCACGTCTTTACACTTCGTGTGCTGCTGTATGTATAATTAGATTATTTCATGAACAATTTTCATACACAAATTATATGTGTATGGAGTCTTAACAGTCAATCTGATTTGGTGAACTGTTATAGGCCTTATATTCAGACAGATGTACAAATACATAAATGTGCATACATGTATGCATTGTGTGCGTGGGCAGTTGTGTTCATATTTTTTTTTCGTGATATACAAATAAACTACTGAGGTTACACCTAATACTATATTAACAGAATTATACATTTACAATAAGTGTCTAGTTTATTGGAATTCCCCTTAACTTTTTAAATGCTCTTACATGATTGTGCTATGAAGTAATTATGAAGCATTGCTTTCAGATGGTGACGGTGATGGCCAAATAAAAGAGGCATTGACCATCGTGGAAGGTGAACAACCAACTGTTGAGCACATTGACCAAAGTGATGTTTGCACTGATGTCACCCTGATGCCTTGTGCAACAAGCACAACTATTGCTGGTAGAAAACTAACCTGAATTTAGTTTTTATAATTTTCAACCCATTTTTACAGCTTATTATTACTCTAGCTGTAAGTTGTGCTTTAATGGTTGCTATGAAGTCATCACTACTGAAGCGATGATTTTCCTTAAATATTTCAACCATTTTGTCTTTCATTCAATTGTTTGACAGCTATTGTCAATGGAGTGGACATTGTACATGTGTGCCTAGTATTGCACAAACCCGATATGGATTTCTAAAAGTATTGCTGTTTTGCATTATTAATAGGAGTTAAATATTACGGATTTCATCATGTGCTTACGTCTGTAAATATATCATCTCATTGATTCTGAGCTCTCATCCTTGAGACTTTGAAGCTGAGAGTTTTTACAAACATTATTTTTTCAGCTGCTTCGGAGCAGCATGGCTCAGCAGATGCTGGGACTCCACTGCAAACCAAGCAGCAGGGTGACAGTGCCCCAGCAGTCTCTCAGGCCTCAACTGGAGAATCACAAGCATCGCCTAGACAGCAAGGGACACGGGACAATAAAAAAAAAGATAGAAAAAAGAAAACTACTGGAAGGTAATAGGATTTCCATGTAGGTTTGGCCACCAATATTATGATTCATAATTAGGGTTTTTGGTTATAATGTGCAAGTATAATGCCAAGAATGTTTTGTTTGGCAGTGTCAGTTGGAGAAGGGTATGACACGATTGGGCTTCACACTTGCACAATCTAACCCACAATATGTTGAATCGCATAATACAATGTTTGACTTTTGTTTAATATCACAGCTGAAATTTGCTGTTATTTATAAGGGGAGGTTTATTGAAGTTGGTTAAAACTGGAGTTTGTTTTAAAACTTCTTAAAGCCATACCTAGGCACTCCTGAAAATAAGCCTCCTTGTCTCTTTTCAATTTTAATCTGATTAAACAAAATAAAACAATTGAAGTATGTATTTAATATATGTAATGTTACAAAGCAATTTATGAGAATTATTTAAAGTTCTGTTTTTGTGAATGAAAAAGCTTTGGATCATCAGTTAATTTTATTCATTATTTAGCAATGAAGAATGTGTTGCTGCAGCAGCTGGCACAACAATAACTGACAAGGAACACAGAAATGATGGTGTTGGTCAGGAAGAAGGCAGCAAGCTTACCGGTAAATAAGTATTCCTGGCGGTTTTTGAACAAAAGTCTGAAAAGCGCAAACAACAATCACTACAGCACAGTATGTAGGTGTACGTCGGTTTCCTTTCATATGCACATACACATGCGCACAGACGGACATTTATAGTAACAAAGGTTAATTTCAGCATCGGTTATGGTAGTGACAGATCCGAGCACTAAGTCGCATGAATGAGCCACAGGAAGGTGATTGTAAAATGCACATTCATCATCATGAGATCAATTGCTGAATGAAGACTCCTCCAAGTTATTGCAGTCCCTCATGATCCTCGCAATTCCAACCGGCTCCTGCACATGAGCTGATCTCGTCGCTTCATCTCCACAGTGGCTATCCTCTCATCCATGTTCTCTCCTTTGGCTGTCTCTCTGTTGTTAGTTTTGACCATCAGCCATGATCTATTTTTGAAACATGTCCTGCCAATACCCATTCACTTTTATTAATATTCAAGCTGATGTCAGTAACCGGTCATTGTTGGCACCGTGCGTTATTAGAGGTTTTACTGAATTTTAATGAATGTGATGAGACACTTACACACTAGGCATGTAACTAGCCACCCTGTCGGTTGTGGTTCAAATTAATAATTGTTTCATTTTTGCCCAATTTTTTTACACCCTATTTATATTATTTGTCGTTTCATCTTGTTGGTATTGTCTTGGTCACTTCTTTACACGAAATGTTCTACGAAATGTATAATTAGATTATCTCATTAACTATTTGCACACACACACATCATATGTGTATGAAGTCGAAGAGTCAATCTGAATTAGTAAATTGTTTTAGGCCTCATATTCACACCGATGCACGAATATGTAAACGTGCACATGTTTGTTTTGTGTGCATGTACAGTTGAGTTTAGATATGTTTTTTCTCCTGATATACGAAGAAAGTACTGAGATTATGCCTAATATGCACAGTATTTAGTTATAAATCAGTATGTAGTTCACTGGAATTTCCCTTAACTTTTGAAATGCTCTTACATGATTGTAATATGAAGTAATTACGAAGCATTGTTTTGAGATGGTGGCGGTGATGGAAAAATAGAAGAGACATTCACCGTCTTGGAAAGAGAACAATCACCAGTTGAGCACATTGACCAAAGTAATGTTTGCCAAGATGTCACCCTGATGCCGGGTGCAACACGCACAACTATTGCTGGCAGGACACTAACCTGGATTTAGTAATTGCCATTTTCCTCCCTTTTTTTTACTAATTATTTTTGCTGTATCTGTAAATTGTGCTATAATGTTACTATGAATTTTTCACAATTGATTGTCACTGACCTGTAGAATGCTATGAATTATTTAGGAAGATGTTGGGTGAGTTGACTCATTATTATTGAAGAGTGGGATTGCTGGTCTATCCAGGAATCAAATTTCAAGTTGTGAAGAAACTGGTGACACCATATATGATGTGCAAATATATATATACAATGATTAGTGGAACTCATCTATAAATGTAAATGGATAAATATAAACCATCACATGGATTCGATCAAATATGCAAGTTAGACATCACATTGACTGCAAAGTATATAAGTTGGCTAAACAGTAAGTGGGCTTGTGCACGACACATCACTAACAGGGTTGATGGCCACTGATTGATATTCATGACTGAATGGCCGCCAAAAAGGAGGGAATTTCCTGAATAGATGTCCATAGCAGAGATAGAACAATGAAATTGGTTCATATGCAGGTGGTGTATAATTGTTGCATCATGAGACCAGGACGAAGAGTGACAGCTTGCGGAACTGTTTAGCCATCAGTTAATAATGGTTCATACTAATGATTGCACTTTTTTTTCATAATTTCATCACAACTACTGTATATAACTTTTCTCTTAGATGCTGGTGACATGAAAAAAGCCCCAACATCAACAGAGAAAGAAAAAGGTAAGTGTAACAAAAACATCTGCCACAAGTGTGGCTTTTGGTTTCTCTCTTATTTATGTATCAGCTCTGTTAAATGTGAAATTTGTGGCACGTATGCATCCGTTTATAATGTAGTGCATGACATCTTTACTCATGAACTGCAGATTTATATGCCGACAGTTCTATGACTGAGGACAAAAATGAAGGAGATGTGGAACAACCCACCGACGGTAAAAATTGTGAAAACACTGAACCAGAGAGGCAGATAAACTCTCCCAGTTGGGATTTCTCACAAGATCCTTCTCATCAGAAGCCTGAAGCTGCAACTGCGGAATTCCAAGTTGAGAATAGTGCAGCTAATGATGACACTTTGTCTTTAGAACTCAATAATAAGGATATCACTATCAAATATAAAGAAAAACAAATTGATTCTGAGCAAAAAAAAAACCATGAACAAAATAATGAAGATTCACAACCTGGAGATATTTCTCAGTCGGCAGGATTGAGTACTCAATCTGCTGGTAAGAATATTGACGCAGCTCCTGAGGACCCTGCAGGACATTCTACTTCTGCAGCTAAGGCAACAAGCAATGCAGGTGCTTATAAAGAGAAAATGCCTGTAAAAGACCTGGATTCCGATGCAAAGAATAAAATATCCTCTAAAGACTCTGCAGCACATACCACATCTGGAGTTCAGACCAGAAGCCAGTCATCTGCAGAAAATATTGAGAGCCAAGAACAAGGGAAACAGGTAATTTAAACCATCAACACGCACATAGTAAAAGTGTCATATAATGAAAACGTCTTAAATCGTGAGTGAAATATTTCAACCGAAGCTTTATTAAACGCACAATTGACGCTCGACTAATGCAATGTTTATGTGCACGCTTTCAATACTAATGAATCACTGGTTCCATTTTGTGCTTAAGACACTTTGACATGGCTAGCATGAGAATGTAGCATAGCAGCCTCAAATTGTGTTTTTTTTTCAGCCTGCTCTATTACTCTTATGGTGGGTTTTCCTCATAATTTACAAATATGATCATTGTTGTTGGCTTTAGCCAAGTTAATAGCCCCATAGTGTGGAATTGGGGACTCCAGATATATGGTTTCCAGAGACAGACTTTGCAGCAGTGAGCTTTGTGACTATGCCATGCTGGCGAGTCCTCACGAGGATGAAGCCGATCCACAGTTGTCTATCAATGAATCGCAGCTGCTGTCAGTTCGTCACATTTGTTCACATGTATTGTGATGGTGGCCTTAAACAAGAGGACCACAATACTTTTCTTTAGGAAATGCTGATGATGTTTGCATATGCACGGAGGCTGTGTGCTTTTTATACGTTTCTACATGTTTGAAAGATATATTTCGCTGCAGATTTCACACTTGTGGACACTACAACAAGCAAATATGGCCCACTATTTGTGTTTTATGGTCGAAGGGAAAAAATCAATCCAAGATTTTTAAAGCGCCATATTCAGCAACAAGCTGAGATGACAGCAGATGGGATTAAGCAGACTAAGTTGTCTTGTGGTTGTTGTTGTTTGACTTGCATCCCACTGGGATTTTTGCACACAGTGTTGGTGTACGGTGCTTTTTCTGCAATATTTTGCTGTCTTTTCTTGGATTTTCTGTTTGCACATAGTCACTTTAAGATGTTTTCTTGTTCATGTTTTTGTTTTTTGTTTATTGCGGTTTCACCCGATTCAAGAGCCGAATGGCTCACAGGGCTCTACCTAATAAATTAACTTGAACTTGAAGCAAATTAGACTAAATGTGAGGAGCAGAAGAGAAAATGTATGTTTTTAGTCCAGTCTTAAAATCACTGGTTGTCACGGCTGACTGGACTTCAGTTGGTAGACTTTCTGCTGATGAAAATCTCTGTTCTGCTGTCCTAAGCCAAGTGGATTTCACACACAAACTGGTGTGGATTTGTTTTCTTTGTACAGCACCCTGTGCCCCCTGGGTGAAAGGTGCTTTCGAGGTGTAAATTATTAAATGTGAGGCTTCACACAGTGTAAGTAGTACAATTGTTAATCTAACATTTGACACTTTTCTTTAGGGAACAGATACAGGTGAAACTAAAAACAAAGATTCAAAAAATCAAAATCAAGGATCCAAACAGAATGAGTTGAGGTAAGAAACAACCATATATTTGTAATAACAGCCATAGAGGGTTCACGTGGGGATTGGCTTGCCGGTCCTGCTTTGTAGCCAATAAGGGATGAGCCAGGGAGCATGGCCTCGGCGTGATCACGGCATGTTAGCAGGGGTGATTGGCCTGGCCAATCGGGGCCTCAGCTAATGGGGAGCCGGATCAGAGGCGTGGTCCCGGGATTGACAGGGAACCATCGGGAACGGTCAACGCTGTCTATGGAGGATTGGCTGGGGGGTACCACGTGACGAAGGGATTAAGAGAGAGAGCAGTCGTGAGCAGACTTGGGAACGAGAAGAGCAGGAGTCACGCGCGTACGGGGGCTCTGGGTGCCACGTGCGCGGTGGGGACTTGGCGGGAAGTCTGCCCTCTCTCCGTTGTCTGTCAGCAACGGAGAGTGTGTGTGAAGTGTAACTGTGGAAGTTGAAAATAAAGAGGACTGATTCCGGAAGCCGTCTCAAGAAGGTTTATTACATATTTACAAACAAGTACTTTTATCAGGTGTAGTTATGAATTTGTGGAACAGAATACAGGTTTAATTATTTTAATGATTGAATATAAACTTCACTTGTAAAGCACACAGTACAGGTAGTCCCCGACTTACGATGGTCCGACTTACGATATTTCGATCTTACGATGGCGATAGCGATATGACAAAATTGTAAAATATTTTACATTTCGCGCGGCGGGCAAACGCAGCAGCGTATGAGGTACGATATTGTACGTTGGGACGCTGCTGGGATGTACTGTACGCATCTCCTGCCTTGTGTGGCGGTGCCTCTCACTCTCACCAGCGTCGACGGAGTTAAGTTGTCACGGTGTTAGCGCGTGTATTTTCAAATCCTTTATATTAAGTTCACTTGCTTGCTTGCTTGCGCGCTTACGACCGTGCAAATCTTTCGGTCGTTTTTTAACCCACTTCCCGTTATCCAATCGAGCTGACATTTTCCACACAGACTCGTTGTGCGTGACAATTAATTTTCGTGAATTTTTTTCCAAAATTTTACACTTTATAGGGAAAAAAAATGATATTTAATTACCAATTGCTTAATGGTGGCAGGCAATCATCTGACCCATAGGTGGCAGCCATCTCAAGCCAGAGGACGAGAGGACTCTAGCCGCCACGCATATTAAGGATTTATAGTGAAAAACTTTGTTTTTACGGGTTAATTTTTTTCTGTGTTTTTTTATGTTTCAAAGCCCAATGTTTGTGAAAAAGCATGTCTTCCAAACGCCCAAGTATGTCTCCTGCTTGTAGGGTTACCACGATACGATACATATGTTCAATGTATGTAAAACATTTTTTTTAGCAGATAGGATTGTTTCCTGAAAAAACTTTCTATGAAATTGCAGTTCATATACGTAGGCTAAGAATTTACCTTGTTTTTTACTTTAAATTTGACTGCGATACAGTATTGTAATTAATAAATACATACAGTATATAGTTTATACAGTACGGTACTGTAAATTGCTCTGTTTTGCTAAATTATCACCATTCTTTAAGACTCTTGGGTAGGCTAGGCAATCTTCGACTTACGATATTTTTGACTTACGATGGGGTCGTCGTAACGCATCTCAATCGTAAGTCGAGGACTAACTATTAATTCACTGTCAAAAAACGGGATGACTCAGGCGTTGGAATTACAGACAAGCAGGAAGGTGGTGAGCTGGTGTCAACAATTGCCCCAATCTCTGTGATCATCTATATATTAAGATGTTTTCAGCCAATTAATGAGTGTTTACATATATTGTAGGAAACCGGAATACCTGGTGAAAACTCTTAAGACTACTAAACTATAAAACTATTTATTTTACCGTGTAAGGCCCACTGAGTTAATTAGTTATTTTTCATAAGCAACCTGGCCATAAACGATAGCTCAACGAAGTGGCTTATGTGGATATTTATAATAGCCAAATACTCGAAACGCATGTTTCTAAAATGTGGAGGGAAAAACCGGAGGACCCGGAGAAAAATCCATGCGATCACGGGGAGAATTTGCAAGCTCCAGAAAGACAAGTAGCAGGGTCGGGATCGAAACCACAACCTCCTGTATACTAGGTGAGGTAATTAACATCTTACCACCATTGCTCCCCAAGCGTACGAAGAGGCAAGACTTATTTCCATACAGATGTAACAGATGGAGATAAATCCACATTTTGCTGTACTTTCTACTGGCAAGCCAGGGAGGGTATGGCATCTCAACAGCCACAGGATGGGAGTTTCACTGCATTTGTGTGGTCCGCCAACCCTCGCCACCAGTGTTGGATCATAGTTGAGTGCCATCACTGTCACCTGGCTCAAATCTACAGTGATGTGTACTACCTCCCACAGCCAAATTGGCTACTCAACTCATGCCAACAACCAGGCCACACTGTTTACATGTAGAGACCATCCTAGTTTGTTTTATATCAAACTATATTTGTTCAACATCTTTAAGCATTCAAACATGTCGAGGTGATGCTATCCAACTGTGGCAAACTAGTTCTTACAGGGAGTGTTTCCATAACAAATGTAAAAAAAATTGCCGTACAATTTGAAACAAAATTGTGATGCCAACAACAAGAATCTAATTCTGAGCCAGATACATTATTATAAAACCATTTTATTAACCACTTGAGTTTAATGGAATACAGGAAGCTGTCAATTGGTTGGATATATCCTGTTTTAACATTTGTCTAAATTGAGGACGTTTATATGGAATGCTGAATCTCGTATTTTTTTAATTAATCAATGTGTGTGATAACATATACTTATTAATCATTTGCTTATTTACCCAGTAAAGCCTTGCCGAGTCTCATGACTCTTTTTCAGGAGAGTCCTGCCAAGTTTTTTTGCAGTAGGAGGCGATGATCGATATGTATATTCCAATGTAGTTATTTGCAGGTAATTTTTTCAAATTTGGAAAATTTGGACCTTGATGCCAGCACACAGTGGCCTACTCTTGTGTATGTCATGGTATCTTTAATGTCCACTAAAATAGCTGCCACGTAGTTGTATGGTTAATATACTGGGCAGTATTAATTAGGGAGGCCGCTGGATTTGAACTGTGATCTTCTACAACAAGCACCGAAAGTGCTACCGCTAGCCACGTCTACTGTTCTTTGTAAAGGAAATGAAAGTAAATGTCCCAGCATGGGCATCAGCATTAGTGTGATACTAGCAGAGGGAATGGGTGCTTTTATTGTTTGGGGATAAAGCAACATTGGAGAGCATTTAACTATTTTTCATATTATCGATTATTCACTCTGGTTAATCCTATGGGTTTCCAGATATTATTAAGTGCTGCACTGGAGTGCAGTTGACTGATAAAGGTTGCCCCCTTTCCATTGTATCATAGTAAAATGAGAGCTGCTGCTATACACTATTATATAGCTTTAGAATATTTATTTAGACTGGGTGCATCCGATGTGCTATGAAGCTATTTTTCATAGGGGCAGGACAGCAAGTTACAACAAACAGAAAAAGAAACAATCAAATGATCACTTGCTACTTTAAACACATTCACAAAATAAGTATCTCAACCTCATCAGAAACGTCCCTGTTGGGGTTAAAACCCCAAGGCCTTTCCAGGGAGGCAAATACATGATTCCAAAGTTGATTGTTATAGCAGAACACACGATTATAGCCAACTGGAAAGAGCATGCTCCCCCAACACTCAGGAATGGGCCAATACATTGTCAAAAATTGCCGCTTCAGAGCATCTAAGTGCAAAATTAAGCTTACCACCAAACATGGAAACCGTTTTCTTGGTTCTTTCGGTAAAGTCACGTAGAAGGGAAGTAATAAAATAATACAAATAAAACATAATAAAATAAAATAATTCTCACGACGTTTCGGCTACAACGCAAGCAGCCATCTTCAGGTGAAGAATGAGACACTACCAAGCTAGGAGCTTATATATAAGCTGGGTTGGAGGTGGAAGAGCGCCTTAAAAAGAATGTGCATATGAAGATGAATTTAGCATATTCATGGAAAATGCGTAGGAGGTGGGCGGGGGGGTTTCAAAGTCATATGCCTATGCATTATGCAGGATCAGCAGCACCAAGGGGGGGTGCAGGGAGTAGCATTAACAAAGGAAAGGAATGTTAATGATATGTAGCTGCAGTTACTAAACAACCACGTAGAAAACTAAAGTATAAACTACATAAAAAAAAACTAAAGTATTAACTGCATAGCACCATCAGTATACTTACTATACTCTACAATAAGCTGAGTTACTAACAGCAAGTAATACATTACAATTCTACGTCGTAAAAAATTATATAATATGCTTCCATCTAAACTTTTTTCTCTTACATCACACGAGCATATACCGTACTATATACTGCCATAGATAAACCCAACATTAAATTATATACTGTATTGCTATAAACCACCCTATACCCTATACATTTCAACATAACACTATGTTTTATTCTACCCACCCTAATGTGTATCGAAATGGTTTATTACGTCCTTCCAATGATTGCTAAGCCAGAATCCATCTTCTCGGTTAAAATTGTCTCTGTGTTTGTATATGTGGATCGCCTCATGAACGAATCTCTCATGATAGCCAGATGGCTTGCAGAGAACCTCTGTCTTGGAGAAGTCAATGTCATGTTAGCCCACTGAGTTGTAACAGTGATCTGCCACGGCTGAGGTGTTTGTCCTACCGTGTTTCAGGTCAGCTTTATGTTCACGGATGCGGTCCGAGACATGTCGTTTGGTTTCCCCAATGTAACTGCTACCACAGAGGCAACTTAGTTTGTAGACGCCAGGGTACTGTATGTCTGGAACCACATCTTTTACAGACGATACCAGATCACGGATTTTATGTACTGTGTTGAATCGGACCTGGATCTTGTGTTTAATCAGGATTTTGGAGATCTTTTTTGTGACCCCAGCAATGTAGGGTAAGGTGATGGTCTTGAAAGGCTCCTCAACAGGATCCTTCTTGATGGTTGGAGTGATGGCTTTGCGGATTGTGTAGTCGGAGTAACCATTAGCCTTAAGAGCTTGGCGTACGTGTTTGAGTTCACTGGAAATGTGTTCATGGTCGGAGATGCATTGGGCTCTATGATATAGAGTCTTGATGAGGGAATTCTTCTGGGATGGATGGTGGTGGGAATCCGGTTTTAGGTAAGCATCCGTATGGGTGGCTTTCCTGTAGACAGAGTGGCTCATTGAACCATCAGGTCTCCTTTTGATTAGGACATCCAAAAAGGGTAGCTTGCCATCTTTTTCGACTTCCATGGTGAATCTGATGGCTGGGTGTATGGAATTGATGTGGTCGAGGAATTGGTCTAGAGCAGGCCGGCCATGTGGCCAGATGACAAAAGTGTCGTCTACGTACCTCTTCCATAAGGTCGGGCGTAGAGTGGCAGTCTGGATGGCGTCCGTCTCAAATTTCTCCATGAAGATGTTGGCTACAACCGGAGATAGGGGGGATTCCATTGGGGTGCCCTCAATTTGCTTGTAGAAAGTTTCATTCCAGGTGAAGTATGTATTGGTTAAGCAGTGTCTCACCAGGGGGGGTACCCCAGCATTCAGTCCTTGATGAACCAAGTCTTCAATGATTGCGATGGTGTCAGGTACAGGAACCTTGGTGAATAAGGAAACCACATCAAAACTGACAAGCAGGTCGTCTGGGGACAGGGCAATCCCCTTGATTGTCGATACCAGGTCAGTAGAGTTTAGTACCGCAGAGGTGGTTTTTCCAGTGAAAGGCCGTAGGATTTCAGACAAAAAACGAGCCAATTTATAGGTGGGGGAGTTGATAGTAGAGACAATGGAACGAAGAGGTGTATCTTCTTTATGTATCTTTGGCAAGCCGTATAATCTTGGTGGCCTGGCTGCAGAAGGTTTCAACGAGAACTGTTTGGTCTGATCAAATAATGCGGTTGAATCAGAAATGATTTTGTTGGTTTTAGTGACGAGGCTGTTGGTGGGGTCTCTTTTTATTTTTGTATAGCTGCCATCGTTGAGTAGTTCTTGAATTTTGTTGTTGTATTCTATTTTGTCCATGATGACAGTGGCATTGCCTTTGTCGGCTGAGAGGATGACAATGTCATCCCTCTTTTTTAATTGAGCTAATTCAAAACGCTCATCTTTGCTGATGTTGCTAGCTGGCATCTTAGCGTTTTTGAGGGTTGCAGAGATTTCGGATCTTGCTATGTCTGCAGCGATGTGACTCAAGCCCTTGAGAGCTACATCTACTCGAGCAATTATATCATTAACTGGTATGTGTCTAGGTGTGACTGCAAAGTTTAGTCCTTTAGCTAAAACGGATTTCAAACCTTCAGAAATAGAACTGTTACTGCGATTAATTACGACTTTGTTAACATCTAGCTTTTCAATGTGTGGGTCCGGTTTCTTGTTTGAGAGGCGGTTGAATTTGGAAATCAAGTTGTCCTTACATTTAGTCGACATAGCGGCAGCTGAAGAGGCAGTCATTTTTTCTACATGTTCCCAATCCGATGTGGACATTGTTGCACTCAAAGATAAGTGTGATTTGTAGAGTGTCTTGTCTAACTGATCTAGTTCGGTGCGCGTAAGTCTGATTTTCTCTGAGATAAGAGCTAAGCTAGTTCTAGACAGAATTCGTTTCGCATTAGAAGAAGTTACAGCAGCAGATGTTAGTGTAAATGCGTTTGGTATTACCTTAGAGTCGCGGCATCTCTTCAGAAAGGTGAGAGACTCGATTAGCTGAGCCTTATTTTTGAGTGCAACAATGTCCACATCGGATTGGGAACATGTAGAAAAAATGACTGCTTCTTCAGCTGCCGCTATGTCGACTAAATGTAAGGACAACTTGATTTCCAAATTCAACCGCCTCTCAAACAAGAAACCGGACCCACACATTGAAAAGCTAGATGTTAACAAAGTCGTAATTAATCGCAGTAACAGTTCTATTTCTGAAGGTTTGAAATCCGTTTTAGCTAAAGGACTAAACTTTGCAGTCACACCTAGACACATACCAGTTAATGATATAATTGCTCGAGTAGATGTAGCTCTCAAGGGCTTGAGTCACATCGCTGCAGACGTAGCAAGATCCGAAATCTCTGCAACCCTCAAAAACGCTAAGATGCCAGCTAGCAACATCAGCAAAGATGAGCGTTTTGAATTAGCTCAATTAAAAAAGAGGGATGACATTGTCATCCTCTCAGCCGACAAAGGCAATGCCACTGTCATCATGGACAAAATAGAATACAACAACAAAATTCAAGAACTACTCAACGATGGCAGCTATACACAAATGAAAAGAGACCCCACCAACAGCCTCGTCACTAAAACCAACAAAATCATTTCTGATTCAACCGCATTATTTGATCAGACCAAACAGTTCTCGTTGAAACCTTCTGCAGCCAGGCCACCAAGATTATACGGCTTGCCAAAGATACATAAAGAAGATACACCTCTTCGTTCCATTGTCTCTACTATCAACTCCCCCACCTATAAATTGGCTCGTTTTTTGTCTGAAATCCTACGGCCTTTCACTGGAAAAACCACCTCTGCGGTACTAAACTCTACTGACCTGGTATCGACAATCAAGGGGATTGCCCTGTCCCCAGACGACCTGCTTGTCAGTTTTGATGTGGTTTCCTTATTCACCAAGGTTCCTGTACCTGACACCATCGCAATCATTGAAGACTTGGTTCATCAAGGACTGAATGCTGGGGTACCCCCCCTGGTGAGACACCGCTTAACCAATACATACTTCACCTGGAATGAAACTTTCTACAAGCAAATTGAGGGCACCCCAATGGAATCCCCCCTATCTCCGGTTGTAGCCAACATCTTCATGGAGAAATTTGAGACGGACGCCATCCAGACTGCCACTCTACGCCCGACCTTATGGAAGAGGTACGTAGACGACACTTTTGTCATCTGGCCACATGGCCGGCCTGCTCTAGACCAATTTCTCGACCACATCAATTCCATACACCCAGCCATCAGATTCACCATGGAAGTCGAAAAAGATGGCAAGCTACCCTTTTTGGATGTCCTAATCAAAAGGAGACCTGATGGTTCAATGAGCCACTCTGTCTACAGGAAAGCCACCCATACGGATGCTTACCTAAAACCGGATTCCCACCACCATCCATCCCAGAAGAATTCCCTCATCAAGACTCTATATCATAGAGCCCAATGCATCTCCGACCATGAACACATTTCCAGTGAACTCAAACACGTACGCCAAGCTCTTAAGGCTAATGGTTACTCCGACTACACAATCCGCAAAGCCATCACTCCAACCATCAAGAAGGATCCTGTTGAGGAGCCTTTCAAGACCATCACCTTACCCTACATTGCTGGGGTCACAAAAAAGATCTCCAAAATCCTGATTAAACACAAGATCCAGGTCCGATTCAACACAGTACATAAAATCCGTGATCTGGTATCGTCTGTAAAAGATGTGGTTCCAGACATACAGTACCCTGGCGTCTACAAACTAAGTTGCCTCTGTGGTAGCAGTTACATTGGGGAAACCAAACGACATGTCTCGGACCGCATCCGTGAACATAAAGCTGACCTGAAACACGGTAGGACAAACACCTCAGCCGTGGCAGATCACTGTTACAACTCAGTGGGCTCACATGACATTGACTTCTCCAAGACAGAGGTTCTCTGCAAGCCATCTGGCTATCATGAGAGATTCGTTCATGAGGCGATCCACATATACAAACACAGAGACAATTTTAACCGAGAAGATGGATTCTGGCTTAGCAATCATTGGAAGGACGTAATAAACCATTTCGATACACATTAGGGTGGGTAGAATAATACATAGTGTTATGTTAAAATGTATAAGGTGGTTTATAGCAATACAGTATATAATTTAATGTTGGGTTTATCTATGGCAGTATATAGTACGGTATATGCTCGTGTGATGTAAGAGAATAAAGTTTAGATGGAAGCATATTATATAATTTTTTACGACGTAGAATTGTAATGTATTACTTGCTGTTAGTAACTCAGCTTATTGTAGAGTATAGTAAGTATACTGATGGTGCTATGCAGTTAATACTTCAGTTTTTTTTTATGTAGTTTATACTTTAGTTTTCTACGTGGTTGTTTAGTAACTGCAGCTACATATCATTAACATTCCTTTCCTTTGTTAATGCTACTCCCTGCACCCCCCCCTTGGTGCTGCTGATCCTGCATAATGCATGGGCATAATATGACTTTGAAACCCCCCCGCCCACCTCCTACGCATTTCCCATGAATATGCTAAATTCCTCTTCATATGCACATTCTTTTTGTTAAGGCACTCTTCCACCTCCAACCCAGCTTATATATAAGCTCCTAGCTTGGTAATGTCTCATTCTTCACCTGAAGACGGCTGCTTACGTTGTAGCCGAAACGTCGTGAGAATTATTTTATTTTATTATGTTTTATTTTTATTATTTTATTACTTCCCTTCTACGTGACTTTACCGAAAGAACCAAGAAGATGAATCCCTGCAGTCACGAAAGCTTTAAATCGAAATGGAAACCGTTCTTCACTACCTCTCCTCAATCGTGGGCTCTGATTCTTAAGAGCATTCATGAGGACATTTAGGCACTCCCCCTTATTTTCCTATTGGGGTATCTGAGCTTAGGAAGACACCAGGGTTCTAGAGTTTACTGAAACAGTTTATTGAAACATGCGGTTTACACAGGTTTCTATTGCACTGTAATCCGTAATGTGTTTGTGTCAACCCCCTTTCATATCCTCTGTGTTGTGTACCTGAATCGGTTTGTTAATAACTACTTTTGGAGAACCCCCCCCCACACAAAAACGAATGATAGGAGTGCAAAATAGAGAAATGGTAAGGAAGTCACGAGAAATAAATACAAATCAATCAAACATGGAAGTCCACATTTCATAAATACATCAAAGTCTTGCCGAGTTTTCAACACTAAATGCAAGCTAGACCAAGGCAGCAAAACAACAACAAAACAGTCCCAGACCACACAAAGACAACACAAAGTCCTTCAATAAAATTGTAGATTGAAATGTAACTATCGATATATGGATGGTAAGGAATCAAATTTACAAAACACATTTGCAAATGTCGTATCTAGCATCAATATTCTGCCTAAGGAAATTTTTTGAAGGAAGATTTACGATGTTAAGGGAAGAAACAACGTTCCAAAATGTTGGTGCTGCAACTGCAAAGGATTTGGCACTTATTCCAATTTTTGTTCTAGGGATAGTTAAAATGGAATTAGATGGACGTCTTAGGTTTATTGCATTTAACATTGGGGTTAATGAATTAGCTAAGTATAGTGCATATTTTCCAGGGCCAATTGTAGATGTATTAAGTGATGTGAGATTGGAGTTTAAGTGGAGATCACAATGGTGGGTCCTGTATGGCACATGTAGTCCAAATCTGAGAGCCGAATGATAAAGCGGGTTTAGTCTGTTCAGTGTTGCCATTAGCAGCTGATCTGTAAGCAGCATCGTAGTCATCAAAAAGTGCAAAAATTATAGCTTCAATAATTTTCAGGTCTAATCGAATGGGAAAACAATGTTTGTTTCTATCTAAAACCTTTTTTTTGAGATGTGATCAATTATGTTGTTGGAATGTAAAATTTGAATCGATCTGAAAACCAAAGTATTTTAAGCACTACATTGATATTGAATTAAAGTCAATAAACCTTGTGTCAGTGGCACTTAAATTAAATGTATAAATCTGCCTAACCAGCATGTGGTTTGTTAAATGAGCTTGGCAGTGTGTATTGTGTTTCATATTAATGTATTGTTTCATTTTAACAGGCCTGATGTTCTGGCTGAAAAAGACGACCCAGATGGAGTGGATGTGGTGTTCTGGGCCGTGCTTGCTAAAGAGTTTAAATTTGATTCAGAAAAATCTGATGTGTATGTAATGATGCAAGGTCAAACATTGAGTAAAATGATGACATTCAGGTAATTTATTCTCGTCATTATTATCATTATCGTCTTCATTCGCAAAGTTAACTGTAGCCTCTGCTTGAATAATGTGAACAGTGCTCCTTTTTTAACTCACAGATATTGCATGCATGATCAATAAAAGTTCCCAGCTAAAATAAGGAATCATATGTTTTCAGTTGGGAAATTTAATTCAGGAAAATCTCACTCGAATAGCAACATTTGGTTCTTGAGAGTTATTTGGGAATTTTATTTTAATATTGACGAATTTTTTGCCCACTCTTATTGCAGGTTGGAGAATGAAGTTCATGTTTTGGAAGGTCATTGTCGCCTTAAGGGTTCTGCAGTAAAGAAGAATGCATTGACTTACAAATATGTTTGTAAAGTTCGGGATAAAAAGAAAATGAAACCTGAGTTCATCTACAAAGCAACATCTTCAGAAACTCCATATGAGCGAGCCTTACACATTCCAACAAATTTTGTAGGAAGTAAGTCATTGAGTGTTTTGAAATTTTAATAAAGAAATAAATTTAAATGTTCAAATAGCTACAGGCTTAGTGCTGCTTGGAAGCGAATCATCAAATAATACAGTGTTTAAATGCATGCCTATACAGGCCACCTTACATCAATGGGAATTACCTGTACGCAAACAATAACAGGTATTGCTATTTTATTGCACGCAAACGACAGGAGGTACAAGAGCAATGTGCATGCCACGTTGATTACTATATGAATAACCCAACTGGCAATGGATACCTTTTGTAATGTATATGCTTTCATTAACCCACCCCCCCACTTTGCACGTGAAGGGCTCACAAGTGATGTCATCACATCTATCCCTCTATCTAAGAAACGAAACCAGAGTATTCTCCACAAATCTGGCTATCGCCTGATGATACTCATTGTAATTACTGGCGAAACGTCGTACTCGGATTTTGAATGTTGTAGATTTGCTCTCCAACACACTGGTGTGATGTACTAGTAACAAATCGGCATGTTCTGTTTACGTGACAAACTTTTCTAATTGGCTGTGTCAGGTGGTGGTGGGTTTAACAACACATTTATATTTACGTGATCTACATGATATCATACTTGTGATACTACAGTTGTTAAAGAAGGTGCTTCAATATAAGCCAATAATTACGTCGGTAAAACAATGTGGCTGACTGGCATTTGCCTCAAAAGTAGTTAAATGACAGCTTCCACTCCTACTTGAGTTGTTGTGAAGCTTTTTATCCCATTATCATGTTCCATGGTTAATCACTGCTGGATGAATGCCTCCCCATACCGCCACCACTTATGATCTTGTGATGGCACAATCCATCGAGCATCTGCACATGAACTAATTTCATCACTATCCTCTCAGAGGGCATCCTCTTGAACATGTTCCATTAGATGGCTGCCACGCCATAATTTTTCTTGACTATCGTCTATTGTCCTTTCCAGCGATGTGTCCTACCTAGGCCAACTTACTTTTCGAAATAGGTTGGATTATTTCATTAATCTGTGTATATTCTCTCATTCATGTGTTCCTTTTTTTGTCTCAAAGTAATTCCAAGCATGTAATTGTGCAGTTCTATATATATTTTTAATAAATATTTATAAACCATATGTTACAGCAGATGGTACACACCATTTAAAAACTTGCCTCATTCAGTTCTTCCTTCTAAAAGCACTCCACCCTGCTGTTGTCTGCTTCTTTATTTCAGCATTTGAATTCTGCCCCACATTGAATAGCTGTCCTAGGTAAACATACTTTGATTTGTTTTTAAGTTGTGTCCATCTTGACCGATATCTGCAATTATTGAGTGAGCTTGTTGTCGATGACCTTTGCCTTGCTCATATTCATCTTAAGTCAAAGTTTGCAGCCTTCGCTATTAAGTTTAAACATTTTCCTGCAGTTAAATTTCGTTGGACATTACAATGACTGTTGTCAGCAAAAATGAAATTGGTAATATTGTCTCTATTTATATGTATAGCTTGTTATTCCAATTCAAATTTGGAAAATATATTTTGATGTCACTGAATAACTTTGGTGAAAGCGTGTCACCTTACCTTGTCCGACTCCCTTTCTATGGTGTTGCTCATGTAATCTTAGTTGGGCTGTTTAATTTTATAGTCTTTACTCTCATATATTTTTTATTTAGGCCTTGGTTTGTGAGAGCTTGGATGACTTAATAGATTTTGCCCGAGTCAAATTATTATTATTATCTATATATATAAAAGGGAAATTTGTGAATGTGTGTCTGTTCAAAATGTTTAGCATACTTCCTGACATGCAACAAACTTGAAATTTGGCATGTGGGTAGCTTCCAGACTGTACACAATGCAAAAAGTATAAAAATAGACTTTTGTATTTTGGGGGAGGGGGCGCAATAATGCATATATTTTGCACGCAAGTGAGCGGTGACATCACATCGGTGACATCACATCGGTGACATCACATCTGTGATGTCACCGCTCACTTGTGTTGTCACCCGCATGCGGCAGCGTTACGCAGTGTGCCTGGTGACGTCACGCACCCCCCCCCACCCTCCGCGTAGGCCGTGTATTAATCCAAGACAAGAATCCAAGTCCCGGGCGAAGCCGGGTAGTAAAGCTAGTTCATCTATAAAGGATAGGTAAAATGGTAATTGGAATGCATTGGCCTTTTCCGGAATCTAATGTATGGTCTGTATGTGGTCGATGGGAGAGACATCTTTCCTAAACCCTGCTTACTCCAGCAGTTGTTTGGCCTACAATTTGTCCCCACTGGTCTTCATGAATAATTGTACATGAGATGCGTGGCTGATGGGTCTGTAGTTCTTAAAGCTAGTTTTTTTCTATCAAAGTGTTTGAATATATAAATTATTGAAGCATCGTTGCATTATTACAGCTTTTTATTTCTCTGTAAAAAATATTAGTCCGTTAATTTTAATCTCACATTTGGTCCCGCTTTTTTTTATGATGCTCACAATTATACCATATGGTCCAGAAGCTTTCCCTTTTTTCATCTTGTTATTCTCCTATAGTCAGTAATAATCATGGTAATTTGAATGATTCATCCGTGGATAATTCATGGTCACCAAACATTTTCAGGAGGGTGCTATATTCGGATATTTGGCGAATGCCATTTTATTGAGCGATTTGCATGTGGGAGTAAACCAGAGTACTCAATTAAAACCCACTTATATGTATGTATGTAGAACTTATTTCGCACCCTATGTAGCCAACCGTGCTAATCGGGGGGGATAATACTCAAAAGTCTACACAGCAGTGTTCACAAACCGACTTGCTATACTTTCATCTCCTAGCCAATGGGTTTTCCAGTTTCGCAAATTAAATCTACCTGACTCCAAAGTGCTAGATTGCAGGCGTGTGCCACAATGCATGCCTGCATTGGGCTGTACTGTGGTATCTGTTGCCACATTTACCCTTCATATATTTTATAAATGTATAAAGCGCTACATATCTCAAATAAGTTTCACAGCACTTTGCAGTATATGATATATTAATTTTTTCAGGTAAAAGAAGTGACTGCCATGTACCTCGAGTTTTTTTGTTGTACACCACTGCACAAAATTGTGTCACCAATCAGCTCATGGGCATAGCAATAGCAGCAGTGATGCTGAACCTTGTCCCTTAACATTGTTCCAAATATCAAAACACTAATGTTACTGTCTGCTCTACAAGGAATTGGGATTCACATTTTTATATTTTGTCTTTTTATTTGCAACTGTGTTTTTTGTAATTCATGAAATACCTCTATAAAATGATGTACGAGATATATTAAATGCGGACTTTTATAAACAAAATGCGTGAAAAAAAAATGTCATGTTATATTTTGCGATTGCGCAAATGTACAATTTAATTTCAGTAAAAAAATGGATGTGAATTGTTTAAATTGGTGCTTGCCTACATCGAATGATGCAAACTTACTACAATTGTGTTTTTGTGTTTTCTAGGTGTTTGGCACCAGTTTGATGATGTGATTTGTGCCCCACCTGCGGCGGGAGCCAAAGGCGTTTGGCAACGTGTAGCCTCAACAGCTCGCTATGTTACTGGATATGATTCGGATGAAACAAAAAAAAAGAAGAAAGGCAAAGAGTGGGCTGGCCAACTTATTTTGGAACACATCCTTCATAGCCTGAGAAACAAGGAGATGAAGATAAATATAGAATCCATCATTATACAGCTAGAGTGTCTAAAATATTGCTTTTTAAACACCTTTTTATTTCATTGTGGGGCTTGTGAAGTGTGGAATTTAGACACAAATGAAAAACAGGTAAAACTAAATATTAAATGTAATATTTCTCAATGCACCTTTATCAACCTGCGCTGACCAGCACGGTGAAGTATAAAATAAGCGCTGTTATCAATGCGGTATGAGGAAGCCACAACCAGAAGTGATTGACAAGGGACCAGAAATCTAAATTAATACACAAAGGACATTTTAATTATTGCACGTTATAATTTGCATTGCCTCAAAAAATGTGTTAACCTATAAAGCAGAGGTAAAACTCCAGTCCGTATCTTTGACGATGCAGTTTTATTTTTTTACCTGTCATGAGTGCAATGCATAAACAAAATCAACTTGTGTTAAAATGGCCTAGGCCTTGTTGGCTCAGTGCTGACTTCAGTAGCCTGCCCTGGGCCCCATCTTCCTACTGCTTGCTTTGGACTGTCGGCTTTGGGAATTTAATGATCTTGCTGGCTATTCATGTCTCATTGGCCCACTGTTTTGTTTGGACCTCATTGGCCCAGGAATTGATCAGTGCGCTATTTTACGGGCACTACTGTTGTATGATGTGTTGGGCTGTGATCATGGGCTGCCTGCTTTGTCAGCTCTCTTTTGCTTTAATAATGTTGATATTAATTGAGTACATTTGCCACATTCTTATAGCACAAGGCTGTCACGAAGGTGAAATGTTTCACAGATAGTCTGCATTCGTTTCACATCAGGGGACAATGTTGCCACGTGCAATCTCAATTGACTATTCAAATTTGAAACATGATACCCGCACACAATGGCCTACTCTTTTTGAATGACATCGCAGGGTCTTTCGGAGCCACTGATTATTAGACGATGCATATTTTACAGTTGATACACCCGCAATATGACCCAATATGCCCTCCTGGGTTCGCGAACGTGAACCCTGCAACAAGCGTTGAAAGCGCTACTGTTGGGCCATGTAGCCGTTTTTTTGGATTTTAATATTTTATATTTGTTTAACTCCATTGTCTATGCTGATGTGTTTGTGGTGGTCTTTTTTGAGTTGCTCTGTAAAGTGTCTTGAGAGGACTTGTATTTAGATGCTTTATAAATTCAAGTTATTTTAAAATCAGTATTGATGAAATAGCAAAATTGGGCACGAAATAAAGTTAGAAAAGTGCCAACTGTATAGACTCCACACATAGGAAGGAGTTTATTTAGTAATACTGTTTATTGTTATGCTACATCTACTCATAGGTAACTATTTCAGTTTAAAAGTGTTCATCAGGAAACTTTATTAAAACGTAGTTATTATCAGACCCTATGGTTTAAAGTGCAGTCTTTAATGCGTCTCCACTCTGACCTCTTATCTCTGGCCACTTTATGTGCCATGAAGAAGGGCCATTGCCCAAAATATTACCGATTTCATATTTTTACTTTTAAGGCAGTGTGAGTTAAAAGATATATATTTTTGTCTGGATTTCTATACCTACAATTGCAAGTTAGGAACACTGCTTAATTTTTTCTGTAATAACGTGTTTTCACCATGCTTATGTTTTGATCAGCCTTGTAAGCTATTATGTCCTGTTTCATTTTATGTGTTACATTGGCAAACTAAATATTAGGTACTATTTGGTTTTATTCTCCAATATTTATCTTGTCAATTAAAGATGTAAAAGCTGTAAAATGACATTTTAAAAAATTATCTAAATTTTTCCACCAAGAGAAGAAGTGACGAAAGTCATAGTGCATCAATCTTTAAATGGCCAATGGCAAGTGCTCAACTGCTCATTTACATTGGCAGCCATGAGCCAGTGGTGGGAAATTCCACATTTTCATGCTGGTGATCTTTAGAGAACGATCACTGTTCACGTCTCATCGAGCGGCACTCATTTAATAAACTGATGAGAGATTGGCCAAGTCGCTTTCTAACTGGGATTTGGATTTTTTAAAATGTGAAACAATTCTTAACGAATGCTTATTTTTTCAGGTTCAAGAAATTCTTAAAAAATTTGTAGACCACATTCAGAAGATGATATTTGATTCTGAATGTATGTCTGAATCAAACAAGTTAGCTTTTGCAGTACTGTGGGTTTGCATTTGCAGCAAGTTTGATTTAAATGTATTCGTGAAACCCGCATCAATGATCTGCAAGGCATTGATTCTGCCATCAAATATAGACGATGACATCTGGAAACAATTTCAGCGGAAGAACGAGTACGTGCATGAAATATTTGTGCTTTATTAAAAAATATTTAATAGAATGCTATTGTAATTAAATTTGTATAATGCATATCAGTCTTAAAATAGATAATTTAATGTTACCGAGTTTAATTGCTGAATAACATTTGGTTTCGTTTACAAAACAAAACTTGGTTGTAAATATTTATAATGGTCTCTTTGTGTCGGTATCGCTGTGCACCATTTAGGATTGTGCTCGCTGCATTGAAGTGGTTCTGTGAGAAGTGCTTGATGATGAATCATCCAGTTTCCGAGTGTTTGCTGGCCCTGCCTTTGCTGGAGGAGTTGGAGAGGCTGAGTGGTGGTCCAGAAGGCCATGTGGCTGCATCCACGAAACAAACAGTGGGCACGACTGTACAACAGTTTCAGACGAAATCTTTGGAAAACGAAAACTTTCAAAAGTAAATAAACATGGTGTTTTCATGCTTATGTTTTAAATTATGTTTATATTTATCTAACATCCAGTACATGTCAATGATAACCATTGCTTTCACTGACATCAGAGTGAGGTCAAAATCTATCTTGGTATGTTTTTGTCAGTCAAGCAACCGTTAACCTTAGACAAATACATTGGTTAATCTGTATACTATGTATGTATTTTGACTTAAAGCTGTCGTGACTGCAGGAATAAATATATTCTTTGGGTCTTTCGGTAAAGCCACGTAGACAGAAAAAAATAACAAAAATATCGACGTTTCAATCGCAACACAAGCGGTCGTCTTCAGGAAAAGGGGGGTTAGCTTCTAAACACAACTGCTGATAAAGGTTTGAAATGGACGTAGCCCAAATGTCAGCAGCCAATGCCAATACCATTAACATGCTAATCTCTCACATTAACATAGCCATCTTGGCGCACTCGCCGTGGAGAAGGCTCGGCGGCCTTGCATTGACATGTTAAGTTTTGCCTGGCAGCCCTCTGATTGGTGGAAAGCCCAACACCGCCGCGGTCGCTGCCCACCACTGGCATTGGCATTGGCTGCTGACATTTGGGCTACACTCATTTCAAACCTTTATAAGCAGTTGCCTTTAGAAGCTAACCCCCCCCTCCCCTTTTCCTGAAGACGATCGAAACGTCGATATTTTTGTTAATTTTTTCTGTCTACGTGGCTTTACCGAAAGACCCAAAGTCTATGTATGTATGTTGAACTTATTTCGATCCGTACTTAGTCAACCATGCTAATACAACTGATGATGGGTAAAATATTGTTTTTGATACCAAAATGTAAAAATACTAATTTATTGTATATTAAATGTAAATTGAAAAAGATAATTGCATTAGGCTGGTGATTTTTTTGTTAATCTCCTGGTAGTGGTTATAGGCATATCACTTTATAATACACACATCAATTTAAATGCGTATATGTTTGCATTGTGTTTTTCTCATGCAATGGCATGTACTGGATTTTTGTATTTATAATTGCAGAAGTGTGGTTCAAATGCTGCGTAGTTACCAAAGTCTACTTAAAGGCAACCCACATCTGTCCCATCTGCTGCTCAAGATGCTGACAATGAGCAGTTTAGCCATTTTCACTGAAATGGATGTGAGCTGGACACCAGAGGACATGTTTGCATCGCTGTATGATTTACTACACAGATATGGAAATGCATGTTTCACTCAACATCCTGAAAGACGAGTAAGTTAGCACATATGCTCATGATATAGAAATATAATGTTCAACATTGTTACCATCCATGTAAAATTACTTGAATATTGTTTCACTTTGATATAGATGGATGACTCAGGCGGTTGTTACTTTGTCACAGCTCCTGAGCCAGGCCTAGATATCCTAGCTGTGAATCCAGGCTACCTGTCATGGTTAAACTGGGTTCTCAAATGTGGCAAGTCTTAGGCTGTTCACCATTGACTGCACACAAACAACATCATGAAGTTAGTTTCAAGTTTATTTTGTTAAACCAAGGTGAGAACTCAAAAGACGATGAAAGTCACATTTGCAAGAGTGACATGTGTCACCTAAACAAAGTAAACGAAGCAAATAGAAATCGGAACAAAAAACACTAGCACATGAGAAATCCAAAATATCGCACAAACATAAATCACCATTAAATCAAAGTTAAATATAAAATTCCCTGTGGTGCAAGTTGGCTTGGCCAAAATATTTTTAGACTAATCATAGTAGAATTATAGAATAAAGTTAAATAACATGAAACAGATATACTGTAGTGTGTTTAAAACTAATCTGAGAATGGACAAGGATATATATCAATTGTAAGTGAAGTTCTAAAAGAATCGACAGCTCAGAAGAAAATGGTGATTTAGAGGAGAGAGTAACCAAGGAAATGTTTTAAGCGCTGTAATTCGAGTTTGGGACATGAACAGAGAATAAGTGTGTTAGTTTTTGCTCAGTACCATGCACTTTAGTGCTATGGAATATGCTTTTCTTTTGTCACAATACATATATCTCGATATTAGATGCTCATGTATGTGCAATTGATCACTCTGCTTTGCAGACTCTAAGTTATAAATGTGTTTTGACAATCTCATCTACCTCGTTGCTGTTTTGCACCCACTATTTTCTATATATGGGATGCGTTCTACTAGCCTTGTTGTATTCTACGTGATGTTGTCCCATGTTGATGTGTGACATTGAAATGTTTAACTTGGCCATGTACAGTTATTGTTGGATTATTAATGGATTTTTTTTGTGTCACGAGGTTTCTATTGTGTAAGCGGTCCCCATAGAAAATGAGCATTTATTGCCCAATGGGAGTTTACCTGTGCCAGAAAAAAAGTGCAGCGCCCATAGTGTGGACAGTAATTTGAAGACATTTATATAGTCATTTTCTTATGCTATGCTCCAGAAGCTGTTATTGGACAAGGGTTGATTGACAAGGGTTGACTAATTGATTTCTACGTGGGTTTTGAAATAATATTTGTTTTCATTTAATTACATATGCTGATAGCAGGATTGGAATAAAGATTCTGATTCTGATATCATTCGGAAAAATACAAAACTAAATGGAAGCCAATACAACGCAACATGATCCAGGACTGGATTTGGAGGCAGTTGAGGCATTTGAGGATGGGGCAGTGTGGTCAAGTGTACGTGTGCTGTGCATTGGCGAATTTATAATTAGATGAAATGAGATTGATGAGGGTTTCCTACATGCGTTAAAATGTATTGTGTTTAGCGATGCATTTTCATTAAACCATTTTTTTTTCATTTAGGGATTTTTGCAGGTCTGTGATGCAATATGCAAGAAGCTTCATTTTGACAGTCCACAAAGGTAAACTCATATAAAATAAATATGTCAATCAACAAACCATTAATTAACCCGTAAAAACAAAGTTTTTCACTATAAATCCTTTATATGCGTGGCGGCTAGAGTCCTCTCGTCCTCTGGCTTGAGATGGCTGCCACCTATGGGTCAGATGAATGCCTGCCACCATTAAGCAATTGGTAATTAAATATTTTTAAAAAATTCCTAAAAAGTGTACATTTTGGAAAAAAAATTTCACGAAAATACATTGTCACGCACAACGAGTCTGTGTGCAAAATGTCAGCTCGATTGGATCACGGGAAGTGGGTTAAAAAACGACCGAAAGATTTGCACGGTCGTAAGCACGCAAGCAAGCAAGCGCGCAAGTGAACTTAATACAAAGGATTTTTTTAAAAAAACGTTCTACCCTTTCTCACTTTGCACTGTATGTTATGTATCAGCTTATTAACTCCATATCATTTGATTATAATCTTACCCCAGTTCTCTGTCTAAACGTGCTATGTCTTTATTCTCTATCAAATCACCTTCATTTTTATCTAGCTCATTGATACAAAGACTAAAATTATTTGTATGAAAAAAGTAATCCCTTGGTAAAAATATCAACTTATTACATATCAATTCATAATAGATTGTTGGGTAAGGCTACATCAAGTTTATTTAACCCGGTGAGATCACCTTCGTCCCATTTGCAAGAGTGGCCCAATGAGCTGAAACATCTTTGTAAGAAACCACCACCACCCCACAGAGCCAAACATTTATGGTCACATACATATTTAACTAAACTTTTTTTATTTACCAGTAAAGCTCTTTTTCAGCGGCGATCTGACCACACAGGATAGCCCATTGAAGTGGGTTTTCATTTGTGGGAATTTATAGTTACCAAATAATTTAAATGCATTTTTATAGATGTGGAGGGTTGGGATCAAACCCACAACCTCCTGCATACCAAGCGAGGGAGATAACATTTCACCATGGTATCTTATCAGTAAGTTGAACAATCCTCACAACAAAATTTAGCAATGAGATATAACGTTTCATTTAAAACTTTGTCTAACATCAAAACAAGACCCATAAAGAATAATGATCCAGGAAGTCAGAATCTTAGGGTTAGGGTGTTTGGTGGTAGAGGATTTTAATAACAGATTTGGTCAGAACATTACGTAGCATAAAGCAAAAATATATTGCAAATAATAACATTAGCTGTGAAAACCTACGGATACTTTTTTCACTGGTAAATTGCTGTATTCTGATATTGAATTTGCTTAGTAGGTGCAATGCCTTTGAGTCATGTTTGATTTTGAGTTCTTTGTTATGCCTCACATCTCTAAAGTTGCCAATCCCTCCCACATTCGTTAATCTTTGACCCCCTCTGCTGCTTAGATCTTAATTCATCCTCTTGTGGCATCACTAGATGTTTACCGTCCACTGCCACTGGGAAGTAGATCGTGCATATTTTATGGTTAATGCTCCCACAGTGTTAACCGAGGCGGCCTGCGCATTTGAACCCAAACCTCTGCAACAAGCGACGAAGGCACTTCTGCTGCGCTGCACTGAGTCATCCGTGGTTTTGTGTAAACCAGCACGGGGGGCCCTAATTAACTCACACCAATTTTGGGATATATTCTGTGTTGGCTATAGGTTAAGACTATTAATTGACTGCATGAGAATCGGATTTCGTAAATGATAGCCCACAATCGGTCTTAAAGTATAATTTTAATTGTACTAACAATGCGTAATCTTTACACATTAAAGATATTTCATGTTAACTTGTATCTGTGTGGACAGTGGTGGATCAAAGCCTCAAGCATCAGATTCCACAGGTGTACGTGAAAGCAACAACCAGACCTTGCTTCCAGAACGCTTGCTGGTCTCGATTAAACAATGCCTTTCTCTTCTGGGTTTTTGTAAACAATTTGCTGTTGACCAAGACTGGTTGGTTGATGTTGTATTTGCCTGCCTTAAAATATTTGAAGTTTACTTGCATTTACTACATAAACACACCAAAAATCAGGTAAGGAATTTGACCAAACTATATGGGTTTTGAAATCAATGGATTTGAATTGGGATCAAACTTACATTCCTTAACATTTTTTTAATCTATAATATATATAATTTTTACCAACTGTCATATGTAAAGATCAAGTGTAGTATATGAGGATATAGCTTATATTTGTGTTACTATTTCATTGTTAAATGATGGTACCTGTAACTTAGATGTAAAATATATATACATGAAACCTCACACTCAACTGAAATACTAAAGTTTGTCTTCCATTTTAAAATGTGGGAAGGGTTTTTTGTATGAGTAGTTAATGCATTAATATGAGGTCTACCTGCATGCGGGTCGTTATACCATTGTATATATGGGGATGGATTCCCGACAGCGCTATTTATTTTGTATGAGCAATATATTAGGGCTTCATTGGGGTATCGATAATAGCACTAATAATACAGACGGTAAACATTTAATAAATTATCAATGTATTATATCAGTAAGTATTATGCACTATACTCAATAGTGCATTCTACTGTACTCAAGGCAGAGGTAGGAAACGAGGTTGGAGGTGCTGCAGTCCCAATCCGGGTCTTAGTCTAAATGTCTGTGGTGAAGTTTATTTTAGGTGGAGCCGGAGACCGTGAAAGTCTCATGTGTTCTCACTTGTGTAAACCCCCTGGAATATATTGTGATAATCGAATTGCAGGAGGTCGGATCTGGTTGGCTGAGAGCATTTGTCGCTCTTTTTGGCTGAGCGAATAATGGGAGTGGGTACGTTTGTATCGCCTACACTGCTGCATGTGCTCACTCAAAAGCGCTGTTAAGTTATACAATGTTTTCAGTTAACGTTTTCTCCATGACAAAGTACTATAATGAATTAGCGTTCTATGGGGTCACGCTGAGGTCTGCCTGTATTTCACAACTGTGTGAAAAATTAAAAATAGCACAAATGTGCATGGTGTATGTTTATCTCGCTAAATGTTGTCCATCTCAAGTCTACCTCTTATTTAACTACATCGCTCTGTCGGGCGGTAGTGGTGGCGCACATGGCCAGTAATCCAGCATGAGGTTGCCATACCCCAGCTCACCAGGAGATGCCAGAATAGCACATTACTGTCATTAATATAATCTGTTTCCATATGTATGGGCATAGTGTTGCCCCCTCACATGCGTTCGTGTTCTCCGAATACTCCAGTTTCCTCCCATATGTAAAAACAATAATTAATTGGCTGAAAACATCTTAATATAATTGAGGAATGTAGAGTTGAGGCAATTGTTTGCGCCGGCTCATCACCTAACTACTTCCTTCCCGTTTGTCTTTGGTTCCTCGTGCCTCCTAGTCATTCTCTGTCTGAGAGCTAGGAAAACCGTGCATTGACATTCTAATGAATGTTTTGTACATATTCTCACTCAAACTTGATTTGAAGCTTTCGTGACTGCAGGAATTACTCTTTGGTTCTTTCGGTAAAATAACTTATAAAGAAAATAAATTAAATAATATAATACGCGTTTCGATAGACACACCTCTGTGTGTCTATGTTGTGTGTCTCTTTCTGTGTGTCTCTGTGTTGTCTCTTTCTGCTTGTGTGTCTGTGTGTCCCCGTGTCTGTTTTATTTCTCTTTCAAATTTAGCTAAGTTATACTCGATGACGACTGCTTCTGTTGCAATCAAAACGTCGTATTCTATCTTGATTTGAAGTTTTCGTGACTGCAGGGATCCATACTTACGTGACTTTACCGAAAGAACCAAAGAGTATTAATTTATCTTCTCACTCAACTATAATTCAACCTCTTATCTAAATCTCTGTTCTCTCATGTCATATCTAAATATTGTATACATTTATATAATTATATATACTCTGTCATCTACATTTCTCTTCTCATATCACTAACACATTTAATCTTGCATACCTCTGATTTGAAATAACTACATCTCTATGTCATGTTACTCTTCTCTTTCACATCTCACATCTCTTGTCCACAACTCCTCTCGCCAATACTAAATCTCACACCTAGAGTGTCTCGTCATGTCTGTATTATCTGTCATCTGAATTGTCTTACTGCAATCACGTTCATCTTGCCTGTTAACTATTCCCTTCCATTTGCAACGGATACCCAAATAATATTTCGGTGTTTGTGACGATGGAAAAAAGTGCCATTCAGTGCATAACTGTAGTTTATTTCTCCAGAAGTTATTTAGACATGGCATTAAAATAACATCTTGTTCTTGTTTAGGAAATAAACAGTCCAATGCCTGAAAGTCATCTGGAAGGCTCAAAGTACATACTTGATGCAAACTCCATCATCTTGCATTGGCTTCAAAACATATTGCCCACCTACATGTTCAATCCAATTAGGTGGGATTCTGAAGTAATCTTCTTTGTTAATCGACATGAACCAAAGGTAAACCATTTTAATATATTATCAGTTTAACACGTAGGCTTTCGCGACCAATGTTATTCATAATCGACGTTTTTGGGTTTAGATCGCGTTATTTATAAATGTGTCGTAACCCTCCACCACCCGACACGGCCAATCAGTAAAAATGTGTCACGTTGACAAAAGACAAATAGTTCACTGCTTTAGCCCACCGGTGTGTTGAAGCCACAACATTTACAATTTGAGTACGACGTTTCGCTGGTAATTGCATCCAGCATCATCGGGCAATTCGCCAGAATGGTGAGGCTCTGCTGTGTCTCCCGTTCTTATATAGAGCAGCAGCAGGGTGACGTCATCATTAACTCATTAACTCATCAGGTGCAAAGATTCAAGGGGGGAGTGATTGTAATTATATACTAGATTAGTAATCAGGCTATTGTTAAGTGCCTCGAGCACATTAAAACCATCCTTTTGGTTTAGATATGTGGATGACACTTTGGTTGTCTGGCCACATGGTAAAGATACACTTAACGATTTTCTAAATCATCTCAATGCACAAAACCCGGCCATTCAGTTCACCATGGAAATGGAGGTGAATAACACACTCCCGTTTACAGAAAGCAAACGCACACTGATGCCTATCTGAATGCAGATTCGCATCATCACCCAGCTCAGAAATCCTCTCTTATCAAGACGCTCATACATCAGGCTAAAACAGTGTCAGATGGTGAAAGTCTAGTGAGAGAGATTAAACATGTTAAAGAAGCACTAAGACAGAATGGCTACAATAATGCTCAAATTAACAGAGCACTAAAAGCCAAATCACGATCGCAAAGCAACACTGCTGAAAGCGATCAGATTATTAAAACAATAAAAATACCATTTATCTCAGGAGTAACTGACAAATTAGCCCGTGTTTTGCAAAAGCAAAACATTACAGTAAGATTTGGTACAGTACACAAAATTCAACAACTAGTAACGTGCACTAAAGACGAATTACCTAAATTATCAACAGAAGGTGTATATCGGATTAATTGTGTATGTGGCAGATGCTATATTGGACAGACAGGGCGTAACGTTAGTGTAAGACAAAGAACACCAGAGAAATATTAAACTATCACAAACACAACTGTCGGCAGTGGCAGAACATGCATGCCAACAGGGACACTCAATTGATTTTGACAACGTGGAAGTGTTGTGTAAAACTAGTTACTACTGGCAAAGACTAATTAGAGAATCGATTGAAATTGAGAGAAACAGAAATAACTTTAATCGCTCAGACAGCTACAGGCTTAGTGCGGCCTGGAAGCGTATTATTAAATAAGATACATTACAATTCCTTATAAGGGAAACAAACACTAACTGATTACTAATGTAGCATAATCACAATAAAACACATTCCAAATGATTACTAATCTACAACTCGAATCGTAACAATAGCCTGATTACTAATCTAGTATATAATTACAATCACTCCCCCCTTGAATCTTTGCACCTGATGAGTTAATGAGTTAATGATGACGTCACCCTGCTGCTGCTCTATATAAGAACGGGAGACACAGCAGAGCCTCACCATTCTGGCGAATTGCCCGATGATGCTGGATGCAATTACCAGCGAAACGTCGTACTCAAATTGTAAATGTTGTGGCTTCAACACACCGGTGGGCTAAAGCAGTGAACTATTTGTCTTTTGTCAACGTGACACATTTTTACTGATTGGCCGTGTCGGGTGGTGGAGGGTTACGACACATTTATAAATAACGCGGTCTAAACCCAAAAACGTGGATTATGATTAATATATTATATTGGAAGAAAATGTCTTACTTTTCCAGATAACTGTTTTCTTAAAATCAAAAGCAAGCTGAAGAGGTCATCAGAACCATTACCATCACTTATCATTCACATCATTGTCATGATCTTTTGCAACTGCAACAATATTATCATCATTGTCATTATAAGCATTGCTAAGCTGTCTGGCTCAGCAGCTCAGCACTCTGGCATAGCCGCATAGAGGGTGGAGCTGGCATGTTTGTATGTGTGTGTGTTGTCGTCCGTGTGTGATGGACAGAGCTGATTTGACTGGCTTATTCAGTGGGGCGAGCTTTGCTCATGTGAGCATATATGATCCTGATTTCTATTGTCACTCCCCCTGCTACTGATTTGACTGCGAGGCTTTTTTTGCAGAATGTGGCTTCACCCATTATGTACAGCGAATCATGCCACAAACCCACTATTCCTTCAGCAGAATCACTCTTTGCAGAAATTATGGATAACTCTGGAATTGTGCAAGTGCGAAAATAAACTCTACATGATTTGGGCCCTTGTTGTGATTGTGTTTCACCTGGTGAAATAAAGTAAAATCTTAATTCTTTTGCAGATTTGGCATGATGTCCTTTCAATTAACTTTAAGGCTGAAGACTTCAACAAAATATGGAATACACAGACCATGACTTTTCTCAAGAACAGAATTCAGAAGGTATTTAAAAATGAAACATTTGACTGCATTTTTGTAATGTATTTTCTATGAGCAATACATTTTTCATCTTAATTCCTCTGTTGTGATTTTAATGAAGCAGTGGTTAGATAATGGCTGATGATGCATTTTTGCTTTAACATGTACTATTTTGATGTGGCCCAGTTTCATAACACGTAAATATGCACATGATGAAAATGCAACCAAAATATGTGACGAAAAGCAACTGGCTCTGTCTCATGGAGAATTCCACTTTCATATCTAAAATGTACCAAATAAAATAAAACTATAGCTTAGTTTGACCCATAAAATGAGTGATGAGATTTATCTCTTCCAAGCTCCTTAAATGACAGAGCATCACCTTCTGCCAGGAAAGTTAGCAATAACCAGATATGTACATAGTTGTCTTTAACGCTTTACCATAGAGCAACATCACTCTTTTACCTTCAAATCATCATATATTCCATTTAGTTATCCAAGCAGAGATATGAGGCAGTTATGGTGCTGGCTCAAACCCCATTACGTGAACACATTTCTCCGGTTCTCTTATCATTACACTGGCTACCGGTCTTGAAATGAGTAGAGTTTAAGAGCCTTCTACTAGTTTTTAAAGCCTTGCATGGGCTGGCACCACCATATATTCACGAGCTAATCCAACCTTACACCCCCTCAAGGGCGTTAAGATCTGCAGACTCTGCCCTTCTGTGCGTACCTTGATCCCGGCTGCGTTCCTGGGGTGAGCGGACATTTGCTGTGTCTGCGCCTCGGTTGTGAAATTCCCTGACGTTGGAAATGTGTTTAACTGACAATGTGGATACTTTTAAGCCGCGTCTAAAAATACATTTTCTTAAGTCAATTTATTATATTTAGCTATCCTCTCTTGGCCTTAGCTTAATCTTACAAGGCGCCTTGAGACATTAGTGGATGGCGCCTTACAAATACATGTAAATGATTATTATTTGATTTCAGATCATTTGTTACATTTCAGTGCATTTGTGCTTCAGAATTACACATGTAACATTGCATGTACAATTACACATGTAACATTGCATGTACAAGTACAGCCATTTTTTTCAATCGACTGCTGGCTTCCCCATGGTGTGTGGTTCGTGGGGATTATTTGACCATACTTCATGCTGTTCAGTGCAGATTGGTAAAGTGGGTAGCATAGAAGTATAGCACAGCAATAGATTTGCTGCACTGCCCTCTGTTGCCCACAATGTAGCCCCACAGCTCTATAACAACTTGTTTTTGTGCGGTCATCACCCATCCAAGCATTTTCCAGGCTCACTCCTGCTTAGCTTCCGAGAATGGGCACATTCCAAGTAATTTTATCACAGGCCACCTAAATATAGCTGTGTATAGTTGTATTTGTAGTTTGTTGGACCGCATGTTAGATGATGTCCGCTGTGTTAATGATTTTGCCTTGTAATGAAAGATAGCGGCCTATGTTGTCATCACCTCATGCAGGCAGACAGGAAGCAACAAATCAAGGCCTACTGCAGCAGTGCAGAATATCTAAAAAAATTGAGCCCTTCCCTGGAAAACTGCTTTGCAGAATGCGCTATCCAAGCAGTGCATTACGTGTGTGAGGTAAGTTTGTAATGTATGTATGGTAAGTCCTTGCTTAACGCGTGGTGTTCATGCAATACGTTTTTGCTATAACGTGGTTGTTCCATTTTTTTGCACAACGCGAAACGCGAATCGTTATAACGCGGTTTATGAGCGGTTGATGATTAACTACTTTTTTGAGCTGTGCGGCTGAGCGGTACGGTGATACAGTAGGCAGAATGATACAGTAATGCGGCAGCATACCTTCAGTTATTTGTCCCGCCATCTTACTGTGTATACGGTCATCATATCTCACCAAATGTTAAAGTTACTACCTTATTATAGGGGAAATTCTTTTCGCTTAACACACTTTTCAAGAATGCAACTACTGCGTTAAACGAGAGCAACCTGTGCTGAAGTTCTTATACACTTTCTAGACAATATGCATGATTTGCATATGTTTGTTTCCAATTTTTCTGTGAATATATAATGTACATGTCAATGCACACCCCTTTGCCAATTAATTTCTGGGTGCAGGCCTCCCCACATTGTATGGGTCATGGAGGTTATTCGACCAAACTTCACTATTGCTGGTCAGTGCATTTTGGTGAAAGTGATGAGCATAGATGCGGAAGTTTAGAAGTACAGAACAAGAGTGGATTTGTCTTTACTGCCCTATACTGCTACCAATGTAGTCCCGCATCCTGTAACACTTGTGATGACAGATGGTCACCCATCCAAGCACTATTGAGGTTTAATTCTGTTTAGCTTCTGAGATCAGACAGAAGGTGGTTTGATTACAGGCACATATACAGTGAGGGAAAAAAGTATTTGATCCCCTGCTGATTTTGTGCGTATGCCCACTGACAAAGAAATGATCAGTCTATAATTTTAATGGTAGGTTTATTTGAACAGTGAGAGACAGAATAACAACAAAAAAATCCAGAAAACGCATGTAAAAAATGTTATAAATTGATTTGCATTTTAATGAGGGAAATAAGTATTTGACCCCTCTGCAAAACATGACTTAGTACTTGGTGGCAAAACCCCTTGTTGGCAATCACAGAGGTCAGACGTTTCTTGTAGTTGGCCACCAGGTTTGCACACATCTCAGGAGGGATTTTGTCCCACTCCTCTCTGCAGATCTTCTCCAAGTCATTAAGGTTTCGAGGCTGACGTTTGGCAACTCGAACCTTCAGCTCCCTCCACAGATTTTCTATGGGATTAAGGTCTGGAGACTGCCTAGGCCACTCCAGGACCTTAATGTGCTTCTTCTTGAGCCACTCCTTTGTTGCCTTGGCTGTGTGTTTTGGGTCATTGTCATGCTGGAATACCCATCCACGACCCATTATCAATGCCCTGGCTGAGGGAAGGAGGTTCTCACCCAAGATTTGACGGTACATGGCCCCGTCCATCGTCCCTTTGATGCGGTGAAGTTGTCCTGTCCCCTTAGTAGAAAAACACCCCCAAAGCATAATGTTTCCACCTCCATGTTTGACGGCGGGGATGGTGTTCTTGGGGTCATAGGCAGCATTCCTCCTCCTCCAAACACGACGAGTTGAGTTGATGCCAAAGAGCTCCATTTTGGTCTCATCTGACCACAACACTTTCACCCAGTTGTCCTCTGAATCATTCAGATGTTCATTGGCAAACTTCAGACGGGCATGTATATGTGCTTTCTTGAGCAGGGGGGCCTTGCGGGCGCTGCAGGATTTCAGTCCTTCACGGTGTAGTGTGTTACCAACTGTTTTCTTGGTCACTATGGTCCCAGCTGCCTTGAGATCATTGACAAGATAATCCCGTGTAGTTCTGGGCTGATTCCTCACCGTTCTCATGATCATTGCAACTCCACGAGGTGAGATCTTGCATGGAGCCCCAGGCCGAGGGAGATTGACAGTTCTTTTTTGTTTCTTCCATTTGTGAATAATCACACCAACTGTTGTCACCTTATCACCAAGCTGCTTGGTGATGGTCTTGTAGCCCATTCCAGCCTTGTGTAGGTCTATAATCTTGTCCCTGACATCCTTGGAGAGCTCTTTGGTCTTGCCCATGGTGGAGAGTTTGGAATCTGATTGATTGATTGCTTCTGTGAACAGGTATCTTTTATACAGGTAACAAGCTGAGATTAGGAGCACTCCTTCTAAGAGTGTGCTCCTAATCTCAGCTCGTTACCTGTGAAGTATTGGAAATGATGGCAGGAAACTCCTTTGACGGGAACACACTTCTTTTATTAAATCTTGACTTGAACGATACAACGCGTGGCCTCTCTTCTTCACAGTACGGTCACCATACAACGGTACAACTCGTGATCTCTTCTCTCCGCTCCACACTTCTCTCAACTCCCGTAGACTCTGTGCTGCTGGCTCTCTGTGCCTCGTGTAGACTCCGCGCCTCGGCTACACTCTCCTCTCGTCTCGTGTAGACTCTGCGCCTCTGCTACACTCTTCACTCGTCTCGTGTAGACTTTACACATCCGCTACACTCTTCACTCGTCTCGTGTAGACTTTACACATCTGCTACACACTCTTCAGTACCCGTCTCGTGTAGACCTTACATCTCCGGCTACACACTCTTCAGTACCTATCTCGTGTAGACCTTATACTCTCTCTGGCTACACCGTATGCATTACTCGGCTCGTGTAGATCTTACACTCTCTCTGGCTACACCGTATGCATTACTCGGCTCGTGTAGACCTTACACTCTCTCTGGCTACACACTGTACATTACTCTCCATTACTCTACATTACTCTCCCTTACTCTCCTCTCCGGGCTCTATCTCTGCACCTTCGTCTTCATTCCTAGATGGTTCCACTTCCTCCCTCTACTCCTCTGTGCATCACCTTATATCTCCCTTCCTCCCGGGAGACGGAGCGGATGCGGACCTCAACGTCGGCACCGCTCCTCAGTTACCCAATCACCATGCGCTATCTCTACGATCCGTTTCCGCCCAGCGCGTGTTTCCACTCATCGACCAATCACACCGCGCTGCCACCCGATCACTTCCTCTCAGCGCGTCACCGGCACACAGCCAATCAGCAGCACTACCCCCACCCGCGCTGACGCCTGCTCCTCCCCGTCAGCGCGCGTCACCACACACACACCCGTACGTACGCGCTGGCACACGACGTATACCCCCAGCGCGTATCACCACTACACCTGTATAAAAGACACCTGGGAGCCAGAAATATTTCTGATTGAGAGGGGGTCAAATACTTTTTTCCCTCATTAAAATGCAAATAAATGTATAACATTTTTGACATGCGTTTTTCTGGATTTTGTTGTTGTTATTCTGTCTCTCACTGTTCAAATAAACCTACCATTAAAATTATAGACTTATCATTTCTTTGTCAGTGGGCAAACGTACAAAATCAGCAGGGGATCAAATACTTTTTTCCCTCACTGTATACTATGTACTTTATATGCAATCTGATCATTTTATTGCAGAAGCCTGTTTTCACCACACATTTGCTCATGGCATGAAGAATGAATGGTCTCGCATTTTATTTAACATAAAATTAATTACAGTATTCCCTCGTTATTCACGAACTTGGTATCCCTGATTTTGGCTATCCGTGAATCACATCTGGAACTCTAAGTAAAGTCATGATAGAGAATGTGATGTGAGAAAGTGATGAGATATAAGTAATGAGAGAGAGATTGATGAGATATATTACTTACGTTCTTGAAAATGCTCGCGAATGCCAAATTTGTGAATGCATAAACCTTGTTCCAATGGGATAAATGGGGTTACGTTCCTGGTATGAGTGAGCATATGGGGGAAATAGTAAATGTTTAATAATTTCTAGAATAAATAAATAATACATTTGTAATGTGGCACTCAGAGACGCTGTCTTGCTTAAGTTATATATATTTATTATATATTACGGTCCACCCGACTCGATGACATGTTATCAGGTGGACGCAGGTTGACTATATACAACTGGGGGACTAGCTGCTACGCAACATTCACTATATAGCTGACTGACTATATAGGAGCCGTCGATGTAGTAGCCATGGCGAAGATATATAACTTCTTTCCCAGCCTTCCAGACGATGAGGGCGATCCACTCTGATGACAGCGACAACGGTCTGGACCCCCTCTCTCACTATAACACCCCGGGGGTTCTACATCTACCCCCGCTATTACTCCTCACCCAGTTACCTCACTTGACCCTGCCTGTCCTCATCGCTGCAATCATTATTTATGGCCATTAGGCCCCGTACTGCCCTTGCACATTGTAAAGAACAATGTGTTTTTTGTATTACCTTTGATCATGATGATTTGACAACGATGGAGGTGGTGGTGATGGTGAGGAATTCAGAAGCATGACTCCTCAGGAGATGCAGGTGTTTGATAACAACGTACAGTTACCATGATTTGAAGCTTTTGTGATTGTAGGAATCCATACTCTTTGGTTCTTTCGGTGAAGTCACGAAGGTAGAAATAAAATAAAACAAATCACGACGTTTGCTTGTGTTGCGATCAAAACGTCGTGATTTGTTTTATTTTATTTCTACCTACTGACTTTACCGAAAGAACCATAGAGTATAGTTATCATTTTAGCACTCTGGGGAGCACGAGCCGCAACACTTTCCCGATTGCAATCACGTTCTTTTAATGAGCCTCACAGCCGACTCGTTTATACTAAAATGTATAAATGAGTTAACGGTAAGTACATTTAAAGTAAAAATGCACAATAGCGAGTTCAGAGCGGGATTTCAGTGACTCTTGAGGACAAAGCGGGCAGCCGAGGGGGCATGCCTAATCTACGCAGTTTTAAATGTAAAACTCTGCCCGCACCTCCCCGGTGTCGGTGGTCTGGCACTATGTACACTCGTGAATACTGGAGTCTGGCGGGTCGCGAATAGGCAATTAGTATACATTTAAAATGGGCGAATATGCAAAACTTGTGAATCCGGAATTCGCGCATCGCGAGGGTTTACCATATTTATTTACGGTAATTAATAAAAAAAAATAGGTTTTCGTGGGTCAATATCATTATCTACGAAATGTGCTATTCACGAGCACCTCCGGAACGTATATTCCTCACGATTACTAGGGAATACTGTATACATTGGAACTGTTTTAGGATTTTGGATTATTTAATCAGTGGTTTTCTCTCATGATGTTGTAATGGTTGGCACAAAGGACGTGCAATGCAGAGGTCATGGAGCAGCAGATAAAACAAGTGGGCAAGTTTCTTAAATCACCTCCACCTCTCTCCATCGATAATGAGTACACCACAGTCGCTCAGCAGGTCGTTTGTGGTGGGGTAAAGTGTGGGTAAGCCCAACTCTTCCAAGAGATCTAGCAAGCGTAGAAGAGTAGGCCAAATACCCTCTCGAGGGTCTATGGAGCTCCCTAAAGTGAAGGCCCTTCTGCCAGCAGTGGCATAACCTAGCATTTGCAGTGAGTTTCAATACACATGACAGAAGTGTAGTTAATTCATAGGCTTTTATACAAAATTTATCTGACATTGTACCCTGGTAAATCAATGTATGACTAGAAGAAAATGAAGTTTACACTTAAGACAAATCACAAATTAGATATTTTATGACAGTTAAAAATGTCATCAACCCTTACAGTGATAATCTAAGTCCCACTGAAAATGGAGTAATGTAGGATGTCTGTCGAATAAGTTGACCTTTGGTCAACTTATTCGAGTAGTAACGTTTCTTCCCACCAGTGTCTCAGCACCCCCGTGTTGACATGTGTACATTGGTTCAACGTTTGTCTGTTTCTTTAGGCAAAGGAAGAGGAGGAAATTCTCAGATATATACAGACACATGCAGTAAGGCTCGGTGGACTCCTGTCCAGCATTTTGGAGAATTCTTGGCCTAAACATGAAGAAACATCCAATGAGGACATCGTCAAACACCTCCTGACGTGGCAAGCTTCGGCTACATTCCTGCAGATCTGGGGTAAAGCTGCACCATAGTTTCATTATTGTTAAGCTTGTTTGCCCAGGAAAGCCTCACTAAGTATTTTGACTCTTTTTTTAGACGACAGATATGAGTGCAAAATACGACAAATAAAGCACTATAATAAATAATAAAAAGTATATAAATATAATGTCCACGTTAATTCCTGTAGATTTGTCAACACCAAATTCAAGCTTGGGCAAAGCAGCAAAACAAAAACAATAACAACAGTCTCAGACCACACCAATTACATTGTACATAAAAATTTGACTCGGATGCACGGGTCAGGATTCAAATTTGCAAATTACATTCACAAATTTGGCTGTATCTGGCACTAATCTTCTGCTTCATAATATTTAAAGGAAGATTTACGATGTTAAGGAAGGTAATACGCTTGTTCTAAAACGTTGGTGCTATAGATATTACCAGTGAGTAACATGGGGGTAGTTGTTCAACTTTGGCAAATTTGGACCATGATGCCGGCACACAATGACCTACTCTTGTGAATGACCCCACTGGGATTTGTAACATCCACTGTGGAACAGACAGCACTTGTTAATACACCTGCAGTGATAATCAGGGCCACTGCTATATTTGAACCATGAGCTGGTGCAACAAGTGATAACCTAGGTTGTAAGAGCTGCACATTCATAAATGTACTTACTTACATTACGGTAGTTCCTGATGGGTTTTTGTGTCAAGTTTTGCTCATAATCTACATTTTTCACTTGTGCAGGAAGCAATACGAAGCTACATGAAACAATGACCGACCAAGCTCGATTCCATATTGGCATAGCTCAGTCTGTGCTTGAAAAACTAATTAATGAGCTCATTGATGGGTCTGTCGTGTATAGGATCCTTCATCTGGCCATCCAGCACATAGAAAAACTATTGGAATGCTTCGATGCTATAAATAACAACGGTAAGGAATTTTAATGTTTCTTAACTATTTCCTTGTTACCACATATTATATCTGTACCTTGAAAAAATATCTTAACAATGCAGGGGTCCGCAACATATCGATGACAATTACAGCTGCCCTATAAATATAGTTGTCAATGCACAAGCTATTTATTTGATAATCAAGTGTATCGCCATTTGTCTCCAGGCAATGGAGTAGGAGATCTGCTGGCATAGACATGTGTTTTCTTGAATCGGCCCCGAGTTCAAGCTTCTCACACTGCACAAACCAACTAACAATGACCCCTATTGATCTCTGGGCATTGTGTGGCTTCTACCCGATGTACAGTAAGTCCTCATTAATGTGGTAGATGCGTTCCTAAAAAGTTCCGCATTAAACAAAAAACGTGTTAAGCGAAAATAATTTCCCCATAAATAATATAACGATAAAATTTGGCGAGATACAATGTACTATGCACAAAGTGTGAGATGACGCAACAAATATCTGAGGGTACGCTGCCGCGTGACTGTATCATTCGGCGTACTGTATCACTACTGCTTAGCCGAGCAGCTCAAGAAGTTCACTGTCGACCGCTCAGGTACTGCGTTATAATGGTGCACGTTCTGCATTTTAACGGACGTGTTCTGGAATATAACGATGTACGTTCTGCATTCAAATGTTGCGCGTTCCACGTTGTGCAAAGCGTTCCCTAATGGAAGAACCTCATAGCAAAAAAACGCATTGTGTGAACACCGCACATTAAATGAGGACTTGCGGTATGGGCTAACAGTTGAAACCCCCGATGCAAATATGAACAAATAACATGTTAATTATGCATTTCCATTGTTGGGCTAGGCCAAGGGGATATGCTTGACATCGCTAGGGGGTCGGCGGTGGTCAGGTGGGGTTAATAAGCAGTGTTACTGTATGTGTGTACATTTGCAATTCTGAAGCAACATACTTATTATTCAGTGTAAACTAAATGTCTTAGCTGTTACTTAATATGTAAATGTATCTATAATTTAATCCTTTTTTATTATTTAATGAAACATAAACCTGTATCTTGGTAGGGGTACACTTGTTGTTTATAGGTTTGGTAAAGCTGATATAATACGAGGTTTCGGACCTCAATAATAGTTTGATTAAAGTATCAAAATTTACATTGAACTGGATCCCATGTTCCAGTGATTTCCTTGGTTTTTGAAAATTAGATAATCTTTTGTTTTGCTTTGCAGATTCCAAGACAACAAAGGTCACACGGACAGACCTTGAGATGGTGTTGGGCTGGCGGCAAAGTGAGATTGACGAATTTAAATTTCAGATAACCCTCGTGAATGAGCTGCTGTCAAGATGTGAGATTGTCAAGAACAATATGAATGGTGGGCGATGCAGGAAACTTTCTTTTTTATGTTTAAATATTTATATTTCAGAGGTGTTGACAATCCATTTGCATTCAGTGATTGCATACAGGAGAGTAAAAAAAAACCCAGGTTAATGTGTTTTGGCTAAATCAGGTATTCGAGTACAGCAAACCCTTCCCACTCGTGGGTTTAGCTGTTACGTTTTTTTGGTTTCATGCCCAATTTATGGAGATATAGTTCATCGATCGCAGTTGAACACAAGATTCTTATCTGCATCGTAACTGCACTGCTCCCCATGATGCTGCCGCGGAAGAATACGTGGTGTCGTCTTGTCTCCCAAGCGGCCCATTGCGGGTCCCAGGCCACGCGGTGTTCACAACCGCCAGTGAGGAGGCAGTGGGGTTCAGCCACATTTTTCTTCCTCTAGTGTACAGTACTATACATGGATGCGTGTACATATAGTATTGTACACTACGTACTTTTTTTTGCATTCTATACATTTACTGTGCAAGTTATATTTAACATTGTAAAATATTTTTATCATACTTTACATTCGAAATACTTCCTGTTTAATGTTTGGGTTGATGTAGGGTAACATAAATCAAAAGGAGGGGTTGGTGTCATTACAAACCGTGAACCAAACCATAATTTTCCCATTTGCCTTTGAGTTTGTGGATCACGGATTTGACGATTGCAGTCGTTTTCAAGAACGTACCCCACGTGATGGGCAAGGCTTTGCTGTACAATGTGTATAAGGTTCAGGAAAAGTGTCAATTCCACTTAAAATTATAAATATATTAAAAATATTTCACTTAAAGAAGAGGGACTATAATAGGCTTGTAGAGGTAATGGAGATAATTGCACAAAATTTGATCAAAAGTAAACCATCTTACAAAATACGTAATGAGTGTGTTTTTCTTTTATTAACAGATGACTATAACAATCTACGAAATAATTATGAAGAGTGTCTAAAAGCTGATTCAAAACCTATCAAAACCCTCTGGCTTGCCAGAGTATTGGGCAAAGAAGAGATGTTGGGGCAACAATTACTTTTTCTCGAAACGGAACAACAGGAAATGGCCAAACATCTTCTCAAACTGAAGGGATCTTTTCTTTTTTCTCAATCGTGGAAGAACCAGATGAGACACATGACAAACTCCAGGAAGCTTTACAGATTTTCAGCATTTTCTCTAGCCCTTGTGTTTGAAGAAATATGGAAACCAGCATATAGCAGCCTTGAGACGCTCTACAATGATGTAAAACATGGCACAATCAGCCTTGGTGAAGTTCACAAAAAATTCGGAGACAACAGTGAAGAATCCTTAAAGAACGAGTTTTATATTATTGCCCCAGCATTGGACGGGCCTGACTGTTCAAAGCAAGATATGGCTGTTTGGATAGAAGAGAGACTTAACCAGATACGCCACTACAGGCAAATCAGCGAGGCTGCAAGATCAGCAAAAGCCGTCTCAGAAATAGTGGACTGCCTTGGACTGACGGGAGATTTTCGGCTTCTCAGAGAGTTGTCACATCACGTAAGTAACCATGAATATTTCAGAGTCCATCGCGTGCATTGGGTTGAAAGTACTGTGGCTGGTTAATATATTTAATATAAGGACACTCAAGTTGAGAGAGATCTGGTCCAGATTAAGTCTGGATTTGTTTTGATTGAATGTGATCTGAATGATCGTTTGGAGGGAAAGCAATGGGATATTTGGTGTGGATCATATATGAATCATGTAAGCAAACTAATCTATTAAGGAGCGCAAAGTGCAATTAATTTAATTTTCACTTTTAACCACCGAAATATTATCTTCATGATTGCTTATGAAAGGTAGCACCACTGCGGCTACATTATTAACGGTCAGTAAAATTTATTTCAAAACTATTAAAAACTTAAATTTTCTAGACAGTTTGTTCAGATCTGATCTGATCAGATGATAAGGAAATCAGCATATGATCTGAATACGATTCATCTCATCCAATGCCCATGACCTATTCGACCAAACCTGATTGGGACCGATTACATTTCTCATCTCGATCCAATCCCTATTCAATGTGTTCTAACATCTGTACAAAACAATCTTATGTGTATTTAAAGCTTTCGTGACTGCAGGGATTCATCTTCTTGGTTCTATCGTTAAAGTCACGTAGAATGGAAATAATAAATAATAAAACATTATAAAATAATTCTCACGACGTTTCGGCCACAACGCAAGCAGCCGTCCTCAGGTGAAGAACAGGTCTGTCGAGACGACAGAGTCTGAATGACACACCCCAGGCTTGGAGCGTATATTTAAGCTGGGAGGGAGGAGGAAGAGCGCCTTGACAAAATAATTTACATATCAATAGGAATTTTAGCATATTTATGGAAAATGCAGATATGCAATTAGTACTACTTGTGAAGTGCGTAGGAGGTTTGGCGAGGGGTTTAAAGTTATGTTTTGCCCGTGCATTATGCAGGATTAGCAGCATCAAAGGGAGGGGATAGGGGGAAGCATTAATAAAGGGAAGGAATGTTAATAGTCTGTAGCTGCAGTAACTAAACCACCACGTAAACAACTAAAGTATAAACTACATAGTATCATCAGTATACTAAATATACTCTCCAATAAGCTGAGCTACTAACAGTAAGTAATACATTACAATTCTATGTCGCAAAAAAATAATATGCTTCCAGCTAAACTTTATTCTCTTACATCACACGGGTCTCCTCTGTACTATATACTGCCGTAGACAAACCCAACATTTAATTATATACTGTATTACTATACACCACCCTATACCTTATACATTGTAATATTACACTATGTATTATTCTACCCACCCTACTGTATATCACACTCCTGTATATTCACTATACAATTACGATACTATATATTACTTTGTACATTGTATTAAACATTACAATTTTATACTATTTATTATTATACAATCTGCTATACACTATACCATTGACCGTTGCGTGAAAGATACTAAGAGGAAGCAACGAAATATGTCAATGGGAGAGTGGTGGTAGGAGACTTGCAGCTGAGCAAAGAATCCATTCCCTGCGGAGAAAACAAACTTAGTAATCATTGGAAAGATGTTATCAACCACGCAAAAAAGACTTAATTACACTTTTTTGGACCATCTTATCTGACAGGCACTATTTTACTTCACTTTACCGAGTGTTAACATCCCCAGTGTTTAACAGTACTCTCTTCATTGTTCAGCCAGCATTGGTATGAACATGGGCATTTGCGTTCTTTTTCTATCATGTGTATCAGGCCCCCCCTCCCCCTCTCTGTCCAATGCGTTGGCGTGTGCAGCAGCAACCGCGTCCAAGCCGTCGTCCATCCTTTTGGCCCCGCCCCCCTCCCCCTCCCGATGCGTTGTACGTGGCACTCCGTGCCGTCTTTGAGCCCCGCCCCCCTCCCTCCCGATACGTTCCATTCATTGGCTACCACATTCTGATGAGCTCCCCCCCCTCTCCTCCCCCCTCAACTTGCTTTTAAGGGATTACATCATTGCCTCACTTGATGCAGCTAATCCGGCTGTGACGGTCCCACCTGATGACGGAGACTTGTGTTGCCTCCGAAACGTCGTGATTTTTATTTTATTTTATTTTCATTAATTTTGATGTTTTACCTACGTGACTTTACCGAAAAAACCTAAGAATATGAATCCTTGCAGTCACGAAAGCTTCAAATCTAGAATTAAGATATATAGTCAATGCCAATGAGTTGACTGCGGTCTGAAAGTCACCTTATGGAAGAGGTACGTAGACAACACTTTTGTCAACTGGCCACATGGCCGGCCTGCTCTAGACCAATTCCTCGACCACATAAATTCCATACACCCAGCCATCAGATTCACCATGGAAGTCGAAAAAGATCGCAAGCTACCCTTTTTGGATGTCCTAATTAAAAGGAGACCTGATGGTTCAATGAGCCATTCTGTCTACAGGAAAGCCACCCATACGGATGCTTACCTAAAACCGGATTCCCACCACCATCCATCCCAGAAGAATTCCGTCATCAAGACTCTATACCATAGAGCCCAATGCATCTCCGACCAGGAACACATTGCCAGTGAACTCAAACACGTATGCCAAGCTCTTAGGGCTAATTGTTACTCCGCCTACACAATCCGCAAAGCCATCATTCCAACCATCAAGAAGGATCCTGTTGAGGAGCCTTTCAAAACCATCACCTTACCCTACTTTGCTGGGGTCACAAAAAAGATCTCCAAAATCCTGATAAACACAAGATCCAGGTCCGAATCAACACAGTACATAAAATCCGTGATCTGGGCCCGTCTGTAAAAGATGTGGTTCCAGACATACAGTACCCTGGCGTCTACAAACTAAGTTGCCTCTGTGGTAGCAGTAACATTGGAGAAACTAAACGACATGTCTCGGACCGCATCCGTGAACATAAAGCAGACTTGAAACACGGTAGGACAAACACCTCAGTCGTGGCAGATCACTGTTACAATTCAGTGGGCTCACATGATATTGACTTCTCCAAGACAGAGGTTCTCTGCAAGCCATCTGGCTACCATGAGAGATTCGTTCAAGAGGCGATCCACATAAACAAACACAGAGACCGTTTCAACCGAAAAGATGGATTCTGGCTCAGCAATCATTGGAAGGACGTAATAAACCATTTCGGATCTTAACTGAGTGTGTTCACGTTTACGGTGACTTTCAGACCGCAGTCCACTCATTGGCATTGACTATATATCTTGTATTCTCCGCAGGGAATGGATTCTTTGCTCCGCTGCAAGTCTCCTACCACCACTCTCCCATTGACATTTCGTTGCTTCCTCATACTACCTTTCACGTGATGGTCAATGGTATATTGTATAGCAGATTGTATAATAATAAATAGTATAAAAGTGTAATGTTTAATACAATGTATAAGGTACATCTTCTTGGTTCTTTCGGTAAAGTCACGTAGAAGGGAAGTAATAAAATAATAAAAATTAAATATATTAAAATAAACTAATTCTCACGACGTTTCGGCTACAACGCAATCAGCCGTCTTCAGGTGAAGAATGAGACAATGCCAAGTTAGGAGCTTATATATAAGCTGAGTTGGAGGTGGGAGAAGAGCGCCTTAACAAAAAGGAATGTGCATATCAAGAGGAATTAAGCATATTCAAGGGAAATGCGTAGGAGGTGGGCGGGGGCGGTTTCAAATTCATATTATACCCATGCATTATGCAGGATCAACAGCACCAAGGGAGGGTGCAGGGAGTAGCATTAACAAAGGAAAGGAATGTTAATAGTATGTAGCTGCAGTTACTAAACAACCACGTAGAAAACTAAAGTATAAACTACATAAAAAACTAAGGTATAAACTGCATAGCATCATCAGTATACTTACTATACTCTACAATAAGCTGAGTTACTAACAGCAAGTAATACATTACAATTCTACATCGTAAAAATTATATAATATGCTTCCATCTAAACTTTATTCTCTTACATCACACGAGCATACACCGTACTATATACTGCCATAGACAAACCCAACATTAAATTATATATTGTATTGCTATAAACCTTATACATTTTAATATAACACTATGTATTATTCTACCCACCCTAATGTGTATCACACTGCTATATGTTTACTATACAATTACGATACTATATATTACTTTGTACATTGTATTAAGCATATAAATACTATACTATTTGTTATTATACACTGTACCATTGACCCCACGACTCACCCATTGACACGGAGACCCGTGTGATGTAAGAGAATAAAGTTTAGCTGGAAGCATATTATATTTTTTGCGACATAGAATTGTAATGTATTACTTACTGTTAGTAGCTCAGCTTATTGGAGAGTATATTTAGTATACTGATGATACTATGCAGTTTATACTTCAGTTGTTTACGTGGTGGTTTAGTTACTGCAGCTACAGACTATTAACATTCCTTCCCTTTATTAATGTTTCCCCCTATCCCCTCCCTTTGATGCTGCTAATCCTGCATAATGCACGGGCAAAACATAACTTTAAACCCCTCGCCAAACCTCCTACGCACTTCACAAGTAGTACTAATCGCATATCTGCATTTTCCATTAATATGATAAAATTTCTATTGATATGCAAATTATTTTGTCAAGGCGCTCTTCCTCCTCCCTCCCAGCTTAAATATACGCTCCAAGCCTGGGGTGTGTCATTCAGACTCTGTCGTCTCGACAGACTTGTTCTTCACCTGAGGACGGCTGCTTGCGTTGTGGCCGAAACGTCGTGATAATTATTTTATAATGTTTAATTTTATTATTTTATTATTTCCATTCTACGTGACTTTACCGAAAGAACCAAGAAGATGAATCTATGTGTACCTGATTTTATACTTATGTAGTGTCAGTTATTCGGAGACGAGGTTTGTAGGAGGCACCTTCTTTTATTTAGAACATTCACAGTCTCGCCTGCACACTCTCTACAGTCGCTTAGCCTCGCCTATACACAACACTAGCCGTCTAACACTGACGGCGCTGATTGAGACAGCCAACAACTATCTGGCAGCGCAATATCAAGCGAAGACGGCAGCGACGACGACGATGAGACGAAAGCAATGACGAGACGAATCCAATCCCAGAACCGGCAGCCTCGAGCTCCCGCTCTCTGCTCTTTTTATCTTACCAGCGCGGCCTGGCTCCGCCCTGCCCACGTCTCCCTTCTCGAACCCACTAGCAGGTTCCAGGGGCTTCCAGATGGGGTCCTCCGTGACCCTTGCCCCAGTTCCTCCACCCTGCCAACACACCCATGCACACGCTCACCGGCGTGTGTACTGTCTATCCACCACAGTTGCCGCTGTCCACCAGCTGGCGCTATTACACTACACTTATTTTAACAACCCTTCTTCAAAGCATCATTACTTATCCGAGTTGTCATTCATAAAAACGTATGATGATATTGATTCCATGGTGTAACTGATATCTTACTAATACTACTAATTCTTTCAGTAAAGTCACGTAGATAGGAAACTAAAATAGATCACGACGTTTCGATCGCAACAACAAGCAATCGTCTTCAGGTGAGAGAGAGAAGCATGCCGTCGTGACAAGGCATTATATAGATCTGAGAGGGGAGAGGGAGGGGAGGCCATAACTGGCGAGAGGGTGGGGGTGAAATTCAAAGAGGGCTTAGGTGAGAGAGAGAAAAGGAAAAGGAAGCTCAGATATCAGACTTAACAAATTTTGAAATGTAATGCAACTCAGAGAGTCGGCTAACACAACAGTTAACACTTTACCTGGTTGATCACGTCCTTCCAAAGATTGCAAAAATTTGCATCCATCTTCTCGGTTGAAGTCATATCTGAGTTGTGTGGAAATCCTCCCCTTAGAGGCTGTTCAATCTTGATTTGAAGCTTTCGTGACTGCAGGAATCACACACAAAACCGAGAGACACACACACACACAAAGAGACACACACAGAGAGAGAGACACACACAACAACATCACAGCCAGTTATAGTCTGCTACAAAAAACGAGAGCCACCGCCACATCGAGAGAAAGGGGCAACGTTGGCTTTGTTAGTGAGACATTTAGCCCGTTAATATAAAGACATTTAACTTGGTAATGTGAATTGGTAATGTAACTCAGAGAGTCAGAAATAACTGCTGACAATGGCAGGTAGGAAGGAAACATCAACAACCAGTTAAGTAAGGCTTTACCTGGTTCATAACGTCCTTCCACAATGATTGCTCAATTTGTACCCATCTTCTCGGTTTAAGTGTGTCTGTGTTTATATATCTGGATGGCTTCATAAACAAATCTTTGATGGTAGCCCGAAGGTTTGCAGAGTACCTTGGTCCCGGAAAAAACAATGTCGCGTGAGCCCACAGTGTTCTAGCAGTGAACAGCTATGGCAGAGGTATTGGTTCTGCCGTGTTTCAAATCTGCCTTGTGTTCGTGAACATGGTCCGAGCCATGTCGTTTCGTTTTCCCAATGTAACTGCTACTGCAGACACAACTTAGTTTGTAGACACCGGGGTATTGCATGTCAGAAAATATATGCTATCATGGTCTGCATGCAATGATTGATCGTCGTTAAATTGAGAAAGGGACTTTTGCTATCTATTTCTATTATTATCTTAAGATAAGAGAGATTTCCACATATGCTTTGCACATAACTGCATTACTTTACATAGAGTAAACTAAAAGTATATTTTGGCTAGATTTTGGGAAATTTTAAGCAATGTATAGTTTTTTCTGATGTCTATCAATGTATGGTATGTTCACAAACTATAATGTCTTGCAGGATCAGGAAACATTCAGAAAAAATCCTCTCAAATCCATAAATGAAGATCTTGTTAAAACAAAAGACATTCTAAAAGGACTCAATAATAATTTACAGCAAAGTTCGGATGCTTTCTGCAAATGCAGTGAAAAACTATTTATCGCATGGATTAAAGAGACTGTAAAGAGTAAGTTTAGGACACAATGAACAATCCTTGAATAGACTAAGAGGCACCAATTTTGGGGAACAAATATATATTTTATACTCGTATAGAAAATACACTTTTGAGCTGCATTGAAATCTACAGGTTTTTGTCTTGTGACCCCCAATTCATTGACCCCTAAATGTTGTGCCTTTGCATATTCGTTTCTGTTCTATAGTAAATTTTAGAGAATTATATTGTGGCCACATTAACATCTGGACCACCCTCAAATAGGAATAAAGCCAATGCATAAATTCCCCAAAAAAACAACGTTTTCCTTTTGTAAGTGTGCAGATGGTATTTGCTGAACATTTATTCTAAATATTAACGTTGCAGATGTTAAGGAATTGAAAGTCTTTGTTGACTTGGCTTCCATTTCGGCTGGTGAAAATGACATGGACATTGACAAGGTGAAGATCTTCCACGATGCCGTGCTGGGTTATGCACCCTTGCTGTACGAACTTGAGGCAGATGTGGGCATTGATGAGCTCCTGGAGGCCCTCCAGCAGCTGCAGGCCACAATGGATACCGATTGCAATATTCCCCGAAAGCTGGTGAGTCTAAACTTTCTTTATAAGTTACGTGATTTTTAAACCCCACAATCTCTGTATTTATCTTGTGTTACAATGCTAACAGATGAGATGCAGGGTACTGTACTTCAATATATTTTTATCAGCCCTTCCTTATAGCACTGTGCCCGGCGTTTAATCAAACCTCAAACGAGGAAGAAACGTTGCGTATGCATGGTTTTGTTAGTGATTTCCAACATGACTTTATCTTGGAATTATTGTATTGTTATTAAGGTGTATTACTTTCTGCGCTATGGTTCATAAACAGCCATGCATAAAATATATAGAACAAACATTGAAAAGTATCCAAGGAAGCATGAGGAGATGTTCTCTTGGAATTGTATTGAGAAACAGTTAGTAAGACGTGGATTAGAGAATATACTCAGGTTAGTGACATTCAAAACTGTTCATCAAAGTGAGTGGGGCTTGGGCTTGACGGATCACAACAAGGGATGATGGCCGGTGGTTAAGAAGGACCGAGTGGCAGCCAAGGCAGGCAATGTCCCTGAGAGGACATCCTCCGAAGAGATGGATCGATTTAATTAGCTTGTATCCAGGTGCTTGGTGGATTGTTTCATAGCAGTCTGTGGGGGGTGGTGGAGGCCTGAGGTGGCATTTATACAGCAGTGGATTGATCAAGGTTGATAATGATAAATAATGTTTCATCAGGTGACGTCACATGGCACATGACGTCACACGGCATGCAGGTGTCTCCAAGTGGGGAGCGGGAAACAGAAACAGGCAAATGTTGGCCATCACGGGATTGGCTCAAATGTAAAAATATCATAGATATTCCTCCTATTTATCTGTAATGCACACATCCCACTGATTAACAGCTTTGTGCAATGCATCTGCATTTTAGCTGTAACTATTATTACCCTTGTTTTCCCAAGAAAGCCTCACTGAGCCTCATGACCTTTTCAGGAGGGTCCCTCCAAGTTTTTGCAGTAGGGGGTGATGGTTTCTGCGTGTAATCCCAACTGAATAGCAGAAAATTTGGACCATGGCACTAGCACACAATGGCCTCCTCGTTTTGACTGACATCAGGGAATCTTTCATGTCTGCGGTGAAGCAGCCGGTGAATATGTTAAGGTTAATACACCTGCAATAATAACCAGGAAAGCCTGCCGGATTCTTACCATGAAGCTCTGCAACAAGTGGATGAGCACGAACGTGGTACTGCTAGGCCATGTCCCTACCCCTAATGTCAGTACTACATTTGGAACTTACGTTTATTTTTAAACCCACCGTTTAGAAAAAAGTTTAATATGTGAAAGAACACTTGTAAAATGATAAGTGCTTTTTAACGGTGTTCTTCCTGAGAGGTTTTTCGGTTAGATCAATTCGAGCACGACGTTTCGCCAGCATGATCATGCGATAACTGTCGCCTGATGATGCTAGTTGTAATTCCTGGCGAAACGTCGTACTCCAATTGTACATTTTGTGGGTTTACTCTCCAACACATTGGTGTGCTGTACTAGTAATGAATTGGCATATTTTGTTTCCGTGACAAACCTGACTAATTGGCTGTGTTGGGTGGTGATGGCTTTAACGACACATTTATATTTACGCAATCTCACCCAAACACCTCTATTAGGGATAATTTTGGTCGCGAAAGCCTGCGTGTTAAACTGGTGTTCTTACTGCTTTACAGATTGATTCTTGTGCAAATAAAGAGTGGCTGCAAGCTGTCCATGAGGCCCATGGTTCAGTGGAGAGGTCATCCTTTGTGCAGGCGAAAACCATCAACCAGAAGGGCATCTTTCACATTGAACATTGTTCTGAGCAGGGGAAGGTATCCTATGCATTTCATAAACCTCATTTTCATCTTCATGGGTGCAGTGGGAAATGCTCTCACAATGTTAAACATTAATAATGTGTTAAGGAACTAAATACACAGATATTATCCCTCTCAATGCTGCTGAACTGAGCCATTTGTAAAATAGCACCATTGCCTCTAAGTATCTGCCAGTTCAACACTGGTTTAAACAAGGCTGACTGCTGATGAGATTTCGTACAAAAAACTGGCCCAGAGTTTGTTTTTGTTGAACCAATGCTGCTGAAATTGGGATGTGCTAAACAAATACTTAGAATGTTTTATGTAAAGGACAGATATGTAAAGGAGACGTTCTCCTTATTTATTTTGTTTCTGATGTTTTTCACATTTATCCTAATAGTTATATTTGTTTCACGGTCAAAACATAAGAATTAAATAACAATTGTGTCACGTCTAGGTAGAAAGTTTGAAGATTACATGACAAAAACATATTTCGTGGAAAAGTTACATTTAAGTTACAACTTGTGTAAATACGTTTCATGTTAATAATGTACTGAAAGTTTAATTATATTGAACTTATCGCTGTGTGTCATCGTATACCATTGGATATCATGGGAATTTTGCTGAGTAGCTGAACTCTAATCCAACATTTTGTTGATTCTAGGAGTGCGAAACAATAGACGCTTCAAATTGTTCATTATCGTAACGTTTTCCCGTGAACATGCATTATATTTCCCCACAGCTTACACTGAAGTCCATAGTCAGGCTGAAATGTGTCCAGGACAACGAATGCAACCATGATGGGAAAGGCAGTGATAGGGAACAGGATGAGGTGATGAGGACGTACAGCCTCGAGAATTTGGAGGAACTTCAGAACAAGCTGATGCTCATTGCTGGCAAGGCAGAGCAAGGCAAGGAGGAGGTGGACCGCTTCCTCGAGGTAAAGATCCCGTGCTCAGCGAAGCATTCATTCTGTGTCCCACGGTTATTTTTAACAACGAACCATGCTGAAGCATGCCAAGTCCTCGATTAACTCGTGTTCACCAAATGCTTTTTTGCAATAACGCGGTTCCTCCATTAGGAAACATTTTTCGCACAACGCGGAACGCGCTCCGTTATAATACAGAACGTGCACCGTTATGGATGCGGTTTCTGATTGGTGGACGACAATCTTTCTTAAACTGCGTGGCTGAGTGGTATGATACGGTATGCGGAATTATACAGTAATACAGCGGCGTGCCCTCAGTTATTAATCCTGCGATCTCACTGCATGTGCATGGTACATCATATCTCGCCAAACTTTGTCATTACATTCTTTATGGGGAAATTGTTTTCGCTAAATGCATTTTTCACTTAACGCGGGACTTTTCAGGAACCGCATCTACGCATGAGGACTTATTGTAATAATTTTACATAACTTTTATTGTCGTTTGCCCCTTTTCACATAATTTTTTAATCATCAGCTACATTCTGTTAACTGTTGGATGAAAGCCTTCCCGTGTCATTGGCATCTCTCAATACTGTGATGCCAGAAACCATCTCGCTTCTGCTTATGCGCTGATCTCATCACTCCATCTCTGTGGTGGTCATCTTCTCGGGAGTGTTCCTTCCTTGGGTTGCCAATCCTCAATTAGTCTTGTCCATCAGCTATAATCCCTTATCATGATGTGTCCTGCTCAAGCCCACTTACTTTTCTTAGCAGTTAACAAGATGTGTACAATTTGTGTTTGCTCTCATATCCATGGGTTGCTCTGTCTCTCAGTGTTATTCCCAGCGTGCATTTCCCCGTGATTCTTTATTTACTTTTAAGATTCTTTGCATATTTTTGCGAGTTTCTGAACCATGTCATGACAGGTAATATGCATCGGTTGAAAAATGTATTATTTAGGCACAATGGTATTTTGCATTTCATTATAAAATTACATTTTCCAAAAGCACTCCACCCTGCTCTTGCTCTTTATTTCATAATTCTGATCCTGGTCTGCCTTCACCAAATTGGGAGCAAGTGGAGGGATTTTAGTATTGGGGGAATGTGGTCAAATTTAAGGGTTCAGGTGAAAATGCATTTAGGCTTAATGCTAAATAAGTACAAAATTATTAAACAGTCTTATGCAGATTTTACGGAATTCTTAACTGCAAATTTTCCTCCTGAACTTTTCATTCTGTTTTTTGTCTGCAGTTGTTTGATGGCGTCACTCGTCTGGGCAAGGCATACATTCAACTGTACAATGCTGGAAATGTGTTGTTTAGAGGTTGGAATGCCCTGGTATATTGCGATCAAAATCGGAAAGTTAGTGTGGACGTGGATTTCCCAGCACTGGGTCTAAATGTGCAAGGATTCCGTCCGGTGATTGGTGAGCTGAAGGAGCTATGTAGGGGCATGGAGGGCTGTCTGGATCAGTGGCAGCAGTATACAAACCAGAAGAGGACAGAGTTCAGCCACCTAAACTGGTACACTTCAGAGCAACTGGTTTCACTGTGCTCCAAGCTAGCTGATTTACTCAAGACACAGCAGTCGGACCCACAAAGTCTCACCATGCTCTCCTTCATCAAGTCAGAGTGCACGGGTGACCATGTAACTCTTGCATTAAAGAGAGCGATTGATTTAATCCGCAAGAAAGAAAGTGAACCAACAGAGAAAACTCTCACCCAGCCACCATCAGAAGAAGTCATTGAGGAAAACACCCGAAAGGAGGAAGACATGAAGGATAAAGCTGAACAGATTAAACAGTTATTGAACAATCTCACAGAGCAAGGGATACCTGAGAAACATGCAAAAGCAGCGATCCAGCATTGTGGAGCAGTAGATGAGACTGTCCTGCTTGGTTTCGTATTTGCCAATTCGATGGATGATAATTCTACTGTCAACAGACTCTGTCAGGAATTTGATGATACTTGGCATAATCCACAGCTGCACCACACATCACTAAACGATGTTCCCCACCCATCATTTTATGATGTGGATGTGAAGTTCTCAACATTGAAGCGCAAAACCCAAGAGGAGTTTGAGCAAATGCTTGACTGGAAATCTGTGGGATGTGAGCAGAAAGTAAAACTTATTTGGAATATCTATGAAAAAAACCTGTCTAACTTGATATGTGAAGAGTATTTGAGTTTAGATATTTTAGGGACAGCACTTGACTTTCTCATGGAAATGGAAACAACGAGGATCCAAAGGGAAATTCCACAAGGATTCCTGATAGGAAAACCAAACCTCATTGTTTGCCCAGAAGCTGAGATATACACTCACATTCTTCACTTCTACATTGTTTCCAAGAATCAGCCACTTCCAAGTTATGATGAAGTCCTAATCTGCTCACCAGAAACAATGGCGGAGGAATGCGAGATATTCTTGAGGAGAGTAATGACAAAGGACGTACACAATAGCAAGATATATTGCCTAGCAAATGCAGACCAGCTCACCTATGAGGTTGCTGCCAAGTTCCTGACGTGCTTCAATAGTTTGGAAAACACGGCCGACTACAAGTTGGCTATATTTTGTAGCTCTGAGCGAGAACACAGCCACCTTCCCACAACTTTTGACAGCTTCAGGATCAGCACCACTCTGTCATTCACAGACAGCGATTTCAAAGCTTATCTTAAGTCTCATTGTATTGTTCCACAAGGAACGGCTAGTGTTTTTCCAGATAGGCGCAACATCAGCCTGGTGTCATCCAAGCGTGCTGGAGTAGGTAAGGCTTTAAATGATCTGAGCTCACACTATTATATTTTACAACCAAAGCGCTCAGCTTTACGCATTACCATCTATAAAACCGGGCAAATTAATCAAAGGGTTGCCCAAATCTCAGCCATTACTAAATGGTTGAACTGGTCAGAAATAAAGTAATCAACAAGGTTCGTAATGGTTGCAATCAGCTTTAATTGCATCTGCTAATTTTAAGTGTTGCTTGTGTTTCGTTTACAGGGAAGTCATTATTTGTGCAAAAATTGGTAAAACATTCTGAGGACTTGCTAAACAACCCAAACATGGATTATGTAACTGTACGACTCATGGACTCCAAGATTGATGAGACATTTCTTGTGGAGACATTTTTGACACGCCAGGACAATCCGTCAGACTGTACTCCCCGTGTTTTCCACGTCGATGTCACACCAGGGGTGAGGAATCCAAACACCATTTGGGCCACATGTGTCTCCATATCCACGTTTGTGTTTTGTTACTGTGTTCACATTCCGATTTTGCAGACATGGAAATTATCTCTGCTAGCCATACACCTCATGTTGCTGCACATTCAGTAGTGCTTTCAAGGGACTGTTAAAGTAAAAAAGCCACATTGATAGAAATTGTATAATACAGAAGTCGGTGTAAATATGACATGAATCTTGACTTAAAGCTTTCATGACTGCAGGAATTAATATTCTTTGGGTCTTTCGGTAAAGCCACGTAGATGTGGCTTTACCAAAAGACCCAAAGAATATGACATGAATGTTAAAGACATAGGAATAAAATGTGTTACATTATTTTCTATACTTGCGGTGGATGTTGATGTGAATTTTCAGTTTGAATTACCAGAGGGATGAACATAGTTGCTGAGTTTTGCATCAGATCAATGTGAACACAGCATCGATGCTGACCCAATACGCCCCCTCTTCTCAACAGGTGAAGAAGGGGTTTGACACGCTGTTAATGCGTCTCTTCGTTTTGGGACATCTGCAATCTATGGATGGCCGAGTGTGGAGATGCAAGAAGTCTGATGTCTACGTTGTAGAGTACCTGGACTGGCATCCAACCAAAGAATTGGTAGACCAGGTGGGTTTAATAAAAATTATACCATGAGGGATGCTCTTTGCTGTTACAATAACAGATCTAGCTGATCTCCTTTTCTTTACTTCACTCCCACTGGAAACATCTCTCTCACCTGCTGTGCATCTCTATTGGCAATGTTTCTCTACTTGTTCTATTTCTGTGCTATCAAACACAATCCAGCCAGCAGCACCCCCTGAAACACTTAACACAGAGGGAATCACACAGCTACCGTAGTAGACATTTGAATCATTTAACAGTTGCGCCCGTGCTCTATTTAGTGGGAATTGTTTTTACTATAAATTACATAAATTCAATCATTACACTGCTAGTCAACCAACAATGAGAACCGTGTGTGTTGTAATATTTTTATTGCAAATAATAACAAAAATAATGTTTTAAATGTATGGCGTTTTCGCATTTTCTTTCTCATTTTAGTCAAACTCTCTCAATATTTCTCTTTTTTAAAAATCCAATTCAAGAAGGTTTGATTCACATGTTGTACATAGCAATGGCCAACTTCAAAAGGTGTTCCTGTCGATACACAGAGACTCTTAGCACCCTCTGCTGCTTCACTGGTGGAATCAGAGGTTCTTGGGCTGAGGGTTTGTTTGTGTGCGACAGGCAGGAGGGTATGTCTTTGACCATACGTCGCCATGCTGTTCAGTGCGGGTTGCCAAAGATGTAAAGCTGAAGAGGGAATGCACCACAGCCACACAAGCCATTCCTCACATGCAGTTCACAGTTCTGTACAATAATACTTACTACAATACTATAATAATAATAAAAGACTACTGCAATCGCACATGCAATCACTGTGCCATAAATACAACTAACACTGAAGAGACACTTCCATACTAGATGAACAATGTAACTGCACAAAGTACAAATACAGGTAATATACTCCAATCACAACCAATATAAATACTATGACAATTAACTATAACTCGTATAAAAAATACTACTATGTATAAACATATAATGACAATTTACTACAGCTGCATTGCAACCACAACTTTCCACAGCAACAACCACAATTACCACACCGATAACCCACCACAACTACGATTCCCACAACAATCAATCACCACTGAAAGAAAAAAAAAACGATTGATAATTTACTGCAAACTCTCTGGTTCTTTCGGTAAAGTCACGTAGATAGAAAACATAATAAAATAAACACGACGTTGCGGTTGCAAACCAAGCGTCCGTCATGAAGTGAGAAAATGATCTGCTGTTGTGGCTTTATATAGGCACAGGAGGGGGGGGGGGAAGGGGGGGGGAGTTTTGTAGAGTCGTGGCTGCAGGAGTTCACGGGGGGAGAGGGGGGAGGGTTTGTTCGTTGGTAAGGCACTGCTGTACCAACACTTCACCTGAAATGGTACTTTCTACAAACAATGGGCTCTTCCCTATCACCAGTGGTCGCGAATATTTTCATGGAGAAATTTGTGACAGATGCCATCCAGACATCCACCCGACGTCCTTCCTTGTGGAAGAGATACGTAGATGACACGTTCGTGATCTGGCCACATGGCCTGACGGCACTATAACAATTTCTCAACCACATCAGTTCCATACACCCATCTATCAAATTCACCATGAAAGTGAAAAATTATGGTAAGTTACCATTCCTGGATGTTTTGATCGAGAAGAGACCTGATGGCTCGTTGGGACACTCTGTCTATAGGAAAGCCACCCACACGGATTCCTATCCAGAGCCTGACTCCCACCACCATCCATCCCAGAAGAATTTCCTAATCAAAACACTACACAATAGGGGTTCGTTGCATCTCCGACCAGCACCACCTAGCCAGTGAGCTTGAGCACGTACGCCAGGCTTTCAGGAGGAATGGATATTCTGACCGCACAATCCGCAAAGCTGCATCCCCAACCATAGGTAGAGAACCATCTGAGGAGCTAATTAAAACCATCACCTTACCATACATAGCAGGGGTTACCAAAAGGATTTCCAAAATCTTGAACAAACACAAGATCTAAGTTCGGTTCAATTACAGTACACAAAATCCGTGATTTGATCCCATCGGTGAATGATGCGATTCTGGACATGCAATGTCCTGGTATCTATAAGCCGAGTTGTGTCTGCGGCAGCAGTTACATTGGTGAAACCAAGCGACATGTCTCAGACCGGGTTCGCGAATACAAAGCGGATTTTAACACGATAGAACCAACACCTCGGCGGTGGCGGATCATTGTTTCAACGCTGTGGGCACACATGACATTGTTTTCTCCAAGACCAAGGTGCTCTGAAAACCCTCAGGCTACCATCAGATATTTGTTCATGAAGCCATCCAGATATACAAACACAGACAAAACTTTAATCAAGAAGATGGATTCAGATTGAGCAATCATTGGAAGAACGTGATAAACCACAAAGTTTTAACTGCTGTGATTTTCACTCACCCACCCATGCCGTTTTAGTTTTTTTTTTTCGGTTACGAATTCAAGCTCATTGACATAATTTCTCCAGCTCCACTCGACCCTGCATGCCACAAACCCTTTCCCCGTGAACTCCTGCAGCTACGACTCTACAAAACTCCCCTCCCCTTCCCCCCCTCCCGTGCCTATATAAAGCCACAACAGCAGATCATTTTCTCACCTGATGACGGACGCTTGGGTTGCGACCGAAACGTCGTGTTTCGTTTATAATTTTTTCTACCTACGTGACTTTACTGAAATAACCAGAGAATATGTATTCCTGCAGTCAGAAAAGCTTCAAATCAAAACTAAATTTACTGCAACAACAATTCTACTACCACCATAGCTATTGTATGTTATTGCTAGTAAACTGGATAAAAAAACAAAAAGTAGCTTTTAAAATGGAGGTGATATTCATAACAATGCTTGTGAAAAATGTTAATTCAGGTGGTAATTTAGTTATAAGGCAGGAAGGAGGTGTTGTATTGTCATTAAAAAAAATACCATGTATGTCTCTCTTTGCAGAGGAAGCAGAGAGGCCCTATCCTACTGACCCACGTTTTACCAACTGTGACCTGCATCTCTCCCCTGGAGGTGCTGCAGCTATACAGAGAAAAAACTCCAGAGAGGTTTGATCTTCCGTTGATGGACAAAGATTTGTTTGAACACGAGGTTTACCAACGGCCGTTGCAATACCTCAGGAGATTTACAGACGGAGCAAATCTTGACGCTTTTCAATTTGATTTGGGGAGAGTGGAAGAAACCCCCATGCAATGTCTTGAAATTCTGCTGCACTACTGTGGTGTGTCAGACCCATCATGGGCTGAGCTTCAAAACTTTGCCCGCTTTCTAAACGTGCAGTTGCAAGACAGCGAGACGTCTGTGTACTGCAATGCAAACATCGTAGGAGACACCCTAGTTGGCTTCAAACATTTCATTGTGAAATTTATGACAATCATGGCGAAAGACTTTGCCACACCATCTTTGGAACTGTCAGATGAAAGTGCTCGGTTACATAATAACCGCATGGAGGATGTGTTAGAAACACTCGAAACGTACAGCATCCGGAAACGATGGGAAAGCCAACCCCATCCTTACGTCTTTTTCAATGCTGATCATACATCCATGACGTTCTTAGGTTTTCACATCAATGCAACATGTGATGCTGTGGACCCAAGTACATATAATGTGTTGCTGAAAGCTGTTATGACTAAACAGCTTCATGTTGGCCTCAAACTCCAAAGAGTGCCATTCAACATTAATTTTGACAATTTGCCCAGACTGGAGAAGCTAGTAAGGCTCTGCCGGGTATTTGGAATTGAATATCCAGAGGACCCTGATGAAAACTATGAGTTGACTACCGACAACGTCATGAAGATGTTAGCCATTCACATGCGGTTCCGAAGTGGGATCCCCGTGATCATCATGGGGGAGACTGGTTGTGGAAAAACAAAGCTCATCCGCTACATGTGTGACCTGCAGAAGTCGGGCCGAGAAGCTGAGAATATGATATTGGTGAAAGTGCACGGTGGTGTGACACCCCACTTCATCTATAAAAAGATACAGGATGCTGAAGAACTTGCCATACAGAATGAAGAATTTGACATGGACACTGTCCTCTTTTTTGACGAGGCCAATACCACAGAGGCCATTTACGCAATCAAGGAGGCTTTGTGCGATTCGACAGTGGAAGGCCGGGCCATACGCACGCAGAGACTCAAGATCATTGCCGCGTGTAACCCTTACAGGAAGCACACAGATCAAATGATAGATCGACTGGAGGCTGCTGGGCTCGGTTACAGAATACGAGCAGAGGACACGGAGGAGAGGATGGGGAAAATACCCTTGCGGCAGTTGGTGTACCGGGTGCAGCCCCTGCCCCCCAGCATGCTGCCCTTTGTCTGGGATTTTGGCCAATTGAGCAACCTGGCTGAGCAGCTGTACATAAAGCAGATTGTACTGAGACACTCGCGCACAGGAAATATCCCCACAGAGAGCACTCAACGGATCTCTGCTGTCCTCTCCGCCTCCCAGGAGTACTTGAGGACTTGTGCCGACGAGTGCAGCTTTGTGAGCCTCCGTGATGTGGAGCGCTGCTTGAAGGTGCTGGCTTGGTTCTACGAGCAACGAGACACGCTCTTCCAGCAAATGGAACAAATAAAAAGTGCTAAGGGTGAAGAATTTGTAGAAGAGAGAGTGGAATCAGAGGATGAAGAGGTTGAAGAGGAGGATCAGGCTGAAATTGAGTTGGAAGAAGAACAGGAGGAGGATGAAGAAGAAGAGGAGGAGGAGGAAGAAGAAGAGGAGGAGGAAGAAGAGGAGGAGGAAGAGGAGGAGGAAGCTGATGCTGACTGTCGTGTTGATGATGTCACCAGGGCACTCATCCTCGCGCTTGGTGTCTGTTATCACGCAAGTTTGGAAAAACGTCAAAAATACAGGAAAGCAATTGCACCGTTTTTCAATTGCTCTGCCAAAGAAATCTTGAATGAGATCATACTTTGCCAGAATGTATTTTTGAAAAGTATTGATTTGGAGTCAACAATAGCAAAGAATGCAGCTCTAAAGGAAAATGTGTTCATGATGGTTGTGTGCGTGGAGCAAAGAATTCCCCTCTTTCTTGTTGGCAAGCCTGGGAGCTCCAAGTCCCTCGCAAAAACTATTGTTGCGGATGCCATGCAAGGAAAGTCTGCACGCAGTGACCTCTTCAGAGGATACAAGCAGCTGCATTTGGTTTCCTTTCAGTGTAGCCCCCACTCCTCATCAGAAGGTATCATATCCACATTCAGGCAGTCTGCACACTTCCAACAGAACCAAAATTTCCAAGAGTATGTGTCGGTGGTCGTGCTGGATGAGGTGGGCCTGGCTGAGGACTCGCCACAGATGCCTCTCAAGGCTCTCCATCCGCTGCTCGAAGACGGTTGTGTCGATGAAGAGAAACCAGAGCAGTATAAAAAGGTCGGCTTCATTGGCATCTCCAACTGGGCTCTGGATCCAGCGAAGATGAACAGGGGGATCCTCGTGTTCCGTGGTGTCCCCGATGAGAAAGAGCTCATTAAAAGTGCCCGGGGAATTTGCTCATCTGATCCAGTCATCTCTGATATAATAGAAATTCTCTTTTCAGGATTGGCCAAAGCTTACCTGAGTATTTGCAAGGCACAGGAAAAAGAGTTTTTTGGACTGAGAGACTATTACAGCCTTGTGAAGATGCTTTTTGCGTTTTCCAAAGAATCAAATGAATTTCCATCTCCAGAAGAGTTGCTTGAAGCAATACTCCGTAACTTTGGAGGGCACGCAGATATGGATGCAATTGGGTTCTTCAAAAATCATTTAAATGAGGTGGCGTTCGAATATGATACACCATGCATCAGCTCATTAAAATTTATAAAAGAAAATATTAAAAAGGGTGATGAATGTAAAGAGTCAAGATATTTGCTTCTTCTCACAAGCAACAGTGCAGCTCTGAATATTCTCAACACAATTGGGAATCTAGACATGGAAGACACCATTTACATCTACGGTTCTAGCTTCCCGAAAGATCAGGAGTACACCCAAGTATGTCGCAACATTAACAAAATCAAAGTTTGCATGGAGACAGGCAAGACCGTCATCCTCCTTAATATTCAGAACCTGTATGAGAGCCTTTATGATGCTTTGAATCAGTACTACGTGTACCTCGGGGGAAACCGATATGTTGACCTTGGCTTGGGGTCACACAGGGTGAAGTGCAGGGTGCAGAAAAAATTCCGACTGATTGTCATCGAGGAAAAGGCCGTTGTTTATGAGAAATTTCCAGTTCCTTTGATAAACCGTCTGGAGAAACACTGTCTGGAGATGAACACAATCCTGGAACCTGAGCAGAGAGCTCTCACTAAGCAGTTGCAGGATTGGGCAAGAGACTTCGCCTCTGGCTCGCAGCAGAATTTCAGTGCTGCTGATGTGTTCATCGGGTACCACGAAGATGCATGTGCCTCCATTGTAGTGCAGCAATGCGAACGTCATCGCAGTGACATGGATGAAAGTGAATTCCTATCGTGTGCCAAAGAGGTGCTTTTACAGTGCGCCACACCTGATGCGGTCCTGAGACATACATCAGGAGCGGCCGGAGGAGCAAGGAAGGTCATTGATTTGTACTTTGAGAAACAGAAACACCGCAGCCTGCTGGAGCTGCTTCGCTTCTGCCTACAAGATATGCACATAGCCTCCAATGGAATCCATCTGGAGGTGAGATTCCAGTTACTTCTGCAGAAAATGTAAATTTGGTACTCTATAAAGTTAGATGTAATCACTGTGGTCAGTGAAATAATATTGGCATTCTTCACTGTATTATTCCCACATAAAGTGGTATATTTCACGTAACTCTGTTACTCGCTAGAGTGCCCTTCTCACTAGAGTATGAGTGCCATTTTAGCTGCAACTGGACCTGAAGTTTGTCAGAAAACTAAATTTTAGTTAAAAGCAATTTATTAGCTAATAGTTAATCTCATAATAATTACACAAGACATATTACATTAATATAACATTTTCTCCTGATTTCTAGTTTATGGCAGATGTTCATTACAAATATGCGTTTAATGTTCACAGATTTCTACTCACTCAAAGCTGCTGAGCCAATTGGATGCTGACAATATAGGAAACGACCTTAAATTTGAAAAGGAAACTGTTTGCTTGCTAACTCTCCAGCAATTTGAAACCGAGCAAGAATTTTGTCAAGAGCTCAGGTATGCATTTCAAAATTCAATTACTTTGCAATAGTTATTTATAGTCACATGTATTTATTTAAATAAGGGATGGGGAAGTATTTTCCACAAATTTTCCAATATTTTTTTTACAAAGAAACATTTTGTTTCATTACACTCTGTTGTAGTTATAGTTAAATGTTAGTTTTACTCCCTTTACAGCATGAAAAAAATATTCCTTTAAGGTGACAGCTATTTTAACAGAACACAGAAAATTAACATCACTTCCCATAAATAATTGAAAGGGTTTTGTGTGAGGGTATCTGGTGCTGTTTGTCGGTTAGTGCTATATTTAGTTTCATCTGCGCTTGGTTACATTGCTCTGTCTCTCATTTGGAGATTTTTCCATGTTTTGAATGGACTCCTATCGACCCCTGGGGAAGATATTTTTGACAAAATTAAACTACATCTGATTTCTATTATGGGTGTCAAAGCGTATGCTTTGCAGCAGATCTAAAATTGTTACTTTAAAATGTAATTTTAATCTCAGTGTACCATCGGAAGTCGGGTCATGAATCAAATATGTATTCTGATCTCTCAGAGCAGTGCAACCCTCTGTGTTAGAGAATGGCCAATAGAAGCATTTAAATGGAGCCAATGAAGCACAACAAACTAAAGTGTTGTTTGCTTTGCGGTCTTCATTGTTCAACATAATTGCTTTGATTAAGTGTATTTTTTAAAAACAAACCTGTGTAATGGTTAAGATGGAATGATTTATTGCTGATGGCTGCCGGCGATTCGCCCTTGAAAGCTTTGTAGGTCATTGGGCTTTACTCCGGTAATACAATTCTGATTCTTCTAAATGCATCCAATAGGCACATATGTACAGTACTTTATCATCTTACTAGCGGGAAGTACCCGGCGTTGCCCGGGCAAAAAAGATACACACACATCGACTTACACACACACAAACATTGACCCACACACACAAACACATCGAGCCATACACACACACACATCGACCTACACACACATATGTACTTACACACACACATATTGACTAACACACACACATGGACTTACACAGACATCGACTGACACACACATATTGGAACTTTGAGAGCACGTTGGCAGCAAATGGGTAACTTAGAACGCCATCAGGGTGGTATCTTGTGGAGCCAGGGCCTGTTGTTGGTCATTTCCTTCGGTGAAGTAGATGCGTTGACCATTTTCGAGTTGAACTGGCAAATGGACGACTGTGGGGGAACGCTCACGGATGGGGGAGCCCATAATTATCCAAATGGCCTAATTGCTGCTGATGTATCTTGTTTGGACAAAAAGTTTAACCTCATCCACACTTTGCCCCTCTTTTTGTAAGGCTAAGACAGGCATGTCAGAGCTGTTTTTGATGTATTTGAAAACATATTTGATGGCTTGCACAGAATTGCAGAATGTCACATTAATGTGGGGCTCGAAATCTTGCAGTAGGGGACGATCCACTGGTTGTCAACCTTCATTCCAGAGTTAGTGGCAGGTCTGAGCATTGTTTCAAATCTACCATGCTCAGTATTTCTGCGACGATATAGAGGATAGCCATCAGGGCCTGACTGAGTGTCTTTAAAGAAGTTGCGTGAATACCTGTTGGTACACCTGCGGTCTTGCATACATGGCGAATTTGGATTGAACTGCCCACATGGGCCATGGACCATTTGCCTGTAGGCCACATCAAATAGGGCAGGGTCTTGATGGGGGTCAGGTAGCTGAGCACTGACAAATGTGTCAATGTTACTTGCATGCATTTTTTCTGTCATCCATAGCAAAATGTGAGCATGAGGAAGAGCACGTTTTTGCCACTCAATGGTGTGCAAGTTACATGCTGTCTTTCCAAAGACTCCGCCTTCCTTAGTCGTAATAAGCCTCATGAGTTCATCAACTTTGAGGTTGAAGTCCCTTGCAATGATGTCATGTCTGTCTATTGCCTTTTGGTTTCGATAAAGCTCAACTTGGATGTCCTTCCATTTAGGATAGCAAGTGAAGGTGATAAAGAGATGAGGCCTGCCATATTGCCTGATGTATGTCATGGCATCCTGAGTCTTCTCATGCATGTATCTTGGTGCACCTGTGAAGGATGAAGGCAAAAGAACTAATCTCCCCACATTCTGAGTGTTCGCATGTATGTCAGCATTGATAGTGTGCCTGAGATGAGCATAATGTTCTATACGCAGGCGTTTTTGATGAAGTTGAATGTAAAGAAGGCGCTCACTCTCAATTTTGGCATACTCATCGAAAACATACTTAGTTGAAGAGGTTGGCGCACTGTAATATGTGGTTTCCTCCTCTGTCCATGAGCATGAAGGAATAGAAGTCTTTAGAGGAGATTGTTTTGTGAGTATGTCTTTGTCATGTAGATTTGATAATTTGAGGATCATATGCTCTGCTTGTCTCAGGAAATCGTTTGATGGTGTTGTCTTGGTATCGAAGCACAATGTCTCATACCGGCTGTGGTGGTACCTGCTTTCACTACAGCAGTGCATACTGACTGTGGTGGTACCTGCTATGATTACAGCAATTCATACTGACTGGTGGCACCTGCTTTCACTACAGCAGTGCATACTGACTGTGGTGGTACCTGCTATGATACAGCAATGCATACTGACTGGTGGCACTTGCTATGATTACAGCAGTGCATACTGACTGTGCTGGTACCTGCTATGATTATAGCAGTGCATACTGACTTGGTGGTACCTGCTATGATTACAGCAGTGCATACTGACTGTGGTGGTACCTGCTATCACTACAGTAGTACATGCTGACTCTAGCAGTATTTATCGACTCTATAGTACAAAGTACTCACCTGACAGAGTGGCGTGGTGAGGCCTAGTCCCGTGCAGAGCCTCCGGCCTTGCCTAGATTGTCCAATTACTGGCGAAACGTCGTACTCGGATTGTAAATGTTGTGGCTTGGCTCTCCAACACACTGGTGTGCTGTACGAGTGACGAATTGGCATGTTCTGTTTACATAACAACCCTTACTAGCTGGCTGTGACGGGTGGCGGCGGGTTTTAGCAACACATTTATATATTTACGCGATCTAACCCAAAAACCTCTTATGGATGATATTGGTCATGAAAGCCTACGTGTTAAATTAACTGGAGTTAAAACACCATAATTCATTTTCTGATTGCAGCTGTTCTACTAATTGGTAAACATTGCCACAATTAATTTGGTTGTTGCCGTATTACAGAAAAATATACTGCACATGAACACCAGGATCATGCCCCATTCACCACACGTTTTCTCAAAAAATTGCACTTACATAGGTTACATCATTTTTAATAGTCTCCTTACATATTGAAACTGACTCGTACTTTGCATTATTATTATTGAACAATCTTGATTTGAAGCTTTCGTGACTGCAGGAATCCATACTCTTTGGTTCTTTCGGTAAAGTCATGTAGGTAGAAAAATAATAGATCACGACGATTCGATCACAATGCAATCAATCGTCATCAGGCGGAAGAAAGAGGAGGGAAGCTGCTGATGCAGGCTGCTTTTAAAGGTTAGAGATGGGCGTAGCCCTAGAGTCATAAACGAAGTGAGAAATTTGCATGTAAATTTACTGTGTAAATGTGGTTAGCATGTCAATGTAAGCACGCAGCACGCCGTCACATCGAGGACTGCATGTTAATGTAAGATCGGAAAAAGCTCGGAAAGAACCACAGCCACATCGGAGCAAGCAAACGGCGGTGGCTGTGTTAGTGAATGGAACTCAGAGAGTCGCAAATAACTGCTGACATAGGCAGGAAGGAAGGGAACATCACTGTCAGTTATGACCTAAACTGATTAATAACGTCCTTCCAATGATTGCTCAGTTTATACCCATCTTCTTGGCTGAAATTGTGTGTTTATATATCTGGATGGCTTCATGAACGAATCTTTGATGGTAGTCCGAAGGTTTGCAGAGTACTTTGGTCTCGGAAAAAACAATGTTGTGTGAGCCTACCGCGTTCAAGCAGTGATCAGCCGTTGATGACTGGGGCTACGTCCATCTCTAACCTTTAAAAGCAGCCTGCATCAGCAGCTTCCCTGCTCTTTCTTCCGCCTGATGACGATTGCTTGCGTTGCGATCAAAACGTCATGATCTATTATTTTTTGACCTACGTGACTTTCCCGAAAGAACCAAATAGTATTATTGAACACTTGTTTTCCCAGCAAAGCCTCACTGAGCCTTAACTCACTTTCAGGAGGGTCCTGGGGGCGATGTCTAAAGGCGATGTGTGCCTTAACACGTTTGATGCATGCATTTGTGTGAATGATTGGTCAAGTATAAGGTTTGCCTCACTGAAGGCCTCTGTCTGTGTTTTGGCCATTGAAACTCGGCATTACATTTGCTTAACCTGCATACATATATGTACCACAGGTCTCCTGGTTAATATTGAAATAATATTTTAGCACAGTTGGCTATGAGAACTAGAGTTTCAAAATCCAAACTTATGTGTATTACATTCTGGATGTAAAATATGTTATAATTGTCACATATTGTGATCTTTTATGTAGTAATTTCTTCAAAAAAAAGGGACGGAAGTTGCTCCTGCTGCAGTACATCTTTGATGACCCTCATATCAGCCCCAGGCTCATCTCCTGTGCCAAGTGGGTTCACTGCATCGCATATTTTAGCATTTTAAATTAAAGAACCAAAGAGCATTTTAAATTAATTCCTGCAATGTATTTTTTTAAACTTGCCAGTAAGGGTGTGACAATGTTATCTTATATTTGGATTGATATTGATTATTAAGCTTTGCGATACATGTAGAAAATGATACGTGTTATTAAAATGCGTTATGTGTAATGAGTTTATGCAACACCTTCAGTCACTGGAGGCACTATTCACCACAATGTTAAAACAATGATTCTTGAATATAATCGCAGCTATGAATTGTAACAATTTGTTGAATAGTGAAGGGGGTGAATAGTTACACCCGTTTCTCAGATTGCATTATGGCATAGTCTGTTATGTAAAAGTCTTATTTAAAGCATGGTTAGTTTGCGAACTGTTAATGTTTTTCAATGCATTATAAAATACCTTGGATGCATTTTTTGCGGACTCTTGGCAGGTACTGCATCTTGAATCAGAAATTGGAGGACAGTGTTGAGAGGAGCGAGCTCTTTGTGGCGTTCATCACTAAAGTGCCACGAGTTCTTGGCGGCTGTGGATACATCGGCTTTAATGGAGGTCAGCCATGGAAATGCGAATCCCAATTCACCACAGTAATCCACAACACTGACCCCACTGATTTTTCGATCTCTGAGAAACTGTCGTGAGTGTTTTTTTTGTAGGCAGGAAGACACAGTAATTTCACAGAATGGAAACAGTGGATGTATGTGAACTGACTTGGCCTTGTCTCTTTAAAATGGTCATTCAGCTCAGTGGCATAACAATTTACTTAAACTGAATGCTATTTTCTTATAATAAAGTTGGTCTTATTTTACTTCAAGTGCAAAGCTGCTGCACGTAATATCACAAGTGTTCCTGGAATGTTGTTAATTAATATCAGCCGCGGCGAAGTTGGTTTGTTAAATTGCAGGACAATGAGGAATGGTGACAAGGTGTGGATGCCTTCATCCAGCAGTGAATAGATAATGGCTGATGGTGATAATGAATTAATGCTTGGGACTTGCATTCACTCTGTATGACCAGTTTTCACCACTCTAAAGTAAATGGAATTTAACATTTATGTCTGTGGAATTATATTTGATTGGTCTGATTGAGAGTAAAAATAAAGTAATGAAAAAATAAATACAGTGGTACCTCGGTATACGCCGTTAATTAGTTCCAGAAGGTAGGACTTATACCGAAAATGACGTATACCAAACAAATTTTTTCCATAAGAAATAATGGGAAAGGAAATAATCCGTTCCAGAGTATAAGAAATTATATTTTTCTGGCATATTATACATTAATGGGGTTGTATAAAATAATTTAGACACTACTTATTACTAAAATGCATACATAAACTAAAATAAATGCATAAATAAATTAAAATAAATTGAAATATAGCAAGGGTTGTGCACTGAACGAGATCTACTGTACAGGCAGAATGAGGAGCGGCGCTTTGTTTCAGTCGTGAAAGGGGTATACGCAGGTACGCGGTGACTCATCCCGACCCATACAAGTTCTAGCAAGCGCGTGGTATCCCAAGCAAGACGTCGTATCCCAAGACATTTTTTCTTGTCAAAACACGACGTCTACCAAATTCGACGTATTCCAAAGCGGTCGTATACCGAGGTATGACTGTATAGCCAACCATTCCCTTTCGCGGGTTTAGCTATTGTGGTTTTGCGGCAGAGTGCCCTTCTCGACCCATCGGGGTTGACCGCGAGATTTCTGTACGCGTCGTAACTCCGCTGCTGCGGAAGAACACACGCGGTGCCGTGTTATCTCCATCTTGTCTCCCAAGCGGCCCACCGCGGCTCACAGGTCACGTGGTGTTCCCAGCCTCCAGTGACCAGGCAGTGAGGTTCAGCCACACGATTTTTCTTCCTCTAGTGTTACAATACTGTACACAGATATGTCTACAGTATTGTACACTATGGGTTTTTTCATTTTATGCATTTACTGTACAATTTATATGTAACACAAGAAAATATTGATCATATTTAACATTCAAAATACTGCCTGTTTAATGTTTGGGTTGATGTAGCATAACGTACAACAAAATGAGGAGTTGGTGTTGTATTACAAACCGTAAACCAAACCCTATGTTACCCATTTGCCTTTGAGTTTGCACATTGCGGATTTGCCGATTGCAGCGAACTTAACCCACGCGATGGGCAAGGATTTGCTATATATATACACACACACACGACATATTTTGTCATGCAGTATTTTATAATACGAGGGAGAAAGAGAAATGACTCCGACTACCCATGTCTATCCCAGGCGCGTGGTGGTCCATGCATCTGGATGAGCTGGTGCCACCAGGCTCATTCCTCGTGGACATCAAGTCCCTATACAGCTCCTCCATCAGCAGCCTCCTCGTCTCCCCTGTGTTGAGCCAAGGTGAAACAAAGCATGTACAAGTTATAGATCAATAATACTTGTTTACGTGTCATTACATGTTTGCTATGTATGTGTCAGTCGGCACCCTTAGATACCCTTACAAATGAGATATTCCACCTCAAGGGGTTACCCAGATGGAACTTGCTTCTCCATGGTTAAAACTGCTGCGCGATTCATATTGGTAACTGCATTTCACCATGAGCATGGGGCTTTGTTCACAAAGACAAAGATCCCCCCGATAGCCTGAACAGACAGTTGGGGCAAGTGCTGTTAGCGAGCACCTATGAAGGCCGGCATGGCACACAAGGGGCTGGGTGGCAAGCACCATGCCCGGCCGCCTTTGTATCCGGAGTGGCGATGTTTACACACCACACCAGGTATTCATTTGAGGCTGAGTCAACCTAGGGGAGGCCCAGGACCAGTTCAGATAATCATTACTGGTGTTGGCCGTGAGCAGGAATTGAACTCGGGGCGCCGGGTTCATAGCGCAGCTCGTTAACTGCTACACACTACCGCTCCCCATATATCCAGTTTGTTCACATATCCAGTGTCACATGCACATTTAACCTGGTCGCATTCCAGTTCCACTCTTTGCATGGCTGCCTTTTGAGGGGGAGATACATTTTTCAATCGGCTTACTAGCTTAAACCCTATGGGGGGAATATGACACTTGTCTAAATAGATAAAACAATGATTGAGAGTAGACATGAGAGAAAGCATTATAGAATGCATCAATTTAGCCAGACTTGGATAGACAAAAGTTGGAAAGTTAAACTGAACATTTTTCTGCCATAGTCTGTCACACACAACACTGTGAGGTATCATGCCTATTTAACTTGTAACTTTTGTCTTCATTTGCTTCTATAGTTATTTGTACCCAGGCTTCCCTTGCGGAATAAATCATCCATCTGATTGGGCATTTACCTGGCTAAATAAAGGAAAATAAACATATATATGCTGTCGGCAGTATGAACTATGGATAGAGAATGTAAAAGTGGCTGGGTCGATTTGTGACTCAGGCGCCTCTCTGCGTGGAGTTTGCATTTTGTCCGCTGTTCTGCATTGGATTCCTCGAGATTCTCTGGTTTCTTCACATTAAAAATATGCATTTGATGCAACTTGCATTGGCCTAACATCCCAATGCTGAAAAATTACCTGCAAATTATTAATTTGGGATTAGACACAAAATCAACATTGGCCCTGAATGAAAAAAAATGGCAGGACCATCCTGAGAGACTCTTAACACTCAGTGAGGCTTTCAGGGGTAAACATGTGTAAGAATAATACATCTCCTAAGAGCATGTGAGAACTTATGAATAACATCCCCTTCCTTATTTATTTAATCAGAGGATGGGCCAGTAGGCCTGGATGCAAGACACCTGCTCTCCCTATGCCTGCAGCCTGCGGCCGCCATGCTCGAGGACAGGGCAGACAATGTCCAGCGCACCATGGAGAGGATTCCTATCCTCCTCCGTCTGTTCGGAACCCATAGTGGTGAACAGAGTGGTAAGTACTCATGATACTGTGGTATTAGCTAGTCGCTGCTCCATACATGCAGCTGTGTGGTTGTCTTTACACCGGAGTAAATTACACCATTATGAGGTCCTGAAAGTGTATTAACTTCATGTGAATGTACTGTTCTGTATCAATCCACTGCTGGATGAAGACATACCCATGGCTGTGTCGCTCATGGCATTTTTCACCACGCTGGACAGTATGGATTTGGGAAATTGGATGGGGGATGATCCTCCAGGACCAGTTCAGATATCATTGGCTACTGATGTTAGCCAATGCTAGGAATCAAACTTAAGTTGCTGGTTTTCCGAGTGCAATGCGCTATATCCTTTGCACCACGGTGCCAACGTGGTGAGATGTTATCTCCTTTGCCTGGTATACAGGAGGTTGTGGGTTCCATCCCAATCCTGTATATTTGGAGTTTGCATATTCTCCCCGTGGTTGTGTGGATTTTTCTCCAGGTCCTCCGGTCTTTCCCTCCACATTTAGAAACGTGTTTATTTAAACATAATAAGCAACGTCATTGAGCTTATCATTTGTGTCCAGATCGATTCTGAAATAGAGTTTAATAGCTCAGTGGGCCTTACCTGGTAAAATAAAAAAAATTGTTGCAAGGTGGAGTCCCGTTCACTGCTGAATCTCGGAACACACAAGTGGTTCGTGTTCATTTTATTTAAAGAGTCATAGAGCCATTGTTTTTAAAGACATTGTAGTCACCATAGAGAACTCCAGCGACACGACCGCACTCTATGATAGCTGGCGCCAAACTGTGCCAAATGCCCTCCCATATGGCCTTGTAAGAGGCTCGGCACCGATAAAGTTATTTATTTGAGTTTTTCTTCAGGTTCCGTTCCGATGATGTATGCATATGTATGTCATCAGAATGGAATCGGAAGAATAACTGATGATGTACACATCTGCTTCACAGTGGATGTAAATTTTCAGTTGGAATTACACATAGCAAGCATCGCCCACTATTGGCAGGGTAATGCCTGATTTCACATGTGTAGTGACGCACTCAGAGACACTAGGAGTAGAGGGCACTCTATTTATGAACAGCCTTCACAGTCCAACTACAGCTTCCAGTCAGGACAGCTGGGAGACTGCCTGATTGACGACGCCGAGGAGGAGAAGATGTTGATGGCGACGAAGACTCCAGCAGCATGACGGGATTCCACTCCAGACAACAGCGTTCGCTCGGGGTCCACTTTTATCCTCCCGGCGTGGCCTCGCTCTGCCCCGGCCACGCCCCCCTTCTAGAGCCTACTCCCGGGTTCCTGGGCTTACCTCACATGCCCCTCTGTCACCTTTCCCCTACATCCCTCTCTCTGGCTTAGCACGTGACCTGCTGACAGACAGGGCTGCTGCACCTGCAGATCCCCTTCTCTGCCAGCAACCAGCGCTATGCTACGTAGTGACCCATTCTATGTCACTACACATGTTTTAGATGGCGTGATGTAAGTCGCTTTTCGTTTGAAAAGCACTTTAAACGCCCTGGAGTAGAGGAGGGCAGCTTTATCAAAAACTAATTATTTTCATTCATTTCAAAATTACATTTTATTATTTTCTGCACGCAATGATAGGGGAGACTATTTGGATGGAATCTGCTTATAGGTAGTGAATAATCATAATTGCACTATTGGGACTAATAATGTTGATAAAAATAAATGTTTAACCTCTTTTGAGATGTGTTATTGCTGTGGTTCTGATCCTATAGAAAAGGACCCTTCTGGTCCTGTTTCTGGTGAAGCGGAGTTTGTGACTGCGCTCCAAACGAGGGTGGCTGGGCTCCTGAAGGAGCAGGAGATGCTAGTGATGTACAGAAATGAGAGCTGGACTTCACGCCAGGCCTCCTCACTAGAGTCCATTCTTCACAACGGAACATTCAGGCAAGTTGTCAACACGTTGTCATTCTACCTTCATCTGAAGACAAGCACAAGTTTCAATGCATTCTGTTTAGTATTTCACAAAGCATTCTGAATAGTATTTGGTTCCGCAATAGTGTTTGTTTGTTCTCACAATCATTATTGTATTTTACAGAGAACACCAATAAAATGTATGACCATAGGAGCAACTGAAACTCAATTGCATTATTTATGTAGCTACTATGCAAAACAGTTGAAATGATAAATGAATATTGCCAAAGACAAGCATTTATAAAATGATGTCTTTACCATCTGCTGAATGTTGATAATGTTCTGTGCAAATTGTTTCAGACAAGCGCTATGGCAGCATCTGCAGAAGGTTGTGTCTTCAGCTCTGGCCAGTGTTCTGGCTGCTGTGGACCAGGACAACAACTTGGACCTTCTAGTTGAGTCCAAGCAGCCACCTCACATCATTGAATTATGGCTGCAGATCCTAAGCAATGAGAATATCCTCCCATTCCAGTCCATTGCAAGGTAAGAGAGCAGTGAGCTCAATGTGTTGGTTGTGGTGTTGAATGGTGTGGCCATGCCAGAAGCATAGCCTATAATTATTATTTACTGTTACTCTTGTTTACTCCGGAAAGCCTCAAAGAGTCTCATGACCTTTTCAGGAGAGTCCTGCCAAGTTTTCACAGTAGGGGGCAATATTATAACGTGTAATTCAGGAAGTTTTTTAGCATTGGTATGTATTGGCGAATACATGTTACATTGTGTGTGCATTTGAATTACGGGAGGAAACCGGAGAACCAGGATAAAAACCGTGCAGAACAGGGGGAGAGAACGTACAAATTCTACTGAGAAAGAGTTGGATATTGAATCCAGGTTCTTTTTGCCATGAGGCACAAGTGTTACCACTGTTCTACCTATCATGCATCAAGACCATGTTTATAAGCAGGATACCATTAACCTTGAACATCAATCAACCTCATTTAGCCATTTAACTGGAGTTCAAATTGAAAGATTTCAAATGCTGTGAACGTGTGTTACATTAACATGGGGATGCTGCCCTGTTGTGATGGTTAGAAAATTAGTGGAAAGTTAAACAATGGGCAAGTTTATTATATCCCTCTGCCTCTCAGGCTCTATTTCAGCTGGTAAGGCCCATTTAGTTGAACAGCTATTTTACACGGACGACAACAGTCCAATACTGTCGACAGTGGTGAAAATTACAGGACATTGCATAGTGGTAATGTGCAAACTAACGAGAACAAAAAATACAATTATTTACACGGAACCCTGGCCAGATCTTATATCAAACATGGTAAACAATAAATAGTGCTTCCGACAAGTTAAAAACAGTATAAAAATATCGTGTGACAGACATGTGTAAATAAACCGTGTGTACAGCCTCCGTTACAATTGAGCTTGCTTGTAGTATTCATCATGGTCGGAGTTTGCCGGGGGGACACGGGGAGGGCAATGCCCCTCTCCCCAAACTGGGCACCTTAATTAATTTATTTTCATTAGTTACAGTAACAATTAAGATTTAATATACACAAATTGATTCTTAATGTGAGGGACAAAGCGAACCCCTGCCCCCCTAAATATAGAAGTCAAACTCTGCCTATGGGATTCATAGCAATTGTGCATAGGTAATTCTGCAGCATGGTCTTAGCACACGTGGCTAGAGAAGGTTAATGTGGAACATTAAGATTGGTAACAAGAACGTTCTTAATTTGGATGCTGCTCAAAAAAAGGCCCTGGAAGCAGTCATGAGTTCTTGAGCTTAGTCCTGGTCAACCTGTGCTATGCATAACAAACCATACATAAATTTGGAGTGATTTAAGCTCATGTTGTGTATGATTAATTGGTGATGTAATTTAAACTTAGTCTAATATCTAGAAATGTCTTTTGAAGTCAGAATTTATCAGAGATGTGTCATTACTGTGAATGAGAGAAACTGTCCAGAGTCTGGAATTGATGTGGAGAATAGGTTTGTGTTGGGATTGTTTGGCCGAAAAGCATTGTTATTCGGAATTTGAATGATAACAGTCTAAAGTGCTACACTATAGTACTATATTTTAGAAACAAGGTTTTAATATGTACTGGAGTTTATTGATAATGACTGATATTCTTTAACAAACGCTGTCAAGTGCTATTACCATCCATATTTTTTGTCCATAACGAGAATATTCAAGTTGCCTGTATTTGGCAAGCGACTGTACCGCTGATCAGAGCGCTTGAGGTACTCACTGTGTTTTGTGACGATCTCACAGGGAAGCGAATGTGCAGATTCCCGTTCCTTGTTCAACGGACGCAGGACTGCCAAGACACTCAGAGCTCCCATTCAGCTGGTTGTTCTATGAGTCAATCCAAACTCTGTGGATCAAGATCCAGGACCACCAAGGCAATGGCCAAACACATTATATTTTAACATTTTTCACTACGTTTGGCACAATACAGCATAGAGCAAAATGTAAAAGAATTAGCTTTCCTCGAAATTTTCCCGGGATGGTGATAGCTGCACAGAGGCATATCTGTATAGATGAGCCCAAAGGTTAATGTCATTGCCAATAATTTGTTTGTACAGTAAATTTAAAATGAATTTTAATTTAACGTATATATATATTATTAGGTTTTTTCGGTAAAGTCACGTAGGTAAAAACATTAAAAAGTAAAATAAATTAAAATAAAAATCACGACGTTTCGGAGGCAACACAAGCTTCCGTCTTCAGGTGGTACCGTCACAGCCACGACAGCTGTATCAAGTAAATGAGAGATTGCAGGAGCTACCACTCCGTTTATATAATGGTTGGAGAAGGTGGTGGGGCAAGGGCCGCATACTTTTTATTAATATGGTAAGGTGAGGCTTAAGAGGGTGAGCCTTTGTTATGGAGAGGTACGGTTTGTGAATCAACCTGTGACCTTACCTCTCCATAACAAAGGCTCACCCTCTTAAGCCTCACCTTACCATATTAATAAAACGTATGCAGCCCTTGCCCCACCACCTTCTCCAACCATTATATAAACGGAGTGGTAGCTCCTGCAATCTCTCATTTACTTGATACAGCTGTCGTGGCTGTGACGGTACCACCTGAAGACGGAAGCTTGTGTTGCCTCCGAAACGTCGTGATTTTAATTTTAATTTATTTTACTTTTTAATGTTTTTACCTACGTGACTTTACCGAAAAAACCTAAGAATATGAATCCTTGCAGTCACGAAAGCTTCAAATCTAGAATTAACTTATATACAATAGCCCTCAATGTAATATAAATATTTTTTTCCACTTGCTCAGGGCAACAAACCCATCCATTCCTTTTTTTAAATCAGGGAAACACTGACTTATTATAGAATGGCCATGTGCAGAGTATGTTTTATATGTCATGGCTGTAGGCCATGTCATGGCTGTAGGCCATGTTTCACTTGGGACGTGTGTGACCCTCCCCTGGCTTCCTGCAGATACGCTTGGCTCCTGCCCAGAGAAGATGCTGCAGAGGCAGTTTGACTCGACTCCGCTCGGCCAGCTGCTTGCCTCTCTGCCTGGAGACTGCTCAGAGGATATCCTCACTCGCTACAGCAATGATTTTGTGTGCATGACCTTCCAGCCACGTAGACAAGAGGAACTCAAGGTGACTGAGAAGTTGGAAGTGCCAGAGTTATTTATAAGAGTAGGCCATTGTGTGCTAATTTAATAGCTTGCATGAAGCAATTGTTCAGAAGTCATATGTTGCTCTGTGGCTACAATTACCCACATCTCCCTTCCAAAATATGTAGGAAATCTGGACAGGCTGTCAGTCAAATTATTTAAAACATTTTAATGGAGCAACATGGCAGCTATGGCTTGGAAACCATTTCTCCAACTCCTCTTGGGATTTTTGATGAGTTTTAGTTTTGAGGATTGAAGGTACATGCCTTCAGAGTTTTTGCATGAACACTGAATCTTAGAAATATGAAAATTTTTAAACATGGATTAGGGTGACGTAGGAAAATTTAAGCGACCAATCTGAGTTCTATTTTCGGCTACAGCTAACATCAGTGGCGAGCGATATCTGAACTGGTCCTCCCTCTTATTTATAATATATGTTCATCATTCTCCTTGCTTGATCATGGGGGTGACTGTGTAATACATTGTGTGCCTGTGTGGGAGCTGAGCTGCGGTGGTGAGATGTTATCTCCTTTGCCTGGTATGCAGGAGGTTGTGGGTTTGATCCCAACCCCGAGACGTGTATATTAGGAATTTGCACGTTCTCCCCATGGTCACGTTCAATTTTCTCTGGATCCTCAACTTTTTTACTCCACATTTAGAAACATGCATTTATAGTATTTGGCTGCTATAAATTTTCACATGATAAGCCACTTCGTTGAGCTATCATTTGTGGCCAGGTCGCTTCTGAAAAAGCGCAAATAACTAAAAACTTAAACTATTTTTATCTTACCTGGTAATGCCCATTTAGCTATATAGCTCAGTGTGCTTTACCTGGTAAATAACATAGTTTAGTTAAGAAGTATCTGCACTAACCCATTGCCTGTGTTTATAATGCATAGCTGCTGAGCTCGGCTCTTGTTCGTGCCATCCACTTGGTTCACCACGAAGAGGAGCAGCGGTCGTCTGTACCACCCGTGGTTTGGCTGCATGTGGTGGCCACGCGCGCGCGCACCCGCCTCGACTGCTTCTGCCAGCTGGCCCGGACCCTTCCGGATATCTTGACTCAGCTATGCCGGAACACGGAACCAACGGCGACACTCCTGCATCAGGAAATGGTATGGAGAGTGTGGGCTGTAACTGATCCAATGCGAATGGCATTGATGGCATGTGGAACTGATGCATCAAATGGTTTGCTGTCTGTCGAAGCAGTTGTTTTATATCATTGTGATCATTGTCATGTTTTTATATTCAACATTTTACATGTTAAGCTGGTTTTGATCATTTTTATCCTAGAATTGTGATTCTTATACTGATTTATATGAGGCCAATGTTTGTTTTTACAGATTTATTTTACAGCTGTCTTCATTGTAATGATCTAACAAGCTGTGGAAAATTGCTTCTAAATCGATGCAATAAGCACATCTTATAAGTATGGGCTCAATGATTCATTGAGCAATGCTGTGTCATGAATATTACTTTTGTGTTATCTTATATTTCTAATTGGAAGCTATGGATAATGTTTTTGAGGTTTATTTTCATTATGACTATGTGAATGGTTCACCTCCACCTTGTTGGTGGGTGTTGCTATAGGTTCTGGATTTAGATGCAGTACAGGCGTGCCTGGAGCTCCTCCAGCCATGCCAAGAAAAACTACAGCAGCGTGAACAACTGTGGCAATGGAGCCAGCAGGTAACGTCTTTAAAGCCGGTGATCAACTCCTGCATTGCTGCCCTGGCCAACTCACCGAGGAGCACTGAGGCCATCACAGCGAGCCTACAGAAGATGCGGTGCGTCTTGGCTCGCACGCACACATCACGATACACTTTGCGAGCGGCAGGGTAGAGCCTCGCAGCTAGAAGGGCCTCGGTTCAATTCCCAACTTGAGCGCCTGTCTCTCTGTGAAGTTTGTATGTTCTCTCCCTGCCATGATTGCGTTACCTCTGGGTTCTCCCAATTTCCCCCCAATGATAAAAACAAATACATTGCAACTAGTATTGGCCAAACATCCCAATGTTAAATATTTACCTAAAAATTACTAAATTAGCATTACACCTAGCAACATTGCCCCCTACTGCAAAAACTTGACAGGACCCTCTCTCGTGAAAAATTGTATTGAGACTCAGTGAGGCTTCAATGGGTAAACAAGTGTAATACCAATAATATTAAACGTTTCATGTACAATAGCATGCTGACATTATGGCCTGTGATAGTTGTGAAATATCCATGGATCAGAATCATTCAGACTGACAAAGGAAATTTAACAAAAGTTGTAAAGTGCGCAAAGAAGTGTGGAGAGGTGTATACTTCGAATGACGGTGAAAAAATGTACACATGGATCAGGAGACACACAATCAAAGACATCGTATTGACAAGGAGAGTAAATGGGCTGGAGCAGGACACATTGCTAGATGGGATCATAGCCGATGGGTGAGAATGGAGACGGAATGGCAGCCAAGGGAGAAAATGTGTCCAAGAGGATGACCACCAAGAAGATGGAAAAAATAGATTATGTAGGAGTGAGATGGATGGTAGTAGCAGTTGACCATGAGGAATAAGGATAGCATGGGGAGGCTTTAATTCAGCAGTGGATATACACTGGTTGATGATATGTCTGAAAATCAATCTACAGTCATCAGTGTCTCCCTGCTCAAATGAGCTACAGGGGCTCATTTCTATTGGTAATCTGAGCCAGTGGTAGTTTCCACATTTCCCTGCTGGAGACCAGTTCCTCCACAAGATGCCCTTCTTGACTTCTGACAGAGTGGGGCACGCTTTATTGTCCCCGGAGGCTTGTTAGGCTAAACTACAGTAATACCCCTATTTATGCCCGTTTTACATACTATGGTACGTAGCCATAACCTATCCGAGATTTACGAACTTTACGAAGGCCCACATTTTTTACACCGCACGGCAACATTCGGACGCCAGATGGCACCCAAGCGTTAGCGTCCCTGACTACAGTCGTCTCTTTCATGTGCTCTAATCATAGATTTTTTTCCCACATACCATATTCATGGTGACTTTTTACACAAGTGTAAACTATTTTTTCATGATAAACAACTAATAATAATGCATATAGTGTAATAGATAAGGTCATATATCTTATATCAATACTAAGTTATTGGAAAGTTCCATGAAAGCCAAAACTGTAATATTCAATAATTAAGCATTACCTAAATAATGGGGTTAGGTACACGGCAACCAATCATAGTCACATCACAATTGAAATAAGTACCGTACTGTATGCCAAATAAATTAAAAACGTAATGATTGAAATACACATGTAAAACCCCTATACAAAGAACATTCCTAGACAATAAATAGTATAAATACTGAATAAATACTGTACTTACCGATGATCATGATGATACAAAGCTGGTGTGTGTGTTTGTCTGCGAGTGGGGAGCGGTAGTGCTACGGTTAGCTTGCTGCGCTACGAATCCGGCGACCCAAGTTCGATTCCTGCTCACGGCTAACACCAGTGACGATTATTTTAACCCTCTGTTTAGATACTGTACTAGATTGCGATCCACCATCCATTCTTTTTGCTTCGGTTTAAGTACTTATGATTTACATTCTGGTTTTCAGGAACGCATCTTGGGCGTAAACTGGGGTATGCCTGTATTCCATTTGAGATATGAACTTGTAATCTTTAGAATGGAGTACCTCAGCAATGCCAATTCCAGCCAGATGAGAGTAATTTACATTGGTAAATTATGGAAAGGATGGTGATGAAAATATTACTCCAGAAATGTTCTTGTTTTTTCCTCTGACAAAAATGCTACACATTATTTAAAGACATGAATGACTTTAATTTTGTATATGTGTCTATCTGAAAACGACTTTTACAATCGCATTAAAGCAGTGACAATGTTCTACAGGAGCCAATGGAGACGCTTGCTGGTGATTCACATGTATATGGACCGTTTGAGTGACGTCACCGATCCAAAAATCTTCGGCGTGATAGTCAATCATTTATTTCTTATTTGGAAGGTAATCTTTACATTTTCATAAAGTTACGTTTGTTCTGTATGCATTTATTCACAAAACTGCAGTCTAGTTGTAATTGGTAATACCATATTGAAAATATCAAATCTGCCTTTTATCACTAGCTAAGTATCACGTGTTTCAAATCAATTAACGCCAACGCTATAGCGAAATGTGGTGTGTTGTTTGGTGCTGACCAGACCTTGTTGGCCTGGCAGATTATCTTCAAGTTGTGCGTAGGAGAATCTGTAACATTCATTTAATCTCTGTTGCTTGTGTAAGGACAGTGCATGGTTTAGTGGGCTTGGGGGATGGTCGTTTAACAGGGAAAGGAAGGGTCACACGAGGTGACTTGGTTGTGGTGATGGGGGAAGGAATGGTCACACGAGGTGACTGTGCGGAGCAACCGAACAAGGCTGGGAGAGTTCGAGAGGAGGGGCTTGGTCAGGGGCGGGGCTTGGCCAGGGGCGGGGCTTGGCCACTTGAAAGGGGATATAAGGAAAAGGCTGAGAGGGATTCGGGGCTGTTTGAGAAGTCGGGGTCCGGATCGTCGTCGCAGGGATTGTCGTTATCTACATCGTTGTGGTCGTCGTTGTTACGGTCGCCATCATCATCTGCATCGACACCAGCGTGGACGGCTACACCGACGTCTTGCTATATAGTCGACCATCTATATAGTCGACCAGCTATATGGAACGTCGTGTAGCAGCTACATCTCACCTGTTACGTCCGCCAGCGATATCGAATAAATACAACTATTGGGCAACTTCTCCGGGTGCTACATTAGACTTGTAATGGGTTCACATGACTCCTGCAGTCACGAGATGTGCTATGTTCATCACAATGTAAAAAAAAAGAATTGATGATTGAATCAAATCGTTAAAATACATCGACAAGCAAGGAGGTGAACCATTACATTCCAGTGTTTTTGATGGAAGACAAACCAGCATCATCTCGGTATTATTGTCTGAAGTCGGTTCAAATATCGTTTTCATCTTATATTTGATGGTCTATCAATAACATAATTTAAAATGTTAATCTTCATAAATCATTGTAACGTACAGGGCTTGACTGACATGATGAGTTGGCTGAAACACAGTGTTGGAGATTGCCCCCCATGTTTGCTATGGAGACATTGGTTTGTTTTTGGCAAAAGAAGAATATTTTCCAACCCATACATTTGCTCCATAAGGTTCCTTTAATGATTTCATGTTTTAAGGCAAGCTCATCATCTAAAATATTGATGACAATGTAAACGTGTTTTTTTTGTCAACAGATTTTGCAAGTTGATTCTGACCTCTCGAAACAAAAGCCAATGCAATGCATCATTAACTTGTTGAAAAATTGCAACAATCAATCCAGCACCCTTTACTTCAAGTAAGTTGTATCATTATGCCATTTAAACGTATATACCATTTGTATAATGTCTGATTTGCTACAATTGTATATATATGTTCACAAGATCTGATTTTCCGCTTGCTGTTTATCTGATTTGCTGATTAACTGCGAACCAGAGATTTTGACAAATTAACAACTCATGGATTTTCCCCTCAGCTCAAATTAATCATCAAAAAATAGTTATACTGTTTGTTCTTGAAAATGTTTATTACAAGTCACGTGCTTAAACTGAACAAAGATGTGCCCTGGTTAATCCGAAATCCACATGATCGCCTCTACAGGACAGTAGTTGCACATCTTTACAACGGTGGGCAGAGTTTACTTGATGTTGATTGGCGTGGCTCTAATCTCCACTTAGTGGGTGGAGTCTCCTGCGCAAGACCAGGAAAATATCACTGAGCACGTGCATCAATCAGTCGATCGTTAGTATTCGTTCGAAATCGAAAGAGTAACAATCGAAATCGTTAGATGTAATTAAACAAGATCTTTACTACACATTTTTGTCTTGCTCATTAAAAAACTAAATTTCTTAACTTAAACATAATTTATATCTATATTTCTGGTTTTGGCATAGAGATTCGCGAAATATGGATATTTTTGGATTATCCGCGATTTTGAATTATCCGCGGCCATCCTCCCCATCATTAGCGTGGATAATCGAGATTCTAATGTGTATAACATTAAACTCAAGGTGAAAAGTTCCACTAATATTAATTACAGGAACATGTTTACTTGTACAAATTTACGAGAAAACGATGCTGTTGACTCTATTTGCGAGGGATTGTTGCAATGTGTTGTGAATGTCACTAAAAGTCTAAACATTTGTAGCCATTTCTTTAATAATGGTTAGAATCTGGAACACCAGCAATTGAGATGCTGGGTGTATTCTGCATAAATAATAAAATTGTCAAAATAATGCTTTCTAATTAATTACTTAATTATACGTTCACATGTGTGTGCAATTGGTGCAGTTTGATACAAATTATTACATAGCATCTTTGTCACTTGGATTGGCAAAACTGGCAAACCCTAAGGAAACACTACATTACAGTAAAATCTGTTAATGTCTGAAACATGGTAATCAACTTCATTATAAATGTGGAAAGCATTACCACTGTGACCTCTATTGCCCCATGGCTGAGACAATGTCCTTGGACTTGAGAAGACATTATCACTCCAGGGTTATTTTCATTTACAAGGCCTGTAGATCTGCTCTTTATTTGTATGACCTGTCATTACCATTAGACAATCCAAAAATCTGTGACGTGCATATGATTGTCTATTAAATAGTTCCCATATTTCACACACAGTTTGGATTAAAAGCATTTAATGTAGCTGCCCCAATGTTTTGGAACCACCGAGTTGCATCTCTTGGCATTTCCATTTTGACATCGCTGTCCTCATTTAAACTGACTCAATTGATGTCACGAAAGTTTAAGTGTGAATGTAATTTTAGATCATAATTTATATTATTTAATTTGTGTTTTTATTTGTAATTGGGGAATGTTTTGATATTATCTGCCAGCCAAGTCGCTCTTGAAACAAGAGCTTCTTAGCTCAGTGGGCTTTACTCGGGAAATAAACTTCTGATTCTGATTATCAGGGTTGATATGAAAGCACGAGAGGTAAAGCTGTGGGTCGTGGTGTTTTTCAGGGGTGGAGTCAAGGAATGCCGGCTGTGCCGAGAGGAGATCACGGATCCTGCAGCACTGCCCTGTGATCACGTGTTTTGCATGAAATGCCTGGTCATGAAGTTGCGAATGCGCAATACTTGCCCTACATGCCAACAGGAGACGTCACAAGACCAGATTGTCCGCACTGAGCATGTCAGGTAAGACCAGCACTGCCCTGCATTGATATTCTCACTGCCCTTTCTAAAGAGAAGCAAGCGTGTCCACCCTGTTATGTGTAAAGTTTGACTTTCATGTCTTCCTCTTGGCTCTGACTATTGAAAACAATACATGCCATTTGTGTTTCCATGAGTATGTGAATGCAAGCCAGTTTATTCAATCGTCTATTAATGTCTGTACTCTACAGATAGTTTCACGTCATAAAATACGAATAATTGCATCGTTGGTAATGCTTACTTTTGTGTTACCCAAAACACTCTCGTAAATTAGTTTATCCTGGTATCTTTATTCAGTGTCTCATCATCAGTCAGGCCTGCTTGAACTACTGCTGGTTCAATACAAGCAAATCCTTGCCTAATGTTGATATATATATGAACACCCTTGCCTAGTGTTGATATATATCATATATCAACACTAGGCCAGCGTTTGCTTGTATTGAACCAATGTAGCTGAAATTATTCACTCCCAGATGGCTGTGTGACTGACAGGATGTGTAGAAGATAACTTTTTTTATGTAGAGAGAAATATATGTGAAGGAGGTGTATTGTTGTAATGCTAATAAATCCAACGTTCGTTATACTGAATGTTTTCTATCGAATATCGAGGTATTACAGTAATTGAATCGCGGGGGGTGGGGTCTGGTTGGTTCGAAGTGTGCGTTGCTCTCATTGGCTGAACGAATGATGGGGGCAAGTACGCTTTCTCTGGCAGTGTTAAGTCATGTTTTGATTTTAAAAAATTCAATAACGAATCCGCGTTCTATGGGGTTCCACTAAGCTAAGTCTGCCTGCATTGATGTTCAATACACTGATGTGTTCTGTATCCAGGTGCATCGTCGAGCAGCACAATGGATTCAGGAAGCGACTGACTGCATTCTTCGTGGACATTGTGGCCCAATTCTGCTTTGGCTCTGGAGACCCTCCATCTCAAGAAGTCATTCAAATGCTGCTTGATCTATTGTTCAGAGATCCCAGCGAGGGACAAGATATTGGTAAGCAGCACACTACTTTTGTAATATATAAAAACTTTTCAAGTAATGTGTAGTGACTTGTAACGTCACTACCGTGTGGGCCTACACACACACGCATGACGTCACTACGTGGGGGGAATGTTACTACCGTGCGGGTCTACACACACACATGACATCACTACGTGTGCATGCGGGAATGACGTCACGGCCGGGTCAGGGGGTCTGGAGGCCGTGGGTCAGTACCGCGGGGGTTGTGTGAGGCTGTGGCACTCTGGCTGAACCCGACTGGACGACACGTGACCGGATCAAGGTGGGGGCCGGGGGCACCTTGGGGGTCACGTGGGCAGAAGAGCCTTCTGGAGAGTTCTCCAAGGTGGGCGTGGCCGGGGTGTGGCCTGGACACGCCGAGGCGCATATAAGTGGGCTCCGCACCTGGTGCGGGGCTGCTTGGGTCCGGGATGAAGATGCCTCGTGAAGACGCCTCATGAAGAGAAGAGTCGAGCCTCAAGTCAGCGTCGCCAAACAGTAGCCCTCCTGGGTTGGTCACGCTAGTTGTGTCAGTGTTAGCGGGTGTTAGTGTGTGTTAGCGAGGATAGGTCGGTGGTCACCACCCTATGTGCAGTGTTATCACATGTTGAGTAAATAAATAGTGTTGCCTCCCTAATTCAGTGTGTGCGCCTCTATCGAACCATTTCAAATGTGCGCATGGTTTCAACAGATATATCCAGCTGAAATTTATACCACTGGCTCAGGGCTATTAAAAGGAGATGAGCACTGCCCTAATGCTCATTTGAGCAGGGGATTGGTTTGACTTGTTTGTTCTTTTCCATAGTTTATGACAGGTATGAAATTCCTGTTTTGTATTGAATATTGTTTTCTACATTTGATGATAACAATATAGTCTCTTTAACATGAACAGCGATTATAGTAATGTCTTTAGCAATAATTGAAGCAACTGCTGATTAAAAAATGACATGGACAAATTCTTACAATTGTATTAACAACACACAGGTGCATGTATGTATGCATGTTCAACTTCTCTCGCACTATACATAGCTAACCATGCTAATCGGAGGTGCATCATAAACTTATGAAATTGTGTGAACTTACAAAGTGAATTATATGATGTATCCTTCGATTTGCATCTCCATGGTCCCTGATATATCTTTTTTACATGCGGTGTATTTTCATGTTTTGCCTTTGCGTATCTTTAGGAAAAAGCAAGACGCGGGGATTGTCCCCATTTGAGGAATGTATGGACCCCAACCCAGTGATCCGTTCCCTTCTACTGAAGCTCCTTCTAGGCTACAGGTGAAGGCATGCGGTTACAGACCTACCTTTACAATGCATATTATAGCATAGCTTGCTTTCGAATTTTTACGAGTTGTAAAGGTGCTGCATTATGGTTTTTTTTGGCATTAACTAAACCGTTTTAGTACCTAACGGCCAATGCATTATTCTTTGCAGTCGCTGCTATATCTAGTGGAGAATTGTAGAAATGCACTTCCTGCTGTAAATAGTTATTAAAAAGCATGTCACCTTGTCATAGTAGGCCATTGAGTTCCATAGTTATATCTATGGGACCCCTTTGCCAGTATAAAAATAATTAAAATGAGTATAGGCTTTACCCTTTCTGACAATAAAACAGGTGTTAAGATTCTCGATTTTAAGTTTTCGTGCCTGCAAGGATCCATACTCTTTGGTTTTTTCGGTAAAGTCACGTAGGTTAAAAAAGAAAACAAATAAATTAAATCACGACGTTTCGGAGGCAACACAAGCTTCCGTCTTCAGGTGGAACCGTCACAGTGAAATTACTGTATCAAGTGAAGAGAGCTCTAAGAGACACGACCTAATATACTGGTTTAAGGGGAGGGGGGAGGAGCCAGGATGGGCCGTGGGGGGGGGGTATAAGCTGGTGAGGTTAACGACCTGTGCTGCAGCTGCGGCTACGCCTGGAGCTTTGTGATGTAGATGGCGGAAGTAGATAAGCAAGCTCGGATTAAGCCGCGTTTTGTTATGCTCGCCGGTGGGTTATATTCCAAAGCATGCAAGCAGTGTGTGAAAAGCTAAAAAACTACTATGGCTGTTGATGACATCTTTCCAATGATTGCTTAATTTAAAACCATCCTCTCGGTTGAAGTTGTGTCTATGTATATCTGGATGGCATCATGGACAAATCTTTGGTAGGAGCCGGGAGGTTTGCAGAGTACTTTGGTATTGGAGAAAACAATATCATGAGAACCCGCTGTGTTGAAACAATGATCAGCTACGGCCGAAGAATTCATTCTGCCGTGTTTCAAATCTGATTTGTGCTCGCGAATTAGGTCAGAAATGTAGTTTCGTCTCCCCGATATAGCAGCCACCACAGGTACAACTCAATTTGTAAACACCGGGGTACTGTAAGTCAGGAATGACACCCTTTTCGGATGGGATCAGATCACGGATTTTGTGTACTGTATTGAATCGGACCTGGATCTTGTGTTTGTTTAGAATTTTGGAAATCTTTTTGGTAACGCCTGCTATGTATGGCAACATGATGATTTTGATCGGACTTTCAGGTGGTTGTTTCTGCATGGTGAGAGAAACAGCTTAGCGGATAGTACGGTCAGAGTATCCAACATGGACTGAACCCGGATGTGCCTGCGCTGGTTAGGCACTGCCTCACCAACACTTACTTTACCTGGAATGGTATCTTCTACAAACAAAATTAGGGTAAATTTCGATTTAAAGCTTTCGTGACTGCAGGGATTCATCTTCTTGGTTCTTTCGGTAAAGTCACGTAGAAGGGAAATAATAAAAATAAAACATAAAATAATTCTCACGACGTTTCGGCCACAGCGCAAGCAGCCGTCCTCAGGCGAAGAACAGGTCTGTCGGAAAGACAGCGTCTGAATGGGCACCACCAGGCTTGGCAGCGTATATTTAAGCTGGGTTGGAGGGGGAGGGGGCGCCTTGACAAGGGAATTTGCATATCAAGAGGGATTTAGCATATTTATGGGAAATGCAGATATGGGATTAGTCACTACTTGTGGAATGCGTAGGAGGTGGGGGGGGGTTTCAAAGTCATATTATGCCCGTGCATTATGCAGTATGCAGGATTAGCAGCATCAAAGGGAGGGAGTAGGGTTAGCAGTAATAGAGGGAAGGAATTTTAATAGTAAGGAGCTGAAGCAGCTAAACCACCACGTAAAAAACTAAAATATAAACTACATCAGTATCATCAATATACTAAATATACTCTCCAATAAGCTGAGTTACTAACAGTAAGTTATACATTACAATTCTATGTCGCAAAAAATATAATATGCCTCCAGCTAAACTTTTTTCTCTTACATCACACGGGTCTACCCCGTACTATATACTGCCATAGACAAACCCAACATTAAATTATATTCTGCATTACTATACAACACCACCCTATGCCTTAGACCAGGGGTCGGCAACCAAAATAACAAGAAGAGCCATTTCTTTCCAATTCGGTAAAAAATTCAGTATTTCAAGAGCCGCAATGCATCTGAGTACATACGTACTCATCGTCAAGAAGCAGCCCGTAAAGAGCCGCATGCGGCTCCGGAGCCGTAGGTTGCCGACCCCTGCCTTAGACTATACAGAACAGCGTCTGTCTTTCTGACAGACCTGTTCTTCACCTGAGGACGGCTGCTTGCGTTGTGGCCGAAACGTCGTGAGAATTATCTATAATGTTTTATTGTTATTATTTTATTATTTCCCTTCTACGTGACTTTACCGAAAGAACCAAGAAAATGAGGGTACCCCTATGGGTTCCTCCTCGTCACCAGTGATAGCCAATGTTTTCATGGAAAATTTTGAATCAAATGCCATCCAGACATCCACCCTTTGTCCTTCCCTGTGGAAGAGATATGTGGATGACACTTTCGTCATTTGGCCATATGGCCTCCCAGCATTGAACCAATTCCTAGACCACATAAATTCCAGACACCCATCCATCAAATTTACCGTGGAGGTGGAGAAAGATGGCAAGCTACCATTCTTGGATGTTCTGTTTGAGAGGAGGCCTGATGGCTCTTTGGGACGTTCTGTTTACAGGAAGGCCACCCACACAGATTCCTACTTGAAGCCTGATTCCTACCACCACCCGGCTCAAAATAATTCCATGGTCATCAAAACTCTATACCATAGGGCTCATTGCATCTCAGACCAACACCACCTGGCCAGTGAATTAAAACATGTACATCTGGCCCTCAAGATGAACGGATACTCTGACCGTACTATCCGCCAAGCTGTTTCTCCCACCATGCAGAAACAACCACCTGAAACTCCGATAAAAATCATCATGTTGCCATACATAGCAGGCGTTACCAAAAAGATTCCAAAATTCTAAACAAACACAAGATCCAGGTCCGATTCAATACAGTACACAAAATCTGTGATCTGATCCCATCCGTAAAGGATGTCATTCCTGACTTACAGTACCCCGGTCTTTACAAATTGAGTTGTACCTGTGGTGACTGCTATATCGGGGAGACGAATCGACATTTCTGACCGAATTCGTGAGCACAAATCAGATTTGAAACACAGCAGAACAAATTCTTCGGCCATAGCTGATCATTGTTTCAACACAGCGGGTTCTCATGATATTGTTTTCTCCGATACCAAAGTACTCTGCAAACCTCCCGGGTACTACCAAAGATTTGTCCATGAAGCCATCCAGATATATAAATATAGACACAACTTCAAATGAGAGGATGGTTTTAAATAAAGCAATCATTGGAAAGATGTCTTCAACCAAGCCAAACTCTAGCTGCCTTATAATTGTACAGCCATAGTAGTTTATTAGCTTTTCACACACTGCTTGCATGCTTTGGAATATAACCCACCAGCGAGCATAACAAAAGGCGGCTTAATCCGAGCTTGCTTATCTACTTCCGCCATCTACATCACAAAGCTCCAGGCGTAGCCGCAGCTGCAGCACAGGTCATGCACCTCACCAGCTTATACCCCCCCCACAGCCCATCCTGGCTCCTCCCCCCTCCCCTTAAACCAGTATATTAGGTCGTGTCTCTTAGAGCTCTCTTCACTTGATACAGTAATTTCGCTGTGACGGTTCCACCTGAAGACGGAAGCTTGTGTTGCCTCCGAAACGTCGTGATTTAATTTATTAGTTTTCCTTTTTTTTTCCTACGTGACTTTACCGAAAAAATGAGAGTATAGGTTTTAAGATGTTCAAACACCAAATAGATACCTATTGCAAGGCATCAAGTCTGCATTAACCACACATACTTGTGGCAAAACATGCAAACAAACATGCTCTGAAAATGTATATGCTTTGTCTTTGAAGCTAATTGGCCTAAACCAGAGACAGCTTGCTTCATGGCCTTGTCTCACCAATGTTAGGCCAGACAACGCCAACAGGCAAACAGTTCAAATGCAATGTATCAAAGCATTAATTTATCGGGTTGAGCATTTAAATCTATAGGAACTTTTTGCCAGTATTAAAATCATAGTTATAGTCTAACTCCAAACTTGAAATTTCCCACATATATGTTGTAAAAAATTACATCATGTACCAATGACCCACAGTTACACTTTGGAAGACTTTCATCAGAAGTGTTCCTACATGGTTACTTGAAAGTTTTAAGTTGTAATTTTTTATATGTTGCGGTACTTCAAGATGCGCTGCATGGGAGGTGCATTAAAAATATTAAATTATGAAATGAAGATGATGACTTTATCAAATGCTTTGTATTTGGAAGCATGTGCCGTTACATTAGTGTTATGGCTAAATCTCCCACGCATGGATGAAGGTGATTCTTTTCAATCGTGTACTCTTGCTTAATCGCACAACAATGCATTCGTTCTACTCAGAACAGTGTGATGAAACCTGTATGACCTTTGCTATTTGTCTTGAAAAAAGATTTGAAGATGTAAGGCAGTACTTGGACACCTACTTGCACAAAATGGGTGAAGCTACCAGCTTGGAGCAGGGAGACCAGGAGGAGCTGTGTTACATGGTCATCCGCTGTATTGAGGTAGGCATTGACCTGCCTTGCCAACTTACTACATGTATAGTGTAATAGCGCCAGCTGGTGGACAGCAGCGGCAACTGTGGTGGACAGATAGTACACACACCGGTGAGGGCGTGCACGGGGTGTAGGCAGAGGGAGGAACTAGAGTAAGGGTCACAGAGGACCCTGTCTGGAGGCCCCTGGAACCTGCTAGCGGGTTCCAGAAGGGAGACGTGGTCAGGGCGGAGCCAGGCCGCGCTGCTCGCATAAAAGGAGCCGAGAGCGGGGGCTCGCGGCTGCCAGTTCTGGGAATGGACTCATCTCGTCATGATGTCATTTCATCGCCGTCGTCGCTAAACGTCTCAGCTAGATATTGTGCTACGAAGGATAGTAGTTGGCTATCTCAGTCAGCGCCGTCAGTGTTAGATGGCTAGTGTAATGTACAGGCTAGGCTGAGCTACTGTGGAGAGTGTGCGGACGAAACCGTGAAAGTTGTTCATAAAGAAAGTGCCTCCTAGAAACTGTTTCTGAATCGTTGACACTACACATGCACAACCGTGGCTTAGCGTTCTTACCTGGTTAAATAAAGAAGTCAGAGATTTTGAGAGTAAAGGCAGACCTCTTCGAATGCGGGGGGTTACGTTCCTGTAAAATGCAGTGTTGGGAAAGACCGTGTTCGACAAATCATAGACCTCATAGTAAAAATAGTGTTGTGTTCCTGGATCAGAAATTATCACTCCCTCCCTCTTTGTTTAACTAATTTTTATGATTTTCATCCTTGTTATGCTATGAAAGCAGGGGTTGGCAACCAAAATAACAAGAACAGATATTTTTTTGTATTCAGTAAACAACTCAATATTTCAAGAGCTGCGAATGCATGTGCATACAAGACGGTCCTTAATAAATAATGTCGCGAAGCAGTCCATTAAGAGCCACATGTGGCTCCGGTTGCCGACCCCTGTACTGAAGGATGTTGAGTCGCTCGCCATTTCTGGTGTGCGTGTCACCATCATCATCATCACGATCCATGGGCAAATAGCCCGTAGTTATCCACTGCACATTTCGTAATTTGCTTCCACTTTCCTATGCACAATTCTCTTGATCTGTATTCCTATACAAATCACTGCTAGACTCAGTCCATCTCTTTTTTGTTTCTTTATTCATCAAGATCTTACCGTCCTTGCCTTTTATCACTGTTTGCCTTGATTTCCACTTTCCATTTTTGCTCTTGACGAGTTTGTACACCTCCCCGGTCTTGTATTCTTCAGTGTAGTATTCAGTGCTGCGATATTGTTTTTTCAGCCATTCCTGCTTTTCCATTCTTGCTGATGTCCTTTCCTCATTGCAGAGCTTTTTGTACTTAGTCGCCATCGCATTGGATTTCTTTATCTTCAGCCATATCTTTATCTTTTCCTGTGATAGTTCTAAAGATTCCTCAGTTAACCATTTTATTATTGTTTTCTACTCCTTTCTCCACTATCTTCAGTGCTAATGCCTTGCTGCCTATGCTAAGGTGTTCTGTATTTGCGCCCCTGATTCTTCTCGATATTTCCTCTTCATATTTCCTCCTTATCTCCTCGTTCTCGAGTGCCTCTATGTTCCTCTTCTCATATTGCATTCTGGATATACGTTTTAGTTTTAGTAGTATGTTGCATAGTACCAAGCTGTGGTCTGATGACACATCCGCTCCTTGGAATGTTCTGTATAGTCGCACTGATGTTTTCCAGTATCCGTCGATCATTACCAGATCTATTATTCGCATGTTTTCCATTCAGTGCCCTCCATGTCCATGTTTTGCAGTACTTTTGGTTGAACTTAGTATTACATATGAGCATGTGATGTTTTTGAAGCAGTTTCTCACATATTTCATTTATTTCTCCATATCCATACCTTTGCATGATGCGTTCCCATCCGGTGTTATCCTTCCCAATTTTTGCTTTCTAGTTTCCCACAATTATTTTAATATATTTCCTTGTCAGTTCCTTTCACATGCTTTCCAGTATTTCATAGAACTCTCCAATATCCTCTTCTATGTTATCTGATGTTGGTGCATATATTTGGATGACAGACATGTTTAGGGGTTGTCCATTAAATCTCACTACAATTACTCCTGAACTAACAGGTCCGTATTCCAATAATTACGCTTTGGCATTTGCGCTCAACAAGAACACTACTCCTCTGGTGTGCACTTTTTCTTCCCCTGACCAGATCACTCCAACCCCCATTTATTTCCCCTGTTCTTTCCATCGCATTTCTGCCAGTTCTCGGATGTCATACCTGTGTACCTTTCCATTTTCTTTCTTAGCAGCTCTAACTGTCCTGTTGCCCATCGTGTTCTCACATTCCATGGCCCGACTGTGATCTATTCATTCGCCATTCTCAGCCTCTTCGCTGCTTCGGAATGTGGCTGCTTTGTTTCCTGATGGTGTCGTAGCTTCTGCTGCTGATGCTGCTGCTTTCCAGTAGCTCCATTTTCGATCCAATCCCGATTACTTGATTGGGGACATGGACTTTGTTGACCCGGGCAATGTCCGAGCCGGTATCCTTCTTCTGTGGTCGTCATGTGCATTTGATTTATTTCGTCTTTTTTCTTCACGGCTGAAGTATTAGGACCCTTTCACCCAATCCTTTTTTTTATCGTCCATTTTTACTTCATATGTACCTGTAGTCCACTCGTGTATACATTTTGGCATAAACGAGTCGACTGTGAGGTCCATTAAAAATAATGCGAATGCAATCAGGGAAAGTGTTGCGGCTCGTGCTCCCCAGGGGGCTAAAATTATAACTGTGCGTGATCAAACACCTGCATTTCCCGAGGAGTCATCCTCCTGAATTCCTTACCATCCCCATTACCTCCATCGTCGTCAAATCATCATCAAAGGTAATTAAAAAGCACATTGTTATTTTAATGCGTTACTATTTATTGCAGTCATTGTTTTTAAACGTTTACAAATTCCCCCCTATTTTAATCGTACCAGGAACATAACCATATTTTTCCCATTGGAACAAGGTTTCTGCATTCGCGAATTCTGCATTCGCGAGCGTTTTCAAGAATGTCACCCTTGCAAATCGAGAGAGTGTTTACCGTACTTGACCACACATCCCAAACAGACCTAAGCTGAGTAAAAAATAACTATATCTTTTATTAATACTATTTAGAGAAATGCCAATTATAAACATGTAATTGCTTGTTTGCATAAATAATTTCAAAATGTACAATAATTTAAATGACTTGTCGTGTTTCAGAGGTCAATTATATAATTATGATGAATGTTTGCTTTCCTTTGTTGGGTGACGGGCTGAATAAATGTGTGATCTTCGTATTTAGAGCCTGAACTATTTAAAAAATGCAGCGATTACTGCAAGCCAATTGAAGTTTGAATGATCTAATTCAAGTTATTTTAGTTGAAATTATATTTTACAGTAAATTTGATCAACATTTAACAAATATCTGAACTGGTTTTGGGCCTCCCCTAGGTTGGCTCAGCCTTAAGTGAGTATGTGGTGCAGTGTCTTAACATTTCCTCTGGGGAGAAAAAGGTGAGCAGGCATCATGCCGGCCACACCCCCTCGTGATCGCCGTACTGGCCTTCATAGGTGCTTGCTAACAGCACTTTCTCCAACAGTCTGTAACAGGTTGTCTTTGCCTTTGTATGCCTTTGTATGCATGTATTTATGAACTGTATGAACTACTCCGTTCACAGGATTCCCTGCATTCGGAAGGGCTTGACGAGGACATGAGCAGAGCTTTGGACCATCTCTCCACCCTGCAACTACCTCTGCAGGACAGGGCCGAACAGGATCGCTCCATCGCAACCCTCATCTCTATCGGCCACATTCGCTTTTGCCTCAATGTAGCAACTGCAGTGCTCTACCAAGAATACAGCGGAGAGAATGAGAAACGAGCCGGTAAATACAGCAGTCGATAATGTGGGTCCTTTATTCAACTTCTTTCAGGATGGTCTTTTTTGGGAAAATAAACCAGGTCATGAGCTGCTCGACCAGATAAAGACGTGCATTAGCCCCGATACAGCTCGCAAGTTCGTGACGTTCAGTGTGCCACATATAAAGTTCAGTTTGCCATGTAAAAATAACAATACAATATTTCAAAGGGAACCTGAAGATGATATAACACATCATCTTCAGGTTTTTATTTGAGAGTTGGTTTCTGCTTTTCAATCTGAACTTATGCAACTAGATTCCTGCAACTCTTTTTCATCTATACCTGGCATCTTCTTCACCACAGATGTGCTGCAGTGAACAATAGAGGTTTAGAAACCGATTCATATTTTAGCAAAAAGACAGTTTTAGCCAAATGGCAAGAAATATTGACAAAGGAAGAGAAAAATAGCAGTGATTTCTTTACCTTGCAATGTTGGTTTTGACTTTTTGACACTCGTGTATTCTCATATTTTTTAGGTTAAATACCAAATAATAATTTAGTACATTAAGTATTTGTGTAATTCTTATAGCGCAAGGCTCTCAGGAAGCCGATATGTTGCAAAGACACAGTCTGCAGTAGTTTCATAGTAGGTGTGATTTTACCATGTGTAATTCCTCTTGATTAATTTTCAATTGATTAAAAGTGTTGTTTCTTAAATTATATAGATCCATGTAGCGCCTTAATCCGAGGCACTTTACAACAACATTGTATACAAGATGATAGTGGTTGAAGTAAAGAGTGGCGTTATTTTTTTAAATGGTGGTTTAGTTATGGGGACAGGAGAATAGGTGGGAGAGGTTAAGGAGGGGTTGGGTGAGTGATAGATGTAGCGGTAGTAGCTAGGATGGGCAAGGGAGCAGAGATGAGGGTTGTTTTAAGAGAGGAACAGAAGCAGATGGGTGAAGATGGTCGCTTTGTGTGCTGCAGGGGGAGTTGGTTACAGTGAAGGGGAGCGAGAAGGGAATGGCAGGGCAAGAGCGTGAGACTGGGCACAGCACGGCGAGGGAGGCACAGAGAGACACGGTAGAAACTGGGAGCATAGATGGCGGGATGGGACAGAGTAGTAAGAGATGAGAGAAGCAAGATTAGGTTTGTCAAAACCATGGAGAGAGTTATGGACTAGAGTGATATATTTAAACACAGCGATAGTAGACCGGGAGCCAGTGGAGTTGGGAAATAGAGCAGAAGTGTAGAAATTGTAGAGGAGGTTAAAAGTGATCCCGGCTGAGGCATTTTGTATCTCGGAGAGGAGTGAAGGTGTCGGTAAAATATTCACGATTTAATATTGAAAGTGTGTAATGGTGACCAAGCTGAAATAAGATTACTGCGTGTGACATGCACAGATGGGGAGACAGAGGGTGTGCCCCAGGGATTGTCCCTGGTTGGGCAGAGGAGCGAGTTCCTTTCCCGTCTCTCCGAGGAGCTGAGGCTGGAATGCAGCCCCCTGCTGCAGAACTTTCTCATCCGCAGCGTGTTCCATCGCTATGGCTACGCCTTCCTCCTGAACCTGCTGAGTGAGCCACAGCTTGGCTGGGCCTTCCCAGCCTGCGTGCTGCGCTCCCGCGTGAGTATCTGACCACATCAGACGACAGTTGTGTGAAGGAGATGGATTGTCTGCTTGATTATTTGGTTAATTGTGTTCCCCACAGCGACTTAATAATATATAATAATGTATCTTTATGAGGCATATTTTATCCGTAGATCCCAATGCTTTACATATGGAAAGGAAATAACCATAACCAGGGTACATGGCTAGAGCTAGGGGCCAAAGGTCAGTTTAAAGAGGTGCTTTTTCAAGGCAGACAACTATATTGATTCTGTCTTATGTAATCGATTCTGTATTATAAGCAAAGGTGAAGGGTTCTAAAGCTTTAGAGCTGCACTGGCAAAAACCAGATCACCCCAGGAACAGAGCCTTGATCTCGGAGTCCTTAGAAGAAGGTGATCTGAAGACTTCAGGGACTTTATTGTAAAATATAAACATTGATCAGTTCCTGTAAATATTGCAGGGATAACCCCTTGAGTGCTTTGTAGGTCAATAACAGGATCTTATAGTCCACTCGATACTTCACTGGTAGTAAATGGAAAGTCAAGAGAGCAGGTGTGTGATGTGCTCGCAAAACGGTGTGTGCATACGGAATCTAGCAGCTGTATTCTGAACGATCTGGAATCTACCCAGTACCTCACTCAAAACCCTGAACAGTAAGTCGTTGCAGTAATCAACTCAGGCGAACACAAAAGCATGAACCAGTCTGTCAGGAATCGACTTGAGTGATAATTACTTTGTCTTATTTGTTTTATAGTTTTGCGTCAAACTAGAACCAATGTTTAACACAGAGGGTCCTTGCCTGTGGACATCTGGCAGTTCACTCGCATTGGTTCAAGCAAGCCTGACTGCTGATGAGAAAATATGTAAATTTGGTTCAGAGTTTGCTGAATTGATGCACTTCTAGGAGGTTGTGCGGCTGATTTGGATGAGTAAAAGTAAAGATGTTTACATGGAGGTGACAGATATGTGAAGAAGGTGTATTGTCTGCTATTATTTTGTTTCATCAGGCCAGCGATCATCCCCAATACCCGCCTTGAGCTTGACTCCAATTCCCTCCTGCAATCCCTGAACCATCCCTGCTCACTCTGACAACCCTCCCTCTCGCACTGCCTCTCTTCACTTCCCTCTCACCTTGGCCTCTCTCACATTGCCCTGAGTTCCCATTCTCGTTTGTATTTCATCAAGTTGCTTTAACCACAGAGTTTGCTCATCCACCAAAGGATCCTATCAAGTTATTGGGTTTAATTGTGATTTTCATGGATTGAGTTCATCTTTGGTAAGTTGTAGAATCCTAGTTTGAACACTCCAGTGATAAACAGCTATACGTATATTATATTTACAACTGCATTTACTTGTGACTGCATGTGTGACTTCGTCACCACTAGTTGCTCGAGTTGCACACCTCCATAGACGACAAAGGTTAAACAACAGATTTGGGGTTTGCCTTGGGGTCTACGGTGACTGGGTGGATATAGGAAAACTTAAGCAACTACTCGTGGCACCCACACACACAGTCATGCCCAAATACAGTTGTAATATTATTTTTTATGAAGGCTGCAGAAACCTAAAATATAACCTGTCAGGATATTGTCATAACGAATGATTATATGTCAAGCTTTTAATAGTGATTCGTAATCTTTTCAGGGCTTTTTTGGCAGAAGAGACTTTAACTGTGCATTGATGACCTATTTTGTAATCGAGATGGTGCAGGAAGAAGCCAAGATGTTGCCAGATCGCTTCCTGGTGCATGGTGCCCAGTACTGTGATTTGAGGGATGCCTTGGCTGCAGTGGCCATGTCAGAAGACAGCGGAGAGCTCCACAAGTGTTTGAAGGTGTCCTGCAGATTTGTTTGCCACAGAGATGGTCACTTTAGGATATGTGTGTTCTTCCCCATGCATCTTAAAGATATGTACAGGAGAGGTAGTTGGAAGATTATAGCTGCTTGCATTGTCAAAGAAATGTGGTGTGTGTAAATAAGCATGCTTGTAAATAATTATATTTGGATTCAATTAATCTTTGGTAAAGAATGGCCATATTGCTGCTTTTTGCACAGATATCATCCTTTCACCAAACATGAATCGACACATGAATGCGTAAATACATTTTGTTAATTGACTGGTTTTTGCATTGGTCAGAGCTAACAGTACGATAATGTAATACACATGAAAGTGTTCAGCATGCGATTTTGAAAACCTCATCTTATGGGCAGTATTCGTGAAACTTTTAATTCAAGGTATTATATTTACACGAGCTTGTTTGCCCATCCAATGACGGGTGTATATTGCAGTAAATATACTGTAGCACTGTGAATGGAAGTTATTCTTGCGCAAAACTATAGCATAAAACACCTCACTTAATGTCACTGTAGCACTGCATTTAAGTCAGTGGTCCCCAACCTTTTTGGCATCAGGGACCAGTTTTATGGAAGACAATTTTTTCACGGACCGGGGGTAGGGTTCATCATTGGGTCTTTCCCCCTTTTTAAAGAAGCTCTCCAGCGACGTTTGTTTTTTACTCATTTTGGCTACTAGGGGTTAGCAGCTTGTGGGCTTACCAAAACTGTGACTGAGACAAGTGCAGGAAAGAGGCGTGGACGTAAGTGGTAAATAATAAAATAATGGGCGGGCCACGCGCGGACTCACCGCTCTCACCTCCTGCTGCTGTGCGGCCCGGTTCCTAACAGGCCACGGACCGGTACCGGTCCGCTGCCTGGGGGTTGGGGACCCCTGATCTAAGTGACCTTCCATTTCTTCAAATTAACGGCTCTGATACTTTGTTATCTTCTTCTGGCGGTCGGTGGGCTTAAAATAGATGTGAATGAGATGCACTATCTGCCAAATAGCCGAGCAATTTGTTTTTTACCATAATTTAGAAGCATAAATGAGAATTACCTGTTGTTTCAAGAGCTGAAGAAATAAGTGAAGAAAAGTAATGTACTGTGATGCTGCGTAGACATATTTATATCCTAAATTTGAACGTATTTGAGTAAAAGTTGTTTAATGCCCACGCGACCTTCTTGTGCGTTAGTGTACATTTCCACGTGGGCATGAATATTAATGAAGGGGGAGGGGCTTCATGTGGAATGACGTCACGCGCGGGACGGACAGACATTTCTGGGTGATTATAGTAGGTAATGACTAGTTTTGCATACTTGCTGAGCACTACTGATTGTTGGCAATGGGGCTGTGCTGGTCGCTGATGTTTCTCGATTCTCATTGCAGGATTCTGGGCAGACGGCCTCCCTCCCCCTGGCAGTGTTCAAAGAGGTGGTGCTGCCCTCCATGAAGCCTCACACACAGCCCACACAGCAGACCTTGGTATGGAGATTACCCAGACCTAAAAGAAAGCACACACGAATACATTGCGGACCCCTGATCTAAGTGAATATACCCAGTTGTGACAAAATGAGTTTAAGTTTGTAATTTATTAATGCAAATTTTTTTTAATTTAACGAGTCGTAACTTGTGATAAAATTTGATTAACTTCATGTATATTTATTCTACTATGAAAAACGAGTCCGCAGATTTCACACATGAAAACATTGTGGATGTTCTTTCAAGGGCAAATAGATCATCAGTCTTGAATTCTACATTTACACCTTTACAATCATGCTCATGGACACAGCAGATATTTTGTATTGTACCACCTCAACATAGCTTGTAACAAAATGCATTAAATATCCTCACAAAAAGTTTCACTCTGTTGAAGCCCATTCAGTCATATGTTGAGCTCGTTAAATTATGAGCTTCCATACAATACAATAATACAATTTAGATATACATGCAACCATATTTTGAGAAACTATACAGACACAGCAGGCATTGTTTAATCGAAAGACGAAGGTATAGGGAAAAATGTGTGTGGCCTTTAGACTGGACTTGAATAAGAGCAAGGAGTTGACAGGAAGGATGGTTGGGAGATTCTGCTTTCAGACCATGTGGACATCTTATGAGAATAAATGACATCCCGCTGAGAGGCGGTAGATTGGGGACCTTGACAGGAACTCTTGGTTGCTGAGAGTAGACAGTGTGTGGAGCAGAGAAGAGCAAAATGAGAGAACAGAGGCAGGAGTGAATATATGGTGGATCTTAAAGATGGTGAGTTCAATCTTGACATTTAGGAGGGACTGGGAGATGAGGGGTTTTGGGGGAGGCTGTAGCAGAGAGGGTTGCAGTAGTGAAGTCGTGATACGATGTCGGCATGGATGAGGATCTCAGGGGGTAGCTGGGGAGAAGAGATGGTGGATGTGAGAGATGTTGTGCAAATTGAGGTGTGAGGTTCTGCAGAGTTGACATATGGGAAGAAAATGATCACAGTAATCTAAGAGTTTAGGATGTGAAACTTAAACAGTGCAAGAGATACTGTACAAATGGAACAAGCAGTACAGATAGATATTGGAATTTAGCTCCTGAACATACTTCCATATGCAAGAATAGTACAGAAAATACAAATGAGACAGTGCAGGAGAGTGCAATGAGGCCAGTGTGTGTGGCACGGAGTTCAAAGCAGGGTGGTGGAGAGTGGAGAGTTAAGTGGGCCCAGAGATGTGAAACCCGAAGCAGGGTTTTGGATGAGGCTGTGGAAACAGCAGCAGCTGGGGTGGGTCGGATAGTTGACAGGAGGTGAGGGGCAGTGGGTGGCAGGCTGGGTAGTAGGAGGGAACTCACGTGGGTCTTATGTAATGTAAGTAAGGGGCAGTAGCACGAGTGCAATTTATTGTTTGTTTCAGAATAACACAAGTTAAATATCTAACAACGAAAAAAATGTTGCAAAAAAACGTTACCAACAAACCTCAGTTGTTCTCATGTGTTTTCTCTCTGACAGAAAACGATTGTGAGTGCACTCAAAGGTGTTGCATCTCGGAAAAACTCATCAGCCCTGAGCCTTTGTCACATCTTATTGGGGATGGTGGAGGTGCAAAGAGATGAGAATGAAGCAGACCCCACTGCAATTCTTAAAAAGCTGGGAATGTTTGAGAATCAGGAAGCAACAACAGAAATAGACTGGAGCTTTCAGTCAGCGATGTTGAAGCTGGTTGTCCATCTGGCTGCTGTCCTGCTCTGCTCCAAGCCAAGCCCACTGCTGGGACCACTCCATAACCTCGCTACAAATACGGCCAGCATGGCAGTAAGAACACCCTGTCATGTCCAAACATCACCTACGCATCATAACCACAAAGACAGCCAGCATGACAGTGAAAGCACAATTCCATAGGTCATACGTAATTGACATTTACCTCTGTGACTTAACAATAAGGGTGTCAAATATGGTAGTAAAGTCACAAAGCAGCATATTATATTATGATCCTTTCACTCGCAAAGTTATTATATACAAATGGGTATATAAAGTGACTTAATAAATATAGTGGTATCTGCAGGTGAGATTTGGTAAAGTTCTCCCATTGTGGTTAACATACAGTGAAGTGTTTCTTGTGAGTCATTCTCTAACATCCTTGACAGCAAAGGAGATTAATCGAGTTTTGTATTCAGTTTCAATTCTGCATTTTGAATAATTAATGGTATGAATGAGTTTATGTGTCATGTACCATCTTTTAAAATAAAACTCTACAATACAAATGTGTAGAGGGCACTAGATGAGCTCGGTCTACAACTTAAAAGATGGATCTGTATTGTATCATCAAATGCAAAACTGGTATCTCTTGGTTGTGAGCTTTTGCCAAGTGTTCCATCTCTCCAATTGAATAAAGTATGCAGTATGTATTCGATACAGAGACAGTGTAGATTACTCCTGCCTACAATGATTTCAACGCTATGTAGATTGTAATATTGTGTTTGCAGCAGCCACATTGCATTATTTAAAACAAATTATGTAAAAAAATTGTTAAACATAACGTAGAAATGTCCTCCACTCTTTAGACTGCATTCCTGCCCACGATGCCAGATGATTTGAAGGCTGATTCCTTCACCTGGGAAGGAATGCAGCAAGGGTGGCGTTATGGTAAGCCACTATATCTCACGTCATTATTTTATTTGTTGACGGCTGAGGAAAACATAGGCGCAGTAATGATGATTATAAAGTGGTGACTGGTCAATGCTGTTTAGTTGTCTGAAAAACCTGGTTAAATCCCTGGGTCTCAGAGATGCTGGACCAGAATTTTGACCTCATTTTTACTTTAATTGAGCCTCTTATCCTACGTGAATAAGCATCATGTTTTTTTTTTTATCCATATAAACCATAGCATAACCACAGCTCAGACTGTTCACATTTTATAAGTGGAGTTGTGCAATGCAGTATCGAAATGTTAGTGGTACTGAAACATTTATATTAAATCTGCATTGATTTTTCAGTCTTGATGGTTTTTTTTTTGTAATTTCTAGATTTACATAATTGTATCTATTAATACCGATTTATTCCACGACTGCACTTCTCTACCATGAAAGCTCATTTCATTAATTTATTTATTAATCGTCGAAAAAACATGAAATTATGCATTGTACTTATTTTGCAGAATGTCCAAATGGTCATGTATACGTCATTGAAAATGTGAGTAGTCTTTTACCTATTTTGTAAATAAAAGTTTAGTTTCACCTAGTTACTGTGCTATTTTCATTATCTAAACACATTACACCAGATGGTAGTTTTGATGTTGAATTGACGCAAGGGGTATCCAGGTCAGCCTTCGATTATAGAGTTGGAATTATTTTGTCGCTGGTGATTTGATGCATTGCATTGATAAGGTGTGGCAATTTGATTGAATTCCAGTGAATGGGTGTGATTTGTTAAGCCTTTTAAAATCCTTATTTATTTTCGTATGTATCGTACGTGTAGCCATGGAATAGAAGATGTCCGAGAAGATGTCGACTGAAAACACGGGAGTCCTTAAATCAGCGCGCATGCAGGGGTTGGCAGGATTATGACCAAATTCAGTGCATAACCTAATTGAAGGTGATGGTTGTTTGTCTGGCTGAGACCATCACCTCGCTGTGAGTACTTGAGAACCTGGTTTAACCACAAAGCAGTAGGCGGGGCTCACACCTAGGACTTAATAGGGATTGTTGTTGTAACTTTATGATTGCTGTAACTTGCTGATTGTTGTTATAACTTGCTGATTGTTGTTATAACTTGCTGATTGTTGTTGGAACTTGCTGACCTGCCCCTACTGGACATCTGTGAAAAAGAGCTTCATAGCTCATTGGATTCCTCCTGCAGTCTAAATAAAGATTATAATCCTGAGCTGGTGACCCCACCACCTGCTCGTATGATGCAGCATCATTCTTCATAATGGTTCACCACACGGGTTATATGAGGGACTTTTCCATACATAAAGATTAAACGTTCGTGGTACATGACTATGAATGTGTACATATGGGGTATGGGTAGTTATGGGCTTGAATACAGTAATTCCTCGTTTAACACGGAAGTTGCGTTCCTGAAAAGTTATGCGTTAAGCAAAAACTATTTTTTCATCAGAAATAATGTAAAAGGTGGAGGTTGCAAGATACGATGTACGCACACACAGTAAGATGGCCGGACAAAGAGCTGAGATGGGGGTACGCCACATACTCTATCATTCTGCACGTTTACCCAGAATTCCCATACCGCTCAGCCACGCAGCTCAAGAAATTAATTCATTGTCGACCGCCCAGAAATCGCGTTATAACGGGCGTGCTCCACATTGTGCAAAAAGTATTCCTTCATAGGAAAACTGTATTACAGCAAAACGTATTGTGTGAACACACATTGAGTGAGGACTTCCTGTATATATGGGTATGTGTATATGTGTGTCTTCTATAAAGCCAAACAGGGAATATTTCCTTCGTATGTGTGGCTGTCCATGTTGGTGGGTTTGGATGTTTTTACATTCAGAGGAGCAGTATTGCGAGCTTCAGATATCTGCAGCACAAGGTGCAATTGATAATATCGCGTCTGCTTTTTAAATAATTATCTTGTTTGTTTTTATGTTTAGTGTGGCCAGCCTAATTTTGTGGGCAAGTGCATGGAGTGTAATGCTGAGATTGGAGGTTTAGCATATAAGCTCATTGAGGGATCCAAGAGGATTGAGAGGTAAGTCAACAGTTGGTCTAATAACATAACAGCAATGTGAAATGTTAAATCATCAGAATATAAACATTTCATCAATATTTTTGCTACAGGGACATTTTAGAATTACATAATAGCCATAACTAACTTGACTTTGTATTGGTGTACAGATGAATTGGTAAATAAGTCATGCCTGTGGCATTATACATACATACATACAACTGTTTCAGTTCTATCATGATGAAGAAATATCCTTCCTGCATATTTTCAGTGAGCAATATGTAACATCATGGAAATGGCCCGTGGAAGATGCCACTAAGGAACTACTTCTGAAGTTCCCTCAATAGGCCTTTAGTCTAATACCAGATCACTTTTCTTCAAGCAATGCAAATGTTGTTCATCTCATGCCAGCCATCTAACGTTGTAAAAATGTTGGTTTTATTCGCTGAGACATGCAATTTGTTTGTTTGTTGTGAAACAATTAAGAACCAGACAACTCACTGCACCAAGTGCCTGTTCCTTGTCGGGGTGAATATTTGTAGTACGTGATATGAGGTTAATTCCATGGAATATGCCCAATGTTGTGTTTATCATTACAGTATTCCCTCGTTATTCATGAACTTGCTATCCACGATTTTGGCTATCCGCGAATCGCATCTGGAATGCTACACGACTTCATAGAGAGAGAGAGAGAAAGAAAGTAATGAAATCAAGTGATGAGAGAAAGTGATGAGATAAAGTGATGACATCTTGTCATGTTTTAATCACTTATTCACATTTATTTAACGTAATTCATAAAAAAGATAGGTTTTCGTAAGCCAATATCATTATTTGCAAAATTTGCTATTCACAAGCATCTTCGGAAGATTATTGTCTGCACTAGAAGATGACACTAATTTGTGTCCAGTGCTGTTTACTCATCACTGATACTGATGCATTCTGTTTTTTTTCATGTTTAACGTGATTATGTTCATGGTTGCATTGTTGCACATTCTTCCTCCGGTCTCCCTTGCAAAAAGTATCTTACATAAGTAGTGTTCACTTTGTCTTTTAAAAGTTATGATACGTTATATTATAAAAAAAAATTACATCTTAATTTATTTCACCAGTGTAGTTGCAAAGGTCATCAGTACACATTTCCAATACTTGCTTGGAAGGAAACAAATGTAATCATTTAAAATGAATATAAAAGTGTGAATTTGTTACCAAAGATAATAAACCATACTTGTTCTAATTAATACTATGCTTTTTGCCAAGGTAGACCCCACCGAGTCTCAAGACTTTTTTTCAGGAGGGTCCTGCCAAGTTTTCACAGGAGGGGGTGATGTTGCTATGGATAATCCCAATTGAGTTCTGAAAGCACTCATGTGTGATAGCAATTTAAATATTTAGAGCTGTGTAGGATATTTACATGTGGAAACACATAGAGTTGATTAACATTGCCAAAACTACACAGAGCATGAATACAAATCAATCCCTTACTATGTGCGAGTGTAGCACACACAGTGCAATATTGTCCTGTGTTTTATTGTTTCTGTAGTGCAGTGGTTCAGACGCAGACTGGACATGTTCTAGGAGATCCTGATGCCCGCAGCTCACTGATCCCAGAGAGAAATCTGCCACCAACTGCTCAGTGCCTCATGCGTGCCCTCACCCACTCCGCCATGCTGTGGGGCTACACCCAGGACCCACAGGTATCCCAGTATACCCCACACTTCTCACTCTTTGAAGGCTCATATTGCACTCTTATCACTACAAAAACATCTTGGGGCATAGATGCCCATGTGTTTTTGCAGTGGTCCCTGTGTGGCTCATGGTGACTCAGCACCTGGTTCGGCAGTGGGCATTAGTCTGCTAATAGGGGGCGATGATTGCTATGAGGGTAATTTGTTGCTAGTTATTCAATTTTTTATCGAGATTGACATTATACGTATTTTAAGCTATGAGGGAAACCCAGAAGAAACCCACGTAGAATAGGGGGAAAATATACAAACTCCGCACAGAAAGGCGCCCGAGTCTGGAATCTAAGCTAGGTCCAATTGCTGTGATACTGCTTGTGTCACCCTGCCTTTTACTAGGGTTAGCATTAGGCATTAGAGTTAGTTTCTGTGATATATAGTTTATATATAGGATCTGGAAAATACATAATTCAAATAATTTTGCTTTAGTTTATTTTCCTACTAAAAATTCCAACAAATGATAAGCCACTTCTACGAGCTATCATGTGTGGCCAGATCGCCTCTAAATAAGAGCTCATAGCTTTGTAGGCTTTACCTGGTAACATAGTTTAGTTTAGTATAAGCCCTGGAGCTGCTAATCAGTTTTACCGTTAACAATAGCGTGGCACATGACCTGAGTCTTGTTTAAAACTCATACAATGCAAACACACAAGCCACTCCCACCTGTTATCCTGTGTGTGGTCAGGAGAGGTACCACAGCTCTAAAACTGCTGCTCTCTTGCAAATGTTACACTTGCCTCACATACCTACTTTTACACTTTGTTGTAAAAGTATTATTTTGTTGTTTTTGTAATTTGTTTGGTATTCATGATATACAATTTATCAAATCGTTCTGGGGTGAATAAACTCCCTCAAAATATTTAACTACCTTTGAAGTTCAACAAACTTCTCACTCGACCCCTTTTAAGGAAGATTCTGAAAAAAGATGAGATGCAATTAGTATTATTATGATGCATTTTTTTACCCAGGAAACCTCACTGAGTCTCAAGACTCTTTTTCAGGAGGGTCCTGCCAAATGTTTATATTAGGGGCGATATCGCTACTGCTGTGTGATCCTAATTTAGTAATTTGCAGGTAATTTTCAGCATTGGGATGTTTGGCCAATACCAGTTACATTGTATGTTTTTTTTTTCAAATCACAATGAAATCACAGCAGTGAGGAGATCATGAGACGACTCTTCACATCTTCTTCCCCGTGTTTGTGTGTGTGTTTTGGCTGGCACCTGCAGGTACTGAAGCAGCTTATTAAACCGGCTGTGGCTGTGGAGGATATTCCCGCGTTCCTGTTGGGCCACCTGCAGGTTGACCTGACTCAGCTGGGTCTTGCCTTGGGCAGGAATTGGGACGATGCCCTCACGACAGCACACCTCCTGCTCACCTCCACAAGCCAGAAACCCGGTCGGTACCCACAGTCTTATGGAAGCCCTGGAGTAATGTCAGCCTAGTTTCAGTGAAAATAATCACTGCCCCTATAGGTAGTCGTTTTGGCTTGGTACATTGCTGTTGTGAGAGATATTGATATACAGTTATTTTGACCCAGAGTTGTGTGTCCTTTATTAGATGAAATTACATTGGCATCATTACACAACTGTTAATGCACTATTCTTATCATCATGATCACCCACGATCTCTCCACTACTAGATGAAAGGCTTCCTAAGTCACCATCTGTCATGGTCCCATGATACAATATTCTGTCTCCTACACATGAGCTGATCTCATTGCTTCATCACCATGGTGGTCTTCCTCTCAAGTCTTTCTCTTCTTTTGCAGCCATACCATCACCATTTACGACCATCGGCCATCACTTCTCCTAGTTGTGTCCTGCCATATCCCACTTGCTTTTCTTGACAGTCAATACCATATATTATTTGTGTTTGCTGCCTAATCCACACACCCATTCATGCTTATTTTCACACTTATGAGAGGATAATACCATCAAGTTAAAATAATAATAATAAATGTTTACCAAATATTTAACCAAATATGGCATAATGTTATAATCCTATAGTTTGTGGGTCTTGTAACAATACATAAATGAGTATTCCCAGTTCCAGATGAGTTCAGTTTGAACTATGTGGTTGTGGTTGGTGTTACGTGAAAGATAAATTCTAAACTGCAAACTCCAGTCACGGCCGAGGTGTTGGTGAACACCTGGGACTCAAATCTTAATTTTAGGTATGCTGCCAACTATCAAGTGTGTGGATGATTTTAGTACCAGACAGAGCTTGGCCAATTGTTGCCATCATCTGTGGTTCCTCATGCCTGTTTTTTTCACAAAAGCTGTGTGCAATACAAGTCTAAATTATGATTGTTGTGTATATTTTTAAGAGTGGATGATGGATGCCTTCACAGATACTCTGGAAAATATACATACCGCACTTTAGTTTGACCAATCGCTTTGTGAAAATGTAGAAAATGGTTTGACATCTGAACTGTACAGTCACAGCATGCGCTCGCCAGATGTAAGCGGCTGCTATAGTTCTACTTTCACTGTTCCCCAGGGCAATGGTGCAAGTGGAACCAGAATCTCAACTCCAAAAAGAGCAGGACTGAGTGGGAGACTCACTTTGTAGACGAGTGCATTAAACCGTTCCTCGAGGTAAGGCGTTGGTCATCGAGACCCTCGTGTGAAAGGAATATGAGTTTTACCTTATTGTTAAACAATGAGGAAAGATTAGAGCACGTTCCATCGTTCCATTCATCAATCAAATGGCTGGATACTCACTATGCTGCATCGTACAGTTGTAACCATATTAGCATTCTTGATTTGAAGCTTTCGTGACTGCAGGAATCCATACTCTTTGGTTCTTTCGGTAAAGTCACATAGATACAAAAGACGTTTCGCTCGCAACACAAGCAATCATCATCAGGTGAGACAAACACAGCAGGAGAACTGCTGATGCAAGAGAAAGAGTTGCTGCAACATATTAGCATTGTATGAGATCGTTAGCGGAGTACTGTCCGTTGTGTATTTATCGCTAAATAGGATATATTGTATATCACCAATAATAGTATGCAGACACATTTTATTTAAACCATGAAATGGTAAGTTTTACATGCTGTCAATTTCAGCTGACAGCCTACTACTGACATATAAGTTCACAACTTGGGATACATGGCCATCTTTCGCCCACTGAGGAGCTCATCAGTGAGTCATACCCAGATACATGCTGTTATTAAAGCTCAGACTCTTACAGCTGAGGAGACCACTGTGGAGATATGAAGGCACTTAAAGTTGCAGAAGCAAAGCGATAATTTCCACGAGGTATAGACTTGCCTATTGTGACTTTTCATTTGTGTAACACATAATGACTATACTCTTTGGTTCTTTCGGTAAAGTCACGTAGGTAGAAAAATAAATAATAAATCACGACATTTCGATCGCAACACAAGCAATCGTCATCAGGTATATTATACAGCAGTGGAACTGCTGAACAAGAAAGGGCTGTTGCAACAAGAGGTTATATATAGGTTTGTGCAGTCAATTGAAAGATTGAGCAGAATTGTGTCATATTTTACATATTTCTGTATTTAAATGTCAATGATAAAGCATTTCATTTCACTTTTTTTTCCACAATGTGTGTTTTTCTCTATTTCTGTGTGTCTACTTGTTGCTGTGTCTGTGTTCATAAGCAATTGTGATGAACTGCAGCTCCAGAATACCCAAATCTTACTTGTATTACGTAAATAGCGCTTATGCTATCACTATAGCAAAATGCCCGTGCTTTGCCTGGAAGGACCATGTAGCTGGTTGGTGATGCTGTAATAGAATCGTGGTGTTTCATGCATTGCTTTATTGACTTTTGAATTACGTTTGTGGAAAATAAAAATGTAGCTTGACATGAAGAGTGAATAACGGTAGCATATTTGGCTTTCCAGGGCTTGGATGGAAAGCTCCAAGATGTGAATGAGCGCATGAGTAGAGACCACCAGATGCGCGGCAATGTCCTGCTGAGGCTCATCTTTGCGGGCAGCGACGTTATGAATGAGAGTGAAGCGGCAGAGCTTCCGTGTAACGAAGGGGAGCTCATGGAGACGGGTGAAGAGGCACTCGACCACACAGGTGCAGAAGAGGAAGAAGAAGGGGAACTCGCAGAAAACCAGGATCCAAGTGAAGAAGAAAACACAGACTCGGAGGAAGATGAGGAGTGTGATGGAGTGCAAGTGGTTGGGCACACAGCCCGACAGACAGACACGGCTGTGGATGAAGGGAATGGCGAACACCGGGACACGGAGCAGGAGGAGGCAATGGAGAGAGCAAGTGCTCCGAGTGCTGTGCCTCTACCGAGCAGCCCCGTGCTGTGGCGCTATGAGGCCCGACTCACACCCGGGCGTCTGGCCCACCTGCTAGAGAAGGAGGGAGGCCGAGAGGCTCACCCTGTGCTGTGGCATGTGTTGATGCAGGTAAGCACTTCTCAGAGCATGCACAGCTCCCATATCTTGACTCGGTTGCTGCTTGCAGGGAGTAGGAGAGGCCCTTTTAAGGACTCCAAAAGTAGTTACTTGTTTTTGTTTCCTCTGCCATTCCCCAATAGGATGTGATGTCAGGTAGATCTAGGAGGTGATGTTCCCAAAATGCAATTTTTTTGTCTTTTTGGGTGCAGGAGCAGAAGCTCAAGTTGTTGCGATTCCTCCCTGAGCTGCTGCAGCTGCAGCAGAAGCTCATCTCTTACTTCCGACACCGACCCAGTCTCAACTACACCACACTTTCTGTTGTCAGCTTCCTCGAAAGATTCAACGATGGTAATAATGGAAACATGGAAAATATAAATGTAAATTTCAGAGTGGATGAATAGTGTATCATTTTCATCTTGGAGTGAGCTACGCTTCTTCTTGCTCCTTCCCTGTGGTGGCCTGGTCTCCCGAGTCTTAGAAGCCATAAGTCAAAGTGGCTGTTTGCCTCTGGAGCTTTATTAATGTATGTATATGTACAGCCCTTTGTTAGTCCACTGCTGGATTAGGGCTTAATCACACTTAAAACTGGCCAGTATGGGTTGGTGATGGCTGGAAGAATAGCATAGATGTACGGTACAACAATGGATTTTGCTGCATTGCTCTCTGCTGGCCACAATGTAGCCCCACAGCAGCCTATAACACCTGTTTTATGCAAGGTGGACACCCATCTAAGCCCTATTATTCAGGTTCAACCTTGGTTAACTTCCACAATCTGATGAGTTTGGTTGCATTCCAGATGATCTAGTCCTATGCAATATTTGTTTTAAGTAGTCAACCCTTGCTATGCGCGAGTTCTGGATTTATGAGTTTTGCATACCTCACGTTTAGTAACGTCAGTTATTGAATTAACAATCACATTGCTTATTCTGCAATATGCTTATTAATGTTATTGTCAGGAAGCCCTCAGAGTCTGGAGAGTTGGGGGAGATGGATAGAGTCACAGGGGGTTCACATGCATGGGTTGCTGTGTGACAGTCAGTGTATCATCATCAGCAGCAATTGTCTGTACACTGCTGGATGAAGGCCTCCCAGGCCATCGCCATACCTCACGGTCCAGAGATGCTATAATCCATCTCACTCCTGCATGTAAACTGATCTCTTTGCTCCATCTCCACGGTGGTTGAACTTCAGCACGTGGTTTTTCCTTTGCCTGCCATTCGCTGTCATTCCGTCTAGCAATGTCTACCTTGAAGTCGATTTGCTCTTCTTAATTGTCAATACGACGTGTGTCTCGTGTTTGTTCCATTATATATGTGTGTTAAATGAACTCACTCAGCTCAATATGTATAGTGTGACAACGTTACAGCACTTTAGTGCTGTAGCCACAGGTACACACAGGAATGAACTGTATCATAACGTCTTTTTAAAATATATTGGGTATTTTGAGCTGTATTCTGGGCATAGACTGAAGAGAGTGCTGCAAACTAGTGCTAGGTTGCATGCAAAATTACTGTCACAAACTTCTGCCAAGAGGCTGTAGCCTCTTCCCTTTTATTTTTACAAATAAATTATTGGTGCCCCAGTCTACATTGCCTCTGTATGAGGGCAGAGTTTGTGGTCAGCGTTGGCTGCTGCTATCTGTATGAATGGTTGTGTGGTGAGCAGAGGGGGTATGGGTGATAAAAAATTAACACCAAGTGGGGAACAATATTCTTTGCGGTAACCAGACCCGTCTCGTACACCTGTAGCTAGGTGTAGCATAATCGGAGTGATGCTGTTGTTTTTGTGTCAGAACGGGAGCGGCAGGCGTTGAGTGCACAGATCGACACGTTTTGGAGATTATGGAACTCGGTTCAGCTTCTCATGAAGGAATCTGGTGAATCCCTAACCTGTACACATCACTGTAGAATTCAAATAACTCCTCATTAGTTCTGCATTCAAAGAATCACATATGAACAACTTGATAGCAGCTTGATGCCCCTGTTTGCTGCAGGATCCATTTTGCCCGAGGCGCTGGCTACCGCAATCGCCGGTGCTGCTGCCCCCATGAGCCTCCTGCTTCCCCAGGAACACGGCCTAGGGTTGTGTGCCCGCACAGTCAGCAGGATACTCATCGGGCTGCACAATGACCTTGTGGAGATGGTGCAGCGCTTCTCTGGCCACCGAGTGAGGTAATCGGTGCATGGAGATGTGGGGTGTCCATTGCTTGTCGTTAAAAACAGCAAACTGGAACTCACCGCAAAGCAATGATGACAGACAAAATAAACAGCATTCTCTACTCTTAATTCACACAAAATAGACATTGTTGAGAAGCCTTATCCAATGCACACTTTAGCCGATTCCTGCCTTGTGGTCCAAGATAACACTTGGAATGGTCTACGGAACTGTTGCCAGAACTACGATTCTTTTTCTCTCACAAAAAAAACCATTCCTTCATAAAAAGTAGTTCGGAGATGGTCACTGCATCGCGCGCTTTCAGATGCGCTTCTGCGGCCATCTGGAGCACTGGAGCTATGGACTTTTTAATCTAGATAGATAACTAATTTCTTTACAACTGCTTTTTGTGTTTAGTTTGTTGTCCTTCCCTCGCACCTCTGATTAGCCTGGTTGGCTGTGTGGAGTGAAAGAAGTTCAACATACATGCAGAAGTTTTAACTTAGAAATATGTTGTCTGTTTATGAGCGGTTGACAGTGGCCCATGGATTTAGAAAGTTTGGGAAGCACTGCTTTAGTCGAAATTAATTCATTTGGTGCAACACTGGAAGGACAAAAACTAATATCAACGCTTAGTGTTTGGTAGCAGAGGCCTCTTCTACATACTGGCGTACCACTTGGTGATTAAGAAATATGGTTACCATCTTCACACAGACTACTGTTCGACTCATTAGGCCAGGGTGTGTTATGTTTTATATGTGGAACTTAGCTCTGCAGACCCCTCTCACGATTCTGCACGCTTATCTGTCAAAGCGCTTATCTAACCTCTCTTTAAACTGGTCTTTACTCTAGTTCTGGCCGCTTACACTGGCTCTGTTTATTTACTTTTCCGGTGCTAACACTGCTAGTGCAGTACAGGCAGTGTGTTGAAAGTGCAAGGAGTCCTATTTATTGCGGCCAGTTCAGCCATACCTATTGTTGATAAATCCCTCTTCAGGAAAGAAAGAAATGATCATACGCTGTGGCAGCATGAAAATCTTTGGTTACGGTGACCTCATGACCCTTTTCTTGATCACGAATACCTATTAGAGGCAATGTGTGCAGGCATATACCATTACTTTGAAGCCAGAGGGTGGAGGATCATTGCGTCATTCCTATTTAATGTATTTGCAAGGTCATATCTGCAGGACAATGAGGTGAAGTTTGACGTGAGTATTTTGGGGTATGCTGGTGTATTCCCAAGTAAAATGTTCATGAAGGAGTTGGTCAAACATCTCAGTCCAGGACCCTTTTGTTACCTGGTGCTCGGTGAGGATTTCCTGGAGAAGCAACGAGCTCTTACGTTGTTGCTATGGCTGTCCCCGCCATCCCGTCGCCTGAACCCTCTACACGCAGGTGCGTGGGGCCAGCAGAGGTGACGGCAGTGGACGCTCTGAGCGTGGACGTCGAGCGGGACGTGCTGCCCCTGGGTCTGTCCACTTGCGAGTACTGGCTGGAAGGGGGGCGCCCCACAGTGTGCGACTACGCGTTCCCTCTGCTGGAGCGACGCCTGGTGGACCGATTCCTCCTGGGGAAACCACGCATAAAGGTGGGGCTGGGGCACGAGGCTTGGATGTGGTGGTGGCACAGTGGTGACACTCGTGCCTCACACAAAAGATTCCCGACTCAGGCGCCTTTCTATGTGGATAATTGTCTGTTCTCCCCTGGTTTGGAATTGGGTTTCCTTTGGGTTCTCTGGTTTTCTCCCACAGCCTCTCTTCTTCATTGCCCATTCCCTTCCTCTTCACTCCCTTCACCTCTCCATTCCATCCCGTCCCTTCCCTGCCCTTTCATGGCCCCTATGTGCCCTCTGTTCCTCGGTCCTTGCATGTCTCTGCCATCTAAATCACTCTATTTTTATACTGAGCAAACATCCCCATACTGGAATATTACCTGAAAATTACTCAATGTGGATTACAAACAGCAACTTCCCCCCCTTCTGTAAAAACTTGGCAGGACCATCCTGAAAAAGAATGTTAAGACTCTGGCTTTCTTGGGTAAACAAGTGTAGTAACAATGTTGTTCCGTGTCAGGATACACCTTGCTGCACGCAGTGAGTTATGGCCCCTCAATCAGGGGCCATTCATGGATAAATAAATGCCATGGGTGATGCATTACATATCGCAGTGAAGTCTTTGTGCATTTTGTTTACAAATGCTCCTGTGTTTGTCTCAATAATATTAGTAATTGAGTGAAGTAAATTTGCATAGCTTTGTGATAACTGATGAGAGTAAATGTGAAATATATGTACCATACAGACAAAGTTTAAGTAGATCAAATTCACCTGTGCTAAATTATAGACATTGGAATGATTTATCTTGCAGAAAAGGTCTTCTGACCATCGGAACCATGTCCATGTCAATTTTATGTATTGCATCGAATTAATTCTGTTTAAAAGTGACTGCACACCTGCTCACTAATTGTTGTGTCTCTCTACAGGATATCCCTTCTTTTTCTGACAAACAAAATTACAACATCTTGACGGTGTTGATAACCCTACAGAAGAAGATCGCACAGGTTCACAAGCCATTTATTGCATGCACATTTGACATTATCACCTGTGTTACAATGATATAATTTGTTGCTCAATTTGTGAAATGCTGGGCCTTTTTACATTGGCAAGATTGTAATTCAGTGTTTTAAACAATTGCATTTAATGTAAAATTCCACAATTTCTTAAGCTATACAGTGAGGCTGTCCTGCTCAAATATATGTTATGCTGCTCTATTTCATATAGGATTAAAAATGAGGTATTTGAGTAGTTAATTGAAGTGCAACATGTCCATGTTGCCAAACATCTTTTTTTCTTCTTAAATATTGTGCGTAAGTTCTATAAAAAAAAAAGTGCTCTGAAAAAGTGTAAAATGTAAACAAATGTACATTTGACAACCCTCAAATATTCTTAAATCCATTTCCATATTAATTTTAGTGCTCATAACTAGGATGGGCCAAATTAAGTGAAAAACTAAAAGACAGCAATAGGATTGTTGCATATTCATTGGGAGACCAATTAAATTGTCGATTCTCTGTATTTGATAACCTGGTTTTCATCATAGGTGGCTGCCTAGATTCAAACTCAGGACCTCAGCTGGCTTATTGGTCTCGTGCTAACCTCCGATTAGCCCCCTTCACCTCCAATTATTATGGTTGGCTACATACGGCGCCAAATAAGTTGAACATACATGAATATAACATAACTCCTTTAAGCGCCTCTCATTCTGTTACTCCCATGCATATATTTTGTGCTAGAACAGAAGTATATCTAATACCAAGTATAACACATATGTTGAACTTCTTTCCCACCATACATAGCCAACCGTGCTAATCGGAGGTGCAGAGGTGGTGTTGGGTAGTGGTGGGTTAACGACACATTGATATTTATGCAATCTAACCTAAAAACCTTTTACTATGAATCTAAGTGCAAAATTGTATGTGTGTCAATTTTGTAAAAAACCACGGCCTTTCGAGTTGAGTTACCGATAGAGAGAGGGACGGTGTCCCCTCCTCCTTGCTGCTGTTGACTCCCGTGGCCACTCTCTCATCAGGAGCCACTGTCGGTCGCCACCCAGCGCCGCGTGATGGACATGCTGCGGGTGGTGAGCGATGTCTCCGAAGTCATCTTCACACTCACGGTCGCCGTGGAGTTCCTGGCAGCCGTAGGAGGCGATGGAGAGCAACCCCTCGCGGATTACGTGGTGTCTGCGCTGCACATGGACTACGCCGGAGGGAATGCCGGCACACAGGTGCCAACACACACTGCGCTTGCATGGCCAGTTTGTAGCTGGGGTTCTCAACTCGGGCGCTGTAAATACCTTATGGTTACAGATGTCATTATTATATGGGCTCCTCGTAAATCTTACACAACACTCGTCGCTATTAGAGCTGCTACGGTTCCATTCTTTCCTTCGCCACACCGCAGCCTGTGTGCACCTAGCAGTGTCAATTGCTAGGTCGCCGTAGTTGATCAGCAGGTAACATTATGTTGGGGTTAAGTGTGGGTACGCCCACATCTGCAGACATGTGGAAGAGTAGACCAAATACCGTCTAGAGTTTGCATAAGTGGAGGCTCGTCCGCCGGCAGTGGCGTGAGTGGTGGCGGTGAGCGGTGAGTGGTGGGGTGAGCGGTAAGTGGTGGGGGTGAGTGGTGGGGTGAGCGGTGGGTGGTGGGGTGAGTGGTGCGGTGGGTGGTGGGGTGAGTGGTGGGGTGAGCGGTGGGTGGTGGGGTGAGCGGTGAGTGGTGGGGGTGAGTGGTGGGGTGAGCGGTGGGTGGTGGGGTGAGTGGTGGGGTGAGCGGTGGGTGGTGGGGTGAGCGGTGGGTGGTGTTAGCGAGCAGTTGCAAGGCTGCATCTTTCCCTGTTCCCTTGACCACAGTGTTCACAACTGCTTTTTATAGTTTTTTCACAAATGTACCTCTACAAATAAAATTGATTATGGTTTAATATAAGAGCATTTGTACAAATGATTTTGTACATCTTAAATTTAAGTTGTATCTCCTTACCTAAGCAAGCATTAGGCAATGCTCATATTGGTTGGTCCTGAGTAAGAACTGACTACAATCCGAGTGGGATGGTGGGCTGCTGAGTTGACTATCATCCGGGTGAACTGCTCGCACAAGTGTGTTGTGGGTGTGTACGAATGCATTCGAGTTTATGAGAAGTGTGCGTGCATTTGTCTGTAGGTTCTACAGTTATGTCGCATCAAGCAGAGCATTTCCCTTTGGAAGTTGCTCACTGCCTGGAGAGCAGAGCTTCTGCTAGAGCTGAAACAGGTAAACTCGTGCAAAAACAGTTCTGACACTTTCTACAAATGATGACATTCATCAGACAGAAATGTACATGCCAAGTACTATTTTTGCCAAGCATTTGAAGACAAAGAAAGAGGCATTTGATTCAGTGGACATTATTGCGTTTGTAGATGCAGTGATGACATCACATTACTCTATTGACCACTAAAAACAGGAAGACTTCTTCACTATTCCGGCAATTGTCTGACAATGCTGGTTGTTGTAATCACCAGTGAAACGTCATTAACTCAAATTATAAATGCTGTGGGTTTGCTCTCCAGCACACTGGTGTGCTTAAGTAATAACTAATTGGCACGTTTTGTTCACGTGACAAACCTTACTAATTGGCCGTGTCGGGTGGAGGTGGGTTTACAACACATTTACATTTACGCGATCTAACCTAAACAACTTTATTAATACTATTGGTCTCGATAGCCTATGCGTTAAATGTAATCGTCACATTGTTGTACTCTGTCAGCCCTTTATGTTTGGTTCTGAAAAGCCTAAACAAAAGATATAAAAAATTAAATCAATAGCACTGAGAAAAATGTATCCAGTTCCATTCGCAAAATGTGAATTTGTTATTCCTTAGTTGCTAATGTGTCCATAATATGTATTATGTGCAGGCATCAGCAAGTGTATTGATGTTATCTCCCTTGCCTCATATACAGGTCATGGATTTGATCCCGACCGTCACCTGTATATTTAAAGTTTGCATGTTCTCTCTCCCTCCCATAGTCGTGGACTTTCTCTGGCTCCTCCGGTTTTTCTACACTTTAGAATCAATGTGCGTTTAGTTTATTTGGCTGCTACTTTCAATTATCACGTGATATATAATGTGGCTAGGTCGCTTCTGAAAAAGAGCTATATGGCTCAGTGGGCTTTACCTGATAGAACAAAATACTGTAGTCTAAAAAAATATTTTATGTTGCTCCCCGCTTCCCCCGGCAGGAGCCAGTGCTGCTCATGCTCGACAGGTTCCAGAAAGATCTGAACGACGAGCAGCAAGAGGCGCTGGAGCAGAGGCTCTCGGGCGGCCGCCTGGACGGGCTCATCCTGGAGCTGCACGCGTTCGTGCTGCTGGAGCTGCGGCCCAAGCAGCACAGCAACATCTACAATCACACATGGAGGTGAGCCCCGCACGTACACGTGCGTGGAGGTGAGCACCGCACCTACACGCGTATGACGCAGCACAAGCCGGCCCCGAACAGACCCCCGTACTGTCACTATCACGCTCAGTCACGCCACCACAAAGTTCCTCTGATTAGCCTGAACAGAAGGCATCCGCACCACCAAGATGTAATTCGGCTGTCGCCGATAGAGCTCCCATGCGATCAGTGTAGCACTGGGTGATCCTGAAACAATGCACTGATCTCCCGATGCAACTCCCAAGACACCCAGCGACCTACATGTCAACAATCACCTCAGCATCTTTAGCTGACAGTGAAGCCATTTTGTATAGTATTGTTTATACTTGGGAACACTGTTTTCTCCTCTTAGCCAGAAACATTCCCTTAAGTACCTTCGTATATCACGAGTCAATATCATCTTTGTTTCCCACACAATCCCACTGCAGCATAACATTCGCTCTTCCTTTTCACCTGCCATCTGATATCTTCTCGTTGTACAGCATCTTTACTCCAAATTATATTGGGACGTTTCTGTTGGCTTGTGTGTGTCCCCGATGTTGCGTGCAGCCTCGCGGACACGCTCAGGGCACACCTGGAGAGGCAGGGCGAGCGGGATGAGGTGGTGGGCAGCGTGTGTCGCCCGCTGCCTGACGACGTCACACTGGGCCAGGTGCTTGCAGTGTGGAAGGCGGCGGTGGAGTGCCGCCGTCGCACCACACAGCACAGGCTGGTCTGAGTGACTTGGCCATACACTGGACTGTTCCAGTTGGGATCCTTACCCTGAACACCATCAGCTAACAGCCCCTCCCAACGGCACTTGCTTTGCCACGCCCTCTCGATCACGAGCTCCACCCACACTGAGTGGCCATCTAGCTCTTCCGTTATCCCTGCCCACTCCTCCAACCCTGCTCATTTCTCAGGTAGCGCTGCCCTTGTATTATGAGTCAAGGATGAATACTTATGTTAAACTGAGATAAAATCCTGACTTTAACTAAAGCTTTGGGGAAAAGGGAAAAAAACAGCCTTTATAATAATGGGCCAAACCAGGATGATGTCTATTTCACGACATTCTGTCCATCAGAGTGTTATGTTATGAGCTTCGCAGACCCTGCAACATGCAACTATACCCACCTAACCACGGCAAGGTATAGACCACCCACCATATACCACAACCATGTAACTATCGCCATCCACCACGTGTATATATCATTAAAATATTGATAGTTTACTTTTAGTATTGTTGCAATGACATCCCTGAAAGAGGGTTCTTATTCCTGAGTAAACACATGTAACGATAATAATTCCATAGTTTAAGGTCAAGGGAGCAAAGTGAATGAATGTTGACATCCAGTTTACATTGTGCCTTTTACAATTTCCACTGGGATTCAAGTGTTTACAAACTACGAAGCAAATGTCTTACACGGTGTATTTCACCATACTGTAATAATGTTAAGCCATAATTAAGGTGTTTTGGTAAGATCGCGTAAGTATGTGTCGTAACTATCCACAACCCACCACAGCCAGTAAGGTTTTAAATGTTGTGGATTTACTCTCCACGCACCAATAATTGGCACGCTTTGTTTACGTGACAAACCTTATTGGCTGTGTCGGGTGGTGGAGAGTTATGACACATTTATACTTATGCTTACGCGATCTAACCAAAAAACCTTTATTATGAATATTGGTCAGGAAAGTCTACATGTTAAATTTTTATGGCACTTGGGCCAGACAAATTCATTGCATAGTCTCCATATAAATGACTGCCATTGCTAGTTTTGATTGCTTATTTTTCTCCAATCCATACTTTTAATATTGCTATAGGTAAATGTATAAGTCGGGCAAATGTATAACAATCCCCAGGAGCTGTTGATTTTTTATGTGATCGAATATATAACCAAATAAAGTGAAATATTAAAATATTGCCAGTTGGATATATGCAGTAATGTTTTGTTCAGCAATATTTTAGTGGAAACATTACAGGAGATGTGAATATGATTATGGCAACGAGTGATTATTTGTAATCTTAAGCATACGCAATCTTAAATCTTTATAACCAAAAATGCACATCTTCACATTTAACCAGTAAACACGTTTTCTTCTTAGGTTTTTTCGGTAAAGTCACGTAGGTAAAACATCAAAATGAATTAAAATAAAATAAGTGATTTTTTTATTTTATTTTATTTTCATTCATTTTGATGTTTTACCTACGTGACTTTACCGAAAAAACCTAAGAAGATGATTCCTTGCAGTCACGAAAGCTTCAAATCTACAGTAAACACGTTTATAAATTAAGAGGACATTTCCAGAAACTTAATTGCATTCCAGGATTGACTGCTTTAATGTGGTTTGTTGCTTCGATTAAAATATTTAAGACAAATTGGCCGAGAATTAATGGACTCTGGTATAACATTACCAGGGTTCAATTGGATGGGGGAGGATTTCCCCAACGGCTTCTTTAATCCCCAGGACTGCATTTTTCTGTTGTCACCCCCGATGGCAGTACATATATATATCCCACCTGGATAAGTGGAATTGCCAATGCCATGGTTGAACCTCAGGGTCAGGATCGAACCCACGACTTCCTGTGTACTTGGCGAGGGAGATAACATTTCGCCACCGCAGCACCCTAGCTGATGCTGTAGAGTTGGGGCTGGCTACGAGATGGCCAGATGGCAGCACAGCAGGGTATTTATTTTTCGATCTGTGCAGAGTTTTGAATATCAGCCGTCCTACAGGTTCAGAATCAGAATCTTTATTTAGGCTGGAGGAATCCAATGAGCTATGAAGCTCTATCACCGATGCCCAGGTTCTCCAGTTTCATCCCACAAGGCGGCAACCTCTCATGAATGTATTTGTTCAATTATCCCAATATAGCAGCAGGACCCTCCTGAAAGTGACGAGACTCGGTGAGGCTTGCCCATGTAAAATGCATTATTTGAGCGCATACAAACACATGAACACAATATCGTATCTTGTGCTCAATTGTTATTTCAGTAATTTGTAAGTCTGGTATTAGATGAGGGCTTTCTCATGCTGTGTAAGTCATGGGGGAAAAGCCTTTCTATTTTATCCCCCCCATTTGAAATTGGCCAAATCGCAGCCTTCATCAGCCCTATTGACCTTCTTTCAAGTTAACTTTTCCTAGTTGCATTTGTTTAAGCACATTCACCCAGGATCAGTTTCAACTTCATTAACTCAAACCTCAGAATGAGGCGATTGGGCACTGATGTTACAGGCAAATGCAGCCTCGCACGGTGCAGGGCTGTCACCTAGTTCTTGGGGATTATAGTAATGTTACGAGCAACGTAAGGTACTGTAGAAGACATACCGCTTTATGTTGGGTTAATGTTTACATATAAAAAATGCTGTTATCTAATCGTTTAATAAGATTTTCATCCATATGCCTCCACTCAGGGAATACCTTGCAGAGATGCTTGTGCTGGATGAGAGCCAGGTAAAACCAAGTCGAGCAGATAATGAAAGCTTGAAGAGTTTATATAACAAAAATATGAATAATCCCCGTTTCACGTGACGTTCACACGACGCGTTTTTGCTTTAACGCGGTTTTCCTTTTGGGTAACGTATTTCGCTGAACGCGCACCATGCCCACTATAACACGAGTCTAGCGCATGACGGATTACACGCCGAGTGCCAGGGTAACGCTACATTAACTACCTTGCCTCGTATACAGCAGGTAGTGGGTTCAATCCCGTCCCTGATGCCTGTATATTTGGAGTTTGCATTTTCTTCCTGTGGTCGCGTGGATTTTTCTTCGGGTCCTCTGGTTGTTCCCTCCACACTTAGAAACAAGCGTTGAGTATTCGGCTGCTATCAATTTCCACGTGATAAGCCACTTCGTTTAGCTATCATTTATCGCCAGGTCGCTTCTGAAAAAGAGCTATATAATTCAGTGGGCCTTACCTGGTAAAATAAAAAAAGTTTAGTTTTGATAATGCGGGTCTAGCATGTGACAGACTACTTTTATGAGCAGCGTGGGTGTAGGCAGCGTTATTCAGTGATGCTGGGAGCTGGTACTGGAGTACTGTATTACTGATATGTGCATGCCATGATACACGGCATGCCTTCCTCAGTCTTTGTTCCAGCATCTTTGTGCACGTAGCAACATCCACGGTCTATTGCCGTCACTCCCTTATCTTTCAACTCACCATCTCTCTCACTCACTCGATATTTCAATAAATGACTGTCACACATAGCATATTTATAGAAATATATAAATGCACATCACATGTAAAAAAACATGAAACTCTGAAATAAAAACAATACAATTACAGGCTGGAATGGCACACACACACCTTCACCGTTATTCCTAACGTGAAAGTCACTCCCACTTAACGCAAATTCACTTTACGTGGCAATTTTCAGGAATGCAAGACCTGCATGAGGCAGAGTCTTACTGTATATAAAAAAACAGGAAACCAAGCAAATGAAAGGGGGCTGCTATACGTTATTTATAATGAGCATTACCATTAGACTATTTACTTCCATATATTGATATCTTCATGCTGGAGGGCCCCAACTACATCATTCTATTTATAGTAAAAATATATAGTTGGCTTTAGACAGGGTCTCCATACAACTGTCTGAAGATGCTTTTATAAATTTTACAATTTAAAACCCAGACTTGGATGTAACCTGAGAATGTATTTCATAGCTCATTGTACAAATACCTACGTTTCAAATGTACAAGTTTCACTTTGAATAAGCATGATTTGTTTATTATTCGTGACACATTGCATATAATTCACGAGAAATTATCACGGCAAATATACTGGAACTCATAAGACTCAACACATACAAACCATATACACCCAACCCCCTTGCAGAGCCCTTGTGACTGACTGCTCACGAGTGTGGAGTAAACCACGCCATCATCTGCAGTCTTTCAGAGCTCCAGGATGCCCAACAGCCAAAGCTTCCTGCTCCATCTCCCGCATTCAAGACCCCTTTTTTGGCTTCTTGGCTTTGAGAAAGGGCTCGTGAAACACACTGCTCAGACTCCGAGCCTGAATTTGCACAACGCGATAAAAAACACACGCATGCCGCTTGTCCAGAGTTTGCTTGTATTAATCAAATGCGCATAAAAAAGTACTGCCAGAAGGCCCTGTGGCTGATTGGATGCATTAAAAATATGATAATTGTTGTAAGTGCCAGGGTTAGATAACACGAGGAGTATTGTCTGCTTATTTGTTTTGTTATTCATGAAATTGGCTGAAACAAAGTACATTACATTTATTATACATTATAGTACACTGTATGAGGGACTCAAAATATATACAAGTCTTAGATCCATGAGCGACTGCTGAAGATAAACATTCATGATTTCTTGCAACATTCACTATACATGACAATGTGAAGATCACCCACTCTGCCATCCTCACCTTGCGAGGTCCCAGTCCGGGACAGAGTGACAAATCCTCTTTGGATGCCTCCATGATGTTTGCCAGTGACTGGGAAAGATATTGAATAGCAAAAAAAATACGTGAGAAGACGCCATTGTCACATGATGGGAATAGCATTGTTAGAAAATATATTTTTTATTCGTGTTTGTCCATATTATGTATCAATAATATAGTCCTTTGTCAATCCACTGCTTGATGAAGACCTCTCCGCACCTTGTTGGTCATGGGCTTGTTTGACCATACTTTACTACTCAAAATTTCGATTTAAAGCTTTCGTGACTGCAGGGATTCATCTTCTTGGTTCTTTCGGTAAAGTCATGTAGAATGGAAATAATAAAATAAAACATAATAAAATAATTCTGTCTCCTCGACAGACATGTTCTCCACCTGAGGACGGCTGCTTGCGTTGTGGCCGAAACGTCGTGAGAATTATTTTATTGTTTTATTTTATTATTCACTACTCTAGTTAATGCATGTGCAGTGGTTTTTTTAATCATTTATATTATAAAAGAAAAATTTAGTTCATCTCTGATTTTGCTTTTCATTGAGGCCATCCCTCCATGCCATCACAGCTAGGAGGAGCTATTGCGTATTACATGTTTCCAACATGTACTATGCGTAATCACAATATTTTTTGTTCTAATTTTCAAAGAGCAACAACAGTGAATGACAAAATGCTGTGAAAATAATCTTACCCCAAAAGTGTTCAATAGGGTGATGACGTCTGTCTTATTCACGGACTTGATGGTGGTCAGGCAGTCGGTCATCTGCAGAGACGAGGCACGCCACAGCAATCGTGTCACTGCACTGTTGCAGTGGGGGATTTGGTGAAGGAAATCCCATTGCTCGGCTCCGATGCTGATCGTACCATTGGTGTTAGATGTGTGCTGAGATGAAGGTTCACACTACTAGTATGCTTGTTTACCCAGGAAAGCCTCAGTCTCATGAAGTTTTCACAAGGGGATCCTCCCTCCCAAGTTAATGTAATAGGTGACGATTGCAATGTACAGTATTTTCCAATTGAGTAATTTGTGGGTAATTTAACAAATTTGACAATTCTGGCCCATGACGCCGGCACACAATCGCCTACCCCCTTTCGAATGACATCGCCACGGCAACTTTAACGTCCACTGCATTATCTTCCTTGCTTAACCCTATCCCTAAGGACAGACGAGTCTTGTGTTTGGCCTCAGTCTGAAACGTGCAGAGCAACTTTTACCATCTTCTCTCACCCCCAGCCGGTGTTTCTGACTGCAGAGGCGTCTTGCAGTACTACTTTCATCGTGTGATCTTTACGGTCAATACACAGGCGGTAATCATCGCGCTGTTGTCACCGTCCATGCAAGTGTTTGAGAGACGCACGCGAGACAAGTAGTCCTGCTCCACACGCTCCTTCAGCAGGTCGGCCGGCTTGTTCTCGTATGCCTTGTACGTCTCCAGGTAACGGGCCACCTCCTCCGGGCTGTCGGCGTGCGTGCAGGGAAAGTATGAACAATGAAAACAAAAAGGCGTTGTTTTCTAATCCTAATTTATATTTGTACAGCGCCTTCACTCAAGGCGCTTGACAAAGCGTACAGAGCGGTGACACAGAATGGAATGATGTAGTTGACAGGGGCAGATTGAGGAATGAGAAGGATTGAGGAATGAGTGACAGGGATAGAGGGTACTTAAGGATCACGAAAGGGGAGGGATGGGAAAGTGGAAGGAAGAGGAAGGGAAATGGAGAAGAGGTGTGCTTTAAGAGAGGAATGGAAGGAGGTTAAGAAGGGGCTCTTGCTTAATGTACAAGGAAATATTATTACGGTGGAGGATGCGAGTAGGGAGAAGGACTGAAAACGGGAGTGGGCACAGGGAGAGGGAGGGACAGAGAGACAGAGAAGATTGGAAATGAAGAGAACAAGAGGCGACACGGAGAAAATGGGGGCGAGAATACTCCTTGGAATATTTAACCCAAAAAATAAGCAACTCTTGCAGCTACACACAGAGGCTGTGTCCCGGGTTGTACAAGCTTGAACAGTCCATCATCAGCCACGGTCTATCCACTGTTGAATGAAGACTTCCCCAAACCCTCGCCATCTCTCGTGGTCCTGCGATGAGGTATTACATTTCTTTGTATAGAATAAATGTCTACTAATTTTGTTCCAACAACTGACCTTGCTGCATGATGTCCACAGTTATACATGTCGTTTTTCACACTGTGAAACTTTTAGTGATGACCAAAAAAAAATACTTTAACATCACATTTTGGAGCACTGGAGTGATGTCAGTGACTTAAAGTATTTTTTTTTATCTTTTCCCAGTTGTGTTCCCAGTGTTGCTGTTGGCATCATGTCTTGAGAAATAGAATCTGATGGGGAAACCTCTGGAGCAGCACGCCCCATCTGGCAGAAAGGTCCGTTGAAGAGATTTTTCACAGGCCTTCAAGTCTTTTAATTGGATTTTTAAAATTTACAGAGTAGGAAGCTCACTTTCTCAACTGCTTGGGAATGCAAATCTATTTGTACATGACAGTCAAAATTATGTTAAATTTTCCTGAGCTGTAATTCATCCAAATGGAAATATATGATGGGATTTTGTGCAGTCAATTCACTACCCTTGAGAAAGCAGTTTAACCATGGGCACCTTCCTGCATTAGAACCCGAGACCTCAGTGGTGCAAGCTTAGCTCTCTGACCTCTGAACCACCCAGCCACCTGTGCACTAGTTTCAGTAACATCACTATGGTGATGACGGATTGTCTATTGTAAGCTTCAGGAACAAAACCGCCCTATTAACAAACATTAACCGTGAATAAGAACAAAACCCTTACAAAGAAAACACACACCATGAACTCAACATTAACAAGCTCCAAGCACTATATTGCATCCCTTCACATGTGTAAATGCAGAGGCATATGTGGGTATTGGCACAGCGGTTAGTGCACTGCCAAATGATCCTGGTTATCTGAATTCAATTCAAACGCTGCCAAGCTTCCTTTATTAAAGCTCTTACCTCCAGGCCAGAATGAGAGTGCACTCTGCCAGAATGCACATCTTGGCCAGCTCCTTGAGTGCTTGGTGTGGGTCCTTCTGCTCGCACCACACATGAAGCAGCCCCCTGATCAGCAGCAGCGACGCTCTCTCCAGCAAGGCTTATGGGGATGATTTCAAACACAAGCTCGACAATGCTCTACGGCCGCCTTATGCGAGCTCCTGTGGAGGGCTTCTCGGCACTTCACAACACAAAACCACTGATGTCCTTTTCTTGCCCCCCCCCGCCAATGTGTGCAGATACTACCGACCCTATTGTATGTCTTTATTGGAGGAGGGTGGAGTCGACAATGTTTGGATACCTATTGGATCAACTTAGTTGACGGACAAACAGAACGCCGAGCTTTTATAATAGATAAATCGTGACTGAGTAATGTCAAATCTAATGATCGTCGAGAAGATGTAAACGATGGACAACTGGTACATATTATTATCACCGAGTTACAAGACTCCGGTGCTCAGATGAAGCGAGGTGCTCAGCTTGCATATCGGGGCTATAGAGATTATCGCACCACCGTGAGAGATACGACGGCTTGGGAAGGCCTTTATCCAGCAGTAGATAGGTCATGAACGAAGATAATCAAATTACGATGCGCTTATCTGCTTGAAGCGCGGACATCGTAGATTCTAGGAAGCAACCTAGTAAACGTACAATGTTGGGGTAAAAATATTGGCGTGCATTTGGTACCGCTGACCCAACATTGGTCCAATGTTCCCATGTTTACTGGGAATTTCCACCAATTTTCAGGTTATCCACATTTCCACACTGATAATTATAGGATGACATTGCTTTCAATTCTGGGTTATTCCTCTCGTGCATGCTCCTCGGTGGATTGCAGGCATGGGTTTGCGTGCGCGCTTCCGTTGCACGGCGCTGGTGCAGAATCTCACCACGTCGACCTGCACCAGAAGCACGCGGAGGTCGAACGCCTGACCCAGCTGCTTGAGGCGCTCGTGGACGTAGTTGGGGTTGAGGTTGTGATACCGCAGGCTGCGGGGGACAGATGGTCACTGCCGGCGGCAACAGGAACTCGTGCGTTCGCTGGCACCTCTAGGCAATTGCAGCATGGAGCCACTTTGGTGGCAGCAGCGGATGCCACAGATCCAGCTGATCGGAAGTTTTAGCATCTTAATCAAGGGTGCTACCGAGGTTGAAAGTGGAGCGAATACCTGCGATATTTAGACCATGGAATCAAAATAGATTTGTGCATTTTTCTCATTTCCGTTTTAGTAATGGATGCTAATTTGTACATAAAGATTTTGACCGTTGAAAATCATCCCTTAATCTTTTTCACAGTCAATGTCTCTTAACTTGTGCATGATCTCTAATCTCGCCACTGTGCGGCACCATGGTGGTGAGATGTTAACTACCTTGCCTGGTATGCAGGTCGTGGGTTTGATCCCAACCTTGACGCCTGTATATTTTAAGTTTGCATGTTCTATCTCTCCGTGGTCGAGTGGATTTTTCTTCCGGTTCTCTGGTTTTTCCCTCCACATTTAGAAATATGCGTTTAGATTTGGCTGGTATAAATTTCCACATGATAAGCCGCCTTTGTTGAGCAATAATTTGTGGCCAGGTCGCTTCTAAAAAAGAGCTGTATATCTCAGTGGGCCTTAGTAAAATATTTGTTTTACAGTTCAGTTTAATCCACGTGTTCCTCCTCCTCTGCAGCGGCAGCCAACGGAGAATAACACTTAAAATTATATTCACCACAGAGATGAGGGGATGAAATCAGCTCGCATGCAGGGGCCAGATGGATGATTGCTTTGCGAGAATGTGAGAGATAGCGGCAGATGGCAGGCGCCTACATTATGCAGTGGACTGATTGAGGCTCATGATTACGGGTACCCTTGCAACGCGAGCAAGAGCAAGGAAATGTTTCTACACCTGGCATTGGCTCCTCCTTGGCCTGTGTGTCTCACCTGAGGAAGAGTGCGCAGGAAGTCTGCCCCATTACATAGTCTGGGACCACGTCCGCAATCTCCCAAGGCACGTTCCGCACAAACTTGAGCACGGGGTTCCCACGCTGCCAATATCACCGCAGCAGCAGCAGCAGCAGCGGGATGCAGCACAATGTTACCATGCATTAGAATCTCCTCTCTCACACGCCTCTTACTTCCCCATAATTTCAATTCCCCATGTCATAACAAGACGAATACACATTTCTTACACTACTAATGAAGTAGTATAAGATACTGTATCACGGGAAATAACATTTTTATATTAAGCCAGAAGTTAATGAAAATAACACAAAGGTATATTTTTTATGAATTGAGATTTGAGTACCGTGGATGTTATAAATGTTTCACATTCATAGCTGGTGGTAGGTCCTTGCAATCCCAGTCACAAGGAATCTAAAGGAGTTTCCATAGAGTAATAGGTTTTTACCCTTTCAACTGGTACAAAAACTGACACCTTTATACAAGGGATCATGTTTGCAATAACCACAACACAAGCAATCAAAATGCAAACAAAAAAGAGTTTCCATATCTTCCATTAAGCTTGTAAGGCATTTGTCCAGTTCCCTAATGGACTGAACTGTTTCGTTGCCTTTAGGAAGCTGTGGGAGGAACATTTGGTGAACACGCTGCCTGCCACGCACTCACCAAAAACAAAAGATTCCCCGTATAGCCTGAAAGACTGTAGGAGCAAGTGCTGTTAGTACCAATGAAGGCTGGCAAGGCACATGAGGGGGTGGATGGCCAATTTCATGCCCGGCCACCTTAGTCTCACCAGTGGCGATGTTAACATATCGTACCATAACCGGTTCAGATAATCGTCACTGTTGTTGGTGCCCGTGAACGGGAATCAAACTTGGGTCGCCGGGTTTGTAGCACGGCACGCTAATCACTTCACCACCACTCCCCGCAATCACCTGTCGGGGGTTCACCAGCAAGCTGTTGCTCTTGCCGGCCGCCTTGGGGGCCACAACGGCCATGGCATCGACACCACCTGCAGCTCTACTTGCACCCAAAGCCTCACGTTTCCCCACAGCCTCTCGGCTTCTCACCACCTCGACGAGCGGACTGTCAGCAGCTTGGGCAGGCATGCTGGTCTCCTGGTCTGGGCACCCTGTGGGAGCAAGGTTAGTGTGCGTCATCGCGTGCACACAGGGCAGAGCGTATCAGAATGAGGGGGCCCACTCCCAATGTCCGTGTCACGGAGCTCAGCATACTTTTCTGTTTACACACAATAGCCACCCTAAATCAATTTCCATGTTTCTATAACTTAATTTTACTATGAATGGTTTCTAATAGTAAATTGTCCAAGTCATTGTTTGATACAGGCCATTTATTTGGTTTAATATTGACAACCTATGTGTGCTTATATTTATTCTGCTGTAACTTGGTTATTTTTACTTAAATTTTTATTGTTTTTGCTTCTATCTAATTTTTTTCATCATTGTACTTGGTTTTTTGTTCTTGCTTTGGTAATTTTGGTGACCCAGGTTACTCTTACAAAGGAGACTATCCTGGTCCCTTGAGTTCCAACCTGTTTACACAAAAATAAACTTGGCACTTGCCTGGATTTCACCCTACAAGAAAAGAGATGGGATGAGTGAAATACTCTCAGGGGATCCACTCCATTTCTACTTATGCCAGCTCACGAAGTTATTGACAAGTGTCTCCTAGCCCATCAGGTTACCTACAGAGGATTACAAGGTGACCTAATGCTCACCTGCCTCATCATCCACAAACATCAGACAGCCCAAGCATCCAGAAGACACAGAGGGTAATGACACCATCTTCTCAAGAGTAGACAAATAGAATCCCGTCTAACACAACAGCTCTTTGTTTAGAGTTAAAAAGGTGTAAGCGCAAGGTCTAGCAGTGGATTGATCACAGCTGATATTAATCATCATGAAACAAATTCGAATACCAAATAGCACTGATGTCGTTCATTCCAGCCAAGACGCTCGCTAATACCCAAACCTGATGACACGGCCCAGCGGTTGGTAGCGCATTCGCCGCTCATTGTAGAAGTTCCTGGTTCCCAGGCTGCCCTGATTATTGCCAGTGTCATGGTACAGATTTTACAAATTTGAAATATTACCTGCAAATTACTCAATTGGGATTACACACAGTAGCATCGCCTCCTACTGCTAAACTACTGCAAACTACTTGAAACCCAGCAGCGCCTTCCTTCGTGACAGTCTTAGGCGATACCAGGGGTTGGGCAACCAAAATAACAAGGAGCCATTTTTGTTCGAATTCGGTGAAAAACACAAACTTTCAAGAGCCGCAATGCACGTGAATACCAGACGGTGGTCCTTAATAAATAATATCACGAAGCAGTCCTTAAAGAACCACATGTGGCTTCGAAGTCGCAGGTTGCCGACCCCTGCGACATACGACTTACACGAATACCAAAACATACTAAATTATAACCACCATTATTAGAAACTGAACGACACAAATCCACAGGCTGATTACAGGACCTGTGGAGTCTGTCGCTGCGTCTCTGCCGAATGCCTTTGACGCTTCTGCTGGAGTGGCCTTGTCCGCACCCCCGGCCTGTGGGCCAGGTTCACTGGGCCCTGCGGGGTTGCTGCTGGCTGGCTCGGAGGGAGCTGGCGGCTGCTTCTTGCTCTGCTCCATGACGTAGTCGGCATAGCCGCCCTTATGTGGCCCCGGTGGTGGCCGCTCCTCTACGATGTCTTTTTCAGCTGTCTTTGTGAGGCCAGATCTGAACAGAGGCCGTGGCTGCACAAGAAACAAGTAACGCTCAGTCAAGGGAAAAATGTATCAAGCTTGACATCTGAATGTTTACGCATATCAGAACAGATTATTCTAGATGTATAAATGTCTGCAACCATAGTGAGAACATTGTTCAACGGGCTCAAATGTAAAACAATATCAACAGATTATATGTATGCGTACCAACACAACTACATATCTATGGTAAATTGAATTCCCAAATGTTAAGAATGTTCACACCGACACCAGTTCTGTTCATAATAGTCCAGTTGTTTTGGGTTAGATCGTGTAAATATATAAATGTGTCGTAAATATATAAATACATTTTAAATGGCGTGGCTTTGCTCTCCAACACACCGGTGTGCTGTACTGGTAACGAATTGGCATGTTCTGTTTACGTGACAAACCTTACTAATTGGCTGTGTCGGGTGGTGGCGGGTTTAACGACACATTTATATATTTACGCGATCTAACCCCAAACAACCTAAATTATGGATGACATTGGTCGCTAAAGCCTACTCCGTGTTACACCAGTTCTCAAGTCCCATGATAAGCAACTTCATTTGTCGCTTCTGAAAGAGCGCGATATAGCTCAGGAGCCCAAGCTTGGGTCAAATAAAATAAGTTAATGTTTTTATTTTATTTTTTTACATTTATATTATTTTTTTATTTCCCTTCTACGTGACTTTACCGAAAGAACCAAGAATATAATTTTAATGGTTTCGTTAACAGCTGAAGATGCAAGGGAAAGGGAGCGTGACGGATGTGGGGAGCGGTGGCGCAGCGGTTAGCGCACTGCGCTGTGAACCCGGCGAGCCAAGTTCGATTCCCGCTCACGGCCACCACCAACAACAGCGGCCAATGTGTTGACTCGGTCCTGACTCCCGAGCCTCCCCTAGGTCGACTCAGCCCCGAATGGAGACCCCGATTGCAGGAGAGTATAAACCACCGCCGCTCCACGTTGGCCACCACATGCGCTACTCGCTCACGTCAACTGAACCCCCCCCCCTAAAGGCCGCTGTGAGGGCTACAATTGGGGAGCTTCGCCTCGACGTGAGACAGCGCCGACGATGCCCAGCGTGGCCACGTCCGTCAGCACTGGGCACGTCACCTCAGACACCCGCCTCTCGTACACGTCCTCCACCCTCGGAATGTCAAACTTCTTGGCGTCCATGTCGCTCACCTCCACCGCACACGCGGGAATCTAAACGTTAATTATAAACATTTATAAACAACAAAATCCATTCATTCGCAACACCGCCGCCGCCACAGCGGAGTTCGTGCCGAGACGGTCTCAACGGTGTCAGCTGGGGGACGCGACGGAAGACCGCAGAGGCCAAAACCTGGGCGAGATACGAAATCGCGTTTTCTGATCGCGAGCGCCGCCACGCGGCCGCCGAGGATCGGACACGCGTTGGATGGCGTTGCCACCTGTCCGTGTTTGACTGGATTGATAAGCTCAGATTCCTTAATTGTTGAGGATTTCGATTTATTTGAAGAGATTGGTAAAATTGGTCATTTTCATTACCGGTAACCGCATGTTCACAACATGTGAACATCATAGGACCTCCTTTGCCAGTACCAACATGAGAATAGTTGTTTTACCCTTTTTTCTGGCAACAAAAAAACACCTTTTACAAGGAATCGTGTCTGCATTTATCACAGTACTTGTACATGTTGTGGCCTGGCTCTCCAACACACCGGTGTGCTGTACTAGTGACGAATTGGCATGTTCTGTTTACGTGACAACCCTTACGAGTTGGCTGTGTCGGGTGGTGTTGGGTTTCAACGAAAATATATATTTACTGATGATATTGGTCGCGAAAGCCTACGTTTTAAACTGTTCACATGTTGAGAATATGTTTTCCCCCCTTTTTTATGGCAACAAAAAAAGACCTTTTACAAGAAATCATGTCTGCATCTCATTACTCTGATAGGCCATTGTCTTTGTGCTGTACGCCTTTTGGCGTCCTCTGGTCTAACACCGTTTGAGACGAGGCTCAATAGGAAAGCTGTCTGGTGTGGACCAATCAGTTTCAAAGACAATGCATATATTAATTCTAGATTTGAAGCTTTCGTGACTGCAAGGATTCATATTCTTAGGTTTTTTCGGTAAAGTCACGTAGGTAAAACATCAAAATTAATTAAAATAAAACAAAAATCACGACGTTTCGGAGGCAACACAAGTCTCCGTCATCAGGTGGGACCGTCACAGCCGAATTAGCTGCATCAAGTGAGGCAATGATTCAAGATGTAATCCCTTATAAGCAAGTTGAAGGGGGGAGGAGAGGGGGTGGGCTCATCAGAATGTGGTAGCCAATGAATGGAAACATATCGGGAGGGAGGGGGGCGGGGCTCAAAGACAGCACGGAGTGCTCAACACATGATACACATGATAGACAAAAGAACGAAAATGCCCATGTTTATACCAATGCTGGCTGAACAGTGAAGAGAGTACTGTTAAAAATAACTGGGGATGTTAACACTCGGTAAAGTAAAGTAAAATAGTGCCTGTCAGATAAGATGGTCCAAAAAAATGTAATTAAGTATTTTTTGCGTGGTTGATAACATCTTTCCAATGATTACTAAGTTTGTACCCATCATCACGGTTGAAATTATGTCTGTGTTTGTATATTTGTATGGCTTCGTGTACAAACCTTTGATGGTAGCCGGGAGGTTTGCAGAGAACCTTGGTTCTCTACCACATTCTGATGAGCCCCCCCCGCTCCTCCCCCCTTCAACTTGCTTATAAGGGATTACATCTTGAATCATTGCCTCACTTGATGCTGCTAATTCGGCTGTGACGGTCCCACCTGATGACGGAGACTTGTGTTGCCTCCGAAACGTCGTGATTTTTGTTTTATTTTATTTTATTTTCATTAATTTTGATGTTTTACCTACGTGAATTTACCGGAAAAAACCTAAGAATATGAATCCTTGCAGTCACGAAAGCTTCAAATCTAGAATTAATGCCCTCTACGGGGAGGAATTCCACCTATCTGTTAGAGTTTTTAACAGACAACGAGACAAGAAGTCACAGCTTCTCGAGACGCTGGCCTTCCTCAAGAGATGCCGAGATAACAAGGTAATACCCATCGCTTTCACACTCACATCCGCTGCTGTGTCCTCACCGAACTCTAAACAGATCTTATTTAAAGCTAGCCTATCACTAATCTCGGAGAGAATAAGGTTACTCCGATCTGAACTCGATAATTTAGACAAGACTCTCTTACAAACACATTTAATGTTAACACAAAAAATGTCACCTTCTGATTGGAACCACGTTGATAACATGACTTCTGCTTCTGCTGACTCAATGTCAGCCAAATGCAAAGCTAACCTGATTTCTAAATTCAACCTCCTATCTAAGAAGAAACTAGAGCCACACATCGCAAAGCTGGATGTTAACAAGACCGTGATTAATCAGAGTAACATCCCAATTTCTGACACTCTAAAAACGGTACTGGCCAAAGGACTAAATTTCGCCGTCACCCCTAAATATATACCAGTAGAGGATATGATTTCTCAGATTGATGTAGCCCTCAGAGGCATAGGACACATCCATGCGGATGTAGCAAGAGCTGAAATAGCTACTATTCTTAAGAATGCTAAGAAACCCACTAGTAACATCAGCAAAAATGAACGTTCTGAACTCGCGGACCTAAAAAAGAGAGATGATATAGTCATCCTCTCGGCAGACAAGGGCAATGCCACGGTCATCATGGATAAAGATTCATACAACAACAAAATCCTGGACCTTCTTAATGATGGGAGTTACTCCAAAATTAAAAACGATCCTACTAAAAGCCTAACGACGAAAACCAACAGTATCATCACGAGTTCGACTTCCCTAATCGAACCAATCAAACGTCCCTCTCTAAAACCATCGGCGGCAAGACCTCCCAGACTCTATGGTCTTCCCAAAATCCATAAGGAAGGCACCCCGCTACGACCCATTGTGTCGACGATAAACTCTCCTACGTACAAACTAGCCCGTTTTCTATCAGATACTCTGCTCCCCTTCACAGGCAAGACCTCTTCGGCAGTACTCAACTCAACCCAATTAGTCTCTATGGTTAAGGACATGGTACTATCACCTGATGACATCCTCGTCAGCTTTGATGTAGTATCTTTGTTTACCAAAGTCCCAGTACCAGACACCCTAACAATAATTGAGGACTTAGTCCAACATGGATTGAATTCTGATGCACCTGCGCTGGTTAGGCATTGCCTCACCAACACCTATTTTACCTGGAATGGCACCTTCTACAAACAGAATGAGGGTACCCCTATGGGCTCCCCTTTGTCACCAGTTATAGCCAACATGTTCATGGAAAAGTTTGAATCAGACGCCATCCAGACATCCACCCTGCGTCCTTCCCTGTGGAAGAGGTATGTGGATGACACTTTCGTCATCTGGCCACATGGCCTCCCAGCATTGAACCACTTCTTGGACCACATCAATTCTAGACACCCATCCATCAGATTCACCATGGAAGTGGAGAAAGACGGTAAACTACCATTCTTGGATATTCTGTTTGAGAGGAGGCCTGGCGGATCCTTGGGACATTCTGTCTACAGGAATCCACCCACACAGATTCCTACTTGAAACCGGATTCCCACCACCACCCATCTCAAAAGAATTCTCTCATCAAAACGCTATACCACAGAGCCCATGGCATTTCTGACAAACACCACCTGATCGGTGAATTAAGACAGGTACATCGGGCCCTCAGGATGAACGGATACTCTGACCGTACTATCCGCCAAGCTGTCTCTCCCACCACACAGAAACAGCCACATGAAACTCCGACCAAAACCATCACGTTACCATACATAGCAGGCGTGACCAAAAAGATCTCCAAAATTCTAAACAAACATAAGATCCAAGTCCGATTCAGTACAGTGCATAAAATCCGTGATCTGATTCCATCTGTGAAGGATGTCGTTCCTGACTTACAGTATCCTGGAGTCTACAAATTGAGTTGCATTTGTGGTGATTGCTACATTGGAGAAACGAAACGTCATGTTTTTGATCGTGTCCGCGAGCACAAGTCAGATCTGAAACACGGCAGAACTGATTCTTCTGCCGTTGCCGATCATTGCTACAACTCGGTGGGCTCTCATGAAATTGTCTTTTCCGAGACCAAGGTTCTCTGCAAACCTCCCGGCTACCATCAAAGGTTTGTACACGAAGCCATACAAATATACAAACACAGACATAATTTCAACCGTGATGATGGGTACAAACTTAGTAATCATTGGAAAGATGTTATCAACCACGCAAAAAAGACTTAATTACATTTTTTTGGACCATCTTATCTGACAAGCACTATTTTACTTTACTTTACCGAGTGTTAACATCCCCAGTTATTTTTAACAGTACTCTCTTCACTGTTCAGCCAGCATTGGTATAAACATGGGCATTTTCGTTCTTTTGTCTATCATGTGTATCATGTGTTGAGCACTCCGTGCCGTCATGTGTTGAGCACTCCGTGCTGTCTTTGAGCCCCGCCCCCCTCCCTCCCAATACGTTTCCATTCATTGGCTACCACATTCTGATGAGCCCCCCCCCCTCTCCTCCCCCCTTCAACTTGCTTATAAGGGATTACATCTTGAATCATTGCCTCACTTGATGCAGCTAATTCGGCTGTGACAGTCCCACCTGATGACGGAGACTTGTGTTGCCTCCGAAACGTCGTGATTTTTGTTTTATTTTATTTTCATTAATTTTGATGTTTTACCTACGTGACTTTACCGAAAAAACCTAAGAAAAATGCATATATTATCAGAGTGTGTTTTTTGCTTTCATTCTGACCACAAGTATTGTGGTTAATGGGCATCAAAATGGCGGCCGTGTCTCCTCCCGCGAAATGGCGGCCCCCGACCGCGTGGTCTCCAGCGCGGGAACCCCGACTGCAGGCGGCCGCTCCATCATCCCCGCGCGACTTTGCGGCTCGTCCCCGGCTGCGTCGGCTCCCGAAGTCGCCACTCTCTTCTTCGACGTCAAGTCAGCGACGGTCAACCGGAGCCGATCCGCCTCCATCATCAGGGCTCGACACTCCTCCGACGCAGGTGCCACAACCTCTGCACCCTCGGACTTCATCACCGGGTTCCCGGCTCCCAGGGCTGCTGGGGGAAGTCCTTGGCCATCTCCCTTCTCCATCTCTGAAGATGCTACAGGTGGGTTCTTACTATTTCCTTTCTTCGGGATTTTACAATAGCCGCTTCTGACACCACTGTAATGTAGCTCTCAGAGACACCGTCTTGTCTTCCTGTATATTTATTATTAACAAAGTCCACTGATAACTCAACGAGTAACCGCGAGTGACTATGTACACTTGGGTAGTTAGACGACTCCATTCTGAGACAACATAGCTTATAGTCTCAAGACAACTTGCAGACGATGGAGACAACCCAATCCATGGCGATGACGACGGCAGTTCCCCACACCAAGCAGCCCCAAGCCCCGGCTCGCGCTGGTTCTTATCCTCACCCGGTCCGGCTACGCCCTTATTCCAGAATTCTCCTCACCGCACTTGGTTCTGCCGATCACCGCCCTTATTACACTTTCCCGCCATTGGATTCCATGCACCCCCTCACGTGACCCTGTCAACACTCGTCCCATCAATCATCATTAGCACGTCCATTAGTAACCATGGTCTCAGGGAACCATACCCTCCTGCTATTGCTCCACACTGTCTTTAGTCTTTACACATGTACCCTCGTCTCGTCCTCTTCGTTCCCAATCCTCTCTCTCTCTCTCTCTGTCCTTCATTCTCCCATATTCTGTCATTCTCCCTCCTCACACTCCTCTACTGGAATCAACTCCCCTGTACATTAAGCAGCACTCCCCATAGACTCAACGCTGCCCATAGGCTCAACATGGGGTGGAGCGCTCCCGCGACGAGGTAGTATATAGTGTACCGTGTGTAATGTACCGTATAGTGTACCTGTGTGTAGTGTATAGTGTACCCTGTATGTAGTGTACAGTGTAGTGTACCCGTATGTTTCATGATAGTGCTGTGGGACTCACCAGCAGACTTGGCCCATCATCCAACGTGCAAAAGGGAGTGCTGATTGGTCGACTTTCCAATTCAAACTTCTCAAGTTCCACACCCAGTGTGCTACAATCTGCTGTAGAATGCCGACCCCTACCTGGCCGTGTTCATCAATTGTTGTAAAGCCTCGCAAATGGTTGTGCTGTAGATCTTGTCAGTTCTTCCTCCGTCCTACATCCACATGATCAGGGAAGAACACGTTCATTGCCATAATGCTGCTGATTTCGGGTATCGAGCCAAACCCTGGACCAGGGCTCCTCAACGTAGTCAGCAAGATGGCACTGATCTAGGATCTGATCAACGATTGTGAACTCAACATATTGGCCATTACTGAAATATCGGTATATGATGACTCACCGTGAGGCTGCACCTAACGGATACGCTATTGTACATTAGGACCATCATGGGAAACCTGACACTGGCAGCCCGCATGGTGGTGGGATCGCACCGATTCACCATGGATACATCTGCGTGAATGTCCCGAGTGACTCATTAACAATAACGTAATTCGCACTGCTGCTTGTGAACATAACGAACAGCATGTGGCAGGTTACGATTGCTGTCATCTATCGAACGCCGTCTTCACCACTGTCGTAATTATTTTCCAAGCTTTCCGGTCTGCTAGTCGGTGGGTCGGTCACTTGGCTCTCACTACATCATGTGTGCCAGGCCGACTGGTTATTGTGGTAAAATCAACAATGGTCTTGCCGAGATTATCGACAGTCACAGTTTAACCCAGCATGTCAGCGGTGCAACATGTTGCTCAGGAAATATACTGGATCACATTTTTCACATCCACCGATGCTGTATTGTGACTTATATTGTTATCGAAGACGTGAGTATTTCAGATCAGTCTCATGACGTGGAAAGTGGTATTATCGATTATTCGCCCACCCATCACAACAATATCATACAGAGACTGGAAATTACAGAAAATCCGGTCATCATTGGCGTGTCTAATTTCTGCAAAAACAGCCGATTTATTTGCATCTCAATTAGAAAATTACATCACTCCTGTCAAGCACAAATAGCATGCAGTCACTGGCTATCACCGGAAGCTTGAGTGTCTTGGGAAAGAAACTGGTTTTGACTTAGAGCAGCCTGCAGATCTGCCAACCGACTTCTTGAGTCTCGCAGATTGTTATATGCTCTGCACGTCAATGAGTCAGCTCGCGATCCTCGTGCTCTGTGAAAGGTCTGCTGCACTCCAACCACCCATCAACTTGTCAACTAGTACTTGCGATGTTCTTTGGCAATAAAATAGTGACAATCAAGATGGCAGTTTCTAATTTGAAGGCAAATAATTCTCCCAGTCTGTCATCTTAAGTTAATCAACCTGGAAACAATGTACAACTCGAGACCCTGGCACCAACATCGGTGGCAGAGATGTCGATGTTCATCGCACGGTTGCCAAATAAGACATCTTTGCTCGACTACATCTACACGTCAATTACAAATCCATGGTTGGATGTGCTTGCGCGACGGATTGCACACCTTGCAAATCTTTGTTCAGCGAGGGCTGCATCCCAGACCAGTTCAAAATAGCACAAGTAACACCACTCGTTAAAAAAGTTGGCCTAAGCCATAGTGACCCTACAAACTATCGCCCAATCTTAAACCTAAGTACGGATTCAAAGGTCATACAGTGTTTGTATCTGAAGCGGTGACTTCCCCACGTTGCTGCAATGGGCAGATTCAATCCATTGCCATCGGCGTAATGGAAGTTCCACAGCACTGAGACTTCTCTACTAAAGATCACTGATGGCCTCTACAAGATCATGAATGACTGGTGCGCCACAGAATTGGTAGGCCTCGATCTCTCAGCTCCCTTCGATATAATTGACCACGAGATACTCATCGGGTAGTATGTCGGGTACAGCACTGGGGTGGATTGAGTCATACCTACATGGTTAATCACAGTTCGTCAAGCTGGCTGAAAAACAGTCATCACGTATGCCTAGTGCCTAGTCGGCATATCACAGGAGTCTGTCCTCGGGCCCTTCCTATTTTCAGCATACGTTTCTGCTATCGCCGATGTCATCTCATCGCATAATATCAAGTTCCATCAATATGCAGACGATACACAATTGTACACCACAGTGAAATCAAAGTTAAATATGGAGAGCCTCGACAACCTCGAAGATTACACTCGAGTGGTGCATGTGTGGTTTGTACGAAACGAAATGCTGCTTAATCCATAAAAATCTGAGGTTCTGTTGGTTGGATCTCAGGCAAAACCATTCTTGGGAGGATCAGATGTGGTGGTCGCAAACTCTAGTATTTAGTTTTATACTCATCTAAAGAGCCTCGACACCACACTCGACTAGAATTAGTCACTTAATCACCGCATGCAAAATGTAGTCAAGTCCTGCAATTTTCATATGAACACTGTCCCACATCTGCAGCAGACAATCTATAGAACATTTGGTGGACGCTGCAGTAAGTAAGCAACTAAGCTTTGAATACCAGCAAGGGGCTACGGCTGTGCTACAAAACTACAAATACGTACTTAACATTGTAAATAAGCTCCTTCGCATGCTCCATTTTGTAGACGATTTATTTACCTTCTTGATGGATTCCACCATGTAGATCTTGAACAGTTGGCCCCCAATGTCGGCCCCCAATGTCGTCTACCTGCAGTCGTCCTTCAGTTCCCGAGCCAGTGTCCTGATCGCGGGCCTCACTCCCACTTATATACCAGCTCGGCCACACCCTGGTAACTTCCAGAACTTTCCCCTGGTAGATTCTTCCAGCAGACTCTATACCGTCTTATAATTCCCTTCTCGAACCTTTCCTCTTAGTACCCTGCACCTGTTTGCACCCATCTCTAGATATACAGATCGAGCAGGAAATTGCATGACATGGGAGTGATCGAAGAGTCAGGGGGAATGCGGAGGCAGCTTTTCTGAGTAGGTCCGAGGTCTAACACTGACCTGCTTGTGCGGACAGTGTTGCATTGTACCCCGTAATGGTCTTGTAGCCCATTCCAGCCTTGTGTAGGTCTACAATCTTGTCCCTGACATCATTGGAGAGCTCTTTGGTCTTGGCCATGATGGAGAGTTTGGAATCTGATTGATTGATTGCTTCTGTGAACAGGTGTCTTTTATACAGGTAACAAGCTGAGATTAGGAGCACTCCCTTTAAGAGTGTGCTCCTAATCTCAGCTCGTTACCTGTATAAAAGACACCTGGGAGCCAGAAATCTTTCTGATTGAGAGGGGGTCAAATACTTTTTTCCCTCATTAAAATGCAAATCAATCTATAACATTTTTGACATGCGTTTTTCTGTATTTTGTTGTTGTTATTCTGTCTCTCACTGTTCAAATAAACCTACCATTAAAATTATAGACTGATCATTTCTTTGTTAGTGGGCAAACGTACAGAATCAGCAGTCTTCCGGAACGGGAAGATTCTTCCAAAACGGGAAGAGTCTTCCGGAACAGGAAGAGTCTTCCAAAACGGGAAGAGTCTTCCGGAACAGGAAGAGTTCTGCAAAATACTTCCAAGCTTCCAATTTTTTTTACATAGGCCCATCACCCTCATCACCGTCTTGTTGGCCTCCTTACTGCAGCTGCCAAGAAGAGCACCCCCGAGGCTTCTGGAAAGAGTATACACTCCCTGCTAGAAAAAGAGACCCAGGACCTGCTCCGACAGTACAACAAGTCGGGCAGCCCCCAGGTTGGAAAGGTCCTGGTAGTCTTTAGACTCAGCTGGACGCTAGCGGTAGATGTCGTGTCTTAAAGGCCTGGACTTCACATACTCCTGCTTGTGTGCTACTTTTCCAACAGAATACCGGAACACGAGTCCTGGCCAACTCTATAGCCTCCAAACTATTTGAGAACACAAGGACCACTCGCCAAAAACATAAAGCAAGAGAACCATCGCCAATTACACCACACCATGGCCTAAATTTCTTCACAAGACCCGTCTGCCATCGGCACAGGAAGTGAGGGGGGGGGGGTCTGGCTGCAATTAAGAAAGACAAGGCTGCTGGCAGAGATGGTATCACCCCAGAATTCCTCCACTTAGGCCCTAGGGGACTCTGGAAAAGCTCTACACAAACCATGAAAAGTGGATGTATCTCAAAGGCATGGCATGAGGTGATGATCATTGCCATACCCAAACCGGGCAAGCCAATCGACCTGGGAAGTTATCGGCCAATATCAATCCTGTGCACAACCCTATAAACTCCTGGAACACATCCTCTGGAGAATCAGCCCCCCTCGTCGAGTCGGTGATCCCTGAAGAACAAGCAAAATTCCGGCCTGGATGCAACTGCTGTGACCAGGTTTTGGCCCTTGTGACACACATCGAGGCTGGAATTCAGAAGAAATTCAAAACTGGCGTAGCCTTTGTGGACTTGTCATCAAACTCTGACAATCTGAATTAAGGTCTTGATGTTGAAGCACACAAGGACCATTCCTTGCCTCAAAATAATACACTTGATTTGGACGATGCTGAGCAATAGGCGACTAAATTTTCTATATGGGCGACAAAGCCAGGTCACCCCGGTTCCTCAAAAATGGATTGCCACAAGGTTCGGTACTTGCGCTAACACTCGATGACTATACGAGCGACATGCTACCAGCCGAATCGTGAAAATTTATATATGTGCGGGATGACCTTGCCCTGGAAACGCAAGCAGCCACTTTCAGCGAGATCAAATCTTCTCTGAACCAAGATTTCTGTCAAATAAAGGCTCAAGCCAAATCCTCAAAACAGTCACTACATTTCATCTTGATAATAGGAGTACCAAGCACACTCTGAAAGTGACCTTCTGCAGTAACACTGTGCAACACCACCCCACTCCAACCTATCTCAGAGTGAAGCTGGACCGTATGCTAACCTTCCATGACCACCTTAAAAAGGTAGCTACCAAGACGAAAACAAGGGTCAACCTGGTCTAGAAACTGACAAGCACAAGCTGGGGAGCATCATCACCAGTGCTACGGACATCAACGATGGCCCTTATGTACTTATGTACTCTGTAGCCGAATATTATGGACCACAAGTCGTCGCACTCAACTTGTCCAACTGAAAACTTGCAATGCGGTGTATCGCTTGAACCCTCAAGTCGACCCCAACACCCTGGCTGCCCATGTTGTCATACATCTCTCCCCTACCCATCCATTGCAACTCTTCAGGAAATTCTGCGAATCCAGGAAAACAGTCGCCTTCTCATTCACCAGGACCTCAACATCCCTCATCACTGCTTGAAGTCATGTAGGCCCTTTTGGATTCATGTGGTTAACCTTCAATAATGCGAGTTCAGCCCCAATTAAGCTTTGAGAGCTGAATCGAGTTCAAAATAATTTGAAAACAAATACCTTGTGAAAGACCCAATACAGAAGATCTCTAGGTTTGATCTTCCACGAAGCTCATGGTCCAACCTAAACCACATCTGCACAAACCATGGCAGATGCAGATACCTGATGCACAAATGGAAAATTTAAAAACTCGACAGTCTATGACTGGTCACCCAGAACAGACCATATAACATATATAACGACAATTCCCTATACACAAATGCGAAGGAGACATCACAGCGATACACTCCACTGCTGTTAACGTGGTTGTCTGGCTCGACCACCTGAATGTTAATTTGCAGTTACTGCTCTAAATCTACATCAGCCATATGAAAGAAATAATTTTTATTCATTGTTTATTTTGTATCACTGAAAATGGTTTCTGTAAGCAACTGTAATATAGGAACTTGGCGGGAGACGACCTTACGGGTAGCACACTCTTTTATTAACACCAACGTATATTACACGGGTGGCTAACTCCAGCCTTAACCCACGGGGTTCCCCCGGCTACACCCACACGGGCTCTTACGCCCCGTAGCCTCTCGGAACACACCCAGCCGGGGTGTCCGTCTCGACTCTGGGTCCCACAGTCTCGGTCCACAGGGACGTCAGACCACGGGTCCCACAGTCTCGCCTCCGAGCCACACAGGGCCCTGGCCCTCACAAGAACAGCGGGACTAGGGGTCTCAGGGCCTACCTCTGAACTCCGTCTTCGGTCTTCGACTGGTTAACAACTTCCCGAGTGCTCCCACGCGTCCCCCTTTATAGTCCTTCATGCAGACGTCGCTGAGAGCACCCACCCCAGTTGACCAATCACTGCGCGCTGCCCACGATCCTCTTACCCACCTTGTGTCAGCGTGCACAACCACGCACCCCGCGCTGCCCCGTAATCTCTCACTCCCGGCGCGCGCGTCAACACCACGCCTACATCGTGTGCCCAACCACGCACCCCGCGCCGCCCCGTGATCTCTCACTGCGGGCGCGCGTCCGCACCACCACTACATCACCCCCTACCACATAGCTCGCAGCCGACCCGGCTGCTATAAAAAAAAATCTTATTACCCCCCCCCCCCCCCGTGTGTGTCCCGTAACACAAGCAACAACAACAACAACACAACAAGAACAATATGTACAACGCGGCGGGCGACAACAATAAATGTGTATGCAAAAAAATGACCCGTGCAGCGTCCCTTCATTTCCGAGCGCCCCTTGAACGAGACATTACACCGGGCAGAAGGGGAACGCGGCGACGAGCTCGGTTTTTTTTTTTTTTTCATGAAAAGTGTTGTGTCTTAGCACGAGTCCGCCTGGCCGGTCCGTCGTACGGCACCAGACGCGGTTGACCGTCCGGTGGTGCCGGCAGTCCAGGAAGGCACGGGGCAGGCATCGGAGATCCGCGCGTGCCGCGGGGTTCCGGTTCCCGACGGTCAACAGCCGTCAGGTCCGAGACACCTGGGAGTGGGTCAGGTGGAGACATGTGAGGATCAGCCTGCGACACATCCCTCCCCGAGTCGACGGCCACATCACACGCTCGGTCGTTACGGCACAAAGGGAGGCCATGCGGTGCCGCGAAGGGTTTCAGCCGGGAGGGGTGTACGTACCAACGGCGTTTTTCCCATTTAATCTGGATACTCTGGGGTCGTGCAACACGCACAATTTCCACAGGTCCCCTCCATGGTCTCAACAATTTAGGGGACGTAGCCAACGGTGCATGTGGACAGTGCAGCCAGGCCTTATCACCTGGTTTCCAATCGTGCGTAAACACCTTTCGTTCATGCAATCTTTCGTTAGCGATCTGGCGAGACCTCGAATTCAACCTCGCAGCCTCTCGCGCTTCAGCCAGTTTGGCGATATTAAATTTGATGTGGGCGGCCAATTTAGATTTCGCACGTGGCTGGGAAATCCCCAGTTGGACATCCATGGCCGGATCGGCCTCCCGCCCATACATGAGAAAAAATGGGGAAAATTCCGTCGCCGCATGAGGGGCCATTCGATAGGCCGCGAGTACCCCAGGTACCTGTAAGTCCCAATCAACCTGATCGTTGCAAACCTGTTGGCACAGCATAGAAGTAATCGTCCTGTTCAGACGTTCAACCATTCCATCAGTCTGCGGGTGGTACGGGGAGGTACGCACTTTCTTTGTACCCAACAGGTCGCACACCTCGCGCAATAAAATGCTCGAAAAATTCTTCCCTTGGTCCGTCAGCAAGCGTTCGGGGGCGCCTTTGTCCAAAACATAGCCCTGGACAAAGGCGTCCGCCACTGCCGCAGCTGACTGGTTGGCGAGTGGCCATGCCATGGGCAATCGGGTGAAGTATTCTACGCCAACCAGCAGGTACTTATTACCCCTAGGTGTAGCGGGAAAGGGCCCCAAGATGTCGAGCGCAACCAGTTCGTTTGTGCGCGAAACCTGAATGGATTGTAGCGGTGGATTAGCCGCTATTGGTGGCGGTTTCCTTTGGGCGCACCCCACACATCCCTTAAGGATGTTTGCCACGTCGTTGCCCATACCCGGCCAATAATAGTCCCGTTGGATTAGGGCGAGCGTTTTGTGAAATCCCAAATGCATGAGTCGTTCGTGAGCAGCCAGAACGACCCTACCCCGCATAGCAAATGGCACAACGAGCGCATGACGCCGAGACATGTTGTCCCACTTCATCAGGAGGCCCTGTCTGACCACCCAGGAACCGACCCGCGTCTCCCCCCCCCGGGAGCGTCAGCCTTCCGACGCAGCGTGAGTAGGGAGCTGTCGGCCATTTGGAGACGGCCCCACTCGATAAGAGGCAACGCTAGTAACAAGTCCCTCCCCGTGGGAGCGGCGGGCGCGTCGACCCCCGGAGCGTTAGTGGCGGCGAGCAAAACTTCCGCGGGGACGGCGACAGGGGGTTTACACCGCGCCGATCCCAGAAGACATGCGCATTCCGAGTGGGGCGGCAATCGCGACAAGGCATCCGCATTCGAGTGCCGCAATCCCTTACGGTAAATCGTCGTGAATTGGTAGTCTTGGAGGACCTCCAGCCATCGGGACAATTGGCCGGAGGGTTGCGCCACCCGCATAGCGTATTGGAGAGCCGCGTGGTCCGTACGAACAGTAAAATGACGGCCGTAGAGATACAGCCTGAATTGCTGTATAAAAAAAACGATCGCTAGCAATTCACGACGTGTTACACAGTAGCGTTGTTCCGCAGGTGACAAAACTCTGCTACCGTAGGCGACCACCCGTTCGACCCCCCCGACCACCTGTGAGAGCACTCCCCCGATACCCGTGTTACTGGCATCCGTGTCAAGCAGGAACGGTTGCGTGAAATCGGGGTAACACAAGGGGGGAGCCCGCACCAAGGCGTCTCGAAGGGAGCAGAACGCAGCCTCCTCTTCCGGCCCCCAGTGAAACCTTACTCCTTTAGCCGTCAAAGCGTGCAGGGGCCTGGCTATGGTGGCAAAATGTTCGACAAAACGGCGGTAGTAGGAGGCGAATCCTATGAAGCTGCGGACTTCAGTGACTGAGGTTGGCGTTGGCCATGAGCTGACGCAGTGCATCTTAGCAGGGTCTGTAGAGATCCCTGAACGGCCAACGATATGCCCCAAGTACCTGACCGATTCCCGAAGCAGGTAACATTTCGCCGGTTTAAATAATTTAGCGGAACGCATCCTGAGGAACACCGCTCTCAGTCGCTGGAGGTGCTCCTCGAAAGTCCGGCTGAAAACGATATCATCGAGGTAAATCAAACAGGTGTCCCATTGGAGTCCTAACAAAACCAATTCCATGAGCCTCTGGAACGTGGCAGGAGCGGAATGTAAGCCCATGGGCAATCGATTGAATTCAAATAGGCCTCCTGGTGTCCGGAAAGCGGTCTTTGGTTTCGATTCGTCATCGAGGGGCAATTGCCAAAATCCCGAAAGCAGGTCAAGCGTCGAAAAAAACTGTGCTCCCGCCAAGGCATCCAGCGACTCATCCATCCTGTGGAGTGGATACGCGTCGGCCATTGAGATTTTGTTTAGGCGGCAGAAATCCACACAGAACCGCAAGGACCCGTCCTGTTTTTTAACAAGGACGATGGGAGAACCCCACGGACTGGAAGAGGGCGAAATGATGTCGGCCGCCAACATGTCATTAACAGCCGACTGCACATGCTCCTTCTCGGCTGGGCTGAGCCGGAAGGGATTCTGCCGAATAGGGGCCGCGTCACCCGTCGCTATGTGGTGGCGCAACAGGTCTGTGCAGCCAATATCGTACTTGTGTCTGCTAAACACGTCAGCGAATTCGATTAGCAAGCCCCTCAACGCTCCCAACTGCACACTAGACAAGTTACCAGACCCAGCACACAACGAGTCCAACCACTCTGTCCCCTCCTCAAATGGAGGATGCATATCGAGGCCCGAATCCGCGTGTGCAACGTGCTGTTCATCGACGGGTAGCGGCGCCGCGTGAGCCAGCACCGTGCCCTGTGTAATTACGGCTGGCCGCGACCCCGTATTCAGAACCATAACGAACGGCTCACTGTCCGCCCGCACCATGGTCTGAGCTACCGCTAAGTCGAGGCCCCCAACAGCTCTGTTTGACGGCCCCAACAGAACACTCTGTCCCGCCACATCCACCCCGAGGGGTTTCCTCAATCGAAGGGGTACCAACATTTGCGATCCCGGGGGTACCCGTACAGTCTGAGTTGCCAGCGCCTGAACCGTCGCAGAAACCGTGCGTATTTTTGTAGGACTCGTCAAAAATGCAACCCGCCGTCCCGATGGAAGCTCAATGCAGGCTTGATCGATGAGAATTTTGATGGGCATTTTAGCCAGAAAGTCCGTACCCAGTAAACAAGGAACTGCCAGAGATGATGATACAAAAATAGGACCCGCCAATTTGATATCGCCAATACAAATAGTCGCCCGAATCTGTCCGATGATTCCCAAGGATCCCCCGTTCGCCGCGTAAAATGGTACGTCCACCGGCAAAAGGGGTCGACATTGGACGGGAAGGATGTTATAAATAAGGTCCGAAATGATAGTGGCTGACGCACCCGTGTCCACCAGCACCCGGACCTCAACCCCGTCAATAAAACCCGTTACCACGGACGACCCGGCCGACGCAGCCACTATCCTGTGGGCCAATTCGGACCATTCGACTGCTTTCGGGCTGTGTACGAACCCCCCTCGCCGAACCGAATCCCCGGTACCCATACGCGAAGCGGCGACCCGAGTGTGCCGTGTATGTGGACCGAGCGTGTGGGGTGCCGCGACTTGCCGGGGTTAGCTGGGACGACTTGGGGCCTTGGTCGTCGTCCGGACGTGGTCCCGTGGCGCGCTGACGCGGAGCCCGGCACCCGGACGCGACATGACCCCGAAGGCCGCAGTTGTAACACATGACGAGGGACGTCGTGGGTTTCGGTTGCTCCAGCTTGCGGGACGAACGTGTGGGCGAACGACCTCCCGCTCTCCACTCCCCCGGTCTCGACACGGTGAAGGCCTCCTCCCGAGCCGTAGCAGTCTGAGGCTCGGCGACCGTGGCGGCAGGTGCTGCGATCCCTGCCGATGCACAGACGACCGTCCGCTTGCGCTTGAGGACCTCGTGTGCGTGAATACTAGTAGCAATCCCCAAGGAGCAGATGTCCATTTCGTCCGCCGTATTGATGGGGACTCCCAGGTCGTGAGCCAACGCCAGCAGCTGCTCTGTCACCATGGCGTCCTTCCCCTCCTTGTCCATGCGGGGAAAAGCAGCGTCCGCCAGGGCGAGCAGCGCCGTGCGATAGGCGAGCGTAGTTTCTCCAACCATCTTGCGCCGTTCGTAGAACTGGTGGCGACAGGTCGAGGGCGGTCCGAACACCTTAGCCATTAGATGTAGCGCGGCCTGGAGCGTTGAGCGGGACGACCTTGGGGCGGATGTGAAGGCCGCAAGCGCGTCGTCGTTGAGCGTCGCTGGCAGCGCGCGTAGGGCAGTGGTGTCGGACCACCCCGACATTTCTTGATGTGCGAGGAACCTTCGTTGGAAGGCCCCCCAGTCGCCCCCGTCTGCCTTGAACGCCGTCAGCGCGGGCAGTCGTTGCTGGAAGACCTGGTCGTCGTCCTCCGAGGAATGCTTTTCCCGCGCGCCGCTGTGGTTGACGAAAATGTCGGCTCCGTCGGCAGGCGCATGGTGGAGAGCTCTGGCGCGCGCCGATGACGCGGGCTGTGCAGAGTGGAAGTCTCCGACCACGTGGTGTCCACGCTTCCCGCCAACCGATGGTGGACCCTCAAAAATGGCGCCAATTTCAAAACTTTCGGCGCGAAGCGCATTCTGGCGGGATCCCTCAGGCCGCGCTCCCTCCTCCAACCTCGTAGTCGTCCTTCCGCCTGCTGAAACGGTGATTTCCGCCAAAATTGAAGCGGCGGCGAGCAGCAACTCCGCCAGGCGGGAGTGTGCATCCTGTAGGCTGGTGTCGGAGGCGAGCGGAGCGTCGGCCATTGCCGCGAAGTGCTGCATCGGCGGCAACTCCTCGTCCTCTCCTTCCGAGGTTTGTGGCTCCGGTACGCCGTCGTCTTCCCGATCTCGCTCGTGGGTACGGGTAGTCTTCCTAGTATCCATCCTTTTGAAGACCGGTTTACTTCTGACGCTAGTTGTAATGTAGGAACTTGGCGGGAGACGACCATACGGGTAGCACACTCTTTTATTAACACCAACGTATATTACACGGGTGGCTAACTCCAGCCTTAACCCACGGGGTTCCCCCGGCTACACCCACACGGGCTCTTACGCCCCGTAGCCTCTCGGAACACACCCAGCCGGGGTGTCCGTCTCGACTCTGGGTCCCACAGTCTCGGTCCACAGGGACGTCAGACCACGGGTCCCACAGTCTCGCCTCCGAGCCACACAGGGCCCCGGCCCTCACAAGGACAGCGGGACTAGGGATCTCAGGGCCTACCTCTGAACTCCGTCTTCGGTCTTTGACTGGTTAACAACTTCCCGAGTGCTCCCGCGCGTCCCCCTTTATAGTCCTTCATGCGGACGTCGCTGAGAGCACCCACCCCAGTTGACCAATCACTGCGCGCTGCCCACGATCCTCTTTCCCACCTTGTGTCAGCGCGCACAACCACGCACCCCGCGCCGCCCCGTAATCTCTCACTCCCGGCGCGCGCGTCAACACCACGCCTACATCGCGTGCCCAACCACGCACCCCGCGCCGCCCCGTGATCTCTCACTGCGGGCGCGCGTCCGCACCACCACTACACAACTAAGACTGACTATTGAAAGGATAAACTATTTCCAAGGATGAAGCAGCTACACTGAGATTGCATCAAAATTAATGCTGGAATATTCAAATCTTGAGGCGATTGAATCTACTGATCTATTAGTTCCACTCCTCGACTAAAATTGTAATGATTAGAAAAGGTAATCTCTGTTCTCAGGTTTCTTTGAAAATTTATTTCGCTAAAAATTACGAATGCTTATCTTCTGTGGCTCATTGGATCTATAGTAGGGACTTGTATTTGGATTGCCTTGTAAATTGTACTGTATTGTATAATACATGCATTTAATGTACCTTGTTTCAGATTGGATTGATATAGATGTAGTGACATAGTGCTGTTGTATAGCAGCAACTGTAGGTGGGCACTTAGCACACACACCACTGAGCATATACACGGGTGTGCCGGCAGGGCGGAGGATCTGGGGCAAGGGTCATGGTAGACCTCGTGGGGAAGCCCCTGGAACCCTCTGGAGGGTTCGAGAAGGGAGGCGCAGCTAGGACGGAGCCAAGCCATGCTGAGGGGAATAAACGCAGTGGAGAGCGAGAGCTCCAGGCTGTCGGTTCTGGGAGTGGACTCATCTCGACGTCGCTGTCGTCGTCGGCGCCCTCGTCGCTGCCGCCTTCGCCCGATCATTGCGCGGCCAGAGAGTAGTTGGCTGTCCCGGTCAACGCCATCGGTGCAATGCGGACAGAGTCGTGTCTGGGACGGGATGTGCGGCAGCGTGGTCGTGAGAAAAAGGGGGCCCAAGTGGCGGCGTGAACTCAACAACAATAAAAGGGGAGGACGGTGCCTCATGTGACCACCTCGTCTCCGACTGAGTGTGTGTGCAACACACGCCACCCGCACGCACACACAAGCCTCGAGTGTCGAGAAGAAGAGAACGAGAAGAAGGGACACACCGACACTACACAAGTGTAGCGTCGAGGCGCCGACTGGCGGCCGTAAGGGCTAATTACGGGTAGTGGGACAGCACACAACCTACAGAACAGAGAGATACGCGAGCGACCCCAAGAGGGGGGAAAACTAGGCCAAGGGTCAGAGAGGGGATCTATGTGGAAGCTCTCAAAACCCGCGGGAGAGTTCGAGAAGAGGGGCATGGCCAGGGGCAGGGCATGGCCATGCTAGGGGGATATAAGGCGGAAGGAACCAGGGTTCTGGGAGCCGTGGGAGTTCAGGTTCCTCGCCGTCATTGCTGCCTTCATCATCGCTGTCGTCTCCTCATCGTTGCTATGTAGCCATGCGCTGCAATAGTTAACCATCGTCGTTGTCGCTATATAGTCAACCAGCTATATAGTCAGTGCTAAGCGATAGTAACTGTTACTAAAAGTCGTAGCTGTATGCCGACGAGAAATGAATAAGAAGCCCTCTATAGTTCGTGTCCTAAGTCATTACATTACACAAGTAAACTCTAAACACGCTGCGTGTGTTTATTTCGTCGTGCAAATTCAGACTGTCTAAGCAGCGTGTATCACGAGCCCTTCCTCAAATCCAAGAAGTTCAAGGGGTCTTGAATGCGGGAGATGGAGCAGGAAGGTTTGGCTTTTGGGCATCCTGGAGCTGTCGAAGGCTCGGCAGATGATGGCGTGGTTTTCTACACACTTGTGAGCAGTTGGTCACAAGAGCTCTGCAAGGGGGTTGGGAATGTGGTTTGTAATGTTCGAGTATTATGAATTCCAGTATATTTGCTGTAATAATCCCTGGTGAAATATATGCAATGTGTCAAGAAGAATAAACAATCATTAATTCAAAGTAAAATCTTCTACATTTTTTAAACATAGATATTTGTGCAATGAGGTATGCAATATATTCTCAGGTTACAATTAAGTCTTGGTTTTAAATTGTAATATTTATAAAAGGATCTTAGCAGTTGTATGCAGACCGCCTAAAGCCACATATATTTTACTATCAATATAATTCCGTAGTTGTAGCCCTCCACGCATCAAGATATTTAGGGTGCAGTCTATGAAAGTACAGTATTTTGTCTAATGGTAATGCTCATTGTAAATAACATATAGCAGTACTGTTTCATTTGCTTTGGTTCATATATATATACGATCTTGTTCTCTAAACCCTTCAAGTTTTATATGGCTCTCATCTAGCACAAGCATCTCTGCAAGGTGTTCCTTGAGTCGAGGCATATGTATGACCAATCTGTTTCTCACAATTAGATAACAATTTTAACCCAACACAAAGCGGTACGTCTTCTACCTTACATTACTCGTAACATTCATTGGTACGTATGTTGAACTTTTTTCGAATCGTACGTAGCCAAGAAACTAAGCATAAAGCAGTTCTAAAATAAATTAGTCTTTAATATAGATTTAAAAGTGCATAGCTCCAGTGGCTTCCTAATATCGGAATGAAGAACATTCAAGATGGCTGCAGTAGCGCACCTAAAAGCACATGATGCAGTAAATCGTCTTTGTTCGATGGCTAGCCAAAAGCCGCTGCGAGGATGACTAGAGTTCACGTGATCATTTATGCGGCTTGACGAGATCAGCCAGGTATTGTGGTTAATTTGTGGCAAGCACTTTGTGTTTAATGCGTGCAACCTCAATGTATTCGTTCGACAACCGGAAGGCAATGCAACTCAGCGAGCAATGGATGGACATGGTCAGATCTTGCAGTACCCGTCATGACACATGTCAAATAATGTTTTACACACTGCTGCTTGGTAATATTTTTGCCAGACGTCCCGTAGAGCAGTTGAATGTGTCGTAGAGCCCTGACGTGAAAATTGCAGGACCTCACTATTTTGCACGTGGTGATGAAATTACATTCTGGACGAGTGGTGCCGACACTCTTTAGATGAATAGAAAACTGAATCTTGGAGTCTGTGACCACCACAACAGATTCTCCTACACCATTTTTCGCCTAAGTGTCAACCACCAGAACCTCCGATGTTTCTGGATTAAGTAGCATTTCCTTTCGTGCAAACCGCACATAAACAGCCTGCATGCAATCTTCGAGGGTTTTGAGAGATTCCATATCATCAGCATATTGATAGAGCCTTATGTCACGCGATGAAATAACATCGGTGATCAGAGACTTATGTTGTAAATAGGAAATACCCAAGAATGGACCCCTGTGGTATGTCAACTAGGCACGGGGCATGGCTGATGACTGCCAGATTTTTTAGGAGCGGTGTTACCTACACCATTTTTAACTGGTCTGGGAAACAGCTCTAAGTGAATCGGACCACCTCGAAACCAGTTTCCAAAGACGCTGTAGCCTCTTCTGCAACTTCTTTGCAGCGATCGCCTGCAAAGAAGATGCACGAGTTCATCAAGAACAGCAGTGATGCTATTTTATAATTGAGCTGCAAAGGAATCGACCGTCGATGCAGGATTTAGACATGCCAATGATGACCAGCTGTTCTGACGGTAAGCGTGTTGGTCCAGTCATTTTCAGTCTCTATATGATATCGTTGTGACGTGTGGGTGAATAATCGATACCACTTTGCACGTCATGAGACTGATCTAAAAAACTCACGTCTTCGATAACGTCAGTCATTGGCAGATTTGTATTTCTCGAGCGATGTTGCTGATTTGCTGGGTTAAACTGTGACTGTTGATAATCTTGGCGAGATGACTGATTTCACCACAAGAACCAGTCTGTCCGGGACGGTTCACGACACCACAGATGATGTGGCAAGAGTCAAGTGACCTACAGCCTAGCAGACCGGAAAGCTCTGAAAAGAGTTAAAAACAAGAAGATTCGAGAAAGGGAGTTGATTGATGTATAAGGGGAGAGCACGAGGAGTGGGGACACCTTGGAGGAAGATACAAGCAGGAAGACAAGAATGAGCCTAGGGTCCCTCATCGTGGTAGTCTATAGTATGGTTCCGCATTGTGGACATCTTTAATTAAAGTGGATTTTCTTTTAATGTGTCGTTGGAGTCATTTATACTTACGCGATCTAACCCAGAAACCTTGATGAGTGTGGCCATTTTCTTGTTTATATTACCACTACCAACAACACCAATCACACCATCATAATCACATCACAACCGATACTGGTACCATGGTGAAACCGGTCCAGAGTTTGCTGACGTGTACCCTTTGAAGGGGGCCAGGTCCACGGGTCGTGCAAAAATGCATTTATTTTGTTACATGGAGATAGATATGAGATGGAGACGCATTTGCTGCTCATCTGTATTGTGATTTTATAGGATTCTTTTTTGTAATAAAAAACAAAAGGTGGCACCAGGGAGGGACCCCACAAGACCTTTCTTCAAACCCCTCAAAGCAGTTTAGCCCCATTTTTAACTACTAAATACAACAAAGCATTAATTATCCAACGCACTCGCGTCTCCCCGAAAATAACCCATCCGCACAATGGAGTTTTGATTCTGGAAAATGTTCCTGGCCTCGTGCAGGAGTGGCTTACAGCCTCAGGGAATCCTGGCCTCTGATGCAGGAGCAGCTTGCAGCCTCATACACCAGAGCTAGACTCAGACCCTTGGGGTCTGATGCAGTGAAGACATGCCCATCACGAGTTGCAGTAGGGTGAATGCTGGAAACTCGCAGCCTCCGTACACTCAGATGCTGTAGACGTCGAACACCCTCTGGTCACAGGTTGCATAATTGTGTAAAGGGGAGCCGACACGAGATTGCAGGGGTCTCGTCCTTTATTCCTTTTCTTCCATTCACACCTGTCCCCAGCCGTCCCAATCTCATTCCCGCCAAAGGCCCCCTCTTCCCGCCCGTTCTCTCCTTATATCTCCTCGATCACCCCTCCCACTAACCCACCTATTGGTGGGAATCCTTCCCCTGACACCCCTACATCACCCCCCCCCCGGAGAAAAAATAACCGTCCTCGGTTCTGCCTCCCCCATGGACCATTTAAGTCTCCCCATGCCTCCCACCACTGACAGTGACGACAGCCCTTACCCCCCCCACAACCATACAATGCAATATAACACAACAAAATCAATTGCGCGGCCTGCCCAGGTCTCCAGCCAGCATCCCGTAACAGCCCGGACATCCACAGGCAGCAGATGACCGTGGCAGCCCCCTCCTTCGAAGGCCCTCTCGTCGCGGTCCCTGGTTCGGTGGTGCCGGTGTCGCCTTGCCTGGCGCCGCTGTCTCTCCGGCCCCCGCTCGTGCCGCCGCTCCGTCAGGCCTCACATGGGGTGCTGTAGGTGACAAGGGAACACAGGGCACCGAACCCCCTGCCGGTCGGCGCATGGTGGTCGGCGACCTTGGCCTGGGTAGGGATGATGATGATGTTGGCAGTGATGTTGGTGGTGATGTTGGTGAAGATGACGATGGAGAGATGTATGGCTTAAGGCGGGTGGGGTGTACAAACCATCGTCGCTTACCCAGTTGGACCTGGACGCACTGCGGTCGGAGTGCTTTAATGACCTCAACCGGCCCTTTCCAGGGTCGGTGCAGCTTTGGTGAGAGGCCAACCGGCACCTGAGGACAGTGTAGCCATGCCTGGTCCCCGACTTTAAAGGGCTTGGCTGTCACTGTCCTCTCCCGTATCCGTACATTACTCTCTTGGCTCGTGGCCGATGCGGCCTCGGCTGCTTGGCGGGCCTCTCTCAAATAAATGAGGGAGGTGGATGCGGCCTCGGCTGCTTGGCGGGCCTCTCTCAAATAAATGAGGGAGGTCTTTAGTGCCTTCGGCCATGCGTCGGCTCTTGCGGGAATGTCCGTCAGCTGCACCTCAATAGGCGGAACGGGATCCCGTCCGTACATCAGGAAAAACGGCGAGAACCCCGTCGCCGCGTGTGGGGCCACCCTGTACGCCGCTAAGACCGATGGAATGTGGAGGTCCCAGTCGGAATGGTTTTCGTCCACCACTTGGGACAGCATGGCTGCTATGGTGCGGTTTAGCCGCTCTACCATCCCATCGGTCTGGGGATGATACGGAGATGTTCGGACCTTTTTAGTGCCCAGGATAGAGCAGACGTCCTTCAATAGCTGTGAGGAGAAATTCCTGCCCTGATCCGTGAGCAACCGCTCCGGTGCCCCCTTATCAAGGACATAGCCTCCCACGAAGGCATCGGCGATGGTCTGTGCCGTTTGGTCCGGGAGGGCCCACGCCATCGGCCACCTCGTGCAGTACTCGACTCCGACCAACAGGTATTTATTTCCCCGTGGCGTGACCGGCAGTGGTCCCAGGATGTCCAATGCAACCAATTCGTTGACCCTGGTCACCGTGATGGGCTGTAGGGGCGCCCGGCTTACCCGGGGTGGCGGCTTTCGCCGCGCACATTCGACACAGGTAGCGACCCATCGATGCACGTCAGCGGTCATACCTGGCCAAAAGTACCGACCCTGTAATGTGTACAGTGTCTTCCGCCCCGCCAGGTGCAGCAGCTGGCGGCCGTGTATGTCCATAACCAATTGTTGACGCAGCGACTCCGGAACTACCAGGCATCGCCGGCGCCCTGTCGGGTCCCATCGCATGAGGAGGTCCTCCCATACGATGTACTCCTCCCCCCCGCCTCTGCTGAGGCGCGTAGCGTTCGCAGTGGGGCTTTCTCCAGCTGTAGCCGTCTCCAATCGTCCAAGGTCAGCCCCAGGTTGTGGTCGGTCAGCTGGACCTCACCCTGTGCGCCCTCCGCCGTGCGTACGGGAGCGATGACCGTCCCCTCCGGCCTCGCCTCCTTGCAGCGTGCCCTGCCTGTGGTGCATGCACAAGGGCCCTGGGGCGCCAGTCGGGACAATGCGTCTGCGTTGGCATGTCTGGTCCCTTTGCGATGCACTACTTGGTACCTGTACTCCTGCAGGCGCTCTATCCATCTGGCCAGCTGGCCCGAAGGCTGGTCGATGCGGAGCGAATACTGCAAGGCCGCGTGGTCAGTGCGGACCGTAAATTTGCGACCATACAGGTAGGGTCGGAATTGCTGCACGAAGTGAACGACTGCCAGGAGTTCCCTACGTGTGACGCAGTAGCGCTGCTCCGCTGATGAAAGCACGCGACTACCATAGGCGATAACCACCTCCCGACCCTGCTGGACTTGCGACAAAACACTGCCGATGCCCACATCGCTGGCGTCCGTGTCCAGGATAAAGGGGAGGCCAAAATCCGGAAAGGCCAATGGTGGTGCATCTGTCAGACGTGAGCGCAGCTGCTGGAATGCCTCTTCCTCCAGAGGGCCCCAATAAAACCTCTGGTTCTTCGCCGTCAACACGTGCAAGGGCTTGGCAATGGTTGCGAAGTTGGGCACAAACCGGCGGTAGTAAGAAACGAAACCCACAAACCGGCGTACCTCTGGAACCGTTGTGGGAACAGCCCAGGCCCTCACGCAGGCCGTCTTTCCGGGTCTGTAGCCACTCCAGACTCACTGACGATGTGGCCCAAGTAGCGTACCGACGACTGCATAAGGTGGCACTTCGACGGCTTGAGCTTCAAGTTCGCGTTCCGGAACCGCAGGAATACCTGACGTAATCGGTCAATGTGTTCCTCGAATGATCGGCTGAAAACAATGACGTCATCCAGGTAGATGAGGCACGTTTCCCATTGGAGGCCTGCTAAGGCCAACTCCATTATGCGTTGGAACGTCGCCGGCGCAGTCTGGAGGCCCATAGGCAGGCAGTTGAACTCGAACAGGCCCTGTGGTGTCCGGAACGCTGTTTTTGGCCGGGAGTCTGCGTCTAGTGGGACCTGCCAGAACCCGGACAATAAATCCAGCGTACTGAAAAATGTTGCTCCCGCCAGTGCATCCAATGAGTCATCGATACGTGGTAGGGGATATGCGTCGGCCAGCGTGACGGCATTGAGGCGTCGGAAGTCCACACAGAATCTCAGTGACCCATCTGACTTCTTGACTAGGACCACCGGTGCCCCCCAGGGACTCGAGGATGGAGAAATTATGTCGGCCCGCAGCATCTCCTGCACCGCTTGTTGAATGTGCCCTTTTTCCATTGGGCTCATTCTATATGTGTTTTGGCGCAGGGGTGCGGCATCTCCCGTGTTGATGTGGTGCTGCGACAGATTTATGCGCCCTAGGTCGAACGGTCCCCGGCTGAACACGTCCGAGAACTCCTGCAATAACGAGTGCAGCTGCTGTTTCTGGTCGGGCGGCAATCCCGGCTCAGGCCCCGCCAACTGGTCCATCCACGATTCGGCCCCTCTGTCCTCGGACTGGCTGATGCTGCCTACAAGCTCGGGCTCTGTCCCTGGGGCTCCTAGTGACAAGGGACTAACGTGGGCCAGAACTGTTCCCTCCTGCACCGTCGCTGTTCTATCGGAGGTGTTCAGCACCTGAATGAACAGATGCTGGTTCCTCTGTACAATAGTTTCGGCTCCCACCAGCGCATGGCGATCCATGGCAGCTGACGCCAGAGACACCAGGATGGGTGAGTCTGGTCGGGCTGTCACAAGGGGGGACCGATATTGCAGCGGAATTAGCATCTGGGCTGCCGGGGGAATGGAGACAGACTTACTGACCAGAGCCGGTACGTAGGGTACACCCCGGCTGGCCCCCTCCGCCTTTAGGAAATGGAGATGCGTTCCCTGGACTTCCACCCGCCCATTGGCCAGATCGATTTTCATTGGCATCCGCCTCAGAAAGTCCGTCCCCAACAGGCAGGGTACGGGCAACGTTGCGGAGACAAGGATGGGTCCTGCTATCGAAAGCTGCCCAATCTGTCTTCTTGGTTCTTTCGGTAAAGTCACGTAGAAGGGAAGTAATAAAATAATAAAAATAAAACATAATAAAATCAAATAATTATCACGACGTTTCGGCTACAACGCAAGCAGCCGTCTTCAGGTGAAGAAATTCTTCTTCTGATTTTATTATGTTTTATTTTTATTATTTTATTACTTCCCTTCTACGTGACTTTACCGAAAGAACCAAGAAGATGAATCCCTGCAGTCACGAAAGCTTTAAATCGAAATCTGCCCAATCTGTATCGGGGCTTCAACCTGGCCCAGGAAGCCCATGCTGCCTCCATTTGCTGCAATGAACGTTGTCTTGGCGGGGACTAAAGGTCGGATTTTATCCGGCAGCATCTCATGCATGGTGCTCGAGATGATCGTGGCTGATGCCCCCGTATCCACCAAGATACGTGCCGACACTCCCGCGATTTCACCGACCAAGACCGAGGTTCCTGACGTGGCCGCTACCACCCGCCTTGCCAGCTTCCTCCATTGTGTGGCTGAGTCCGGCCACTGACCAGGTGGCATCTCGTTATCCTGTGGTGCATGGTGAAATGATGGGGGATGGATGTGAATGGACCGAAGATGGGGTTCCTCCCTTTGGAGTGCGTCACAGCAGGGTGAACGCGCCCTTGTTACATAGTGTGGGCTTACCCCTGGGTTGCGGGCTGGGCTCTCTATGTGGTGCAAATTGCCCCCCATTGGTGACGTAGGATGGGCCCCCCTTGTGGTGTGGGGGGGGCCCCCCCCTGTGGGGGGGGCCCCCCCCATTGTAGGGGGCGGTGGGGACTGGGGGGTGGGCCTTCCCGTGAGCCCCTCCCTTCTCTTCTCCCTTTCCTTTGTCATGGGGGTGTGGTCCCCCTGGTTCCGTCTCGCTCTGCCGCAAAGCGGTGGTGAGGCGGGCCGTGGAACTGCTCCAGGGCGCAATGTCAATCTTGTGGGCTGCCTCCGCCCCCGGGCCGTTGCCCCTGGCAACTCGCCGGTGTCGCAGGTAACTGGTGATGCCACGCCCGCCCGCGACGTCACGCCCGCCCGCGACGCCACGCCCGGCCGCGACGTCACTGCCGGCCGCGACGTCACCCCCGGCCGCAACGTCACTTCCGCCCGCGACGTCACTTCCACCCGCGACGTCACCTCCGCCCGCGACGTCACTTCCGCCCGCGACGTCCCTCCCGGCCTCGGCGCGATTCTCGGCGCGGTCCCCGGCCTCGGCGCGATCCCCGGCGCGGTCCACGGCCCCGGCGCAATTCCCGGCGCGGTCCACGGCCCCGGCGCAATTTCCGGCGCGATCCGCGACACCACTTTCGGCCGCGACGTCACTTCCGGATGCAACGTCACGTCCCTTCGCGACACCACTCCGGGTCGTGACGCCACTTCTGGTCGCGACGCGATCACCGGCCCCGGCGCTATCACCGGCGCGATCCCCTTCCCCCGACCCGGACAATGGGGACCGGGGAACGACACCGACGGCGCCCACCCCGAGGAGACTCCCGGTAAGTTCGCGGCGTCGGAATTGTAATTGCTCGGCCCGACCGAGAGGCCGGGCGGGACGGCGTCACTCGCCTGGATCCTGTCGGCGTTCGGCCCCGGCGGGTTCCAGGTGACGTTGGCGGCCTCCGGCTCCGTGCGGCACCCCTTCGCCACATGCCCCTCTCGACCACAACGGTGGCAGACCCACGGGGCGTTCCATCGGGGGGGCTCGGCGCGATGTTGTAGAGGCGGCTGCCAGCGACGCGGCGGCTGGTCGCGCCCCTGGTCCCTCTGCTCCGCCAGTCCCCGGATCGCCGCGTACACCTCCCGCAGCGATGGCTCCGGCTCAGACGTCGGGGGTCCGTTCCCAGCTGCTCCACAGGCAGCCTGTGGCGACGGTGCAGGTTCGGCGGTTGGTGTCGCTGGACCCAGTAGCGCCGCGGCAACGGCTCGGCTGTTCCCCCCCGCCGCGCCAGCCACCGGGCCCACGGGTGGCGCCCGGCCCATGACCTGCTCGTGGGCTTGGATGGTCCGGGCAGCCCACAGCGAGGTGCGTTCCCCCGGCGTCACCACGGGCATTACAACGCCGGCTCGGCAAGCGTAGGCGATGAGGTGCTCGACCACGAGGTCCTCGAGCGCTTCTTCAGCCAGGCGAGGGAAAGCTCTCCTCGCCAACACGAGCAGCGCACCCCTGTAGGCTAAAGGGGATTCTTTAGCCCCTCGCTGGCGATCCTGGAACCGTTTAAAGGCTCCTTCCGCCGGGCAATAGATCTCCCCCAAAGCCTCGTAGGCCGCTTGTAGCGTGGACTTGCTGTGCGAGGGAAGGGAGGTGTAAGAGGAGAGTGCTTCTTTGCCCAGAACGGATGGCAGCGCTCGTAGTGCCTCTTCGTCTGTCCACTCGAGAGCGTAGAAGGCAGCCTCGAATCGGCAGACAAACCCCTCCCAATCTTCTTCCTCAGCCACGAACTTGTCGACGGGCCCCAGCCGACGCGGCCGTCCGGCCACCTGCTCTCCGTGTTGGGTGTTTAGCCCTGGGGGTTTTGGCGGGAGCGGCGGCGGCTGGCGTGACGAGGTTGGTTGCGGCTCCCGCCCGGCCGGCTGGTCGGCCTCCGGGTCCCGTGGCCTCTCCTCCCGTAGTATGCGTGGGGGTGGGGGTCCCGGTGCTGGCGGGCCCCCCATAGGGAGCCTCTGCAGTAGCTCCTGGAGTGCCCTCTCCACGCGGGCCATGCGGTCCTCCATGGGGTCCTCCAGGCGATCCGGGCCCCCTGCTGCTGCTTCTGATCGCAGGCCCCCTTGTTGCCCGGGATGGGAAGGATCCCCGGCCCCTGCTTCCTCTTCCCTTGGCTCTTTCCCTCGGGGATTCTTCTTTGTAGCCATTGAAATCCCACTGCTGCCACCAAATGTAAAGGGGAGCCGACACGAGATTGCAGGGGTCTCGTCCTTTATTCCTTTTCTTCCATTCACACCTGTCCCCAGCCGTCCCAATCTCGTTCCCGCCAAAGGCCCCCTCTTCCCGCCCGTTCTCTCCTTATATCTCCTCGATCACCCCTCCCACTAACCCACCTATTGGTGGGAATCCTTCCTCTGACACCCCTACAATTGTAAAGGCCTGGGAGGTGGTTCATCAACGGCAAACTCTCCCTTCTTGTAAGTGCACAGTGGAGGTGCGGCACGGCCACCAGATGCCGCGATGGCCGAGAGTGGCTTTCAATACCACTGCCTGGAAGCTCTGAGAGCTGTTAATACACTTCCTGTATCAAACAATCTGCCTGGAAACACTGGAACCTGTTAATACACTTCCTGTATCAAACAATCTGCCTGGAAACACTGGAACCTGTTAATACACTTCCTGTATCAAACAATCTGCCTGGAAACACTGGAACCTGTTAATACACTTCCTGTATCAAACAATCTGCCTGGAAACACTAGAACCTGTTAATACACTCTCTGTATCAAACAATCTGCCTGGAAACACTGAGAGCTGTTAATACACTTCCTGTATCAAACAATCTGCCTGGAAACACTGGAACCTGTTAATACACTTCCTGTATCAAACAATCTGCCTGGAAACTCTAAGAGTTGTTAGTTACACTTCCTGTATCAAACAATCTGCCTGGAAACTCTGGAACCTGTTAATACACTTCCTGTATCAAACAATCTGCCTGGAAAATCTGGAACCTGTTAATACACTTCCTGTATCAAACAATCTGCCTGGAAACTCTGAGAGCTGTTAATACACTTCCTGTATCAAACAATCTGCCTGGAAACTCTGGAACATGTTAATACACTTCCTGTATCAAACAATCTGCCTGGAAACTCTGAGAGCTGTTAGTTACACCCTGCCTGCATCAAACACTGCATGGGAAACCTCGTGATACCCTGTCTCCCAGACTCACTCTGCGTGAAAGACTCTAGAACAGCCTGTTAACATTTCTCATGGACTTTCTTGCTCTGCTTGAAAACTGAGATATAGAATATGATCACACGCATGAACAAGTACTTTATATCTAGATGGAACATACACTGAAATCACTTAAGTCACACCTGTTGAAATTTGGAAAACACTCACCAAATAACTACTTTACCTGCAACCTGAAATATTATGAGTGTAAAATAACTTTCTGTCCTGAACTCTCAGATAACATTTGTAAAATTATTTAATGGCTATAGCATCCATGCATAGCGCATGTGTGCACACCTGCCCCGGTGTCTTTGTTTCTTTCTCAGTTTCCGTAATATTTGCAAACACTATTCCCTCTATGTATGACTAGCTATCATCTCTACTCTCCCGTCCATCCTTTATAAGCTCCTCTGGGCTCAGCAGACTCCACAGCCCGGGATCGTCTTCTCTCCAGCACTGTAGAAGATGGTCCACTTTCGACCTCCTCTTTAATTTTGACACTTTGCCTCTCCTCCTTGAACTCCAAAGACTTCCTGTTTACGACATTGCTCTTTTTTTAATACCTCTCCTTGGCCTCGCCTCACCTTATCTTTGCTATCTGATCTCCTTCCATATCCCCTCTCGTCCTCTTCGTTCCCAGTCTTGTCTATCTCTCTGTGTCCCTCCTCCGTGCCCAATCCCGTTGTCGGTCATTCTCTCTCCTTGCACCCTTCCACTTGAATAACATTCCCTTGTACATTAAGCAGCCCACTCCGTAACCCCCTTCCTCTCTTAAAGCCGTACCTATTCTCTATTGATCGTTCTTTTACTCTTCCATCCCTTTGCCCCTCCACTCCTTCCCGCCCTTCCCCTACCCTTTCGTGATCCCTAAGTACCCTCTATTGCTGTCACTCATTCCTCAACCCTTGTACTACATCCCTGCGATCTAAATCTATTCTGTCACTGCTTTGTAAGCTATGTCAAGTGCATTGAGTGAAGGCACTCTATATAAATTAGATTAGGTTAAGAATCCTAGTTTGAAGTGCACAGTTTTAATAGTCCTAGGCTATTGTAGAGTGATTAGGAAGCTTCGCTTGATAATGAAATGCAACGGATCGCAATTGTAAATACTCATGCCTCACAGCAAGAAGGGGCCTGGATTAAATTATGAACTCATGCAAAGTTTTGTTTGTCCTCCCATTGTTCTGTATGGGTTTTCTCCGGGTTCTTCAGTTTGCGGAATGGAAAATAAAAGGCAAGTCACAGTAGTACGACTGTGGCCGTGCAACCCAAAATCACAAAATTTAATTAAAAATAATACATTTAAAATAATAAAAGCAAAAATCCCACGACGTTTCGATCGCAACAGAAGCGGTCTTCATCAGGCGGAGAGATTTTTTTTATAATCTACGTGACTTTACCGAAAGAACCAAGAATGCAGTCTGCACTTTTAAGTCTAAATTGAAAACGAATTTCTTTAGAACTGATTTCCGTGTTCAGTTAGTTGTCCTTCCTCCCAGGGGCGGTTTCTTCATTAGGGCGATTGGGCGACGCACCACCAATGTCATTCAACCACAGAGTCACGCTAGCCGTCACTGTGCTTTTGGATATAGTCCAATCAGCGTCATGTCACGTTCTGTGGAGTACCGCCTCTTTTTGGGCGATTTCACTCCGGCTGAGAATCGCCCAGAGTGGTCCCATAGACTTACATTCAAAGATGTTTTTTTTCAAACAGGGGGCGCTGCAATGCATTCTCTATGGCTTCCGGGAGGGCTCGCACTAACGTGCTCACTCATAATCAACGATTTTTGGGTTTAGATCGCGTTATTTATAAATGTGTCGTAACCCTCCACCCCCCGACACGGCCAATCAGTAAAAATGTGTCACGTTGACAAAAGACAAATAGTTCACTGCTTTAGCCCACCGGTGTGTTGAAGCCACAACATTTACAATTTGAGTACGACGTTTCGCTGGTAATTGCATCCAGCATCATCGGGCAATTCGTGCTTACGTCATCATACGTAAGCACGTTGCATCCAACAATATTATTTGTCGCCACCTAGTGGAATCTTTAATGAAAGAAACTTGAGTGGATTGTATTAATAGTGAGTATAGAAACAAACAAGATGTATTGTAAGAGTCACTTTATTTTTCATTAATATTAAAGAAGTGAAGTTGCCTTTACATGCTAGAGCTGTTAATTTATCCTTTGCATGGGTGGACCTTATCCTTATAAATCATCCAGACATTTGCCCCCCCTGAGAGATTTTGCAGGAGCCGCCACTGCTTCCTCCACACCTCTGATTAGCACAGTTGGTTAATTACGGTGCAAAATAAGTTCAACATACATGCCAGCTGTGCTGCCTCGTGGTGGAACTGTAATGGGTGAGTGGGGGGCGCTAATTAATTGCAGACGCTGAGGACAGGCACCTGCAAAAACCGTGGTTCTTCATTTGTGGTGTGACATTTGACTTTCATTACTTTATTATAGGTTGTATTTCTCTCTTAAAAAACGTTGTACAAGTGTGAACAATGTTGGGGCTGAAACGTAACTCAGCTTTTAACATGGCAGTCAATGGGAAAGCGATGATCGTTGAACGAATTTTCGCTTAACGAGCAATTATCGTGGAATGCATCTCGCTAGTTAAGTGAGACACGGCCGTGTATTAAAGACAATCCAAAGTAACAGTCGGGCCATTGCTGCCATGCAACCCAAACTATGTACCACAGAGTAGGAGGAACAGCGAAACAAAAGCTCCCTCCTGAAGCCCTCGTCGTGGCCAGCAGCAGACCTCGACATTGACATTCAGGTCCTGAACGTATTGCCATCATAGGCGAGAATACTGGAGTTGTTTCCTTCCATAGCTAAACAACACCTCCCCCCCACACAACCAAACTGCTCTTGGCCAAAATATCACAATGCTGGAAAATAACCTTCAAATTGCTGATTTGTGGACTTGCACAAAACAGCAGCAGCAACATCGCCCCCTACTGCAACCACGTGGCAGGATCCAACTGGATAAACACGATGATTACCATAATGGTTATGATAATGAGCATGGTGATTATAATAATTAACTATACAACTGTACTAAATCACCTTGCTGCTCCGCATCTAAATTGGAAAACTTATTTCTCAATTTAAAACTAATTTATTTAGAAATATTTTTTTTGTAATCAATTTGTTGTCCTTCAAACCGCGCCTCCAAATTAGCACGATTGGTTCCGTAGGGTGCGAAAGAAGTTCACGGTACATCCGACAAGTCGCCTCCATCCATCCGCGCTCGTTCACTCCCTGCCAACAACAAAGCTCCACGGCTCAACCACACTAGGTGAACACCACCACCACAACAACCACCACCACCACAACAACCACCACCACCACAACAACCACCACCACCACAACAACCACCACCACCACAACAACCACCACCACCACAACAACCACCACCACCACCACAACAACCACCACCACCACAACAACCACCACCACCACAACAACCACCACCACCACAACAACCACCACCACCACAACAACCACCACCACCACAACAACCACCACCACCACAACAACCACCACCACCACAACAACCACCACCACCACAACAACCACCACCACCACAACAACCACCACCACCACAACAACCACCACCACAACAACCACCACCATCACAACAACCATCACAACAACCACCACAACCACCACCACCACAACAACCACCACAACCACCACCACCACAACAACCACCACCACCACAACAACCACCACCACCACCACCAAACTCGCACCACACGAGGCACCAGGCACGGACGATGGACACAGGTTCGCCTCCCTACCCATGGGCCACGTCTCCACACACACAGAGACACAAAACAATGGCTTCTACCGTACGGCTGTTGTATCGTTGTTAGTATTAGGGCTGTACCTACTCTACAATGATTATGATGGCGAGCTGACGAGACACGAAGTTGTGTGGGCCTGGAGACGCCTCGGCAGTGTTGGTGGACATTGTGAAGCCCTGCCACTGAATCGTTACGGAACGTGCCGTGTAGTTATTATTGAGTCTTCATGGTCTTTATTTAACCATCTGAGTCACCTGTCCAGTTAGTAATTAACTTTATTCATTCACTCGTGAGAGAGAACGGGTTGTTCATGGTCTCCTTAGGGGGACGCCCCATCTCTTGTGTGAACATCATCTGCGTGATCATTTTGCGATGCGTTTTGAACGTCGCTGATTTCACCGTGAATTTGTGGTCATATCTGGCTGTGCGTTACATGGAACACACCAATGTGTGTGTGCTTCATTACTGGCTGATGTCCTTTTCTTTGAACCTACGTGACTTTAACGAAAGACCCAAGAATGTGAGTTCCTGCAGTCACGAAAGCTTTAAGTGATAAATTAATATGGCCAGGGAAACGATGTTAGGGGTACATTAATTGGGGGACTCAAGACATCTGGACCATATTTTTCGATTTAAAGCTTTCGTGACTGCAGGGATTGATTCATCTTCTTGGTTCTTTCGGTAAAGTCACGTAGAAGGGAAGTAATAAAATAATAAAAATAAAACATAATAAAATTATTCTCACGACGTTTCGGCCACAACGCAAGCAGCCGTCATCAGGTGAAAACCAGGTCTGTCGAGGCGACAGTGTCTGAATGAAACAGCACACGTGCTTGGTATATAAGCTGGGTTGGAAGGGGGGAAAAGGACATCTGGACCAGCCTAAGACGGTGTCATGGCCCAGCGGTAGCGCATTCGCTGCTTGGAGGTTCGTGGTCTGATTCCAGAAGGACGCCCCGGTTATCAAGATGGGTTTGTTAATCATACATAAGTAACATATATATATTTTTAAACACGCTTTAATGAAATGTATTAGTAATGGAAGAACTCGACTGCAGGAAGTGGCCTTGCCATAACGTAAGGGACCGTGGTGATTTACAGCCAACGTGAGTTGAGCGTGGACAGTTGGAGCCAAGCCGAAACATAACATAAAAAAATGTTTTAAAAACTATATATATTTTTTTATGATAGAATATAGTATTGTCATCAGTATGACATAAGTATACCAAGTTTGCAGTCGATAACACATTGGGAAGTGTGTTAAAATTGAGTTACAAGATTTGAGGATACAACGACAACAACAGACAGAGTGAGTTAATAAAAAGCGTGTAAAAAAATAGTTTTTAAATTATTATTTTTTATGATAGAATATAGCATTGTCATCAGTATGACATACGTATACCGAGTTTGCAGTCGATACCACATTGGGATGTGGGTTAAAATTGAGTTACAAGATTTGAGGATACAACAACGACAACAACAGATAGAGCGAGTTAAATAAAAGCGTGTAATAATAATAGAAGCTCGCCGTCCGCTTCACACCGGACGTGAAACATCCTCTACTGGCAGCCTAATGCCTGAGCCCCCTTGTGCCAACAATGACAGCTGCCATTCGGGTGCTCTTGCACGTTTGAAATGAGATGTGATGTAATTCGGCCATCACGTGTAAAGCGCCCTGATAACGACGACCCGGGGGTGAGTGAGTGTTGTGATCCGCAGTGAGGTGGTTGGACACAGTGTGGATGATGGTATACATCAAGTTTCACGTCGATTTTGTGTAACCAGGTGAGAATCCAAGAAGAGGCCAGGATGGAGCCTCATTTGCAAGATTGACCTCGGGTATTAGTCTACCAGTAATGGGCGATGATTGCTGTGTGTGTGTGAGATCCCAATTGAGTACAGTAGATCATTGATTATCCAGCGGCTTGGGGGGGGGGGGTGCTGGATTTGAAAACACGCCGGATAATCACATAATTTAAATAGCTTATTTCTTCATATTCTTAGATGACATGTTTTAGGTGTTGTTTTTTTGTGTTTTAAATGTGTTTACTATGTGAAATTGTCATAAATAAACATAAAAAAAGACGTAAATAAATATCCTACTTTAAAAAGTGATTGTATTTACTCTACCGTACTTACCACTCCAATCTCAAAGACTGCATTGGGTGATGTACATATGCTCTTGTTTCTGTAACATGTGTTTGAGGATCGCCGGACTGATGCATCCTTTAGACAGTTGCTCCGGCGAACGCCGAATCTTGCCGGATTGCACTGTATATTTTCTGTTTTTTTATTAGTCTTGAAAACATATACGTGCAGTATTTTCATTGTTTTAGTAGTTTATATAGTGTATAATATACTGCATGGAATATTTGGCACTGAAATCAAGCAAAACTACTTTTTTTTTCTACACGCATGGTACCGATCGCCGGACTGGAGTGGTTTTTCCGGATCGGCCCTGGACCGCCAGATAATGTTGGAAGCGGGATAATCGTGTGCCGGATAATCGATTATCAACTGTAATTTGGCAATCATTTTTGTAATTTGGCAAATTTGAATCGTGGCGTCGGCACAAAAATGGCCTACTCTTGCGAATAACGTCACTGGATCTTTAACGTCGCCATTGATACGCCAAGTGCCAGGATCATGCTATCGAGGAACAGCACGGGGTGGCTGGGGCCGCTGGGATGGTTGCGTCCAGGACCACATTAGCGTGACGAGCACGCGCCTGCGTGAGGCCGCCGGTCTGGAGGATGCCCGTGATGTTGATGTCTGTTGCCTCGTCGATGCCCGTGTTGGACTTGCTCCGCTCGCTTGCGGGCTGGTGCACATTGACCAGGTGAAGCTTGTGTCATTTGGAGCCTAGGCTCAGCAGCGGCAGCGTCTTATGCGCATGCGGATGGCCCTCATTATCCGGTGTCTCGGGGCGGTCGAATCGGCAATTGAGGTGGCGATACTCCACTGAGAACGCCCGCTCTGTCCAGTTGTCCGGCTGGCTATCCTGGTATTCCATGTTTACTTCCAGCGTCATCTTCCACTTTCACATGACATGTGATATCATACATATTGACAATAAAATTTAAACTTGGTTGACAAGTGTATATATATATTGTTGGTTTCCTTTTAACAAGTAAAAAAATATCTCCGCTAAACTGAGCGCTGCTTATATTCTGAGATCCGGTGCATTCAGGGTGAGTCAATTGCAGTGAGTGAAGGAGGCGCGGTGATTTATTAACTTAACCTCATCGCCCTGGCTCTGGTATCGTTTGTTCCTCTGAGTGGGCAGAGAGGGAGGACACACGGCGGGCGGCCATGTCCACCTCCCGCAAGGCCCGGCCCAAGAGGCTGGCGCCGGCGACGGCTCTGCCTGCGGACTCTGTGCGGTTCATGGGCGAGTCAGTGGGTGCCTTCCCACTGGTGGACGACGCGTGCGAAACCCTCGCGGAGAACGTTGTCCTACGCCTGCGTCAGCTGCTGCAGGTCTGGGGCGGGAGCCACGGTGGCGACATGTTAACGACCTCGCCTGGTATACAGAAGGTCGTGGGTTCTATTTCGACCCTGACGCCTGGATATTTGGAGTTTGCATGTTCTCCCCTGTGGTCGCGTGGATTTTTCTCCAGGTCCTCTCGTTTTTCCCTCCACATTTAGAAACATGTGTTTCGAGTATTTGGCTGCTATTAATTTCCACATGATGATAAGCCACTTTATTGAGCTATGATTCGTTGCTAGGTCACTTCTGAAAAAGAGCTATATAGCTTGGAGGGCCTTACTTGGTAAAATAAGAAATAGTTTAGCGGCGGCGATGATAGTGATGGCAGTGGTTTAGAAGTGCGTGCTGCGTGTTCCTGTCTCCACCGCCACCACTCAGATTTGGCCAGGTGGCTTGGCTGGAGAGTGAGCGTCTCGAAAGGGGAAAGATTTTGGGTTCGGTAAATAATTCAGGTTTGAGTGTCGGCACCGTCATTCAGAGCGACATGAACCGGAGCGGACTTCACTACAGTGTAGAAGTCCTGTGATATATGGGTTGGAGGTAAACTCAGCCCATCATCCCTGATATACCGTTTAATCTTTCCTTACTCCAATGATACATGCATTTCCTCACGTGTGTATGAATGGATTACCATCAATTCATATGCATCGTATGTTATTAGGTCATGCGATTCCTTGCATCTACTGAGGCAAGCAATATAATGCATTATAGCATTTAAAATCATCAATCGGTGAATTGAGACATGACCCTGGATCATGACGATTTATAGAATTGTGGGCGTTTGTGGGTGGGGGTCGGGGGGAATCGCGAAACGGTGGTGGAGACCGCTCATCCCGTCTCCGTGCAGTCCTGGTAGCAGCACTGCTCCAGCAGCCATTCGGGGCCTTCTCAGTGTTGATGGTTGTGTGATGCACGTTTCAAGTTGATCTTGTATAACCAGGTGACCTGGGTCACCAATAAAATATTTAAAAATACTTATTTTTTTTAAACACGCTTTCATGAAATGTACTGTCCGAGCTGCCCCTCCCCCTGCCACCGTCCCCCATCGCCCACTCCCCTCCTTCCACATCCTCCGCTTGCCGTGACGTAAGAGACCGTGGTGATTTACAGCCAACGTGAGTTGAGCGTGGACAATTAGAGCCGTAAAAAAGATGGTTTAAAAAAATATATTTTTAATTTTCAATGATATAATATAGTATTGTCATCAGTATGACATACCTATAGCAAGTTTGCAGTCGATACGACATTGGGAAGACGGTTGAAATTGAGTTACAAGATTTGAGGATACAACAGACACAGTGAGTTAAATAAAAAAGCGTGTAAAATGTTTACAAATATATATTAAAAATGTTTAATTATAGAATATAGTCTTGTCATCAGTATGACATAAGTATACCAAGTTTGCATTCGATAGCACATTAGGAAGTGGGTACAAATTGAGTTAGAAGATTTTTTTGAGGATACGACAACAGACGGAGTGAGTTAAATAAAGGCATGTAAAAAAATATTTAGCTTTCGAGTCTTTGCAGGAGGCGGCTAAGTTCACCCGAGCGAGCAAACGGCGGCGGATGACCACAGGGGACCTCGACCTCTCATTGAAAACGATGAATGTGGAGGTGAGACCTCTGCCCCCCCTGGTGCGACCTTATATTGTTTTTAATGATAAAATAATAATAATTACAGTGTCATTGTGGAGAACATAAAATCACAAAATAGGTGAGCAGAAAACTCGTCTCCATCTTATTCCTGTCTATTCACGTCACAAAATAAATGCATTTATACACGACCCATGGGCACAACGGCCTCCTAAGAGTACACAAATTCAGCAGCTTTGATTCAGTACAAGTGAGCTCTGGACTAGTTTCACCATGGTGCCAATATCGGTTGTGATGCAGTGATTATGATGTTGTTATTGGTGTTGTTGGTAGTGGTAATATAAACAAGTAAATGGCCCCATGTTCACGTTTGTTGAGCTGGTAGTCTGGATATGGCTGAGAGCTTTTGAATATGCAATGTTACACACTTGTCTGCTATTCTCTTTGTTTCCAGCTGCATTTAATGTTTCTGTTGTGATGAGTTTTTCTCATAATTTCCGGACTTCAATTGTGTTAGTGTTGTTGATCTTGACAGTGGTTTAGAGTTTGTATTTGTAGTGGTGGTGTTGTTGTTGTTGGGGTGAGTGCAGCCCCTGTATGGGTTCGAGTCCAAGGAGTTCACTCCGTTCCGCTTCGCCAGTGGAGGTGGCCGAGAAGTCTACTTTGCTCCGGAACAGGAGCTGTGTCTGAGCGAGCTCATCAGTACGCCGCTACCTCGCGTGCCCCTGCAAGTCTCCATCAGAGGTGCGTGTGAGAGTGTGAGTGCATGCATGTGTGAGAGTTTGTATGCAAGTGTGTGTGCGGTTGAGTGTTTGCATGTGTGTGTGCATATGAGTGCATGTGTGAGTGTGGTGCGTGTATGTGTGAGGGTGTGAGTCTTTGAATGTGTGAGTGCGTGTGTGTGTCATGATGTGAGAGTATGTGAGTGTTTGCATGTGTGAGTGTGTGCATGTGTGTCAGGGTGTGAGAGTGGGTGACGGTGTGATTGTGTGTAACTTGCAACACCACATATATCACCATCCTCAAAGAAAGAAGGGTAATCTGATCCCTGATCGCCAAGAACAGGTTTGCTGGTTTGCTGAGCATTTTTGTGAGGTCTTCAGGGAGTGGAAACCCCTCAGCTCAAACAACATCACAAGGCAAGATGGGGTTAACTCTGCTGGTGCTGCTATGCCTCAAATATTGAAGGAAGTGTTTGTGCGTATGAGTGTTTGCATGTGTGTGGATGAGTATTTGTGTGTGACTGCATGTGTGTGTGCATGTGTCAGGGTGTGAGAGTTAGAAACATTCAGGCTGGCCTGCCTACGATCCATCCTTGGTTTAACCAGCTGGATTGTGTGAGGAGCTCACAAATCCTCAATATCTGGATACAGTTCCATCGGTGAGCTCCTCCAGCAGGCAAGGCTGCATTGGCTGGGTCTTGGGGCCCGCATTCCAAGTCATCGCATGCCCAAACAGCTTTTGTTTGTCTGGATAGAGCGGGCAAAACGGGCGTGACACGTGCTATAGAAAATATGGAATGATGTGGTACAAGAGGATGTGGAGCTGAGTGGACTTGCCATTAACTGGTACCAGCGGTGTCAAGATTGGCCTCTGTGGAGGAGACTCATGAAGGACGCTACTGGGCAGTTGGAGGCAGTCACCCTCCAGCAACAACGGAGGGCAGAGGAGCGACGCTCACAACAACGAGTGGAGCGCCCGGTGGCTAAAATACAGGAAGTTGGCACAGTAGAGGGCATAGGTGGTGCATCGGACAGTCATCTCAAGTCAGTCAACCCAAGGCACCTGGGTCTATCCCATGACCTCCTGCAAGTGGGCATTCGACACTTCACATGGTCTTAAAGTGCACCTAGCCTGGCACAAGCGCTGCGGTGATGTCACCGCCACTTAGTGGTGAATGGCGGTTGTTGTTGTGTATGTGTAAGGTGTGAGTGTGTATGTGTTTTATGTGTGAGTGCGCGTGTGTTTGCATGTATGAGTGCGTGTGTGTGTTCGGACGTGAAGGTATGAGAGTGCGTGTGTATTTGTGTGTATTTCTAGGAGAGTGGGAGTGTAGTGATTTGCGCCCCGCCCTACGAGATCTGTTCGAGTGCAGGAGTGAGATGGATTGTTGCATTGCGTGGCAATATCCGGACGGCATAGGGATGCCTTCATCTCGTAGTCCATAGACCATGGCTATGTACAGAACAAATACAGCTTCCTGAAAAGTGTATTCACATAAGTCTGGGTGGTATGTATGTATGTATATTGAACTTCTTTCGCACCATACATAGCCAATCATGCTAATCGGAGGTGCGGGGAACGGACAACAAACTAGACATAGCGTAGTATCGGGTTGCATCGTATGTGTGTAGATCTACCCTCAGAACGCGTGTGCTGTGAATGCACAGGTGAAGTAGCTTGTGTGCGAAGTGCACAGGCAACGTGTTCCGGCCTTGAGGACACGTGTCGCCCTGTGATCTGTGCTGCGCTCAGCTCACTGGCTTTGCATCGATGGCGTGCAGCCGGCGATTCCAGAAAATCCTCCGCCCGGTTCGTTCAATACAAAGACAAAGATCTCCTGTGTAGCCTACACAGGCTGGCGGGGGAAGTGCTGTTAGCTTGCACCTGTGAAGGCCAACTCAGTGCATGCACACTAGCACATGGGGAAGCAGGCCAGGTAGTGGTGCGATGGTGGCACTCCTGCCTCATATCAAGAAGCCCCTGTGTTCGATTCCCAACTTGGGCGCCTTTACACCTGGCATTTGTATGTTCTCCCCCTCTTCTGCATGGGTTTCTTCTTGGGTTCCAGGTTTCTTCCGATAGCTTAAAAATACACACAATGTTACTGTTATTTGCCAAACATCCCAATGCAAAAAAGTACCTGCAAATTACTCATTTGGGATTACACATGGCAGAAACCTTGCCCCCTACTGCAAAAACTTGTGCAGGGGCCTTTTGAAAAAAGCGGTCATCAGACTCAGTGAAGTTTTCCTGGGTAAACCAGTAGTAATAATGCACACACACAGAGAAACATGCACATACAGCACACACACACAGTTTAAACATCAGCACTGGGGAGGCGTATACAGCTTACGTGTGCTGCTGATGAACATTGATTTTACAGCAGCGTGTGTGGGAAAGTGTCCTTCCTCGTGTGTGGATTAAAAAGGTCAGTTGAAGGGATCAGAGAAGAGAATATTTGATACCCTGTGATTGCGGGCTGTTCTCCTGCAAACCTTCCGGATGGATCCTTCATTTCATGCCATGACCCTCAAAGCACAATTGGAATACAATTTTGAAAAAGACCAAAGTTAAAACCCTCATCATCTCTGCCTTGGCCGTTCGTTCTCGACAAAGTGTATTCTATGACACTTCGCCATGTCCTCTGTATGTGTACTTCACTGCCCTGCGGCCCCTACCACCGCGATGACTAATAAAATCTCTCCTCCCTTTGAAGTCCCCTCGACGTGGGCGCATTCCCCGCTAGATGTGGTCGCATTTACTGCACTGTATTACAATAAGTCACACTCTGCTGATGAGACTCAAAGAAGTTGAAACCAGCCTGGTTTTTTGTTGCTTAAACAGAAAGAGCATGGACCTAAACATTGTTTTACAGTATTCCTAGTGGACGATATATACCCTTGTCTGTCCACTTGTTAGATTAAAGGGTTTGTTTTGCCACCGCCACCACCATCATTGTGTTTGATTCCACGTGGCAGTGCCAAGGGAGCAGCAGAAGCTGGAGGCGGTGGGGGTGGACGCGAGGGGACCCGTGGGGCTGTCCGGGAGCGTGGACCCTCGCAGAGCAGGTGACGAACCGCACGACGGCAGGGGCAGCCACAGAGAACAACAACTTGAATTTAGAAGATGCTAGAAATCGCCCAACCAGATGTCTCGCAGAGTGGGCACGTGACCGACGGGATACTGACTCCACTGGAGTTAGCGGAGCTGTGCCTGGCGACAGTTGGCGCCGTGTGCGAAGCGGTTCTGAAAATGTTCGCAGTCGTTTTTCATACTTCCTGCCATTGATTTCCCATAGTTAATTGTTGATAGTTGTTATAACGGCTATAGATGGAGAATCTGAGATGGTCGATCGATCACCATTTATCTAATTTCTCCAATATGATTCTAAAATATATGTTGATATGAGGAACCTGGGCGAGAGCGGATCTCTTTGCCTGATTTGTAGTTTGTTACATCATGCATTTTCCTCGTATGTGTTCCACATTCATTAAGTGCTATTGATTATTTTTGTTAAGGCCTTAGTTTATGGGCACTTGAATGACTGCATCAGTTTCCCATGATTTATATGCCCTTTCATCATCCACAAAAGCCACGCTTCATGGTATTTGATATTCACTCGACTTTTATAGAATTTGATGACGAATATATTTGTGGTAAATGGTAGAAAAATCTATTTAAAAACCGGCTTGTTCTTGTGATGCCCATGAACAGTTTCTTTATGTATGATAAGTGAATGGGCCTATATTCAAAGCATCTTACATAGGTATGCTAATATCGATCTAACATGCGGCCCTGTTTCTGGGATGATATTCAGTTATTCCATCTGTTCCGGGAACTTTCCCTTGCTATACAGAAATTCCTAGATTAATGCAGTAGATGCGTTCCTGAAAAGTGTCGCGTTTTTATAAAAAAACACGTTAAACCAAAACTAATTACCAATAAATAATGTAACGATAAATTGTGGCCAGATACAATGTACGCATAAACAGTGAGATAGCGGGACAAATAACTGAGGGTACGCCGTCGTGTTACTGTACCATTCCTAGTACTGTACCACTGTCACGCTCAGACGTGCAGCTCAAGAAAGTAGTTTGTCATCGACTGCTCAGAAACCGCGTTATAACGGTCCGTGTTCCGTTTTATAATGGTGCACACTCCGCGTTATACAGTAATGGTGCATGTTCCGCATTATAATGACTTGTTCTGCATTTTAACGGTGCACATGCGAAAAGTGTTCCAGAATTGAAGTACCGCATTATAGCAAAATGCGTTGTGTGAACACCGCGCGTTAAGCGACGACCCTACCGTACTATGAAGGGCAGTGGTTACCTCTTCAGGTTGGACATCTCGAACATCCTCCTTATCTTGGACATCATTTGTTCGAGGAGTAAATTATTTAGTTTGTGATAATCATTACATAGCATTTATCCTTTTTACGATTATGTATTTCACGTGTTATGGTTCCATTGTGCTCTAAGGTCTACCGTTTGTATTTGCAATTCACCAATTGGATACATTGTTTCTGCTGTTTTCATGTGTGTGTAGTAGAGTTACCCACTCGATGTTCACAAACTGGGAGAGCAAATCGTTAACAAGGTTTTCCCGCTCAAACTAACGGTCAGGGTCTCACAAGCTGTGAGAGCTGACCGTAAACAAGGTTTTCCCGCGCGACCAAACGGTCAGGGTCAGATTGGGTGAATTGGGATCGAAAAGCAGATTGGGAACAACCAATCACAGGGTTCCACAAGGTGGCCGGGGATTGGACAACCCGGCCACGAACAAGTATAAAGCCAGAGCGCTCAGAGCTCTGGAGGGGTTCGACTACACGAAGACCCAAGACGGCGGAAGAAGCCTAGGACCCTGGACCAAGCCCTCCAGCCCTTATAAGGGCTAGGGTTCAGAGTAACCAGTGGTCGGGGAGACATCTCCCTAGGTCCAGTCAGAGGACACTGAAAGAGCGGGATATTAAGTAGCCTGTAGGGTATGGGGGCTTGTACGTTCTGAGTGCATAGGGACTGTGTTAATAAGACGAATAAAAGTGTGTGCTACAAAAGACGTTGAAGAGTCCGTCTGTACAACACTACATTGGCGTCAGAAGATGGAAACAAGACGAACGAACCGCACGCGAAGTCCCGATGATGCAAGCTCCGACTCACCTGTGGGTGCTGCGGGCGGCGCTGAAGATGTTGGCGTGTTGCCAGCCGCCCCACCACCAGCTGTGCAGCCGATCGCCGCGAGCGAAGGCACCCAGGCTGCTCACGCCCGCCTTGCCCAGCTGCTGCATGCTGCAGCAGCCATCCTGGAGCAACTTACCCTGGGGGCTGCGGGCGGAGAGGAACGGTCGACTGCGAACGTCCCCGCCATCGCAAACCCGGAAGAGAATGTCCTTCCCGCCGACGGGTCACGTGGGGGCGGAAGCCAAGTGCATGCTGGGACCTCCGGGGGCCAATCACGACACACTGCGTCATCAGTGAGCGACGCTGCCTCTGCTGGACCCTCCAGCAACACCGCGTCATCACGGCTGCAACGCCGTACAGTACATGTTGCCGACCAAGCCATCGCTCCGTTCGGGACCGAGTCCGAGCTTGACGAAGACGACGACACAGCTGCTCTACAGCAGCGACTGCCTGTCTTTCGCGAATTCTCGTCCACAGGGGGCGACTGGGCGGCATTTCAACGTCGCTTCCTCAGCCACCAGGAGATGGTGGGCTGGTCGGATGCACAAGCACTTCGTGCATTGCCAGCCACCTTGGACGATGACTCTCTCGCTGCACTCATCTCCATTCCCAAGCGACAAAGGGCGACACTACAAGCAGCACTTCAGCGGCTGTCTGATGTCTACGGACCTCCTTCCGCCACACGCCACCAGTTCTACGAGAGACGGTGCAAGCCAAGGGAGTCGCCATTGGCGTTCCGCACCGCGCTACTCGCTATGGCAAGAGCGGCTTACCCCCGCATGGACGATGAGGCTATCGACGCACTCGTCCTTCAGAAGCTGCTGGAGATGGCGAGGGGGCTGCGCCTTGTCATCCAGGCCGTGGATGATGAGGACATGTGCTCGCTGCGAGCTGCCCGGAGCATTCATGCTCACTTAATGCTGGACCAGGACGAGACCATCACCGCTTCGGCTACGACATCGGTGCCTGCCAGCAGGGACAACGCTCGCTCTCCTGATCGAGTCTTCTCGACGTTCAGCGCGACGCCCCAGCGATCACCAGATAGCACCAGTCGCCGCAACGACTGGGAGCGGGGACGGCCCTTCCCCCACGGCGACGCGACGTGTTTCAACTGTGGCCGCCGAGGCCACTTCTCTCCCGACTGCCGTGCACCTCGCCGCCGCTCCGCCGGATCCTGAGACCGGGACTACAGAGCTTCCAGAGCAGCGCAGCATAACCAGGCAAGTCGCGGCACCCCACACGCTCGGTCCTCATACACACCACAACACACCATTGACTCCGCTCGGAACACGGCGTATGATGCGCGGCGTTTGGCCGACTTTTCGCGACCACTGCGACCCGGGCAGTGGTCAGAGCTGGCCCATAGAGTGGTTGCAGCGACGGCGGGTTCCTCGGTGGTTGTTGGTTCGATCGAGGGGGTAGAGGTGCGCGTGCTTGTCGATACCGGTGCATCGGCCACTATCATCTCTGAGTTGATTTACAATATACTGCCCGTGCGATGTCGATCTTTGGAAAAGGTTTCCGTTCCGTTTTTCGCTGCAAATGGAAGTTCCCTGGGGATTCTCGGCCAAATTCGGGCGCAAATTGCCATTGGAGATATTAAATTGGCCGGCCCTGTTTTTGTGTCTTCTTCCCTTGCGGTGCCGTGCCTTCTGGGAACTGATTTTCTTGCCAAAATGCCCATTAAAATCCTTATCGATCAGGGATGTATTGAACTTCCCTCGGGCCGCCGGATGGCATTTTTACCCGCGGCCACGCATTCACGGATGGGAAATGCTTCCGTACAGGCTTTTGCGGCTTGCGCTGTACGCATTCCGCCAGGGGCACAAATGCTCGTACCCTTACGGTTAAAGAAACGGCTCGCTCCCACCGCCTCGGTAAATTGCATTTTATTGGGACCTTCCAACACAGCAGTTAACAGCCTTTCGTTGGTGGCCGCACAGACTCTTGTAGCGGGCGACAGGGAGCCATTTATATAAGTTTTGAATGTCGGTCTGTCAGACACCGTCATTCCACAGGGGACAGTGCTCGCTCATGCGACAGTGGCGCCCCTGGGGACCGGGGTTGTCGGACACGTAGCGAACAGTCAGCAGCCTCGCCCTCATAACGTTGATGAGGGATGGATTGACGCTCTCTGCGCGGATGCTGGCGATTTATCCGGGTCACAGCAGAGTAAATTGCGGGCTCTTTTGCGGGAATTCTCGGATGTGTTCAGCAAATCACAATTTGATATTGGCTGCACCAAGCTGCTGCGTCACCACATTGACACTGGTGACGCTGCCCCTATCCGCCAAAACCTGTTTCGGCTCAGCCCTGCGGAGAAACAGCATGTTAAATGGGCAGTTGACGACATGCTGAAGGCTGATATCATTTCTCCTTCCAACAGCCCCTGGAGTGCCCCGATAGTGCTGGTCAAAAAGCACGATGGCAGTCTTCGATTCTGTGTAGATTTTCGGCGCCTAAATAAAATTTCCGTGGCTGACGCATATCCTCTTCCACGTATGGATGAGTCATTGGATGCTCTGGCAGAGGCGCGTTATTTTACCACTTTGGACCTTCTGTCAGGGTTTTGGCAACTCCCCCTCGACGAAGCGTCAAAGCCAAAGACTGCTTTTCGGACACCACAGGGCCTTTTTGAGTTTAATAGATTGCTCATGGGGCTCCACTCGGCTCCAGCGACGTTTCAGAGGCTCATGGAGCTGGTCCTCGCTGGGCTCCAGTGGGACTCATGCCTTATCTATCTTGATGACGTTATCGTCTTTGGCCGCACGTTCAATGAACACATTGAACGGTTGCGCGCTGTTTTCGAAAAGATGCGAGCTGCGGACCTTAAATTCAAACTGCAGAAGTGCCACCTTCTGCGTGAGTGTGCGCTATCTAGGCCACATAGTCAGCCGCTCGGGTATTTCCACAGACCCTGAAAAGACTAAATGTGTCAGCCAATGGCCTACCCCCACCTCTGCTGGGGATGTTCGCAGTTTTATCGGGTTCGCGTCGTACTACCGACGTTTTGTGGCTGGTTTCGCTACAATCGCCAAGCCACTACACGCTCTTACAGCGAAAGGGCTGAAATTTCATTGGGGAGACGCGGAACAGGCCGCATTTGACTCCTTACGGAATGCTCTTGTAGCAGCACCGCCCCTGGCTTACCCCGATTTCGCAAAGCCGTTTATTCTGGACACCGATGCCAGTAACACCGGGATCGGCGGGGTGCTGTCCCAAATCGTTGATGGCGTTGAGAGGGTGGTTGCCTATGGAAGCAGAGTTTTGTCCCCTGCAGAGCAACGTTATTGCGTAACCCGATGCGAGCTGCTGGCCATTGTTTACTTTATACAACAATACAGGCCATACCTGTACGGTCAACGGTTTACCGTGCGCTCCGATCACTCTGCGTTACAATACGCTTTGCGCATTGACCAACCGTCTGGCCAGCTCTCCCGATGGCTTGAAGTCCTCCAGGACTACAATTTTATGGTGATTTACCGCAAGGGTACACAGCACAGTAATGCGGACGCGCTATCTCGCCTCCCGTCAGAACAATGCGCCTGTTTCACGGGTTCTGGCCGGTGCAAACCGCAAATAGTACGCCCGGTTGCACCTCCTGAAACGGTTTCTGCTGCCCTTCCTTCCGATTCTGCGCCGGGTGCGGACCACGAAAATCCACCAGCAAGTGACGACTTGCTGGGGATAACGTTGGACGAATGGGGTCGGCACCAAATGAACGATGCGTCATTGTTGCCTCTGCGTCGTCGCGCATGTGATTCGTCCTCACGTTCAAGTAAATCGAACTCTTTTGCCATGCGCCGCGGTCTGCTCATGCATTGGGATGCTGATTCTTGCCAGTACAAAATTGTAGTGCCATCGGCTTTGCGGTGTTCGGCTGTGTGCGCGGCACACGAGCGATTGTCGCACCTGGGTGTGCATAAAACCATTGGGTTGCTAAGATTACAATTTTACTGGCCGGGCATGCTTCGCGACGTAACTGATATTTTAACGGGCTGCACCCAATGTGCGCAACGTAAACCTCCAGCGAAGCCGGCATGCCCACCGCTGCAGCCCATCACGGTATCCCGTGTGAACGAGCTGGTTGCTCTCGACATTTTGGGGCCTTTCCCTACAACGCCTCGTGGTAACAAGTACCTTCTGGTTGGGGTGGAGTATTTTACACGGTGGCCTATGGCCTGGGCCCTCCCCAACCAGTCGGCAGCAGCCGTGGTGGACGCCTTTGTTCAAGGCTATGTGCTGGACAAGGGCGCTCCAGAACGGTTGCTGACCGATCAGGGAAGAAATTTTTCAAGTACCCTGCTGAGTGAGGTATGCCGCCTGTTGGGCACTAAGAAGGTGCGCACTTCGCCCTATCACCCCCAAACAGATGGCATGGTTGAGCGGTTGCATAGAACCCTCACCTCTATGCTATGCCATCAGGTTGACGAATCCCACGTAGACTGGGACTTGCAGATCCCAGGGGTCCTCGCTGCTTACCGCATGGCGCCACATGCAGCGACAGGGTTCTCCCCATTTTTCCTAATGTATGGCAGGGAGGCCATTCCCCCCGCTGATGTGCGGCTTGGGATAGAGCAGCTTCCACAGTCATCGAAGCTCACTGACCATTTGCGGTTCAACCTGCAAAAGCTGTCTGAGGCTCGTGATGCGGCGATCGAAAATTCTGCTTCCCGCCAGCGGGCAAATTCGAGGTTGCAGGCCCCTCGCACGTCCGTGCATCGGTGGGCTCCAGGTGATATGGCGTGGCTTCATTGCCCCCAGGTGCCGGTGTCCACATCGGCTAAACTCCTAAAACCATGGCGAGGACCAGTTGAGGTGGTCCAGGTAATGCGCCCACAGTGTGTAAAGATACGTTGGGGACGACGGCGCTGGTTCGTGCACCCCTCTCGTCTGAAGCCATTTGTTGCTCCGCGCGGCTCTGCGTCACACTCAAAACACGAGGGCCGAGCGTGTGATATGCCCGATGAGTCGGATGTCGCCCCGTAGGTACCTAACCCACAGCGCAGACGTCTCATTCCTCCTGCAGATGATGCGGGACTGAGGGAGCCGTGCGAGCCACGAGTCTCTGCACGAAGGCCCCGGGAGCCGCCCAACATGTTTGCCAGGATGCCTGACCCGCCCAACATGTTTGCCAGAATGCCTGACCCGCCCAACATGTTTACCAGGATGCCTGACCCGCCCAACATGTTTGCCAGGCTGCCCGACCCGTCTGCTCCAAGGGTCCCCGCAGAGAGGCCTCCTGCCCCTGCTGACATTTTTGCCAGGATGCCTGGTCAGCCTGCAGCCCGGAAAGGGGCACCCATCCCCTACGACGGGCCCGCGAAATACACACGGGCTAGATCGCGTCGCTTTTCTTGATTGCCCATCATTTTTTTGCGGCAGCTGAATGCTGCATGCGTTGTGCGTCGCGAATGTCGTTATTTGTGATTGGTTCTGACCATGTACATATGTTGCGTTGTTGATGGGGGGGTATTTATAGTGGGTGTTCCTGTTCTTGTTGGATGTTCCTGTTCTTGTTGGATGTTCCTGTTCTTGTTGGTTGTGGCACACACACACTTTGATTCATTGATGGGGATTTTCTGCTTGTAACAGCCGGGACGGCTGAGGCTTCCGAAGGGGAGGGTGATGTAGTAGAGTTACCCACTCGATGTTCACAAACTGGGAGAGCAAATCGTTAACAAGGTTTTCCCGCTCAAACTAACGGTCAGGGTCTCACAAGCTGTGAGAGCTGACCGTAAACAAGGTTTTCCCGCGCGACCAAACGGTCAGGGTCAGATTGGGTGAATTGGGATCGAAAAGCAGATTGGGAACAACCAATCACAGGGTTCCACAAGGTGGCCGGGGATTGGACAACCCGGCCACGAACAAGTATAAAGCCAGAGCGCTCAGAGCTCTGGAGGGGTTCGACTACACGAAGACCCAAGACGGCGGAAGAAGCCTAGGACCCTGGACCAAGCCCTCCAGCCCTTATAAGGGCTAGGGTTCAGAGTAACCAGTGGTCGGGGAGACATCTCCCTAGGTCCAGTCAGAGGACACTGAAAGAGCGGGATATTAAGTAGCCTGTAGGGTACGGGGGCTTGTACGTTCTGAGTGCATAGGGACTGTGTTAATAAGACGAATAAAAGTGTGTGCTACAAAAGACGTTGAAGAGTCCGTCTGTACAACACTACACGTGTATGTGTTTATGAGCACGTGTGTGTGCGTGGGGAGAAAAAGTGTAGCGGTTGGCGTACTGCACTACGAACCCGGTGGCCCGAGTTCGATTCCCACTCACGGCCAACATCAGTGACAAATATCTAAACCGGACCTGGGCCTCCCCTAGGGCGGCTCAGTCTTAAATGAGTACTTGGTGAGGTGTGTAAACATCAGCACTTTAACATGTAGACTTTCGCGACCAATATTATCCATAATACAGGTTTTTTGGTTAGATCGCATAAATATAAATGTGCGTTAAATCCGCTACTACCCCACCACAGCTGATTAATAAGGTTCGTCACGTAAACAAAACATACCAATTCGTTACTAGTACAGCACGCCATTGTGTTGGAGAGTAAATCCACAACATTTACAATCCAAGTATGATGTTTCGCCAATAATTACAACTTGCAACATCGGGCGACAGCCAGAGAAAAACTGTTATGGATAACAGCACTGAGAATACAAAGGTGGCCGGGTATGGTATTGGCCACCTCACTCCCTCGTGTGTTGTGCTGGCCTTAATGGGCACTACTCGCGAACAGTACTTGCCCCAAAAATCAGTTAAAGGCTACATGGGGGACCTTTATGTGTGTGCGTGCGCGAGCAGGGCGGGCGTCTCAGAGTGCGTACGTGCGAGTGCATCGGCGGCACCCGCACGAGCTGTCCATGGAGCTGCAGAGGTTCTACTGCGAAGTGACGGAGGCGACCATGGGCTCCTCGGAGCCCAAGAGAATCGTGAGTGCTGCCAGTCTGCTTGCCTGGCTTCCACCACTCCCACACCCAGCAGCACCCAGTTGTGAACACCCAGCACCAACATGGAACACTCAATACCAACGCAGAACACCCAGAACTAGTACAGAGCACCCAGCACGCAGCCGTGAACACCCAGCACTAACGCAGAACACCTAGCACGATATCAAATACCTAGCGAGTTATAAGAAAGTGTGTGTGGTTGTAAGAAATTGTGTGTGTGTGTGATGGTTGCTGTCTCTGTGCCATTAGGAGGCCCTGCAGAGCATTGCCATGGAGCCGGGCTTCTATCAACTGATGCCTCAGCTCAGCACCTTCATATCAGAGGGGGTGGGTGGCTGCCTCATGCCATTACCTGAAACATCGCCCTTTAAATGTATTTTTTTCTTTTTCGGCAATGTTATTGATGACTGTTGAGTTGGATGTATGTATGTGTTTGGATATATGGTTGTAGGTAGCATGTGTGTGTGTCTATTTCACTCTGTATTTGTCATTGCCCATGTGTTACTTGCATATTACTCAATTGTGATTGCACATCGAGCAGCAACAGCGCCTCCCACTGCGAAAGCTTGGCAGGACCCTTTTGAAAAAAAGTATTTAAACTGCGCGAGGCTTTCCTGGTTAAGCAAGCGGAATAATAATGTAATAAAGGTCGTGGAAGCAACTTCTGGAATCCGGTCTTTATTTGTCTTTCATTCACAACACTCCCATCTTACTCCTTCACGCTGCTGACAGACAGCGTGAAAGGGAGAGAGAGACACGCGCGGTTACGTGGCAGCCTGGACCCCGCTCCAGCGTGGCCTCACCCTCCGTTCGTTCCAGATCTGATCACGTGTTGTCCGTCTCCACCCCTTTTAATACCCGGGTCATGTGGTACCTTTCCACCAATCCTGGTTACCCTCTGGAATCTTCTAAACTCCATCGTACGCTCCCACGACCACGCCCCTGACTCGTCCCCCCCATTGGCTGTGGCTAAAGCCAGCAGAACCAATCCTCTACTTACAGATATCACCTTCCCATTACGTCAGGGCCACGCCCCTAGACTTCCCCCCATTGGCTATGGGCCAGGACCGGCAGAGCCAATCATCGTAACGAGGTGTGATCTATCAGCAACCCGGATATATCCTCACATTACAATAATAATGATCACAATCAGGAATAAGACAGCTATCCCCACCCGCCTTCGCCTCACCCCAATATAGCTTGATTGCATTGTCTCTGTCCCATGCGTCTCTTCTTTCCACCTTGGTCTGTGCTCGTTATGCTGCTACTATTTCTGCTGCTGCTGTAGTAGAAGTAACCTCCACTGCCTTAGTCACTGCTGCTGCTTCAGGCTGTGTTTGCACAGGATTGCGTAACACACGTAACACACAAAGACGCATAGGGCCTCTGCCGTTACGCCAGAAGAGTACACGGGCAGCAGTAACGTGCCGCTGCTTGTGCTGCTGCTGTTCCAGGTGCGGATTAACATTGTCCACAACAACCTGGCTCTACTCATCTACTTGATGCGCATGGTGAAAGCACTGCTGGAGAATCCGAACATCTACCTTGAGAAATACGTACGCGCATGCACTCCTGCAACAAAAGACAAGGATTCCCCTTATAACTTTTGCAGACTTTTGGGGCAAGCGATCTTAGCGAGTAGCACCTATGAAGGCCGGCACGGCACACGAGGGGGTGGGGTGGCCAGCACCACGCCAGGCGACCTTTGTCTCCCTAGTGGCGATGTTTACACACCATACCAGATTTCGTATGATCAATGAATAGCAACTTATTGAGAATCTGTTTGAAGTAATTTAGCCATTCAGTTTGCTTTATTTTAAGAGTTGGTGAATTGCAGATACAAACACAGATCCCTCGTATAGCCTTAACAGACTGTTGGGGCAAGTGCTGTTCGTGAGAACCTATGTAGATACACCCATTCACACACCGACCACCTTCAAATGGATATTTGGGGCAGTGCGAGATTCTATGACCGATTTGGTTTGATGTTCGTAGGCCACAGTCGCACACAGGAGAACATGTTGACTTCCACTTGTGCCTCAAGTGTCCGCAAATTCCTTGCGAGATGGAAATAGGGCAGTCGGATGGTAGGGTTACTGATGAGCTCCGTGTTGTGATGCCGGGCAGTGTTGTGATGAGCTGTGTGTTGTGAAAGTCGAGCAGTGTTGTGGTGGGCTCGCTGATGAGCTGCGTGTTGTCGAAGCCAGGCAGTGTGTTGGTGGGCTCGCTGAAGAGTTGTGAAAGCCTGACAATGTGGTGGTGGGTTCGCTGACGAGTTGTGGTTTGTGGAAGCCGGCAGTGTGGTTGTGGGCTCGCTGATGAGCTGTGTGTTGTGGAAGCCAGGCAGTCTGATGGTGGCCCCACTGATGAACTGTGTGTTGTGGAAGCTGGCAGTGTGGTGGTGGTTCGCTGATGAGCTTTTTGTTGAGCACGTTATTTTAATCTCACAAATTGGTCCGTACCTTGAAACGCAGAGTCTCTGTATCAAGGCTGCTGCTACTGTGTCTGCGTGCACTGCTGCAACAGCTACATGAGCTGATGCCCGCCATGCTGTCATGCGTCGTGAGCCGCCAGCTGTGCCAGCGGCCAGACGTCGACAACCACTGGGCGCTGCGGGACTTTGCGTCGCGCATCGCGGCCCAGGCGTGCAGGATGTACACGTCACCTGCCAACGCCCTGCTGGGCCGTACCTCCAAGGTCATGCTCAAGGTGTGCGATGCGCGTCTCACCGCGTGTGCGACACGTGTCTCAGCGTGTCTCATGCGTGTCTCAAGGCACGAGTACACATGACTCTCACACCTCCACAACCCAAACGTCCGTATTCCAAGTGATGGCTCGAGCTGGGCTCTGGCTCCGATGAGGCATGGCTCACTCAAAGCCATGCGCTTAACATGAGTCGGCTCTTGAGTATGGGTCCCTGCCACGCTCAGGATTCCCATGAGGCTGAGCCTGAGCCTGGCCATGGCTGAGCCGCTCCATCGTGTGTCTTCGGAAACCAATGGAGCGGCTAAAGCCTGAGCTGAGCCTGAGCTTTAAAAGCTGAGCCAGAGCCGTGACTAAGAATGTCCCGAAGACTTCACTCTTGTTCGATCCATACTAATGATCATAGCCAAGGCCAAAACTCTCACGACTACAGCCCTGAATTATTAACTGCTACCCCATGATACCATCTCAAGGGGTGCCTGATCTAATGTTTTCACATTCCCCAAACTTTACAACTCCTCTGTCAAAGCACTATCGGGATAAACAACAGCATCCAGTCAATACATAATTCCCATGTCACTGCCCCGCCATGATCACGAGTTGCCACTATTTAATCTGTACTGCCTGCTGTCTCTCTCATCAATCCCATTGTCACCATCTCACTCCATCTAGCCTGTACCGTCTTGCACGTAACGGTTATGATCCCCTCCCCCCCCCCTACGCCAGAGCCTGAGTGACTCCGCGGCGGTGTGGACCACACACTACGGCTGCCTCGCTGTGCTGTGCGAGCTGGGACCAGAGGTGTGGGTCACACTACCACCATGCTGCCCTTTTCACGATGCTTATCATTGTCGGCCTCATGGTAATCATTTAGTACACTTGGGTTTTGGAGCTGTTTTTATACTCATAGAGAAATGTATTTTATCAGGTAAAGGCCACTGAGCTATTAGCCCTTTTCTAGAAGCCGCCTGGTCACACATGGTAGTTCAACGAAGTGGCTTATCACGTGTGGGAATTTATAGTAGCAGCCAGATACTCTAAACGCATGGGGAGAGAGAGTGAAATGTTCCTTGGTTCTTTCGGTAAAGTCACGTAGAAAGAAAATAAATTAAATAATAGAATACGACGTTTCGATTACAACACAAGCAATCGTCATCAGGTAGAAAACAAACCTAGTGAACTTAGAAATGCAATGCAATCCAATACAGAGAGTTGGCCAACACAACAGTTAGCACCTTACCTGGTGGTTATGTTCTTCCAAATGTAATCAACGACTTCCATGACGATCTTGACTGGCGTCTTTTATTGATAGAATTCTTGCACAGCTCAGTCCCGCTCTCCCCGTATGTCCCTTCCTTCTTTACGGCCGGGGACGAGCCGTTCTTTCTGTTCGCCTCTCTCTCACTCCCTGATCCTGCCACTGGCTGGCGGCGTGCTGGAAGGAGAGACGAACCTCGCTGGGTTCCGCCACTTGGTTGTTGGCGAAGAGAGGTTTGTGCAGCGACACGGTCCGGACTTGAGGCTTCACACACCGACCCCTGAGTCCTCCGCTGCCCCTGCTTATATCCCTCTCGGCGGAGCTTAGCTCCGCCCCCCTCGTGGAACCTTCCCGATGGTTCCCGCACGTTCCCCTTTGACTCCGCCCATTACCTTTGGCCCAGATATATCCCCGCTTGGGATTGGATACCCGCTACCCGGTGGTGGCCATGCGGGTACCCCTTTCCGCCCATTAGATGGCGCTTTCTCATTACATCACCCCCCTCCAGCCATAATGAAAAAACTAGCCGTCCCGGCTAGGGTCAATATTAGAGGCCGACTGAAATTTGATTTAGGTTTCGGCGCCAAAAGTTGGCAAATGGCCACTTTCAGCATACTTTCGGTTTTGGTCGAAAGTACATTTTTTACTTTCAGCATACTTTCGGTTTTGGCCGAAAGTAAATTATTTACTTTCGGTCTGGTTTCGGTTTCAGCCGAAACTGATATTGACTTTCGGTCATCAACCGAAGATGTATTTTTAGAATATAACGCTAGTGCGACGTCTATCTCTCTGCCTATCGGCTGGTCAGTCGGCGCTAGGCAATCCCATGCGATAGGCTGCAGACACACGTCAGCAGCAGCTTAGGAGCAAGGTTAGCGCCGCAACCATGTACAGTACTGCTAATGTCAACAGACGGCAGCCTGCATCTGCATCCGTGGGTGGAGTCTCTTTGGCGGGACGACAAGTCTACACGCATGTTGATACCGAGATTCGAAGTCTGACAATATTGATTTTCAGTTGGTTAATAGTTCCGTAGCGAATTAGTGATAACGAAATTACGAATCTGAGTGAAATAGAAAATTAAAGTTAATAAACGGAGCAGTTAATCACTAAAGTCGATTCTGATGCCAGCAAGGCGCTGCAACCTACTGGGCGAGAATACGGATAAAGTGGTATTTCTTAACTACAACATTCGTTTGTTTGGATATAATTACTAAGTAAGTAACGCCTAAATATTTGATATTTAGCGACTCTTACTGCAGGCTCTGAATGATTAGTTCTAGATTTCTTTTGAATTAAAGTAGCATTGCATCATGACATATTTCATAGATCTTGTGGTCTCGGTCGAAAGTGTAGTTAAACTTTCGGTTTCTGCTTCGGTTTCGGCCGAAAGTGTAGTTAAACTTTCGGTTTCGGCTTTGGTTTCGGCCGAAAGTCAATATTTAACTTTCGGTCTGGTTTTGGTTTCAGCCGAAACCAGAAATTCAGTTTCGGTTGGCCTCTAGTCAATATAGTTACGAGTAATGGAGAGACGTGGTAAGAACCCAAAGGTAAGAAATATAAGGCCATACCCAACAAGGACAAGGCGATAAAATTAAGAATTAACTTTGAGAGTAAAAGAAGTAAGACAAAACCCATAACACAGGTAGAGTAATAACATGCAGCAATGTCAACAAAACCGACACGTTTTGGAACGAGTCCGTGACGCCGGACCATCCGCGGTAGCCGCAATTCGGTCCGCGTTGGCCGACACATTGGGAGGCAGGACCGGCGATTGAGGAGTAGACAGGTCCGTCGCAATCGGGCTGGTCTGGGCAGGGTTACCGCCTGCAATGGTGGTCAAGGGTCCGGATGCTGTGGGCGGCAAAACAGAATCCCACGGGGGATCACCCTGTAACCGCACCGGCCCCAGTTTGTCGGACACGTCAGACCCCGGCAGACTAATTACTGGAGATGAAGAAACGACATGCGGGGAATTGAATGGTTTCAACCGAGATGGGTGGACGAACGACCGACGACGACCCGCCCGAATGCGTACACATTGCGGACTTCTAATCTCAACCACCTCAACAGGACCGTGCCACGTCTTATGTAATTTGGGAGAAGTGCCAACGGGCACCTGAGGGCAATGTAGCCAAGCCCTGTCACCAATGGACCACGGCATATCACGACCGGACCTGCGCGCACAGCGCTCATTGCACGCCAGTGTCTTTTCGGTATTAATTCTAGCCGCCTCCTGAGTCTCAGAAATCTGGCGCAGGGAGTCCCAAACATGGTCCAGCAGGGTGGATTTCGTGCTGCCAACAGGCGCCCCCAATTGAGCATCTATAGGTGGCACATTTTTCCTCCCATGCATAAGAAAAAACGGCGAAAATCCCGTGGAAGCATGCGTGGCTATCCTGTACATTTGGAACATGCATCCTGTACACTTGGAACATGCAAATCCCAATCAGCCTGTTTAGCATCTACAGCCTGACAAAGCATAGCGGTCAAGGTCCGATTTAACTGTTCGACCTTACCATTGGTCTGAGGGTGGTATGGCGACGTCCTGATTTTCTTAGTGCCCAGTGTGTCGCAAACATTGCGTAACAATTTAGAAGAAAAATTACGACCTTGGTCTGTTAGCAGTGGTTCCGGAGCACCTTTGTCCATTTAAGAATGCATCAGCCGATTAGTCAGGCAATGGCCAAGCCATCGGCCACCGAGAAAAATATTCCACTCCCACCAAAAGATATTTGTTTCCCCTAGGAGGGATCGGAAAGGGGCCCAGTACATCCAGCGCCATTAACTCGTTGATATGCGATACTGAAATAGATTGCAGCGGCAGATGACACTTCTCCTGCGGTGGCTTCCTCCGAGCACATTCAGGGCATGAATGGATAAATTTAGAAACATGGGCAGTCATGCTAAGCCAATAGTTATCTCGTTGCAATGTCAGCAAGGATTTTTGAACACCAAGTTGCAACAATTTTTCCCCGTGCAGCACGCGAATCAAGCCGTCACGTAGAGCAACGGGAACAACAAGCCACCAGCGATCCAGCATATCATCCCTCCACATCAAAAGGCCGTCATGAAAAACCAAGCGGCCACCCTCATCCGACATAGAAGACTTATGTGTGTGTTCTACTAGACGCCGTAAAGTCCGTAAGGAGTCATCCAGCAGCTGCTCGTGCACCCACACAGAGCGCAGAAGTCGTTATAGTCAGCCGGAGCATCTGCGTTGTGCGCGGTTGGATTGACAACCGCGGACATGACAGGTCGCGGTAACGAGGCAACAGGCGCACGACTCGTTCCAGAGGAACACGCGCAGCGATGCGCATGCGGCAGTCACGACAGGGCATCCGCGTTACAATGCCGGGAGCCCTTATGATAAACCACATCGAACGAAAATTCCTGCAATATCTCGAGCCAACGAGACAGCTGGCCGGCTGGTTGCTCGACTTTCAGGCAGTACTGGAAAGGCCGCATGATCAGTGCGGACTGAATTTCCTGCTGTAGAGGTAGGGTCTGTATTGCTATACAAAATAAACAATCGCCAAAAGTTCCCGTCGAGTGACGCAATAGCGACTTTCCGCAGGGGAGAGGACACGGCTGCCATAAGCGACCACCTTTTCGACACCGTTTTTCACTTAGAATAAGAGCACCGATGCCCGTATCGCTAGCATCGATGTCGAGGGTAAACGGCAAGGAAAAATCTGGATATTCAAGCGTGGGCGCATCTGACAATTGTTCGTGGAGAGCCACGAACGCAGCTTCCTCCTCCGGACCCCATCTGAACCTCTGATTTTTAGCAGTCAATGCGTGCAAGGGTTTAGCGACCATAGCGAAATTTGGCACGAACCGACGGTAATACGAAGCAAATCCGACGAAACTGCGCACATCACCCATGCATGTGGGGGTTGGCCAATCACGAACAAATGCAATTTTCGCCGGGTCCGTGGCAATGCCATCGGAACTGACAACATGGCCCAAATAACGCACCGAATTTTGCAACAAGGGACATATTTTCGGCTTGAATTTCAAGTTAGAGTGCATCCTATCAAAAACGGAGTGCAGGCGGTGGAGGTGCTCATCAAAAGTGCGACTGAAAACAATGACATCATATATATAAATGAGGCAAGTGTCCCACTGCAACCCGGCCAAGACGAGCTCCATTAAGCATTGAAGCCGAACTCAAGGCCATCGGAACGCAATTAAACTGAAAAAGTCCCTGAGGCGTATGGAAAGCGGTTTTCTGTTTCGATGAGTCATCCAAAGGCAATTGCCAGAACCCGGAGGACAAATCGAGAGTCGAGAAATACCACGCCCCGGACAAAGCATCAAGGGAGTCATCCATGCGCGGGAGCGGATACGCATCGGCCACTTTGTTCAACTTGCGTAAATCAACGCAGAATCTGAGGTTACCATCCTTCTGCTTAATGAGCATGCCCCACGGGCTATTTCACGGCGAAATAATATTTGCGGCCAGCATGTCATTGACAGCGTGTTGCACGTGTTCTTTCTCCACCGGACTCATTCGATGCGAATTTTGATGGATGGGGCTGGCGTCACTCGTATCAATATGGTGCGACAAAAGGACGTGCTTTCCAAATCGAAATCTTTTACTAAAGACATCTGAGAATTCACACAAGTGAACACAACTTGTTCCACTGCTCGGACGACAAGGATAAATTCTTTCCACATAACTCTGCGACCCACCGATTGTCCGAAATAGAAGAGGGATGAGTCGCCCCCACCAGTGGATGCGACTCAACCTCGTCGTGTTCCGAAAAGGCGGTGGTGGCATGGGCCAACACCGTGCCAGCAGGAACAACAACTGCATCCGGCCCCCCATTAAGAACCTGCAAGAATGGGGCCTGCTCAGAACGAACGATCGTCTGTGTGCTAGCAAGCCTCGGGTCGCAGTATTAGATGGGGTCAGAAAGACGCCAGACACCGCACTATCGCATCGGATTCCCTTACGATAACGCAACGGCACTAGCATTTGGGAACCCGGCGGAATTTCGACCGCGACATCAGCTAGCGTCTGTACGGCGGCACACAACGGCGAACGCAAGAGCGGCGATGGTAGGAAAAACTATTTGCGACCCAACGGCATTTCCAAGCAGCCCTGGTCCACCAAGATCTTAACAGGCATTCTCCGAAGGAAATCGGTGCCTAACAAACAGGGCACGGCTAGCAACCTGGAGATCAAAACCGGCCCCGACGCCACGACATCACCGATCGCAATATGGGTGTCCACCTGGCTGATGATGCCCATGCTACCGCCGTTAGCGGCGGCACAAGCGTCAAAGGCTGGATAGACTTGCGAAACGGGGATCGACAATAATTGAAAGATAACATCAGAAATTATCGTAGCGGAAGCCCCCATGTCCACGAAGACGCAAACATCCACCCCTGAATCGAACCAGGCACAGCCGAGGATCCCGCAGCCACAGCGACCACGCGATGCGCTAGTTTTTTCCATTGTGTTACCGAAATGGGCCACCCTTTAGCAACACACAACCCACGATGTGAATGAATGTGCCCCGTGCCATGAGATGCATGAGGTGGTGAATTTGGCCGGGTGTCCGACGCATACCGACTCGCCTGTGTGGGAGGATGTTGAGCCGTCGGAGCAGCAACCGAAGTCGGTGTTGTTGAGCTCCCCAGTCATCACCCCGACATGGCCTGTTGAACCCTCGGCGACGTGCAGCATCGCCCCGTCTTCGATCTCAAGGAGGGGAACCGACACCGTGGGATCACCCTCGGAAGCCGCGTCTTCAGGTGGCATGTGTACAACTTTAGTTGGTGACCACCCCTTTGGCTCCCCGTCTCGGCTAGGATCACCCGTCCACGCAGCCATCTGCGACCCCCGCTGTAGGCTCTCGTGTGCGTGAAGGCATCTGGCGGCCCATCGAGATGACTGCACAGCATGACCAAACGCCGGTAGAAGCACCCCCATGTCCCTTGCCAGAGCCAACATCCGTACATGACCAACGAGTCAAGGGCCTCTTGTTTAACATCAGCGTAGACAGCCACAGCCAATGCCATCAGAGCACTACGGTAGGCGAGAGGAGACTCGGAGCTTCCCCGCCTCCGTTGCATGAACTTGGTTCGTAGACTTCTGCCATCTCAGTGTACGCATCTTGTAAAGTTTTCTTCTTGTCAGGGGAAATCGACCTGAACACTGCCAGAGCGTCGTCATCCAAGACGTTCGGCAGAGCGACCAACGCCTCCTCCTCCTCCGACCAATGTACTGACCGAAATGCCGCCTCGAACTGCCAAGTATAAAGGCGCTCCAATCACCGCCAGCAGCGACAAATTCTTTAACGTGCGGAAGCCGGCGGGTGCGCTCGGCCCCGTTATGTCCAACTGCAGCAGCGGCCCCCGCAGGTTGCGCACCACGCGGCTCTTCTGAAATAGCGGGCTCCGACCGCGCCCTTGCCGCGCCGCCCAAGATGGCGGCGTCCTGCTGGCCTCCACACAACTGGCCTCAACTGGTTGTGTGGAAGTCCAATCCGAAGCGGCAGGGGAGAGAGAGAGCGAATGGACCTGTGAGAGCCTGGTGAATTTTGGAGAGAGAAATGGGCAGTTTGAGATTTTTTTTGGAAGTGTGGTGCAATGCAACGCGGAGAGTCGGCTAGCACAAAGTTGGCACATGGCCTGGTTGATTGCATTCTCCAAAGATTGTGTCTGTGTTTTATCTCCCTCTCAAATTTAGCAATCTTTGGAAGAACGTAACCACCAGGTAAGGTGCTGACTGTTGTGTTGGCCGACTCTATGTTGGATTGCATTGTATTTCTAAGTTCACTAGGTTTGTTTTCTACCTGATGACGATTGCTTGTGTTGCAATCTAAATGTTTTATTCACAAAAGCTTCAAATTTAGTTAGAGTGAAATGTGTTGATAGTCTTTGCTCGGTCACCAATAACCACAAAAACGATCATGTTCACTAGGGTTTTCAACTAATTTGATCTGTCCCCAGGCTGGTGACTATCAATGCAGAGCATAAAAACAGGCATTATCAGGGGTTGGGATCGAACCCACGCCCTCCTGCGTACCAGGCGAGGGAGATAACATCTCGCCACTGCGGCGCTCCAGTCGTCACCGTCATCGGCCCCATCGTCATCGTAATCAACAGTAGTCATTGAGTACACTTGGGTCTTCGCACCATTCGCATAGCACGGGACTATCACAAAGAAAGATACTGCTGTATTTTACAGACAGTCTGCTCTATTTGGCCGCAGCAGGAAATGTTGCTCTGTGTGTAATCCCGATTGAGTGTGGCGGCAGGCTGGCGGCGCAGTAGTAACACCCGTGCCTCACAGCAAGAAGGGCCTGGGTTCGATTCCTGACTTGTGCTTCTTTGTGTGTGGAGTTTGTATTTTGTCCCCCCTGTTCTGAATGTGCTTCTTCTGGGTTCTCCGGGTTCCTCCCATAGCAATAACAAAAATACCCTCGCATTGTTACTGAAAATGACTCGATTAGGATTACACACAGCAGCAACGTCACCCCTGCTGACCACGGAGACTTGGCAGCACCCTCCTGAAAAAGTATCTGGAGACTGAGGCTTTCCTGGGTAAAGAAAGGCAATAATAATGATACAACAAGAACAATAATAATAATGAACCCTTGGGCAATGCGGCACCCCTCTCTGCCATGTGCTGTGACTGGGGCGGTCACCACTGTGGTCCCCAGGTGATCTCCTCGCTGGTGCTGCCCCGCCTCAAGCAAGAGGGAGAGAGAATCCGGTCGATCCTGAGCGGGCAGGCCATCAGCAGTGGCGATCTCTTTGGCGCCCAGCGCGTGGAGAACATCATCCTGGTGAGGTTGGTGGCGGTTGTGTGCCCTGAATGTTTCCATAACCCGGAGGAAGCCCGTGCAGAACATAGGGAGACTATTCATCCTTCACAGAGAGAGGCGCCCAAGTAGGGAATTGAACCCAGGGCCTTCTTGCTCCCGTAGCTTGGGTAAGGGTAAGTGTCAGCCTAAGGGTGAGGGGCTAGGGTCTGGATTACGGTCAGTGTTCATAGGTGATGGCCCTGGCGAGTGTTAGGTTCAACATCGCACGGTATGGGTAAAAAGACTATTCCAACCTGCACTGATTATAATCTGTTACGATGGGTTATTCTTGTCACTCACAGAATCGATCAATGGGGCAGTGTTGGTTAGGGTCATGGTCAGGACTAGGGATATGATCATAGTTAGGCATGTAAATTGTATCTCATCTGGTCTGTCATCCTTTTCAGTCTCATTTTGTCTGTTTCCTCTTTACGGTCTGATTCCAGCGTACCTGCCCTGTGTCGTTCTGCCTCACCCTGCCTCGTTCTGCCTCACCCTGCCTCGTTCTGCCTCACCCTGCCTCGTTCTGCCTCACCCCGTCTCGTTCTGCCTCACCCTGCCTCGTTCTGCCTCACCCTGTCTCGTTCTGCCTCACCCCGTCTCGTTCTGCCTCACCCTGCCTCGTTCTGCCTCACCCTGCATCGTTCTGCCTCACCCTGTCTCGTTCTGCCTCATCCTGTCTCGTTCTGCCTCACCCTGTGTCGTTCTGCCTCACCCTGCCTCGTTCTGCCTCACCCTGCCTCGTTCTGCCTCACCCTGCGTCGTTCTGCCTCACCCCGTCTTGTTCTGCCTCACCCTGCCTCGTTCTGGCTCAGTCTGTCTCGTTCTGCCTCACCCCGTCTCGTTCTGCCTCACCCCGTCTCGTTCTGCCTCACCCCGTCTCGTTCTGCCTCGCCCTGTCTCATTCTGCCTCACCCTGCATCGTTCTGCTTCACCCTGTCTCGTTCTGCTTCACCCCGTCTCGTTCTGCTTCACCCCGTCTCGTTCTGCCTCACCCCGTCTCGTTCTGCCTCACCCCGTCTCGTTCTGCTTCACCCCGTCTCGTTCTGCCTCACCCTGTCTCGTTCTGCCTCACCCCGTCTCGTTCTGCTTCACCCCGTCTCGTTCTGCCTCACCCCGTCTCGTTCTGCCTCACCCCGCCTCGTTCTGCCTCACCCCGTCTCGTTCTGGCTCACCCCGTCTCGTTCTGCCTCACCCCGTCTTGTTCTGGCTCACCCCGTCTCGTTCTGCCTCACCCTGCCTCGTTCTGCCTCACCCCGTCTCGTTCTGGCTCACCCTGTCTCGTTCTGCCTCACCCTGCCTCGTTCTGCCTCACCCCATCTCGTTCTGCCTCACCCCGTCTCGTTCTGCCTCACCCTGCCTCGTTCTGCCTCACCCTGTCTCGTTCTGCCTCACCCGTATTGTTCTGCCTCACCCCGCCTCGTTCTGCCTCACCCCGTATCGTTCTGCCTCAACCTGTCTCGTTCTGCCTCACCCTGTATTGTTCTGCCTCACCCTGTCTCGTTCTGCCTCACCCTGCCTCGTTCTGCCTCACCCTGTCTCGTTCTGCCTCACCCCGCCTCGTTCTGCCTCACCCCGTCTCGTTCTGCCTCACCCCGTATCGTTCTGCCTCACCCTGTCTCGTTCTGCCTCACCCCGTATTGTTCTGCCTCACCCTGTCTCGTTCTGCCTCACCCCGTATCGTTCTGCCTCACCCCGTCTCGTTCTGCCTCACCCTGCCTCGTTCTGCCTCACCCTGCCTCGTTCTGCCTCACCCTGCGTCGTTCTGCCTCATTCCGTCTCGTTCTGCCTCACCCCGTCTCGTTCTGCCTCACCCCGTCTCGTTCTGCCTCACCCCGTCTCGTTCTGCCTCACCCTGCCTCGTTCTGCCTCACCCTGTCTCGTTCTGCCTCACCCTGCCTCGTTCTGCCTCACCCTGCCTCGTTCTGCCTCACCCTGTCTCGTTCTGGCTCACCCTGCCTCGTTCTGCCTCACCCTGCCTCGTTCTGCCTCACCCTGTCTCGTTCTGCCTCACCCTGCCTCGTTCTGGCTCACCCTGCCTCGTTCTGCCTCACCCTGCCTCGTTCTGCCTCACCCCATATCGCTCTGCCTCACCCTGTCTCGTTCTGCCTCACCCTGCCTCGTTCTGTCTCACCCTGCCTCGTTCTGCCTCACCCCATATCGTTCTGGCTCACCCCGTATCGTTCTGCCTCACCCTGCCTTGTTCTGTCTCACCCTGCCTCGTTCTGCCTCACCCTGTCTCGTTCTGCCTCACCCTGCCTCGTTCTGTCTCACCCTGCCTCGTTCTGCCTCACCCCATATCGTTCTGGCTCACCCCGTATCGTTCTGCCTCACCCTGCCTTGTTCTGTCTCACCCTGCCTCGTTCTGCCTCACCCCGTATCGTTCTGGCTCACCTTGTCTTGTTTTACCTGTATTCTCTCTCACCGGTACTTTCTTGTAAAATTTTGACGTGAAACTTTCGTGACTGCAGGAATTCATATTCTTGGTTCTTTCGGTAAAGATGTCATCAACCACTTTGGGTCATGACTTGATTTGTGTTTTCTTATCAACTTCTACCGTCAGCAGTGTGAATGGGTGTAGCGAGGTGCAATGCCCCCCCCCCCATCTCTACCCCCCTCTCTCCCCTGATCTCTACGCCCCCCCTCTCTCTCCCCCCTATCTCTACCCTCTTCCTCCCCCCATTGCCTAACACATTTGGACTGCACCCTCGCCTTTCAGCTCCACCTCTATCTCTAACCCCCCCTCTCTCTTTCCCCTATCTCTGCCCCCTCCCTCCCCCCATTGTCTAACGCACACGCTTTACTTGTGTAGAGGAGTCATGTGAGCAACCATGAACGGGCGAACAGAGGGAGGTGCGAGCGAGTTGACAGCCGAGGATGACGTCATGTCACGGGTGCTGTAAGGGAGTACTTAAGGGGGACCCCTTGACGAAAGCGGGGTCGTGGTGGGGAACCAGGGAAAGGATCGGCTGGAAGAAGAGAGCTAAGGGATAGCCGAGAGTGGGGTCCGGAGTATTCAGTAGGGATCGGCTGAAAAAGGGTTTCTCTCTCCTCATCGCCGGACGGTGTTGGATGAGCCCCCGTTCCGGGCAGACGAGTGAGAGAGCCCTTAAGGATAGCCGAAGGCAGGACCAGGTACTGTTGAGAGTCCGGGGTAAGGACCCAGATAGAGGACACCTACCTCTGGTGTGAGTTAGAGCGTTGAGTTTAACAGTGTTTAATAAACGGCAACAGCCTTGTAGTAAATCCCATCTCCGTGTGGTCTTACTGCACCAACACTTGTGTAGTGTGGTAAAATACGTGGTGCGCACTGTTGGCCGAGGGCAACCGAGGGCAGGCAGGTGCGCGTGTGCAACGTGAGGTTGCACGAGCAAACCTCCACATTATTAAGGGGAGAATCGGGTGCAGACGGGGTCGGCCTGGGGTTGCACGCTGACACCAGACGTGTTTCGAGGGAGACGTGCGATAAGGGGTGATTGATGGCCTGACAAGCGCCAGCCTGTCTGGCCCTAAAGAGACACAAGGGAGGAGCTGGATAATTGGGAGGAGGATATAAGGAGGCGCGTGATAGCGGAGCGGGAGTTCTGGTTGCTGGGACCAAGGTGAAGACATCTCGCCGTTGCCGCTCAAGCCAGGGACGGATCTCAACCCTCACGAGTCGCCGGGCGGGTGATAGTTGATCTCCCCGCCCGGATTGGACGAGTGAGTGGGTCTGAGGGAACGTAGGCGAGGGCAGCGGCGCAGAGTGAGGGAAGCTTCGTGCAAGCCTCTGTGTGAGCGCTGCTGTGTGCGAGCTCTGTGTGAGCGAAGCTATGTGCGAGCCTCTGTGTGAGCGAAGCTGTGTGCAAGCCTCTGCTGCTGTGTGCATGCTCTGTGTGAGCGCTGCTGTGTGCGAGCTCTGTGTGAGCACTGCTGAGTTGCGGAGCCTCGAGTGCGGAGCTACCGCGAGCGGGAGCTGCTGTGTGCAGAGCTGTGAGTGCGGAGCTGCTGAGAGGAAGAGCTGCCGCAGGCAGGTTAGCGAGGTGTAAAGTAAATAGGGGAAGTTAGTTAACAAAAGTGACCGTATAGACAGAGACAGGAGTGTCTACAACTGAATAGAGTAACAAAGTGTAAGCAGGTGACCTGTAACAACATGTCTGACTGAGTGATTTTACAAGACACTACACCTGTACTTCTGGTGCTTTGCTCCTACATTTGCGCTGGCTGCCCCGCCCGTGCTGTTTACGCCGCACAGCTTTGCTCACTTTGAAAGCTCTTATAAGCAGTTTCATTTGGAGGCTTGCCCCCTCTTTTCTCTTCGCCTAAAGAAGACCGCTTGTGTTGCGATCGAAACGTGGTGTTTTTTTTTACTTTTATTATTTTCATAAACTTTTATTTATTTATTTTCTATCTACGTGACTTTACCGACAGAACTAATAATGTGACTTTCTTGTTCGTTTTATTTTGGTTGCACTGCTGTGGTTTTATGGACCACACGGTCCATCTTGCTGCCGTCTGGTTTATTCTGACCATTATGTGCATATTTTTTGTAAACGTATATTGTCCACCAATTCGATTTTACACTTGTTTACCCAGCAAGGTCTCAGTGAGTCTCTAGACAATTTTTGCAGGAGGGTCCTGCCAAGTTTTCACAGTTCAGGGACAATGTTGCTGCTGTGTGTGATCCCCATTGAGCGCTTGGTAGGTAATTATTACCATTGAAAGTTTTTGGCCAATACCAGTTACATTGTAAGTGTTTTTTGAGCTATGGGAGGAAACTGGAGAATCCGTAAGAAACCCATGCAGAACAGGGGGAAAACATACAGACTCCACACAAAGGTGCCAGAGTTGAGAATCGAACCCAGGGCCTTTTTGCTGTGAATCACAAGTGTTGCCGACGTGCCACCCTGTCATCCTACATGTATCATCACTGTCATCATCGTCATCATCGTCATTGTCATCATAATAATTGATGTGAATGATGAGTTACTTGCACATTAATGTTGGGGCTTGCCTTTGTCTGTCTTGTCCCTTTGCTACCCTCTCATCTGCTCCCCCTGCCCCCCTACGCCCGCTGCCCAACAGAAGCACTGCGCACCGGTGCTGGCGCAGCAGCGCGCGGTGCCAGACGTGGTGCCCGCGTACTGCGACGACTATGGCTGGCTGGGCCCCGCGCTGTGTGAGCACGTGCTGCGCGCTCGCTCGCTCGCCCTGCGCTCCACGCTTTCCTTGCAAGCACAGGTCAGAGGGTGCTGTCATGAGTCCGGGGGTGTCCGCTCTGCTCCCACTCCACGTCTTGTCCCCTTCTTTCCCAGTCTTCTCTCCTTCTCTCTCTTCTGTCCCTCCTTTTCCCTGTGCCCAATCCCATCTTCGCTCCTTCTCCCTCCTTGCACCCCTCCACTGGAATGAACTTGCCCTGTTTATTAAGCAGCACTGCCCATAGACTAACACTGCCCATAACACTGCCCATAACACTGCCCATAGACTCAACAGTGCCCATAGACTCAACACTGCCCATACTCAATACTATCTCTGTATATTCAGCTGTCTCCTTCCTTGACCTCCTATTTCTCTCTTAAAGCCTCATCTCTTCTCTATTGCCCATTCTCATCCCTCACCCCTCCACTTCTTCCCGTCCCTCCCCTACCATTTCGTGATCCCTAAGTATCCCTCTTTGGCTATCACTCATTCCACAATTGTTGTATGCCCCTGCCATCTGCATCATTCCATTCTGTCACCGCTTTGTAAGCTATATCAGAGAGTGCCTTTAGTGAAGTGAGGGGTACTTAGTGAAGGCACTCTAAATATAAATTAGAATTAGATTGGTTTCTTGTGTGTTCCCCGGGGATGTCAACAGGCTGAACGTGAAGAGGGCTCTGTTACTAGTGCAGGAAACTTAGGGCCTGAAACACAAAGGAAGAGACGCGCAGAGGTGCAGAGATAGAAATGGAGCGAGATGCACACAGAGTCTCTCTAAGAGGGACACCTAGACAGATGTAGAAACAAAGAATGAGAGGGGGACAGACACGAGGTCCTCATGGCAAGACTATCCAAGAAAAACACTTGACTGTTGTATATAAAAACAGACTTTCCTATTGTATACAAGTCTAAGGTCCTCTGCGGCTTGTATTTTGCGTTCTCCAAGTTCCTCTGCGTCTTTGTTCACACACGGTCATTATGCGCCCCTCTCCGTGTGCCGTCCGCTAGCGGAGCACGGTGGGAGCTCAAAGCGCCGTCCCAGCCAGCGTCGCCGCCCAGGGCCCCGCGGCCCCCAGCGGCGTTCCACGACTGCCGCCCACCCCCGCCAGATCCACGACAATGGCACCCGCGGCACCAGCGGCAGTGGCAGGGCCCCCGTCCGGCCGAGCGCTCCCCACGTTGGCGACGCCATCGGCGCCGGGTCCCCCGTCGGCGAGTGCCGGCGCTGCCTCCCTCGAGGCACGGTGCTGGGCGGTGGCCAAACCAGCGATGGCCGACGGGGTCTTAAAAGAGCGGCTCCTATCCCCGTCGCCGCCACCACCACCACCGGCGCCAGCCAAGCAGCTCATGGCAGTGTCCAGCAGCACGGCAGCGACGGCGGTCACTGTACCACAGGTGAGTGGCGCTTGCCCCCTTTCCCTTTCTGGATACTTTGTTTGGGTTTGAGAAACAAATTGGAGGAAGGTGCAAGCCGAAGGGCTGTAATTAGAGGTGGACGGATGGCTCAGCAGGTTCATCATGGACGTGTGTCAGAGCACCGAGCCAGCTACCGCTGAGGTCCTTGCTTTGGATGCAGGTTTAGCCACCCATGATTAAATTGAGGGTATTGAGTGCAGTGGACTAGTGGACTCAGTTTCGTCAGTAATGACTGTAATTGTGCTTTTGGAATTATTTAATGAAACAGATAAACACGTCCATAAATCTCGCAGCAAAGGATGCACTACATGGTGACATCGAACAGACCCAGGCCTCATTAGGTCTGATTATCCACACAAGGCGACACCTGTTCTTATGCCCTGTATTCATGATCACACGTTTTGGTCCTCAGTCTGGGACAAATCAAATTAGTCGTGCAGTCATTAGTGACCTAGCAGGGTAAAAGCAACACACTTCACTTGAGAGCACAGTTCAATCATCTGACCTCAAACCAGGATCTCAGTGGTGCTGGCTCCGTTTTCCCCAAACATCGACCGTGAGTACGGCAAGCCACCCAGCTCCTCATGTTTTCCCCGCAGGTTCTGTCGCTGGTGTCGGTCACGTCCTCTGCGGCTTCGTGCCACACCACCACCTCCCCCACGCTGGTGAAGCTGGCGTCGTCCGGAGCGCCCGGCGCAGCCCCTCACAAGTTCATTGTCGTGTCACTACCGGCCACCGCGAGCCGCTCTTCAGGGGGCCAGAAGTCGCCGGCCCCCACACTGGCCCAGCTGCAGCAACAGGTGGCACTCGGACGCCCGCACCCTTCAGGGTTCCTGCTGCAGGCCTCTCCTGCGGGGACGCACCACATTGTGCGGCTGCCCGGCGTGCAGGGACAGGCCCTGGGCAAGGCCCTGACGCAGATCGCGCGTGGCCAGGCGCTCACGCTGAAGCCGCAGAGCTCCCTCTTGGGGCAGGCATCCGCGGTCGAAGGTCGAGCGGTGGACCCGCTCGGGTCGGCCGCTCAAGGCCGGGGTGCGGAGTTAACCGTGGAAGCAAATGTGATTTTAGCGCAGATTCAGGCACCACCGCCGCTTGCGACCACCATTCAAGGCCAGATGGGGTGTGCGCCCTTAGGAAAGGCTGAGGTTTCTGACCAGCAAAGGCCCTGAGGTGTAGCAGTTTTGCAGAGAAGCCAGGCATGTTAAAAGTGGAAAAACAGTGGATCACACGTGTTATTTGCATGTTAAAGGAGATCGCTTGATGTCTCCCCCTCTTGGCTACAGCATTTCTTGGCTTAAAGATGCTGGTTTTTCTTACCCAGTTACCAAATTATCACCACTAACCCAGACCCAGAGAGTGGGACAGGGACCCTGTTGAGCCAGCAGCACTAAGCCCACAATACAAAATTAATGAGTTGATTGATTTCATGAGTTGTCATTCATTGTTTTCACGTTTATTTTACGTTTCCAAGTTTGATGGAAATTCAATTTCAGTTTGGATTTAAAGTCATGAGTCATCTAACAACTCATCCCCACTGCCACCATCAGGTGATTTCTACCACTTTGGGGGTTCCAATTAAATTTAATAGTTATTTGTTATGCTGTTTTACCATCATCTCATTTGTATTGCTTTTCATGCTGGTAGCCTCCAACCAAATCCTCCTGAATGTGCTAAATCTCACCGGATCTTGAAAGTTAAGCCGGGTGGAGTCTGGTTTTGTAGGTGGGAGGATGTGAGGTGGCCAGGGGGTGAATCCGTGCAGATCTGGGCACTCAGTTTCTTTACAAGTGCCACTCATTCGTGAGAAAGTGGCCACCATCCCAATGCAGGATCCTCGTGAAGTGTTTCGAGACTTAGTGTTACTTTTCTAGGTAAATATTTGTTCTTGTTAAATATGACATTAATTACATGTTCTCATCCAAAGGACCAGTGGTTAAGGTTCTTTGTCGAGAATCACTGTGCGTGTTTGGCAGTGTGTTGATTCGTTAAGCACTCTGCTGAGTCCCACAGGGGCACCGTGGTGGGGCCTGGGATGGTGCTGTCGTGAGACTGTTTAATAAATTACTGCAAATGGACCAAGTTTGAAGTCTCATTCATGTTGCTTGCATTCTGTTCTCAAACATGACCTGTTTTGTTTCATTTGACCTTGAAATAGTTCTCCCAGTTTTGTGCCGTCGGTTGCATCTCATGTCCGTTTATAACTCTTGCAAAGCAGTGCATTACCCATGCAATTAGATTTCACAGAACTACTTTTGAGACCTCTTCAGATAACTTTAATTCAAACGATTCCAATTTATTATATTTCATGGATAAAAATATCAGGAAACATGCACTGATTGAAAAACGTGCTTCTTAAGGAAAATTATTGGTATATTGCTCTTCATCAAATTCAGATTTTCGTAAGCATTCCATTCCACTCTCAAGTCGTTTGTGTCATCACTGTGATTAATATTTGCATTGAGCAACTGCCGCAGGTATAATTATTGTGTTGCTCATTAAAGTCTCCAACATTCTAATTAAACTTTAGATTGCTTTTGGTTTGCTTCGATTAACCCTTAGGTCCATATTTACACGTAGAGTGGAATCATTATCGAGGTCACGATTACTCGGTACCGAGAACGACTAACAGGCTATGGCGTTGGCTGGGCAAGTTAAGGAGTGGGGCATGCTGCTGGTACCGTGCATTTCTTCTGCTGTTGCTGCTCCCTGGTGCACGTTAGTGCTGGTCATTCGTGTGCTGTGTTCTACTAGTGGGGTCTGCCACAGCAAACCTGGAACTGCCTGGCCAGCTGCCACTTCATAAATAGATGAGTAGACTGTGCTCGCATACATTCAATACAGTACTTATTTTACCCGATGAACACGCTCAGTGTCCACTGAATGGATCGTTTTGATCGCAAGCTTCGGCACCGATAACACCCATTCACCTGTCTCGGCATCACCCGGTATTCGGAAGCCACTGGAGCTATGAACTTTTAAATCTAGATTGAAAACTAATTTCTTTAAAACTGCTGTTTAGTTTGTTGTCCTTCCCCCACACCTCAAATAAACTAGCTTAGCTACTACATACAGTGCCAAAGAAGTTCAATTTACATAGCCTAAGAGCAATAAACATTACTACTAGAAAAGAATCTGGTTATTACATCTGTACGCTTGTTAACTCCTGATCGAACAACCAAGTAACCACTGCTGTTACCAATTAAGTTTATTGTGGTTAATGAGCTCCTGAGAGGTGCCGTTGACATTGAAAGTGTCACTTGATTTGCAAAGGGAGAGTGGTGGGACCAGTAATTTTTTTAATGAAGTGCAGTTTCCAGTGATTTCTCTCGGTCAGGATATACATTGAATCCTGGTCTTGTGCAAAGTCTTGGGATGTGGTAGAGCTCACTTATTCTTTCGTAAAGCTTATGTACAGGTAGTATTACGGATTCAGTTTTAAGTAATTTAGCCGTTCAATTGCTTTGTCCCCAAGCTGGTGAATTGCAGATGAAACCACCCTCTCCATCACCTTCAAACTTATATCCGAGTGCGTGACGTTTTATGGCATGTGGTTTGTAAATATAATAACACCCATTTAACCTTGCTGGACATTTTTTATTTGACATTTTTTTTATCATTTCAACATTGAAATGTACTTTTCACATGGCATGCATTTACACACTTGTGAACCAAGGTGAAATGAAAGTGCAATTTCTATTCTAAAACGTGTTGTCGAGAATGTTCATGAACACTAACAACACTGAAAGGCTCACAGATGATAATGGGATTCCAAAACCAACTACATGTCATAGGCAAGTGGCTTTGCAAGAATCTCTTTTTGCTGTTGGGCTTACGATCACTCCAACCTATCAGCTTTATATTTGTTAGGCTTCTTCGTCATAACCTCAACAAGTAGTACAACCCACTGTAAAAGTGGATTGATTTTCTTCAAGTCGCTCAACCCTAATTAAGCCCAGTTATTTATATCCAACACGAGAAGAAACAGTCGAAAGGTCCTCGGAATATGTTGATGGTACCAAAAGCTGGATAAGAAAAATCTTGTAAGATAACATTGCTGCACATGAACTTTTTTTATATCGCTCAAATCCAACATTCGTGTTGTTGCCAATCAGTTGGTAACATTAACATTTTCATATGTACAACAAATAAAAAACACCCATTTAGAGTATTCTTATGGCACAAAATCATGAGGTTCTTTGGAGTTGCATTATTACAATCACTGCACATAGATTCACCTAAAGTATGTGGTTCATAGTTGCATTTAGAATGTGCAATTGCTCACAACAGTTGTCGTGAGTTGCACATAGAATTAGAATTTTCCATGTAAATTAAAATATAAGCTCTTGACATTCATTAATATAGATCATATATCAACAATAGTTCCATGCAAAAATGTATACTAAATGAGATGTAGTTAATGGTGCATGATAGTTTACACAGCACACATCACAGTAATGCATAGCGCAGCGGCATGTGATGCTTGTATGCAGCTCTCAAAACCATGACCCTAGTACCATACTGCATAGCTCATGATAGCCTTCTGCAGTACAATTCAGTAGTCTTAAAATATAAAAATGTGGGATTACACATAAGTACTCTAAACATCTGCAATGTTCATCTTAATTTTTAACATGTTATGTTGAAATATTTAAATATACAAACACTCCCCACCCATTTAGCACGTGGTGTGGTTATTTTCAGTTGGTGAGCTTGCTCTGTAGAAGCTGCAGTCGACATTCAATTGTCTTGTGGATTATCTGCAATCCCTCCAAGTCCAGTTCCTTCACCAGCAGGAGCACAGCGCTCAGCACATTGGCATTCTACAAAAGGGCAGCCGTGAATTAAGGTACAATAGAATAAAAACAATCACACTCTCCATGATGCTCCACTCACCAAAAGATACAAGACGGGTGATAAACTGTATTCTACCGATGATAAAAAACACTCCAAAAAGACGCAAAGCAAACTTGTGCCTGGTGCCAACAAAGTTGTACAAATGTGGTCTCACCTACTATAAAAATACAGTGGGGGGGGGGGGGGTGGCACGTGCCCCCCCAATGATCCGATCGAAATCCCTAATTTTCATCGGATCATTGTGGTTTATTAGTAATAATTCGGCATTTTGCGACCCCCACTGCCACTGTGTAGGATATTATGTGCCAGCGATTCTATGAGATGATAGGACAATAGTCTGAGTCCATAATTGGCAATAAGTAACGGCAAAGCAGTTCTAAGTGACTCAGAATTGTGCGCAGTTGCGTATACAGTACACGACTTCCCTGAAGGCATTCACCTTCAGCGAGCGCGATGTCGATCACACGGTTCGAATTCGACCCGCGATCGATTGTGTGCGCCATCGCCGCACACGAGTCAAATAACAAGCAAGGGACAAGTCCTTACTTACTAACAACTCCTATCATTATTCATTGCTGGAGGGGTTGCCCCCCCCCCCCACCTGAAAATCCTGGCTCCGCCATTGGGGGGGGAGGATTTGTGCCTTGCAGTCGATGGAATACAGTTATAGAGACAAAGGCAAGGCAAATGACAAGACGAGGCTTGCGAGAGTACAATCGAAAGAGAAAGTAATTTTTACGGAAAATAATTGAGAGGGCTCACCGATCACTTCACAAACAACGTTGGTATCTGTGCAACTAATGATAATCGAGTGAATGTGTGGCATATGGAGGGACCCACTTTGGAAGGGATTTTTACTGGAGAAGAGTTGGAGCAGGAGTACTTGTCAATAGGTAGAAGCTTCATGCCAAGCTGTTGTCGTATTTTACTGCAGAACAAAGCAAAATATTAAGAGGGACACGCCATATTTTATCATTGTTACATGCATTTAACCAGGTAAGCATCACCGAGTCTCAACTCTTTTTCCGGGTCCTATCAAGTTGTTGCATCTATATTCTTGGGTCTTTCGGTAAAGTCACGTAGATAGGTTCAAATAAAATAAAAGAAAACTACGACGTTCTGATCGCAACGACTGCTTGTGTTGCGATCGAAACGTCGAAGTTTTCTGTTATTTTTGATTATTTTCTTTGAACCTATCTACGTGACTTTACCGAAAGACCCAAGAATATGAATTCCTGCAGTCACGCAAGCTTTAAATCAAGATTTTGTTGCATCTAAAGGCACTGTTCCTGTGTGTAATCCAAAATGTAGTAACTGGTATGTAACCAATGCCAGTTACATTGTATGTTTTGTTAGATATTGGTGGAAACTGGAAGAACAAGGAGGAATCCCATGTAAAACACGGGAGAACTTCCAAACTCCACGCAGAACGATGCCCAAGTCGGGTATCGAATTCAGGCCCTTGCCATGACGCGCAAGTGTTAGCACTGGGCCACCCTGCCGATCATATGTTTGGGAATGTGTCCTTTATGGATATTCCCAGTCAAAAAATATCTAATTAGCGCCAAGGCAAACAATATCCAATGGGAATCTTACTTTGTTTCTATGAGGCTGAAGTTGATGGGATCCGTGTCTGCTTCAGTGAGGCTCTCGTTGGTTCCATCTCCAGACTGGCTGATGTGATCATTTGACTTCAGAAGCTCATCCTGCACCTGTGCTGGATTTGGTGATGTGATATCCTCCCCTTCCTTCTGTGCTTGAGCCAGTTCTTCCTCTGTGACAGCTGAAACGTGGACCATAAATATTACATTCGATTAATCTTTTTTTTTACGAATCCTCAAGGATGTTGTGTGCAATCGTTTCAAAGGATTACATTGTGTTTTTTAAACTACAATGAGTGGTCCCCAACAGAAGAAAGTATTTAATGTAGTGGGCAATATGCATCAATGGTGCGGACTTGACACAGCTGACCCCTTCACTGATCTGGATCTGTATTTTCGTGGTTACTTTGATAACGACAGCGTTGTCATTGGCGTCACATCTACGTAGCTTCTCGCCCGCTATGTTCTCAATCTTTGCTGTCTCTCTTCCTCTTCTCCCTGTGCTCAAGACATGCTTTCGCTCTTTCTCTTATTGTCCCCCTTCACTGGAACAAACTTCCCCTCCACATTAAGCAGTCACCTTCGCTCACTAGTATCATCTCTGTACTCAACTCCCTTATTTTCCCGAGCTCACACCATGACCCCTTAATCTCCCCCTCATAACCAGCACCGTTACTTTTCCCTCTTCATATTCTCATTACATGGCTATCACTTATTATCCATTCAATCAATCCATTCATCATTTCCTGTAAATTTAATCAAATTCACGCATTGAATATTTGCCTATTACTTCCTCTCATCTATTTCATTCACCTCATCTCCACCATTACATTCACACGCTGTACCATTGTTAATTATTTGTTAAACGCCTTCATTAAGGTGCTACATACATTCCGTTAAGATGAGATCATGAGGCAAGGGAATGTCCATTCAAAACTCTCATTGAAAGAAGTTGGACATCACACCATATTATAACGGCCTCTGTAAGGTGATATCACAGAAACTACTTCTCGGGTCTCTTCCATCACCAAAAACATTTTAACTCGGCAGTCATTGGTAACTGGGCCGAGACTATTGCTTGCTACACTTGAGAACCTGGCTGTCTGGACATTGACTGCATGTCCCAGCGTGGGTATATCAGCGCTGTCATTCGGGATTAGCCCCCTGAGCCATCCCCAGCCATCTCGGTAGGTTTAAAAAATAAGGGTTTTGGTTGCGTACCCTGGTTATCCAGCTTGTGCAGACCAGGCAGATTCCGCAGCACACACATACGATAGTGGTGGGGGTCGGTCCCACAGCAAGGGTTATCAGCCAGCCAGAGCACACGCAGATGAGGCAGGGTTTTGAGGTGCCACAGCTCTGCCAGGCTGACGACTGCATTTCTGCGCAGGTAGAGCTCCCGCAGGCCCACGCATTCTTTGAAGTCCTTCAGCGTGTCAATATTGTTCACACTGCAAGATGTGCAACATGGCAATTTGAAATCGATCGACTTGCGATGTAAGCAATAACCGCATGATAGTTTGTTTTCATTACATATCCATATACAGATGCACCTTTCGATGGGTACTTTCAGAAGTGAAATTATGAAACTGGGGTAAAGGTGTGCATAACAAACTCGTGCATTGTGGTGTGTTGAGCCATGTGATCTTCTGCTTAGGTTTGGGAAATTTGACTTCCAATAAATATTTAGTTAAATCGGAGTAAAAATGAATGATTATATTACTTCCTCTATATGTACAAAGATAAGTGAAAGTGTAATTGTTAATATTCATAATTTCGGAATATGCAACGTGTTAGTTTTCTACGGAATATTTACTTGTAAAATGGTATGGTATATATTTTTTTAATCTTACCTTAATGTTAAAACTTCAATATTCGGCATTTGCCGAAATATGGACACCTGAGACACACACACAAAAGGGCATACACATTGTTATGCAAACAACACTATCCAGTCTGGACAATCTATACACATTAATTGATTTATCATTCTGAACTGTTAACGCTCACATCGTTACATTTACTCTACAAAACTAGTGGCATTATTAAACGTGCATAGCACTATACTTACATCTGAAAGTTCACTTCCCCTGGATGGGGTAAAAGGAAAACACAGTGTTAAAAGACATTCTTGATTTTAAGCTTACGTTACTGCAGGAATCCATACTCTTTGGTTCTTTCGGTAAAGTCACGTAGATTGAAAAAATAATAATAGATCACGACGTTTCATACTGCTGTTATTTTTTCTGCCTGAGGACGACCGCTTGTGTTGCGATCGAAACGTTGTGATCTCTTCTAATGTTTTCTACCTACGTGACTTCACAACCATGAATAGCACTCACCACAGATAATGCAGCAATTCCTGTGGAGCAAGTCAAGTACATTTTATTTTGGTTTACATGCGTGGCGTCGTGCCATTCTGGCACAAATCTCTCCACTCAAAGCGCCATCATTAAAACCCAACATGAAATTAGAACCTTTGAAACAACAGCATAAACCACTGGGGCCGTATTTCGGGGAAAGGCGGGTAGGTGCAGTTGAGGTGACAACATCAATGCAAGTCGCATGCAACCAAGGTAGCAGCTTCATATGGAATTTATAATGGGAAACCTCTGATCCACAACCCTTACATGCTAACTGTCCACAGGCACCAGCACATCAGCGATATTGTTCCTAAGATATTGTTTCCTTTTTTGTCCAGACACCCCAGGGGTTGTAAATGTCAGCTGTAGGTGCTCAGCTCCCTGCTTTGCGCACAAAATGTAAATATATTGTATATCGCTCGCTCTCAATACACTCCACTCACTGGCAGGCGTGGTGGGATAAAGTGTGGGTTCTCCCGCCTCTGCCAACACGTCTACTCAACGTGGAAGAGTCGACCAAGCACCATGTCGAGAGCTCCCTTCTTTAGGCAAAGGTTCAACGCAGTGTCGTGGGCCGCCGTGGCCTTTCGACGTTCGCGCGTTACCAATCGGTGGATTCATTACCAACATTTCCCTGGGAACGGTTAAATTCCTTGCTTTCTGAACCAGTGACCGATTGCTGTTAAACAATGCGTGGTTATTTTATGTATTGTAACAGGACCCTGCGGGGTGGGCTGGTAAGAACGAATAACCAAAGAATATAAACATAATGTATTATTACACTTGTTAAGCCAAGAAAGCCCCACTGAGTCAAAATGTTTTTGTAGGGTCCTGCCAAGTGTTTGCAGTAGGGGGCGATGTTGCTACACCTAATCGAACGATACGAAGGGAGAGATTGAGGCCTAGTTCTAGGCTTTAGGCCTAGCTGTAGGCTTTAGGGCGCTGTGAGTTAATTTTTAATTTAAATGTTTTAATGATTTATGCAAAAGCTTTAAATTTAGATGTTTCTATTTAAAAACATGAGGGAATGTAACATTGTTAAACATAACTCCCTTTCACACACGCGGGGGTACGATACGAAGGGAGAGTTTCAGGCCTAGTTCTAGGCTTTAGGCCTAGCTGTAGGCTTTAGGGCGCTGTGAGTTTTTTTTTATTTAATTTCAAAGTTTTAATTAAAAGCTATCTCAGGGAATTATTAGGGCGCTGTGAGTTTTTTATTTATTTTCAAAGTTTTAATTAAAAGCTATCTCAGGGAATTATAAGGGAATGTTACACGTGTTTAGCCAGGAAAGCCTAATTAATTTAAATGTTTTAATTAAAAGCTATCTGAGGGAATTATAAGGGAATGTTACACTTGTTTAGCCAGGATAGCGTCACTGAGTCTAAAGGTTTTTGTAGGGTCATGCCAAGTGTTTGCAGTAGGGGGCGATGTTGCTACCAGGATAGCGTCACTGAGTCTAAAGGTTTTTGTAGGGTCATGCCAAGTGTTTGCAGTAGGGGGCGATGTTGACGGACAGACGGACGGACACATTAATCTATTGGTGGTCTGGTCCACTTCGTTCCTACCAGTGTAGTGGTGATACGTGCTGGGGTAGGGATCGAGTGCCAGCGCGTAGTGATTGGCTGTGTGTGTGGTGACGCGCGCTGACGGTGAAGGATCAGGGGTCAGCGTGGGGTCGTGGGTTATGTGGTGCTGATTGGCTGTGTGCCGGTGACGCGCTTGAGAGGGAGTGATCGGGTGGCAGCGCGGCGTGATTGGTTGACGAGTGGGAACACGCGCTGGGGGAAAACGGATCGTAGAGATAGCGCGTCGTGATTGGTTAACTAAGGAGCGATGCTCACGTCGAGGTCCGCATCCGCTCCGTCTCCCGTGAGGAGGGACTATATAAGGTGATGCACACAGGCGTACGGGGAGAGTGTAACCAGCGAAGACTGAAGACGGAGAGGAAGAGATAGGGCCCTGCGGTACCCAGTCCCGCTGTCCTGTGGGGACCGGGACTCTGTGTAACCCAGAGGCGGAGTGTAGGGTGAGCATGCAGTGTGTGTAGCCAGAGGCATAGGGTCTACACGAGACGAGTGATGTGTGTGTAGCCAGAGGCATAGGGTCTACACGAGACGAGTGATGCGTGTGTAGCCAGAGGCATAGGGTCTACACGAGACGAGTGATGCGTGTGTAGCCAGAGGCATAGGGTCTACACGAGACGAGTGATGCGTGTGTAGCCAGGGGCACAGAGTCTACACGAGCTAAGTGAAGAGTGTAGCCAGAGGCATAGAGTCTACACGAGCTAAGTGAAGAGTGTAGCCAGAGGCAGAGAGTCTACACGAGCTAAGTGAAGTGTGCAGTCAGAAGAATAGAGACCACACGTTGTATCGTGACAAGTCAAGATTTAATAAAAAGTGTGTTACCCGTCAAGGAGTTTCCTGCCGTCATTTCCCATACTTCAACTGGCGTCAGAAGTGAAACAGTCTTCCAAGCATGGATACAAGGAAGACCCGTCGGACCCACGGGATTGACCGCGAGGATAACCTTGACGACTCGGGCCAGCTGCCATCGGGGGGTGAGGACGAAGAATGGCCCACGCTGCAAGATCCGCCGACGGCGCCGGATGAGCGACTGGGGACCGATGCCGTGCTCCGCGAGGCGCACTCCCGTCTGGCGGAGCTGCTGCTCGCCGCCGCGTCCATCCTGGCGGAAATCAGCTCGTCGGCTGGAGCGGGGACGGCGGCGGACATTCTACAGGGTCGCCCCGCAGATTCCCGCCAAAATGACTTGGCGATTCCCGCCATTTCATCTGCGCCGACTTTTGGCGGGAACGGCGACCGCCACGTGGCGGCGGTTCTCCAAGCGCACCCGCTTACGTCATCAACGCGCGCTGCGAACCGCCATCAGACACCCGCCACTGGGGCCGCCATCTTACACACCGACGGGGCGGCGGAAAGGAACCACGAGGCAGAGGACGACTTCATTTTTCAACAGCGCCTTCCCGCATTGTCAGCCTTCAAGGCGGAAGGCGGGGACTGGGGCCAATTTCAGCGCAGGTTTTTGGCGCATCAGGAGATGTCCGCCTGGTCCGACGCTACGGCGCTGCGGGCACTGCCTGACATGTTGGACGACAACGCGCTCGCGGCCTTCATGTCCGCACGGAGGTCGGACCGCTCCACGCTTAAGGCAGCGCTGGGTCTCATGGCCAAGGTCTACGGACCTCCCTCGGCGTGTCGCCATCATTTTTATGTAAGGCGGAAGGCGGACACGGAGACCGCGCTCGCCTATCGCACGGCGTTGCTGGCTCTCGCCGATGCCGCATTCCCTCGTATGGACGAGGAGGGCCAGGATGCGATGGTTTTGGAGCAGCTGCTTAAGTTGGCGCAGGACCTGGGGGTCCCCATCAACACGGCCGACGAGATCGATATTTCTTCCTTGCGGGTCGCTACGAGTATACAAGCGCACGAGGTCCTTCAACGCAAACAGGGGGTCGTCTGCAACGCTGCCGTGGCCTCAGCTCCGGGTCCGGTGATCACCGAACCCCAAGTCGTCAGCCCACGAGAGGAGGCGTTCACCGCGGGACGACCAGGGGACTGGAGGTCGGGGGGTCGTTCGCCTCTGCGATCGGCCCGCAAGCTGGAGCAACCGAGATCTCCGACGACCCTCATCACGTGTTATAACTGCGGCCTCCGGGGCCACGTGGCGTCCGGTTGCCGCGCTCCACGTCAGCGCGCCATGGGATCTCGGCTGGACGACGACCAAGGCCCCAAGTCATCCCTACAAACCCCGGCAAGTCGCGGCACCTCACATGCTCGGCCCACATACTCGACACGCATGGGCCGTCGCGGTGCGGCGGAGGAGGGCCGGTTAGGGTTCGGGGATTCGGTTCGGCGAGGGGGGTTCGGCCGGGACCGGGGAGACATTGAATGGTCGGAGTTGGGGCACAGAATTGTGGCTGCTTCAGCGGGTTCATCCGTCGTTACGGGATCTATTGATGGGGTCGAGGTCAGGGTGTTAGTGGACACGGGGGCGTCGGCGACTATTATATCGGACCTCATTTACAACATTCTCCCCGTCCAATGCCGTCCGCTGCTCCCAGTGGATGTGCCATTTTACGCCGCTAATGGGGGATCGTTGGGCATTATCGGTCAGATTAGGGCGTCCATTTGCATTGGAGATATCAAATTGTCGGGACCCGTTTTCGTTTCGTCTTCTTTGGCGGTTCCTTGTCTATTGGGCACTGATTTTTTGGCTAAGATGCCCATTAAAATTCTCATCGATCAGCGTTGCATTGAACTACCATCGGGTCGCCGTATTTCATTTTTGACGAACCCTACTGAAATTCGGACGGCGTGCGCTACGATACAAGCGTTGGCGACACAGACCGTGCACGTGCCCCCGGGTTCACAGATGTTAATTCCCCTCCGGTTGCGGAAACCATGGGTGGGGGGGACTTCGGAACAAGGCATGCTTTTGGGTCCTTCTAACAGAGCTGTCGGGGGGGTCGATTTGTCGGTGGCTCACACTTTGGTTCGAGCTGACAAGGATCCGTTTGTGATGGTTTTAAACGCTGGGTCGCGGCCAGCCGTCATTCAGCAGGGCACCGTGCTGGCTCACGCGGCACGGGTCCCTGCGGATGAGCGGCTGGTTGCGCAGGTTGATCCGAGCCCCACGCAGAACATTGAACCGAGGGAGGACCTTGAATGGGTCCATTCGCTGTGCGCGGACTCGGACGATTTGTCAGCGGTACAGTTGGGTGCGCTGCGCGAGTTGCTAATGGAATTTTCTGATGTGTTCAGTAAACATAAGTATGACATTGGGTGCACGGATTTGTTACGCCACCACATTGACACGGGCGATGCGGCACCGGTCAGGCTAAATCCCTTCCGACTGAGTCCTGCTGAGAAGGAACATGTTCAGTCGGCCGTTAACGATATGCTAGAAGCCGACATTATTTCGCCTTCCTCCAGTCCTTGGGGAGCACCTATTGTGCTGGTTAAGAAGCAGGACGGGTCCTTGCGATTTTGCGTAGATTTCCGTCGCCTGAATAAGATCTCTGTGGCTGACGCGTATCCGCTCCCCAGGATGGACGAGTCCCTCGATGCATTGTCTGGTGCGCGATATTTTTCGACTATTGATTTATTATCGGGATTCTGGCAGTTGCCACTCGATGAAGAGTCTAAACCTAAGACGGCATTTCGGATTCCAGGGGGCCTGTTCCAGTTTAACCAGTTACCCATGGGACTTCACTCCTCTCCAGCGACGTTTCAGCGCCTTATGGAGTTGGTTTTGTCGGGCTTGCAATGGGATACGTGCTTGATTTACCTTGACGATGTCATTGTTTTCAGTAAAACATTTGAGGAACACCTCCAGCGATTGAGAGGGGTGTTCTTACGAATGCGATCGGCTAAATTAAAATTTAAACCGGCCAAATGCCACCTTTTTCGTAAGTCCGTTAGATACTTGGGTCACATTGTCGACTCTTCGGGGATCTCTACCGATCCCGCGAAGACGGACTGTGTCAGTTCATGGCCGACACCCACGTCAGTTTCGGACGTGCGCAGTTTCATCGGTTTTGCTTCGTATTACCGCCGATTCGTTGAGCACTTCGCCACTATTGCAAAACCCTTGCACGCTCTAACGGCGAAAGGAGTGAAGTTCCGATGGGGACCGGAGGAGGAGGCCGCGTTCTGCTCACTCCGGGACGCCTTGGTGGGTGCCCCACCCTTGCGCTATCCGGATTTTGCGAGTCCCTTCTTGCTAGATACGGATGCTAGCAACACGGGCATTGGGGGGGTGCTATCCCAAGTTGTTGGGGGAGTCGAAAGGGTGGTCGCTTATGGTAGCAGGGTGTTGTCTCCGGCGGAGCAGCGCTACTGCGTCACCCGTCGCGAACTGCTTGCCATTGTTTTTTTTGTACAACAGTTCAGGACCGTATCTCTATGGTCGTCACTTTACGGTCCGGACGGACCACGCGGCGCTACAATATTCATTGAGGGTCGCCCAACCCTCGGGCCAATTGTCACGGTGGTTGGAAGTCCTCCAGGACTATCAGTTCACGACTACATACCGTAAGGGGTTGCGACACACAAATGCCGATGCCCTGTCGCGATTGTTGCCTTGTCAGAAATGTGCGTGTCTATCGGGATCGGCGCGCTGTAAACCGCCGGTTGTGGAAGATATGGGGGCATTGGCTGTGACCGCGGGCGCACCAATCGGGGATGTCCCCGCTACCTCTCAGGGTCAGGACTCGCTGCTCTCACTGTTGCTGAGTGAGTGAGGCCGTCTCCAAATGGCGGACAGCTCCCTGCTAGCATTGCGCCGCAGGGCGGGGGGTCCCAAAGAGGACCAGGAGCGAACTGGCTCCTACGTACTTAAACAAGGCATGTTAATGAGATGGGACAGTTTGTCCCTGCGGCATGCACTTGTGGTGCCTTCCGCTGTGAGGGGGAAAGTTGTTTTGGCCGCACACGAACGCCTCTTGCATTTAGGAGTAAACAAAACGCTTGCCCTGCTTCAGCGTGACTATTATTGGCCGGGGATGGGAAGTTACGTGGTGAATATTCTGAAGGGATGCGTTGAGTGCGCCAGGCGAAAACCACCGCCCGTGGCAGCTAATCCACCGCTGCAATCTATTCAAGTCTCGCGCACTAACGAGCTCGTTGCGCTCGATATTCTGGGGCCCTTTCCAGTCACGCCTAGGGGTAATAAGTACCTGTTGGTGGGGGTCGAATATTTTACCCGGTGGCCTATGGCGTGGCCACTCGCCAACCAGTCGGCGGCGGCTGTGACGGACGCCTTTGTCCAGGGCTACGTCCTGGACAAGGGGGCTCCCGAACGCTTGCTGACCGACCAAGGGAAAAATTTTTCAAGTAAATTGCTGCAAGAGGTGTGCGATCTGTTGGGTACTAAGAAGGTGCGTACCTCCCCGTACCACCCGCAGACGGACGGGATGGTGGAGAGACTCCACAAGACTTTGACTTCTATGCTGTGCCAGCAGGTGTGTGAGGCACATGTTGATTGGGACCTGCAGGTCCCGGGGGTCCTCGCCGCGTATAGAATGGCCCCCCATGCAGCGACGGGATTTTCCCCGTTCTATCTGATGTACGGTCGGGAAGCCGACCCGCCCATGGAAACGCAGCTTGGCCTGTCCGCACCACGACCTAATTCAAAATTGGCAGAACATATTAAATTTAATATTCATAAGCTGACAAAGGCAAGGGAGGCCGCACGGCTTAATTCGCGGGCTCGCCAAATTGCAAACGAGCGGTTGCGTGCACGGAAGGTGTCCGTGCACGACTGGAAACCAGGTGACAGGGCCTGGCTGTATTGCCCTCAGGCACCGTTGGCTACGTCGCCTAAATTGTTGAAGCCATGGCGGGGACCCGTGGAGGTCGTGCGTGTTGCACGTCCCCAGTGCGTTCAGATAAAATGGGGAAAGCGACGATGGTACGTCCACCCCTCCCGACTGAAACCGTTCTCGCCTCCATATGGCCTCCCCTTGTGTCGTGAGGGCCGAGCATGTGACGTGACCGACGACCCAAAGGGGGAAATGTCTCTGCCTGATCCTCACATGTTTCCGCCTGATCTCCTCCCAGGTGTCTCGGAACTGACAGCTGCCGACCACCGGCGGCCGGATCTTCGCGGCGGGGCCGGTCCTTTCAGGGCCGATCCGCGCCGTCTAGAGCAGCCGGAGCCACCGGACGGTCGTCAGCGTCCCGTCCCATATGACGGACCGGCCAGACGGACTCGCGCCAGGTCGCGCTACTTTTTATGACCTACCATGTGAGGAGTCGAGGAAGCTGGAGCGCCTCGTCACTGCGTTTAGTCACGGAGACGCTGGGCACGTTCATTTTCTGGAAATCGCTTTTATTGTGTTGTTCGTCGGGCTGTACATAGCTTCTTATCGAGGTGTTGTGTGTGTTGTTGTTGACTTTTCTTGTATTAGTTGTCAATTTGTACATAGGTTGCTGTTGTGTTGTTGTTGTTGCGTTACGGGGCACACTGGGGGGTGGGGTTTTTGTTGTGTTAACGTTGTGTTGTGTTGTTGGTTAGCAGCCGGGCCGGCTGCGAGCTATGTGGGAGGGGGTGATGTAGTGGTGATACGCGCTGGGGTAGGGATCGGGTGCCAGCGCGTAGTGATTGGCTGTGTGTGTGGTGACGCGCGCTGACGGTGAAGGATCAGGGGTCAGCGCGGGGTTGTGGGTTATGTGGTGCTGATTGGCTGTGTGCCGGTGACGCGCTTGAGAGGGAGTGATCGGGTGGCAGCGCGGCGTGATTGGTTGACGAGTGGAAACACGCGCTGGGGGAAAACGGATCGTAGAGATAGCGCGTCGTGATTGGTTAACTAAGGAGTGATGCTCACGTCGAGGTCCGCATCCGCTCCGTCTCCCGTGAGGAGGGACTATATAAGGTGATGCACACAGGCGTACGGGGAGAGTGTAACCAGCGAAGACTGAAGACGGAGAGGAAGAGATAGGGCCCTGCGGTACCCAGTCCCGCTGTCCTGTGGGGACCGGGACTCTGTGTAACCCAGAGGCGGAGTGTAGGGTGAGCATGCAGTGTGTGTAGCCAGAGGCATAGGGTCTACACGAGACGAGTGATGTGTGTGTAGCCAGAGGCATAGGGTCTACACGAGACGAGTGATGCGTGTGTAGCCAGAGGCATAGGGTCTACACGAGACGAGTGATGCGTGTGTAGCCAGAGGCATAGGGTCTACACGAGACGAGTGATGCGTGTGTAGCCAGGGGCACAGAGTCTACACGAGCTAAGTGAAGAGTGTAGCCAGAGGCATAGAGTCTACACGAGCTAAGTGAAGAGTGTAGCCAGAGGCAGAGAGTCTACACGAGCTAAGTGAAGTGTGCAGTCAGAAGAATAGAGACCACACGTTGTATCGTGACAAGTCAAGATTTAATAAAAAGTGTGTTACCCGTCAAGGAGTTTCCTGCCGTCATTTCCAATACTTCACCAGTAACAGGACCCTGCGGGGTGGGCTGGTAGGAATAATACTTAGTACCGGTACAGGGATATCGACCGGGTATAGAGGAGTTAAAGAAAAAAATTACTGTATTCTAGTGTAACGTTAATTAAAAGTGTTTGTTTTGACAAGAAACGCTGTGAGATTTAAAGACCCCCCAACACCACCCTCAACACCACCCCTCCCACCAGCCCTCACCACCCCCCCACCACCACCCACCACCACCCAACCCCACCACCACCACCCCACCACCCCGACCACCACCTTCTGCAGTAGACTTAGCGAAGCCTTCTGCACTAGGCCTCGCGAAGCCTCTGCAGTAGGCCTCGCGAAGCCTTCCTTGCAGTAGGTCTCGCGAAGCCTTCTCTGCAGTAGGCCTCGCGATGCCTTCTCTGCAGTAGGCCTCGCGATGCCTTCTCTGCAGTAGGCCTCGCGAAGCCTGCCGCACTAGGCCTCGCGAAGCCTTCTCTGCAGTAGACCTAGCGAAGCCTTCTGCACTAGGCCTCGCGAAGCCTTCTCTGCAGTAGGCCTCGCGAAGCCTTCCCTGCAGTAGGCCTCGTGAAGCCTTCTCTGCAGTAGGCCTCGCGAAGCCTTCTCTGCAGTAGGCCTCGCGATGCCTTCTCTGCAGTAGGCCTCGCGAAGCCTGCCGCACTAGGCCTCGCGAGGCCTTCTCTGCAGTAGGCCTCGCGATGCCTTCTCTGCAGTAGGCCTCGCGAAGCCTTCTCTGCAGTAGGCCTCGCGATGCCTTCTCTGCAGTAGGCCTCGCGAAGCCTGCCGCACTAGGCCTCGCGAAGCCTTCTCTGCAGTAGACCTAGCGAAGCCTTCTGCACTAGGCCTCGCGAAGCCTTCTCTGCAGTAGGCCTCGCGAAGCCTTCCCTGCAGTAGGCCTCGCGAAGCCTTCTCTGCAGTAGGCCTCGCGAAGCCTTCTCTGCAGTAGGCCTCGCGATGCCTTCTCTGCAGTAGGCCTCGCGAAGCCTGCCGCACTAGGCCTCGCGAAGCCTGCTGCACTAGGCCTCGCGAAGCCTTCTCTGCAGTAGACCTAGCGAAGCCTTCTGCACTAGGCCTCGCGAAGCCTTCTCTGCAGTAGGCCTCGCGATGCCTTTTCCACAGTAGGCCTCGCAAAGCCAGCCGCACTAGGCCTCGCGAAGCCTGCCGCACTAGGCATCGCGCCGTGCTTTTCGTGCACAAATAAGGCGATTAAATGTATCTCGTCTCTGTGTTAATAAATGTTTCTTGTCTCTGTGTTAAAAAAACGTGCTGCGTTTCAGTAAAGTAATTTTTTTTTAAAACGTGCTGCGTTTCAGTAAAGTAAATTTGAAGCGAAGTTTAAAGTTTCGCCGTGAGGCGCCGGAAGCGACGGCCATCTTGTTTATTTCACAGATCGCAGGGGGAGCGGGCGGCCATCTTGTCGGACAGGGTCATGCCAAGTGTTTGCAGTAGGGGGCGATGTTGATACACAGACGGACGGACGGACACATTAATCTATTGGTGGTCTGGTCCACTTCGTTCCTACCAGTAATAGGACCCATATCTCAGAGGGCGTCCCTTGTCTGTAAACATCTGGCAGGCAGATCAGTGGCATTGGTTGAAGAGAGCCTGAACATTCTTCAGATGAGACAATGAATGTGGTCCAGAGTTGTGTCTCGTGTTGCACCAATGCTGCTGAAATTATGCAATCTCAGAAAAAGTGTGGCTGATGGGATGTGTAAAAATAAAACTATTGCTTATGTTGAGTAACCGATATGGAGACGAATAATCGTGAATAATACTTGTCCACATCTCTGTGTACACCCCCTAGCGCCTGGCCAAGCCACCCCCCCTACTTTCCACCCCCCCACTCTCTACCCCCCCCCCAACTCTACACCTCCCCCACTATCCACCCCCCATCCACCTCCCCCACTATCCCCCCCTCCCCCCACTAATCCTTCTCCACTTCCCTCCACCATCCCCCTTTCTCCACCTCCCCCCACTATTCCCCCCCTCCACCTCCCCCCCCCCCACTATCCCCCCCTCCACACACTACCCCCCCCCCCCTCCACACACTACCCCCCCTCCACCTCCCCCCGCTATCCCCCCTCCACCCACTATCACCCCCTCTTCACCTCCCCCTACTATCCTCCCTCCACCTCCCCCCCCCCACTATTCCCCCCTCTCCAACTCCCCCCCCCCCCCCCCACTATTCCCCCCTCTCCACCTCCCCCCGCTATCCCTCTACCTGCCACCGCTACCCCCCTCCACCTCCCTCCGCTATCCCCCCCTCCACCTTCCCCCACTATCCCCCCCAACCACCTCCCCCCATATTCCTCCCTCCACCTCCCCCCGCTATTCCACCCTCCACCTCACCCCACTATCCCCCCCCACTATCCCGCCCCCACTATTCCCCCCCCCTATTCCCCTCCACTTCCCCCCCGCCCCCCTCCTTCCCGACCCCCTCCTTCCCGTCCCCCTCCTTCCCGCCCGCCTCCTTCCCGCCCCCCCCTCCTTCCCGCCCCGCCCCCCCCTGCTTCCCGCCCCGCCCCCCCCTCCTTCCCCCCCCCTCCTTCCCGCCCCCCCCCCTTCTTCCCGCCCCCTTCCTTCCCGCCCCCCTCCTTCCCGCCCCCCGTCCTCCTCTTTCCCGCCCCCTCGCCGCCATCGTCGCCATGGCAACCGAGCCCCGTCCCCTCGCTCACCAGCAGTTGAGCTTGCGGACGCTGGACAAGTCGCCTGCGCGCGCCCGCGCCAGCACCAGCTTCTTCGTGAGAGTCTTCATTGCCGCTCTCTCTCGCCAACTCCCTCTCTGTCCACGCTCTCTCCGCTCTCGCCTCTTCGCACGAACCCCGCGAGCCGAGCCCAAGAAGCGACGCCGCCGTCGCGACAGCGCCCAACACAGCCGCTTACTGCGCACGCGCGTGGTTAACCCAACACGCCGACGTCACCGCGCTTCGTTGATTCCGTACCAGCGTGGCGACGTTGCCCTGTCGTTACCGACGCGGTGACGTCACCGCGGTCACCGGCGTGGTGACGTCGCTGTCGTTAACGACGCGGGTGACGGCACTTGTTACCAACGGTGACGTCACCATTGTGAATAAGCGCGGTGATGTCACCACTGGTTCTTGCTTTCCAACGTCTCAACAGCTGAGAAGATGTTGCACCTGGGTCAGCCACCACCAGCACGGAGTTTTCAGCAGCAGGAGTTTGCTCAAACATCACTTGATGCTAAAATAAATATACATTAGGCCCGGTTCATCCATAACATCATCATTGGTAAATCTCCGCTATCCTCTTAATAACGTATTGATAGTTACATTTTAATGTACACATTTTAGTGAGGGACTGTCTTTTTGTGGTCTGGGGCTGTTTTTGATGTTTTACTGCCTTTCCCAAGCCTAGGAATTGATTTACTCATGCAATTTGAACGTATGCTGTATTTATTTAAGGGGTGCCACGGTGGTGTGATGTTGGTCGTGGTGCCTGTATATTTGAAGTTTGCATGTTCTCCCCGTGGTCGCGTGGATATAAATACATTTAGATAAGATTATTTTGCTATACATTTCCACAGGACAAGCCACTTCGTTGAGATATAATTTGTGGCCGGGACGCTTCTGAAAAACAAGTTAATAGCTCAGTGTGCTTTAACTGGCAAGATGAAACATTTCGATTTAAAGCTTTCGTGACTGCAGGGATTCATCTTCTTGGTTCTTTCGGTAAAGTCACGTAGAAGGGAAGTAATAAAATAATAAAAATAAAACAATTCTCACGACGTTTCGGCCACAACGCAAGCAGCCGTCCTCAGGTGAAAAACAGGTCTGTCGAGGCGACAGCGTCTGAATGAAACAGCACACGTGCTTGGAGCATATATATGGAAGGGGGGAAAAGGGCGCCTTGACAAAAGAATATGCATATCAAAGGCATTTAGCATATTTATGGGAAATGCAGGTATGTGATTAGTACTACTCATGCCCGTGCATTATGCAGGATTAGCAGCATCAAAGGGAAGGGATATGGGAAATGCAGGTATGTGAATAGCACTACTTATGCCCGTGCATTATGCAGGATTAACAGCATCAAAGGGAGGGGATAGGGGTAGCATTAATAAAGGGAAGGAGTGTTAATAGTATGTAGCTGCAGTAACTAAAACCACCACGTAAACAACTAAAGTATAAACTACATAGTATCATTAGTATACTAAATATACTTTACAATAAGCTGAGTTACTAACAGTAAGTAATACATTACAATTCTACGTCGTAAAAAATATAATGTGCTTCCATCTAAACTTTATTCTCTTACATCACACGAGTCTACACCGTACTATATACTGCCATAGACAAACCCAACATTAAATTATATACTGTATTGCTATATACATTGTAATATTGCACTATGTGTTATTCTACCCACCCTAATGTATATCACACTGCTGTATATTGACTATACAATTACGATACTATATTAATTCTAGATTTGAAGCTTTCGTGACTGCAATGATTCATATTCTTAGGTTTTTTCGGTAAAGTCACGTAGGTAAAACATTAAAATTAATGAAAGTAAAATAAAACAAAACAAAAAAATAAAATTCACGACGTTTCGGAGGCAACACAAGTCTCCGTCATCAGGTGGGACCGTCACAGCCGAATTAGCTGCATCAAGTGAAGCAATGATCCAAGATGTAATCCCTTATAAGCAAGTTGAAGGGAGGTGGAGAGGGGGATGGAGAGCTCATCAGGCTGTGGTAGCCAATGAATGGAAACGTATCGGGAGGGAGGAGGAGCGGTGATCAAAGACTGCACGTAGTGCTCAACACAATGAATGGAGACGTGTCGGGACGGAGGGCGAGCGGCGATCAAAGACTGCACGCAGTGCTCAACACAATGAATGGAGACGCGCCGGGACGGAGGGCGAGCGGTGATCAAAGACATCACGTAGTGCTCAACACAATGAATGGAAATGTGTCGGGACGGAGGGCGAGCGGTGATCAAAGAACAATGAAGAGATTACTGTTAAACACTGGGGATGTTAACACTCGGTGAAGTAAATTAAAATAGTGCCTGTCAGATAAGATGGTCCAAAAAGTGTAATTAAGTCTTTTTTTTTGCGTGGTTAATAACATCTTTCCAGTGATTACTGAGTTTGTACCCATCATCACGGTTGAAATTATGTCTGTGTTTGTATATTTGTATGGCTTCGTGTACAAACCTTTGATGGTAGCCCGGAGGTTTGCAGAGAACCTTGGTCTCGGAAAAGACAATTTCATGAGAGCCCGCCGAGTTGTAGCAATGATCGGCAACGGCCGAAGAATCAGTTCTGCCGTGTTTCAGATCTGACTTGTGCTCGCGGACACGATCAGCAACATGACGTTTTGTTTCTCCAATGTAGCAATCACCACAAATGCAACTCAATTTGTAGACTCCAGGATACTGTAAGTCAGGAACGACATCCTTCACAGATGGAATCAGATCACGGATTTTATGCACTGTACTGAATCGGACTTGGATCTTATGTTTGTTTAGAATTTTGGAGATCTTTTTGGTCACGCCTGCTATGTATGGTAACGTGATAGTTTTGGTCGGAGTTTCATGTGGTTGTTTCTGTGTGGTGGGAGAGACAGCTTGGCGGATAGTACGGTCAGAGTATCCGTTCATCCTGAGGGCCCGATGTACATGTCTTAATTCATCAGTCAGGTGGTGTTGGTCAGAAATGCCATGGGCTCTGTGGTATAGCGTTTTGATGAGAGAATTCTTTTGAGATGGGTGGTGGTGGGAATCCGGTTTCAAGTAGGAATCTGTGTGGGTGGCTTTCCTGTAGACAGAATGTCCCAAGGATCCGTCAAGCCTCCTCTTAAACAGAATATCCAAGAATGGTAGTTTACCGTCTTTCTCCACTTCCATGGTGAATCTGATAGATGGGTGTCTAGAATTGATGTGGTCCAAGAAGTGGTTCAATGCTGGGAGGCCATGTGGCCAGATGACGAAAGTGTCATCCACATATCTCTTCCACAGGGAAGGACGCAGGGTGGATGTCTGGATGGCGTCTGATTCAAACTTTTCCATGAACATGTTGGCTATAACTGGTGACAAGGGGGAGCCCATAGGGGTACCCTCATTCTGTTTGTAGAAGGTGCCATTCCAGGTAAAATAGGTGTTGGTGAGGCAATGCCTAACCAGCGCAGATACATCAGAATTCAATCCATGTTGGACTAAGTCCTCAATTATTGTTAGGGTGTCCGGTACTGGGACTTTGGTAAACAAAGATACTACATCAAAGCTGACGAGGATGTCATCAGGAGATAGTACCATGTCCTTAACCATAGAGACTAATTGGGTTGAGTTGAGTACTGCCGAAGAGGTCTTGCCTGTGAAGGGGAGCAGAGTATCTGATAGAAAACGGGCTAGTTTGTACGTCGGAGAGTTTATCGTCGACACGATGGGTCGTAGCGGGGTGCCTTCTTTATGGATTTTGGGAAGACCATAGAGTCTGGGAGGTCTTGCCGCCGATGGTTTTAGAGAGGGACGTTTGCTTGGTTCGATTAGGGAAGTCGAACTCGTGATGATACTGTTGGTTTTTGTCGTTAGGCTTTTAGTGGGATCGTTTTTAATTTTGGAGTAACTCCCATCATTAAGCAGGTCCAGGATTTTGTTGTTGTATGAATCTTTATCCATGATGACCGTGGCATTGCCCTTGTCTGCAGAGAGGATGACTATATCATCTCTCTTTTTTTTTACATTCGCGAGTTCAGAGCGTTCGTTTTTGCTGATGTTACTAGTGGGTTTCTTAGCATTCTTAAGAATAGTAGCTATTTCAGCTCTTGCTACATCCGCATGGATGTGTCCTATGCCTCTGAGGGCTACATCAATCTGAGAAATCATATCCTCTACTGGTATATATTTAGGGGTGACGGCGAAATTTAGTCCTTTGGCCAGTACCGTTTTTAGATTGTCAGAAATTGGAATGTTACTCTGATTAATCACGGTCTTGTTAACATCCAGCTTTGCGATGTGTGGCTCTGGTTTCTTTTTAGATAGGAGGTTGAATTTAGAAATCAGGTTAGCTTTGCATTTGGCTGACATTGAGTCAGCAGAAGCAGAAGTCATGTTATCAACGTGGTTCCAATCAGAAGGTGACATTTTTTGTGTTAACATTAGATGTGTTTGTAAGAGAGTCTTGTCTAAATTATCGAGTTCAGATCGGAGTAACCTTATTCTCTCCGAGATTAGTGATAGGCTAGCTTTAAATAAGATCTGTTTGGAGTTCGGTGAGGACACAGCAGCGGATGTGAGTGTGAAAGCGATGGGTATTACCTTGTTATCGCGGCATCTCTTGAGGAAGGCCAGCGTCTCGAGAAGCTGTGACTTCTTGTCTCGTTGTCTGTTAAAAACTCTAACAGATAGGTGGAATTCCTCCCAGTAGAGGGCATTAATTCTAGATTTGAAGCTTTCGTGACTGCAATGATTCATATTCTTAGGTTTTTTCGGTAAAGTCACGTAGGTAAAACATTAAAATTAATGAAAGTAAAATAAAACAAAACAAAAAAATAAAATTCACGACGTTTCGGAGGCAACACAAGTCTCCGTCATCAGGTGGGACCGTCACAGCCGAATTAGCTGCATCAAGTGAAGCAATGATCCAAGATGTAATCCCTTATAAGCAAGTTGAAGGGAGGTGGAGAGGGGGGTGGAGAGCTCATCAGGCTGTGGTAGCCAATGAATGGAAACGTATCGGGAGGGAGGAGCTCTCATGAAATTGTCTTTTCCGAGACCAAGGTTCTCTGCAAACCTCCGGGCTACCATCAAAGGTTTGTACACGAAGCCATACAAATATACAAACACAGACATAATTTCAACCGTGATGATGGGTACAAACTCAGTAATCACTGGAAAGATGTTATTAACCACGCAAAAAAAAAGACTTAATTACACTTTTTGGACCATCTTATCTGACAGGCACTATTTTAATTTACTTCACCGAGTGTTAACATCCCCAGTGTTTAACAGTAATCTCTTCATTGTTCTTTGATCACTGCTCGCCCTCCGTCCCGACACATTTCCATTCATTGTGTTGAGCACTACGTGATGTCTTTGATCACCGCTCGCCCTCCGTCCCGGCGCGTCTCCATTCATTGTGTTGAGCACTGCGTGCAGTCTTTGATCGCCGCTCGCCCTCCGTCCCGACACGTCTCCATTCATTGTGTTGAGCACTACGTGCAGTCTTTGATCACCGCTCCTCCTCCCTCCCGATACGTTTCCATTCATTGGCTACCACAGCCTGATGAGCTCTCCATCCCCCTCTCCACCTCCCTTCAACTTGCTTATAAGGGATTACATCTTGGATCATTGCTTCACTTGATGCAGCTAATTCGGCTGTGACGGTCCCACCTGATGACGGAGACTTGTGTTGCCTCCGAAACGTCGTGAATTTTATTTTTTTGTTTTGTTTTATTTTACTTTCATTAATTTTAATGTTTTACCTACGTGACTTTACCGAAAAAACCTAAGAATATGAATCATTGCAGTCACGAAAGCTTCAAATCTAGAATTAATATAGTATCGTAATTGTATAGTCAATATACAGCAGTGTGATATACATTAGGGTGGGTAGAATAACACATAGTGCAATATTACAATGTATATAGCAATACAGTATATAATTTAATGTTGGGTTTGTCTATGGCAGTATATAGTACGGTGTAGACTCGTGTGATGTAAGAGAATAAAGTTTAGATGGAAGCACATTATATTTTTTACGACGTAGAATTGTAATGTATTACTTACTGTTAGTAACTCAGCTTATTGTAAAGTATATTTAGTATACTAATGATACTATGTAGTTTATACTTTAGTTGTTTACGTGGTGGTTTTAGTTACTGCAGCTACATACTATTAACACTCCTTCCTTTTAACAGGACCCTGCGGGGTGGGCTGGTAGGAACGAACAATTGAATGGGTATAATAAAATGAAATGGCAAAAAATGGCCGCCAATAAGTGGATGCCCCGTGGCCCCGCCCTCCACCCGCGTAACCCCGCCCTGGCCACCTGTGGCCCCGCCCCATCTCGGTGTCCCCGCCCCCAGCTCGTTGCCCCGCCCGTTACCACCGTAACCCCGCCCCAACCCTGCGTAGCCCCGCCCTCCACCTCGTGCCCACGCCCTCTGCCGCCGTTGCCCCGCCCAGCCCCGCATAGCCCCGCCCCCTGCCGCTGTAGCCCCGCCAAATACACCCCTAGCGGGGGAAAGATTCTCAGGCCTGGCTCTAGGCTGGAGAGCCGCCGACAAGGGGGGGGGGGGGGGGGTAGGGAGTTTTTAATGTAAAAGCTTTAAATTGAAATGTTTCTATTAAAAAACAGGGAATGTAACATTGTTAAACATTAACTCCCTTTCACACACGCGGGGGAACTATACGAAGGGAGAGTTTGAGGCCTAGTTCTAGGCTTTAGGCCTAGCTGTAAGCTTTAGGCCGCCGTGAGTTAATTGTTAATTTAAATGTTTTAATTATTTATGAAAAAGCTTTAAATGTAAATGTTTCTATTTAAAAACATCAGGGAATGTAACATTGTTAAACATTAACTCCCTTTCACACACGCGGGGGTACGATACGAAGGGAGAGTTTGAGGCCTAGGTCTAGGCTTTAGGCCTAGCTGTAGGCTTTAGGCCGCCGTGAGTTAGTTTTTAATTTAACTGTTTTGATTATTTATGTAAAAGCTTTCAATTTAAATGTTTCTATTTAAAAGCATCAGGGAATGTAACATTGTTAAACATTAACTCCCTTGCACACACGCGGGGGAACGATTCGAAGGGAGAGTTTGAGGCATTGTTCGAGGCTTTAGGCCTAGCTGTAGGCTTTAGGCCGCTGTGAGTTAAATTTTAATTTACAAGTTTTAATTAAAAGCTATCTCAGGGAATTATAAGGGAATGTTACACTTGTTTAGCCAGGAAAGCCTCATTAATTTAAATGTTTTAATTAAAAGCTATCTGAGGGAATTATAAGGGAATGTTACACTTGTTTAGCCAGGAAAGCGTCACTGAGTCTAAAGGTTTTTATAGGGCCATGCCAAGTGTTTGCAGTAGGGGGCGATGTTGCTACACGGACGGACGGACGGACAAACGGACGGACGATATAATCTTTTGTAGGCTGGTCCACTTCGTTCCTACCAGTATTAATGCTACCCCTATCCCCTCCCTTTGATGCTGCTAATCCTGCATAATGCACGGGCATAAGTAGTGCTATTCACATACCTGCATTTCCCATAACCCTTCCATTTGATGCTGCTAATCCTGCATAATGCACGGGCATGAGTAGTACTAATCACATACCTGCATTTCCCATAAATATGCGAAATACCTTTTGAAATGCATATTCTTTTGTCAAGGCGCCCTTTTCCCCCTTCCAACCTAGCTTATATATATGCTCTAAGCACGTGTGCTGTTTCATTCAGACGCTGTCGTCTCGACATACCTGGTTTTCACCTGAGGACGGCTGCTTGCGTTGTGGCCAAAACGTCGTGAGAATTGTTTTATGTTTTATTTTTATTATTTTATTACTTCCCTTCTACGTGACTTTACCGAAAGAACCAAGAAGAAGATGAAACATAGTTTAGCTTTATTTGTATACATATTTTAAGTATTTATTTATTTAAAGCTTTCGTGACTGCAGGGATTCATATTCTTGGTTCTTTCGGTAAAGTCACTTAGAAGGGAAATAATACAATATTATTTGTTATTACTTTATTGTTTCCCTTCTACGTGACTTTACCGAAAGAACCAATAATATATTTTAAGTAATTTACCTTTCCTATACTTTTCACTCGTGTCGCCTTTTTGTATTTGTTGTAACGTTCTGACTTGTCCCTACTGGACATTGTGAACATTTGCTTTATTATTCATCGGAATCCTCCAGTATAAATATTCTGCTTCTGAAACGTTTTTGCTCTCTTCCTTCACCGACCCACACTGACTAGTGTAGTGAAGTATGGTTAATAGCCCCCACGAACGAAAGACGTGGAGAGGCTCTCATTCAGCACCTCTGGGTTCTCAGGCACCATTAGTGACACCAGTTCGGCACCCATTTGGGTTCATATAGCGTCCACACGCACTTGCGTGTCAAGACACTCCACAGAAGCCGTGCAAAATTATTTCTCTGGTGAAAAGAAACAGGGTCTCCAGCAGTAGCTGTCTGGGCAGTTCCTGGCAGGGCCTGGGGAAATTAACACAAAGCGCTGCCAACAGCATAGCATGGCATAAATCCCAAACGTGATTTGCACGTCAATATAACGTCACCATTCTTTACAAATATTACGTGCTTGAATTTGGTTGTATGGAGTGTGAGGCATTCTCTTTGGTTCTTTCGGTAAAGTCACGTAGGTATAAAATAAATTAAAATAAATTAAATCACGACGACGTTTCGGGCGCAACGTCCGTCATCAGGTGGGACAACCACAGCAAGAAACAATTGCTGAAGTGGGCAAAAGGGCTACTGTAACACGAGGCTATATAGGTAAGAGAGGGGCGGGGAGGAGCCAGAGAGGAGAGGCAGAGAGGGAGGTGTGGGGTAGGGGAAGTGGAGGGGCTGCTCGTGTCAAGAAAGAAGATGCCTCAAGAAGACGCCTCGTGAAGAAGAGTCAAGCCTCAAGTCACCCTGACCAGCCAGCAGCCCTTCTGGCTTGGTCAAGCTAGTAGTATCCAAGAGTGTTGCATTTGTGTTAATTATAAATAGTATTGCCTCCCAATAAGTTGTGAGTGCGCCTAATTCGAGCCTATTACACATACAATGAAACGAGAAAATGTAAAAAACAGAGGAATGGAATACAATACACTATTAGACATTATTGTAAAAAATAAATTTAAAGTCCATCCTCTGTGTTAGTGAATTTGTAAAATATTTTAGGCAGGAAATTCGTTTTCAAATTTAGATTTTTTTTTCTGGGGGGGGGGACCCCCAGACCGCCTGGAAGATTTGGTCCCCCCCAATGTTGACTCCATGGCTACGGCCTTGGCCTACGGTGCCAATAATAAGTCCACGGTACCAAGCATGGGCCCACGGCACCAATAATGGTCTCACGCTCCAATCATGGGCCTATGGCGCCAATCATGGGCCCAGGTGAAGAACAATCTTGATTTTCAGCTGCTTGGTAACTAACTGATCAAGAACACAAAGGATATTTTATGCACTGAAAACAGCACCAACCCGTGTGTTTTTACACATTTGATTCAAATGTTGACCTTGAAGTCCAATAGAAAGAAATGTCATTGCAGTAGTTCAGCAAACAGTACTATGTTAGGCAGTCACGGGGTAGTGCGCTCGCTAGCTTGTGTGCAAAGGTTTCACCGTTTGAATCCGTTGGCCACTGATTAATTCTGCGGGTGTATTAAGCACAAACAATCTGCGCCCGTATACTTCACATTAGAGGTTAAGGATCCCGTAACGTCATTCGCAAGAGTAGGCCATTGCGTGGTGGAGTCACGGTTCAAAATTTTCCAACTTTGAAAAAAACACCCACTTATTACTCAAAGGAATCTATGCCAAAATAATCGACCCCCCCCTCCCACTGAAAACTTGACAGAACCCACATGTAAAAGAGTCATGAGTGATGCTTTCCACTGAGGGTCCCCTAGGCTAGACATCTGTGAAAATACTGTACATCTGTAAACAAAAAGAGCTTCATAGCTCATCGAATTTTTTCAGGATAAATAAAGATTCTGATTCTGGAATGGTTCATATGTGATAAGGTTCTGGTAGATGCTGAGGCATTTAAGCAAGTGCCCTTTCCATTAAAATGCTCGTCCTTAAGTTGGCGTGAAACAACATTCACACTAAAAGCATAATAAAACATTTAGTCACGACTGTTGAAACTTTGTCTGATTTTTTTTATGGAATTTCCGGCCAGTCCATTCGGTGCTAAACTGGTGCGCGATGATGCCAATGCAGATGAATGGCGGGCAGCCCGAGTGTGTGTGGGGCGTGTTGCACATTGCGCCTGCCAGGCCATATTTACACGGCAGCCACTCTGCCTGCCTGGCTGCGTGGGTGGCCTCACAATGGGGTTTGTTTCCTTTCTGTGGTGTCCAGTGATATTGCCAGGCAACCGTCATATTTCTGTATAGTCTGTAGTAAATGGTTTTGCTTTGAGCCATTCAAGCCTTTCGAGCAGCAGATATATAAGATCTCCGTTTACAAAAAAACCGACAGTATATAATAAATGGTTCTTTACACATTTTTGTGAATTTATTTTGTTGTTATTGTTCACCAAGGCCTGATAGTTTTGCAGTAGAATGCACCTTCATTCTTATGTAACACAGCATTAGACGACAGTGCTTTAGTGTTGGGCGCTATTGTCCCTTGCGGCGCTTGCAAACATACACCATGTTTGGCCAAGGTGCTGGGCTCTGAGTGGGTAATAAGAGGTGAAAGGTGATGATGAAATGCGACCACGCCTCGTACCTGCCGAACACCTGCGTCTGTTCCTGACAGTTCTGAATACGCGTCCGTTATAACCACACGTGCGGGCTGGACACCTTCTAACCTATATATTACATTGTACATTCAGAGCAGGTAAGGACACATCCTCTTACTGCATAAGGATTTAATGAATGTGTGAAGTGATAATATTTGAAGTGTGCGGCTGCCGTATTAACGTCAATGCTGTATAATGACTGCGGCAAATGGACGGTTAGAAAGCGCTCTTAAAATGATATCTGGTGGTAAGTGCTGCTACTACTACTGCAGTGCCCTCATGCCATGTTGGTCATGGGGTTTAATTGACCAGTCTTCCCTGCGGTGGTGAGCGTGGGGTGGTGAAGGTGGGGGGGCAACAACCGGTTCGGACATCACTCGCCACCGATGTGAGCCGTGTTATCGGTGGCCACTTTTAGTGTACGTTATTAATGAAGTATTTTTGTAATGTTATACAGTACTGTAATTTGAACCATTGCACATTTGCCTTAGTTACCATTGTGCACTGCTCATACCTTCTTTCCACTTACCTTTATCGCATTTCCCAAAGCGTACACATGTTTTTGAATGATTAGGAATATACACAGATAGTCGTCGACTTATGAACACCCGTCTTACGAACATCCGTACTTACGAGCCAGCTTCCATGAAATATTAAAACAAATTAACATTGACTTAAAACGCGAACTCGCAATTGCAAACTGAACCGTGAAACTTAATTTGTCCAGAGGAGCGGTCCTCCACGAGAGACGCAATGAGCCGGCCTCTCCGTGTGAGTGAATGTTTGCGCATGTGTGTGTGTGAAAGTTTGAGTGGGCGCTACGAAAGCGGCCACCTGACTTCGATGCTTGCTCACGACCAACACCAAGTACCTGGTGTGGTGTGTAAACATCTCCACTGGGGGAGACAAAGGCGGCCGGGCGTGGTGTTGGCCACCCCCTCGTGTGCCGTGCAGGCCTTAAGTGCTACTCGTTAACAACACTTCCTCATCCAGTGTGTAAAGGCTACACGAGGGGGGGGGTCTTTGCGTGCGCGCACGTGTGTGTGTCGGGGAGTGGTAGTGCAATGGTTAGCGTACTGTGCTACCAACCTGGAAGCCAAAGTTCAATTCCCGTTCACGATCGACACCTATGATGATTATCTGAATTGGACCTGGGCCTCCCCGAGGTCGACTCAGCCTCAAATGAGTACCTGGTGCGGTGTGTAAACATCGCCACTGGGGGAGACAAAGGCGGCCGGGCGTGGCGCTGGCACGCTTACCCTCTCGTGTGCCACAGTGCCGGCCTTCACCGGCGCTGCTCGCTAACAGCCCTTGCACCAACAGTCTGTTAAGGCTACACGGGGTCGGGGGGTCATTGTCGCTAAGGTGTGTGTGTATCTCTGTGTGTGCGCACGTGCTCCCGTCTGTGTGTGTATCTGTGTGTGCGCACGTGCTCCCGTGTGTGTGTGTCTGTGCCGCCGTGTGTGTGCGCACGTGCTCCCGTCTGTGTGTGTCTGTGTGCTCGCACGTGCTCCCGTGTGTGTGTGCTCGCACGTGCTCCCGTGTGTGTGTTTGTGTGCTCGCACGTGCTCCCGTGTGTGTGTCTGTGTGCTCGCACGTGCTCCCGTATGTGTGTGTCTGTGTGCTCGCACGTGCTCCCGTCTGTGTGTGTCTGTGTGTGCGCACGTGCTCCCGTGTGTGTGTGTGTGCGCACGTGCTCCCGTGTGTGTGTGCTCGCCCGTGCTCCCGTCTGTGTGTGTATGCTCGCACGTGCTCCCGTGTGTCTGTGTGCACGCACGTGCTCCCGTGTGTGTGTGTGTCTGTGTGTGCGCACGTGCTCCCGTGTCTGTGTGTTCGCACGTGCTCCCGTGTGTGTGTGTGCTCGCACGTGCTCCCTTATCTTTAAACTCGCTTTTTGCCCATCCAAGGACGGGTGTATTGCAGTAAATCTGAAACTTGCAAGTGAATAGCAGACCGCGACGTAATATTCATTGCATTAATGCCTGTGCCATTTGTAATATACATTTTATACAGTATTACATGCAAATGTACCATATTTATTCTTATGTGTTTAACAATGATCCCCTTTTTGTTACACATTTTATAACACTGACCGTATGAGCATTTAAAGACAGTGAATTATTATGTTCTGACTTACGAACCGTTCGACTTACGAATGGGTCTCAGGAACGAATTAGGTTCTTAACCCGAGGACTGCCTGCTGAGTTACTTATGCTGTGCGATGCTTTTATCAATACAATCTCTCCATCAGTGAGGGCATCTGGATCAAATTTGGTATCGCAAACCCCACGCTTCACATTGAAAATAGCAAAGATAACTTGAATCCTAATTCGATGCAATTCGTATCTCCTGGTCGGTGATACTCGAAAGCAATTTTCTTGGAGCTGCTTTATATCTTTCGCATGATTGCTATAAACCTCAGAATGACTTTGAAAGAAAGGTGTTTATATAGAATTTTTTTTCACTTCGTTAGACACTTAATGGGCCACTACAATTTAAAGTAATACACGATGCAAAGTCCACCATGCACATTATCTTATCTTATTTACCGAGATACACATTGGCTGTGTCCTAGGCTGTCTAATACTGAAACTTCGTAAGGATGAAAATTACTTTTCAGTTACTTTTATTAAGACCGATCTTGTGTATTTAGTTTGCATCATCCTCTAAGAACTTGTAGCCCTACAGTAGGTGTGAGACAGTTACTTGCACGACTTACAATTTATAATAATTCTTGAACATGTTTTTGGCATTCTTGCGTTCATGTAAAAAAAACCTGCGTTACTGTATAATTCAAAGACGCACAGAAATATTGTATTTACCGTGTTTATGTTTGTATTTAGAATTAGGACAATAAGCAAACTATTTGAACGATGCTATGAAGTACTGTGTGCAGTTTTGGAATAGATTTAAAGGTATTGTATCTTGAGCAGATTTGCCGGATAGCACTGACATTTTATGGCATAGTATTAGCACAACGACATCAACGGGTGAGAGCCATCTGATTTGCTTACGTTTTGCTTGCTTTCAGATGCACAGCACAAACAGACTTTTAGGAGTCTGTGATGTCAAAGCTAAAGGACTCCAGCCGGGTGGCGCCTTCACTGGAGGTGAGCAGGGCATCCACTCCGCTGCCGGGCATTGGAGGAGCAAGCCACACGGAGCACGCTGATGGGGGCCTCAAAAAGACAACCAGCTTCACAGGGAAGAGGAGCCGAATCACCAACGCCACCCTGCCCGAGGAGAAGGTACACGCACAGTATGACCCCCCGAGGCACCACTTCAAGTAAAAACTCCTCTCGTGACCTTGAGGTGGGCAAAAGCGACATTTGGTGGTGCAGGGCCTCATGCCAGCACCCCCTTATGTGTGTATGGACACATTGTCAACATCTATACTACGATAGGTGCTAATTTAGTCCATCCATGTGTAATAAGTGGCTCCGATACGGCAGAACTTTATTTAATATTTATTAAAGGTTCTTGCACAGTCACGACTCCTCTCGTTCCCGCGGATGCCGTTGTTGCTCTCCGGCGTGACTGCGCTTGCCCCGCGCCACGTGGCGCTCACCCCGCTCTCAACCGCACCGCTGACTGGCAGCGCGCTGGGGAGCGGCCGAGCGGCTGGAGGTCGAGCCGCCACGTGGCTGGTGGAGATGGTGGGGCAGCAGCTCCTCTTCGATCTTCAACCACTACCCCGCTTATATTCGCTCTTGCGAGGCTAAGCCCCGCCTCTGGCCACGCCCCTCTAGGAACCTTCGAGAACGTTCCAGAGGCTTCCATGCTAGCTCCGCCCATAACCTTCCCTCCAAGATAGAACCCTACTACTGATAAGGCGTGGACTGTATGACAGTATTTAAAGTGTAACCCCTCAATTATGCAGGAGATGGCGCTCGCTTATTACACATCTGTAGTGGAGTAACGCGCGCGGGGTCTTGCAAACAGTGTACACGCATGTGTGAGCTGCGGACAGTGAGGTCACATCAGGGCGAATAGGTGCTGTGAGAGAAAACAACGAGAGACGACCAATTAAGGTGCATAGCGGTGATTGGCTGGCTGCAAATGCAGGCGCGGAACAGGCGCCAGGTTGGCGAGAGATTGAGGCGATAGCACGGGCGAGAGGCTACGGGAGGACGCCAGCTTAATTAGGGCATTTAATGAGGAGCACTATAAATAGGGAACGTGTGAGGCAGAGGAGTTTAGTTGGTTGGAGTGAAGACAAGAGTGAACACAAGAGAAGTCCGGGGCCCCGCTCTCCACACCTCGTCCTCTCCAGCGGTGATGGCTGATCCCCCACTGGAGGCAAGGGCGAGGTTGGAGAAGTGAGGGTAGACAGGCTAGCAGTAGAGAAGCTAGCGGAATCCTAAGTGTGAGTGCGCGAAGGCTAGCAGTAGTGAAGCTGGCAGAGTGTATAGCGAGAGGCTTGCAGCAGAGAGGCTAGCAGTGGAGAAGCTAGCAGAATATATAGTGAGAGGCTAGCAGTGGAGATGCTAGCAGAGTGTATAGTGAGAGACTAGTAGTGGAGAAGCTAGCAGAGTGAATAGTAATAAGCTAGCAGTGGAGAGGCTAGCAGAGTGTACGGTGAGAAGCTACAAAAGTGTGTAGTTATAGGCTAGCAGCGGAGAGGCGAGCAGAATGAGAGAGAGTGGAGCGAGTGGAGCGTGACTGACAGGCTAGCAGCGGAGAGGCTAGCAGAGCAAGAGAGCAGGATAGCAGCGGAGAGGCTAGGAGAGTGAGAGAGAACAGGCTAGCAGCGGAGAGGCTAGGAGAGAGAGAGAGAGAGAACAGGCTAGCAGTGGAGAGGGTAGGAAAATGAAAGGGAGCAGGCGAGCAGAGCAAACGGAAGAGTTGCGACGGAGATGGGTGGTGTTGAACGCGGGGAGTTCTGTTCGAATAAAGTGACACAGGAGAAAAATAAGTTGTCTGCGTGAAATAACACCACTACACACGCATCAAAAATAGCAATTACAAGTGTTTCAAGACCCCCTATGGACTGACATCTGCCGACGCCTCTCTTCCCATCTTGCTCAGCTCTCCGCAACGCACCACCCACATGGCTGCCTCCATTCTCCTGTTCGAGTCCACTTCTCCTTAGCCTACAACTGACAATTGTGTTGAATACTTAATTAGGAATGTTTTTTTTTTATATGAAATACTTTCAAGAGAAGATCTGAAAGGATATATAATCGTAACTGCTTTTATCAGGTACATTTTTAGATGTTAGTGGTAAATTCTTGGTTGATTGCTTTACACCTTCATTCGTCCATGAAAAAAGTATTGCGTAAAAATATTGAGTCAAATTACTTAAATAAAACTAAAACAACTTCAAACACAAGTTTTAGATATGTTTTTAATATAAGAACCGTATTATTTCATTGGCTCATTGTTAACATGCAGATTTCAATATTATTCGTACTCTACAACAAAGGGATGACATGAGACACATCTCAGCAGATAACGTGACCAACAGTCACACTACTGCTGTCAGCTGCATGGGTTAAGTTTCACGAAAAGTCGGCCCATGCTTGCCAAGTTTTTAAAACGACCGGCACATTACTGAATTTGAAAGATCATGTTGCAACATCACCTCCCTGCTGGCAGACGATAGCCATTTGCAGGCTGGTGCTGCATCCAACTTGTGCTGTATAGGGATGGTTGCCACTGGGTGGTCTCCTGAGTCAGACTGACACAGGGCATTGGAATGGTACCGTGAGATGCTTACACATTGTAAGCAAGTGCCACTATAAATGCAATCTTTTTGTGTGAAATATTCATGCTCAGGAGTGCAGTGCCGCATCTCCAGACTTCACGGACATTCCTCAATGCTGTTGCGAACATGTGTCTTGTCACAGGAAGCAGTTAGAGCCTGGATAAGCCAGAATATCAAAATGAAGGTGTGCTGCTGGTACATGGAGTCTTCGACAGCTGGGTGAGGGCACACTTTTCTAAATGTGTACATTTGTGTTCATAAAATGTGGATGTAGTCTGGAATGTCGAGTACTCTATCCATTTACATAGCTACAAAATGCTTATCACACGATTGTTATGCCAGAAAGTGACCTGTAAAATCACAGGCTATAGGTAAGGTAGAGGGTTGGAAAAAAAACAAACCCATAAAATGTAACTGGTATTGGCCAAACATCCGCATTCTATAACCTTACACTGCAAATTAATTCATTGGGATTACACTGCAGCAACATCAGCTCCTGCTGCAAAAAAACTTGGTAGGGCCTGCCTGGAATGTAATCTTGAGACTCGTTAAGGATTGCCCGGGTAAATGAAGTGTTATCAGTGGCGTTGGGCTGCACACAGAAGTCTCTGCTTGTATTGCTGTTGTAAACCACCCATTCAGGTATAGATGTATTCTCGACCTGCATGGGTGAACCGCAATGCCTGAGCATGGTGTTGTAATTGTGCTTGTACAAGAATTAAGAATGAGCTCTATGTTATGAGAGTGTATCTATATGTGATAATGTATCGTGATCAGCAATTTTAAAAGCACACTCAGTCCAGTGCACCTACAACCAGCTCCTCTCGGATGGGGTGCAGTAGAGCATTTTAACCTTATGACGGTACCCCGAGGGACCATAGTACCCCGGCTCTCGCACAATGTCCGTGATGCAGTCATTTTTAGTCCGTTGATGGTCGGCGATGCGGCAATCGACTCATCTAGACGAGCTGTACACGATGCACTATCGTGCAGACGAGCGTTCAGGGTTGCAGTACAATCGTTTTGTACCAGGCCAGCCTACAATCCATTGTGCCCGTCTCCACGCGGTTACTTCTTGTGCGGAATGCCGAGCTATGATTGTGTTATGCTGACTAACTGTCAATGGCTATATTAGATGGGGTTGGATTCCTGTGTGACCCCCTTAAACTGCAGGATTGAATGCCTGCGCCACAAGGTGACAACGGCTCTGCATTGGCCGGTGCCGCTCGCAGGGTGTGTGAGTGCAGGCACCCGCGTTCTGAGCATGCCTCCACAGCACTGCGCAAGCCCACTCTGCTGGGAGAGAAATGGGAGCCCGCCAAGCACACTGCGAAAGAGCCCACCAATGCGTTCGGAGACATCCAATTCACCGGCCTTGGCCAGAGGCTTGGCAAAGTGAGTCCTGCGCAGCACGTGGACAGCACTTGGTCATCCCAGCCGAGGGACGTAAGGGGGAGATCCAGCACGGAATGGCTCTCGTGTTGTGGAGATGCACACCGTGGCCATGTCAGGCTGCCTGACAAATGTTCAGCTGGGATAATGAACAAAAAAACCTTGTACATTTATAAAGTGCATATAATATTTAGTTGTTACGTTTCCAAACTAAACCGTAGTGTGTCATTCGATTAATTTGGTTTCTAATTATTCCCACACAATTTTCCCTTCCATCCGCATCCCGGCCATCATTATCATCGCCCCTGCCGTGCTTACCATAAGAGATGTTCTAAGCTTCATTGTTAAACATCACAGCACAAAGCACCGTCCATGTGAGGTTGTAGAGGCCATGGCAGAGCCGAGCCAAGCCGTGGCAGAGCATACCGCGCTAATAGTGAATATACGAGTGTTGTGGAGACTTTCATCTGCGTGACTGTCACCCGCACAGCTGTAGGCATGTGAAGTCAATCGACAGTGTTTCTAGCTTTGGAAGGGCAGCGTCACGTTATATCTGGCAGGAATGAATAGCACCCTAATTAGTGCTGCGTAAAATAAATGGTGATTCTCAAAAAATAAGTGTCTGGAAAATAACTTTTTATTTCAGCAGAGCAAACGATTTCGCAGACGTGCCATGAAAACCAACTACGGTAATTGGTAATCCAGAAACACTGTTTTGTATGTTCCACGTCCGTGCATTATGTTACAATCTGGTAATTATGGGTGTAATGATGCATTGGGTGATATTGATTTTCAAGGATTGCTCTGCATGCATTGAATCGTATGTGCAAACCACTTAACTTATACAAATATGCACACAAGATGCGAATGTTACATTTAGGCCATTATGAGCAACGAAACTCTGCAAACGAGACAGTAACGTGAGAAACAAATCCTAGATTGGTAGCAACTAACAGTGCACGGGGGGGGGGGGGTGATAGCGAATCGTTAATATTACCCATAAGGGTGATGCGCGATCTTCCATTGTACTGTCCACAGCAAGGTTTCCCTGTAGCAAGTAGCTGAGATTCCCTCAAGGGACTCAAGCAAGATTGAAAACTAATTTATTTAGAACTGATTTGTGTACTTAGTTTCTTGTCCTCCCGTAACTCCGATTAGCATGGCTCACTATGTACGAGTTTGCATGCTCTCCCTGTGGTCGCGTGGATTTTTCTCTGGGTCCTCTGTTTTTTTCCCAGCAAATTTAGAATAAACACGCGTTTAGAGTTTCGATTAAAGTTTTCGTGACTGCAGGGATTCATCTTCTTGGTTCTTTCGGTAAAGTCACGTAGAATGGAAATAATAAAATAATAAAAATAAAACATTATAAAATAATTCTCACGACGTTTCGGCCACAACGCAAGCAGCCGTCCTTAGGTGAAGAACAGGTCTGTCAGAAAGACAGCGTCTGAATGAACACCACCAGGCTTGGCAGCGTATATTTAAGCTGGGTTGGAGGGTGAAGAGCGCCTTGACAAAGGAATTTGCATATCAAGAGGAATTTAGCATATTTATGGGAAATGCAGGTATGTGATTTGTACTACTTATGCCCGTGCATTATGCAGGATTAGCAGCATCAAAGGGAGGGGATATGGGAAATGCAGGTATGTGATTAATACTACTTATGCCCGTGCATTATGCAGGATTAGCAGCATCAAAGGGAGGGGATATGGGAAATGCAGGTATGTGATTAGTACCACTTATGCCCGTGCATTATGCAGGATTAGCAGCATCAAAGGGAGGGGATAGCGGTAGCATTAATAAAGGGAAGGAGTGTTAATAGTATGTAGCTGCAGTAACTAAAACCACCACGTAAACAACTAAAGTATAAACTACATAGTATCATCAGTATGCTAAATATACTCTACAATAAGCTGAGTTACTAACAGTAAGTAATACATTACAATTCTACGTCGTAAAAAATATAATATGCTTCCATCTAAACTTTATTCTCTTACATCACACGAGTCTACACCGTACTATATACTGCCATAGACAAACCCAACATTATATACTGTATTGCTATAAACCACCCTAAACCTTATACATTGTAATATTACACTATGTATTATTCTACCCACCCTAATGTATATCACACTGCTGTATATTCACTATACAATTACGATACTATATATTACTTCTACATTTGAAGCTTTCGTGACTGCAAGGATTCATATTCTTAGGTTTTTTCGGTAAAGTCACGTGACTTTACCGAAAAAACCTAAGAATATGTATTACTTTGTACATTATATTATGCATATACATTTTATACTATTTGTTATTATACACTGTATCATTGACCGTCGTGTAAAAGATACTAAGAGGAAGCAACAAAATAAGTCAATGGGAGAGTAGTGAACGGAAACTTGCAGCGGAGCAAAGAATCCATTCCCTGCAAAGAATACAATGCCAGTAAGTGGAACGCGGTCTGAAAGTCACTGTAAACGTGAACACAATCAGTTAAGATCCGAAATGGTTTATTACGTCCTTCCAATGATTGCTAAGCCAGAATCCATCTTCTCGGTTGAAATTGTCTCTGTGTTTGTATATGTGGATCGCCTCATGAACGAATCTCTCATGGTAGCCAGATGACTTGCAGATAACCTCTGTCTTGGAGAAGTCAAAATCATGTGAGCCCACTGAATTGTAACAGTGATCTGCCACGGCTGAGGTGTTTGTCCTACCGTGTTTCAAGTCTGCTTTATGTTCACGGATGCGATCCGAGACATGTCGTTTGGTTTCTCCAATGTAACTGCTACCACAGAGGCAACTTAGTTTGTAGACGCCAGGGTACTGTATGTCTGGAACCACATCTTTTACAGACGGGACCAGATCACGGATGTTATGTACTGTGTTGAATCGGACCTGGATCTTGTGTTTTATCAGGATTTTGGAGATCTTTTTTGTGACCCCAGCAATGTAGGGTAAGGTGATGATCTTGAAAGGCTCCTCAACATAATCCTTCTTGATGGTTGGAGTGATGGCTTTGCGGATTGTGTAGTCGGAGTAACCATTAGCCTTAAGAGCTTGGCGTACGTGTTTGAGTTCACTGGCAATGTGTTCCTGGTCGGAGATGCATTGGGCTCTATGGTATAGAGTCTTGATGAGGGAATTCTTCTGGGATGGATGGTGGTGGGAATCCGGTTTTAGGTAAGCATCCGTATGGGTGGCTTTCCTGTAGACAGAGTGGCTCATTGAACCATCAGGTCTCCTTTTAATTAGGACATTCAAAAAGGGTAGCTTGCCATCTTTTTCGACTTCTATGCAAATTCCTTTGTCAAGGCGCTCTTCCCCCTCCAACCCAGCTTAAATATACGCTGCCAAGCCTGGTGGTGTTCATTCAGACGTTGTCTTTCTGACAGACCTATTCTTCACCTGAGGACGGCTGCTTGCGTTTTGGCCGAAACGTCGTGAGAATTATTTTATTATGTTTTATTTTTATTATTTTATTATTTCAATTCTACGTGACTTTACCGAAAGAACCAAGAAGACGTGTTTAGAGTGTTTGACTGCTGTACATTTCCACATGATAAACCACTTCGTTGAGCTATAATTTGTGGCCAGGTTGGTTCTAAAAAAGAGTTATATAGCTCAGTGGGCCTTACTTGGTAAAATATCTTCAGTTTAGTTTGTTAACATCGACTTTGTGCAGCCAGGTTTGCATGCTGTGTTGGTTGAGGGCAGCATTGCAGCACCTGTGCTGCACTAGGCACGCCCTTGTTGCTTCACTTGCCTGTTGCGTCACACGCCACCTTGGGTACCGCGTTGACGCTGGATCAGTTTCTGTCAGGTTAGATGGCTCGGTCAACAATCCCTGCTGCTCTCCATTGTGGCAGCTTTTAATGTCGAGCATGGTGCAGTGCACATGTAACCAACCCAGCGCTTTGGAAGCAACGGTTGATTTCCTCAACCAGTTAAGACTCCAAACCTGCTGGGTTCGGTGGGCAGCAGGGTGGCGCAGTGGTAATGCTCCTGCCTCGTAGGAAGAAGTTCATGGGTTTGATTCCTAACTTTCTTTGTGGAGTTTGTATGTTCTCCCCCTGTTCTGCATGGGTTTCCTCCGTCTTTTCCTGTTTCCTCCCGTGGATTATAAAACACAATGTAACTGGTAATGGCCAAACATCCCAATGCTGAAAAAGTATTTGCACATTACACAATAGGAAATGCACGCAGCGGCAGCAACATCGCCCCCTACTGCAAAAAACTTGGCTCGACCATTCTGAAACATAACTCAGTGAGGCTTTCCTGCATAGTAAACAATTGTAATTATATCAACAATAACAACAATAAAATAATGACTGCAGGCCATGGTGCGCTTTATAATACATTTCCTGTGCACAGTATTTCTTTACGGTTTATTTGAAACATTATATTTGGCACAAAGGTCACGTCATAAAAAAGTAGACTCAGTGATACTGTACTTTAATAAACAAATTTATATGTGTAAGGCGCATTTCATCTGTAAATCTCAATGCGCCCCATGTATGGAAAGCAGGAAACATAACCTGGTTTATTACGTCCTTCCAATGATTGCTAAGCCAGAATCCATCTTCTCGGTTGAAATTGTCTCTGTGTTTGTATATGTGGATCGCCTCATGAACGAATCTCTCATGGTAGCCAGATGGCTTGCAGATAACCTCTGTCTTGGAGAAGTCAAAATCATGTGAGCCCACTGAATTGTAACAGTGATCTGCCACGGCTGAGGTGTTTGTCCTACCGTGTTTCAAGTCTGCTTTATGTTCACGGATGCGATCCGAGACATGTCGTTTGGTTTCTCCAATGTAACTGCTACCACAGAGGCAACTTAGTTTGTAGACGCCAGGGTACTGTATGTCTGGAACCACATCTTTTACAGACGGGACCAGATCACGGATGTTATGTACTGTGTTGAATCGGACCTGGATCTTGTGTTTTATCAGGATTTTGGAGATCTTTTTTGTGACCCCAGCAATGTAGGGTAAGGTGATGATCTTGAAAGGCTCCTCAACATAATCCTTCTTGATGGTTGGAGTGATGGCTTTGCGGATTGTGTAGTCGGAGTAACCATTAGCCTTAAGAGCTTGGCGTACGTGTTTGAGTTCACTGGCAATGTGTTCCTGGTCGGAGATGCATTGGGCTCCATGGTATAGAGTCTTGATGAGGGAATTCTTCTGGGATGGATTGTGGTGGGAATCCGGTTTTAGGTAAGCATCCGTATGGGTGGCTTTCCTGTAGACAGAGTGGCTCATTGAACCATCAGGTCTCCTTTTAATTAGGACATCCAAAAAGGGTAGCTTGCCATCTTTTTCGACTTCTATGCAAATTCCTTTGTCAAGGCGCTCTTCCCCCTCCAACCCAGCTTAAATATACGCTGCCAAGCCTGGTGGTGTTCATTCAGACGTTGTCTTTCTGACAGACCTATTCTTCACCTGAGGACGGCTGCTTGCGTTTTGGCCGAAACGTCGTGAGAATTATTTTATTATGTTTTATTTTTATTATTTTATTATTTCAATTCTACGTGACTTTACCGAAAGAACCAAGAAGACGCGTTTAGAGTGTTTGACTGCTGTACATTTCCACATGATAAACCACTTCGTTGAGCTATAATTTGTGGCCAGGTTGGTTCTAAAAAAGAGTTATATAGCTCAGTGGGCCTTACTTGGTAAAATATCTTCAGTTTAGTTTGTTAACATCGACTTTGTGCAGCCAGGTTTGCATGCTGTGTTGGTTGAGGGCAGCATTGCAGCACCTGTGCTGCACTAGGCACGCCCTTGTTGCTTCACTTGCCTGTTGCGTCACACGCCACCTTGGGTACCGCGTTGACGCTGGATCAATTTCTGTCAGGTTAGATGGCTCGGTCAACAATCCCTGCTGCTCTCCATTGTGGCAGCTTTTAATGTCGAGCATGGTGCAGTGCACATGTAACCAACCCAGCGCTTTGGAAGCAACGGTTGATTTCCTCAACCAGTTAAGACTCCAAACCTGCTGGGTTCGGTGGGCAGCAGGGTGGCGCAGTGGTAATGCTCCTGCCTCGTAGGAAGAAGTTCATGGGTTTGATTCCTAACTTTCTTTGTGGAGTTTGTATGTTCTCCCCCTGTTCTGCATGGGTTTCCTCCGTCTTTTCCTGTTTCCTCCCGTGGATTATAAAACACAATGTAACTGGTAATGGCCAAACATCCCAATGCTGAAAAAGTATTTGCACATTACACAATAGGAATTGCACGCAGCGGCAGCAACATCGCCCCCTACTGCAAAAAACTTGGCTCGACCATTCTGAAACATAACTCAGTGAGGCTTTCCTGCATAGTAAACAATTGTAATTATATCAACAATAACAACAATAAAATAATGACTGCAGGCCATGGTGCGCTTTATAATACATTTCCTGTGCACAGTATTTCTTTACGGTTTATTTGAAACAGTATATTTGGCACAAAGGTCACGTCATAAAAAAGTAGACTCAGTGATACTGTACTTTAATAAACAAATTTATATGTGTAAGGCGCATTTCATCTGTAAATCTCAATGCGCCCCATGTATGGAAAGCAGGAAACATAACCTGGTTTATTACGTCCTTCCAATGATTGCTAAGCCAGAATCCATCTTCTCGGTTGAAATTGTCTCTGTGTTTGTATATGTGGATCGCCTCATGAACGAATCTCTCATGGTAGCCAGATGGCTTGCAGATAACCTCTGTCTTGGAGAAGTCAAAATCATGTGAGCCCACTGAATTGTAACAGTGATCTGCCACGGCTGAGGTGTTTGTCCTACCGTGTTTCAAGTCTGCTTTATGTTCACGGATGCGATCCGAGACATGTCGTTTGGTTTCTCCAATGTAACTGCTACCACAGAGGCAACTTAGTTTGTAGACGCCAGGGTACTGTATGTCTGGAACCACATCTTTTACAGACGGGACCAGATCACGGATGTTATGTACTGTGTTGAATCGGACCTGGATCTTGTGTTTTATCAGGATTTTGGAGATCTTTTTTGTGACCCCAGCAATGTAGGGTAAGGTGATGATCTTGAAAGGCTCCTCAACATAATCCTTCTTGATGGTTGGAGTGATGGCTTTGCGGATTGTGTAGTCGGAGTAACAATTAGCCTTAAGAGCTTGGCGTACGTGTTTGAGTTCACTGGCAATGTGTTCCTGGTCGGAGATGCATTGGGCTCTATGGTATAGAGTCTTGATGAGGGAATTCTTCTGGGATGGATGGTGGTGGGAATCCGGTTTTAGGTAAGCATCCGTATGGGTGGCTTTCCTGTAGACAGAGTGGCTCATTGAACCATCAGGTCTCCTTTTAATTAGGACATCCAAAAAGGGTAGCTTGCCATCTTTTTCGACTTCTATGCAAATTCCTTTGTCAAGGCGCTCTTCCCCCTCCAACCCAGCTTAAATATACGCTGCCAAGCCTGGTGGTGTTCATTCAGACGTTGTCTTTCTGACAGACCTATTCTTCACCTGAGGACGGCTGCTTGCGTTTTGGCCGAAACGTCGTGAGAATTATTTTATTATGTTTTATTTTTATTATTTTATTATTTCAATTCTACGTGACTTTACCGAAAGAACCAAGAAGACGCGTTTAGAGTGTTTGACTGCTGTACATTTCCACATGATAAACCACTTCGTTGAGCTATAATTTGTGGCCAGGTTGGTTCTAAAAAAGAGTTATATAGCTCAGTGGGCCTTACTTGGTAAAATATCTTCAGTTTAGTTTGTTAACATCGACTTTGTGCAGCCAGGTTTGCATGCTGTGTTGGTTGAGGGCAGCATTGCAGCACCTGTGCTGCACTAGGCACGCCCTTGTTGCTTCACTTGCCTGTTGCGTCACACGCCACCTTGGGTACCGCGTTGACGCTGGATCAGTTTCTGTCAGGTTAGATGGCTCGGTCAACAATCCCTGCTGCTCTCCATTGTGGCAGCTTTTAATGTCGAGCATGGTGCAGTGCACATGTAACCAACCCAGCGCTTTGGAAGCAACGGTTGATTTCCTCAACCAGTTAAGACTCCAAACCTGCTGGGTTCGGTGGGCAGCAGGGTGGCGCAGTGGTAATGCTCCTGCCTCGTAGGAAGAAGTTCATGGGTTTGATTCCTAACTTTCTTTGTGGAGTTTGTATGTTCTCCCCCTGTTCTGCATGGGTTTGCTCCGTCTTTTCCTGTTTCCTCCCGTGGATTATAAAACACAATGTAACTGGTAATGGCCAAACATCCCAATGCTGAAAAAGTATTTGCACATTACACAATAGAAATTGCACGCAGCGGCAGCAACATCGCCCCCTACTGCAAAAAACTTGGCTCGACCATTCTGAAACATAACTCAGTGAGGCTTTCCTGCATAGTAAACAATTGTAATTATATCAACAATAACAACAATAAAATAATGACTGCAGGCCATGGTGCGCTTTATAATACTTTTCCTGTGCACAGTATTTCTTTACGGTTTATTTGAAACAGTATATTTGGCACAAAGGTCACGTCATAAAAAAGTAGACTCAGTGATACTGTACTTTAATAAACAAATTTATATGTGTAAGGCGCATTTCATCTGTAAATCTCAATGCGCCCCATGTATGGAAAGCAGGAAACATAACCTGCAGGGAAAAGGGCCAGAACTAGGGGATAAAGGCCAGTTTAAAGAGTTGAGTTTTCAAGACAGACTGAAATATAGCTAACGACTCTGATTGTCTTATGAGCAAAGACAAAGTGTTCCAAAGCTTGGGGCTGCACTGACAAAAGCCCGATCAGCCCAAGAAATGAGATTTGACCTCAGAGTAGTGAGAAGAAGGCGATCTGGAGATCTCAAGGAACTCGTTGGTGTTTAAACATGGATGAGTTCATGTTAATATTGCGGAGCTAACCCAAGATGTGAAATACCTTACCTGCTATACAGGAGTTCGTGAGTTCGATCCCGACTCCGACGCCTGTATATTTCGAGTTTGCGTGTCTCTCTCACCCGTGGTCGTGTTGATTTTTTTCCAGTTCCTCTGGTTTTCACCTCCAAATTTAGAATCATCTGTCTCGAGTATTTGGCTGCAATGCATTTCCACATGATAAGCCACTTCGTTGAGCTCTCATTTGTGGCCAGGTCGCTTTTGAAAAATAGCTAAACAGCTCAGTGGACCTTATCTGCAAAAATTTAAATAATTGTAATAGTTTATAGTTTTAGAAGTGCTGCTGTCAATGGCCGTGAGTGTGTTCCTCGAGATTCCGTTGGGGCTCAGTTTGTGCGCGTAGGCAACGACACGGAGCCCAGCGTGCTCTTCAAGCTGATGATGGAGCACTGGCACCTGGACGTGCCCAACCTGCTCATCTCGGTCACGGGCGGGGCCAAGAACTTCCACTTGAAGCCCCAGCTGAGAACCATGTTTCGCCACGGCCTCAACAAGACCGCACGCAGCACAGGTGATCACGACTGGGCGTCGTGCACCATAGAGCCACCCGGGGTTGGTGGATGACCGCACAAATACTGATGGTTCGCCGGGAGAAGGCAGTACAGCAAGTGGACTGTTCGCCATCTGTATTCCATATATACGGTCATCAAGTGTTGCCCCCTCACTCAAGGCGTGGGTTGTCTCCGGGTGCTCCAGTTTTACCCTTTCTGGCAATAATTAATTGGCTGAAAACTTCTTAAAATAAAAAAAAAACAATGTTGGACCCTCCTGAGAAAGAGAGTCCTACAACTCAGTGTGGTTTTCCTGGATAAATAAGTAACACACATCACATCTAATCACATCTAATCTTAAACACTTGAAAGGGCCCCTCCAGTGGCAGCTGCCCCTACTTGGCACAAGGTGACCCAGCATCTGTCCTGCAAGTGGGCACCAGTCTGCCAGCAGGGAGGGGCGATAATTGTTGCTTTGTGTTCAATGTAGCGGCCGTGATGTTATTCTAAAGAGTAGGCCATGGTTGGTCTGGCATCATTTTGGCCAAATTTGGAAACATACCCTCACATTCCTCAATTGGGATTACACACATAGCAATACTGATACCCCAGCTGTGAAAAAATACTCGGCAGGACCCTCCTGAGAAACAGTCATGAGACTCATTGAGGCTTTCCTTGGTAAACGAGCAGAATAAATAATGTGAATAAACGTTCTTGATGAGAAACAGCCTGGTAGGTATTTAACTGTCTGTACCATACGTGCTGCCATGTGTGCGCATTTTCTACCGGATAACATGGGGAGCGGTAGTGTCGCGGTTAGCGCACCGTGCTACGAACCCGGCAACCCGAGTTCGATTCCTGTTCACGGCCAACACCAGTGACGATTATCTGAACCGGTCTTGGGCGTCCCCTAGGTCTACTCAAGCTCAAATGAGTACCTAGTGTGGTGTGTAAACATCGCCACTAGGGAGACAAAGGCGGCTGGGTATGGTACTAGACACCCGTCCCGTCGTGTGTAGTGCCGGCCTTCATAGGTGCTCGCTAACAGCACTTGCCCTGATAGTCTCTTAAGGCTATACGGGGGATCTGTGTTTGTGTGAGTGTGTAAAATGTGTGTATTTTGTTGGTATTCAAGGAGCGTGGATAATCACGGGTGGCTCCTATGCCGGCGTGATGAAGTACGTAGGCGAGTCGGTGAGGGATTTCGCCTTGGCCAGTGGCTCCAAGGAAGGCAAGATCGTGGCGATTGGCATAGCAACCTGGGGCATCATTCACAACAAGGGGCACCTCATAGACGCGCAGGTTAGTATTGGGAGATTATAGAAAATGACACTGCTCATGATCGAATTGGGATTACATACTGCAACGCTACCTCCTGCTGTGCAACTACGACAGACTGTGTCTGTGGAACGCAGCACTTTCCTGAGTGATACCCCTGCCCGGTATGGACAGCGAGAATACCAAATGCAATCAATTAATGTTACTAATATTCTTACATCGTTTAAATATGGTTGGTACACATAAATGGCAAGTGTATGAAGACTAATACAATGTTGGACATTTTTCAAAACTATTATCATTAATAGAACTGGAGAGCATCCTGCACAACATGCATTGCTTTTTCAGGAATTGCATTGCTGTACTATTAAATATCTCGAATACCAAATGTAATTGATTATATTCTTGCATAAGATGCCAATACATTCAGGTGCTAACTGCCAATGTCAAAGTCTTCTGGCCGTGAAGAGAGGGCATCAGATGAGAGAATTTGTATAGTTTTGCTGTTCCATCTCCTCTGTTGAAGGAGCGTCAGACCACAGTGGATTTGGCTGTATGGTCTATAGTTTGGGTTGTTTGGGCACAGTTACACTAATGTGGCTCGTCTTTATTGTACTTTTACGAGTCTCTATGTGTCTCTATGGGTTTAATATATGATTCAAGTTTGGGGTGGATGACCACAACCGCACTACTGTGGCTTGTGTCTTTAATTTTCCAACCGTGAAGGAGATGTGTGCATCAGCCTATTGGTTATAAATGCAATTGATGGCTCCAGCAGTGTCTTTGAGAAGGAGGCACCTCAAAGCATGGAGGTGCAATGATGTTTGGGTCTCTCATGGGGCGTTTATTCCGGACGTCCGCGTGGTTCCACCCTGTTCGCACAGCACCGTTCATGCGATCGGTAATTATTGCCGTTGTGAATGCTGCTTTGATCGTTTTTGCTGTGCGTGCGTTGGCAGGGCAAGTTTCCGGCAGAGTATCCCATGGACGAGGCTGGCCAGGGGCGACTCTCCTGCCTGGACAACAACCATTCTCACTTCATCCTGGTGGACAACGGCACGCACGGCCAGTACGGTGTGGAGATTGTGCTGCGCGCCCGGCTCGAGCAGTACATCTCCACGCAGCACACGGGAAGCGGCGGTGAGTGCCGCAGCAGCAAAGGAGTGGGCGTCGGAGGCAATTGTGCGGCACGGTTATGGGATATGTGTGTGCGTGTCAGACTGTGTGGCAAAATCGTATTAATAATAATTTAGCACATTGGCTGTTCACGTTATTCTTACAGTGAAGCCTATCACTGAGGAAGACTTGCCAATGTTTCACAGACTTAGTATGCAGTAGTTTTTCAGTAGGCGGGGGGGCATGTTGCTGCTGCGTAATCCCAGTTGAGTAACTTTTGGTGTAATTTTTCAGATTTGGCTAATTTGGACAGTGATGCTGGTGCACAATGGCCACTCTTTTCGAGTAACGTCACAGAATTTGTATCGTCCACATAGTTTACGGTTAGCACACACCACAGTATTAACCAGGGCGGCCTGCCAGATTCCAACTGTAGACATCTGCAACAAGCGGCTGCTACAGCTGGACCGTGTCACTGCCCCCACCTTCTCCTTCCACCCCTAGGCTGCCGTTGAAGGCACAGGGGAAACATTTCACTCAGATGTTTGGACGTAAGAATGTGACCGTATATTCATCCGTCTCTGAGTGACCAACTCCACTGTATGAGGAGCTTTTGAGGTCACCGTTCCCACACTGTGCTCTCCTTTCCTCGGCCCTGTAGCCTTTACCACCCCCCTCACTCACTCTCACTTTCACTCCCCAGTGAAATTCTGAAATCCTATTAAAGTCCTCTTTACCATCACTCATTCCCCTCCTCTTCCCTCCCCTCACCCCTCCACTCAATCTCGTCCCTCCCCTATAGCCATTTCATGACCCTGCCATCTAAATCACTCGATTTTTTGTAACCGCTTCTAAACCATGTAAAGTGCTTTGAGCTAAGGTGTTTTATAAATAAGATAAGAATGCCCACTCATTTGTACAGATTCTTGAGATGCGAATGCATTTATATTCTTTATTAATCTACATTGTATTGCATCAAAAATATTCTCAGTTATTATTAAAACTACAAAATATATTAAACACAGAAGCTGCAAATATTAATCAACACTCAAACATAACCCACACCCTAAACGTCACTTTCTCATCGCTCACTCGCTCTCACGACGACGCTCCACGTGGATCCATTTCCTGCCAGGCAGCCCCTATGCACATTGTACAGTCGTCTGCTCGCAATCGATGCAGCGCTTTGCGATGTTGTTGCACGCCGTGCGTGCGCTGCCTGAATTTACAATGAGAGCACGTCAGACCGCTGCTCCCACTGCTGCAAGCAATTGATGCCATTAAATTGTTTTTTTTAACATCCATTAATGAGCTCGTGGGGCATTTTACGATTTCTCACATTTGTGTTATTGTGTTCTATGTCTTGTGAATACACAAATCCTGATTGTGTTTTTCACGTTATTCATGATTGTATGTTCTTTCATCATGTTGTGAGTGTACATTTTTTCTACACATTTTCGTGTGCAATTGTATCCAGGAGTTTCCGTTTGATGTTATTCAGCTTTGTGAATTAAGGCACGATTGCATCTGAATGAGTTTGCGTCCTTGGTGACAGATGAACAACTCACGTGAGCTGCTGATGAGAAGTGACAGTCTGGCTTCACTGCTATCTTGCCCCCACTTACTGCCTCATTGTCTTCACCTGCCAGAGTTGACAACGCACAAAGGCCAGCAACATTGCATGTACAAAAACTCTCTGGCTTATCTAGACCACCAACTCCAAAGACATTACAGCGATACACTCCGTAGCTCCTAAAGCGGTTGTCTGGCTTGACCACCTGAATTTGAAATTGTAGTCGTTGCTCCGCATCTACATCAGCCGCCGTACAAGAGAAGACGGCGTGTGTGACCGTGTTGTCATTTAGACCACCGACTCAATCAATGACTTGTGGAAATGTGGCCCGTCCCAATGGACAGCACTGAAACAAACACATGACTATGGACCAGATTTGTCATCATTAGGACTCATCAGTCTCTGGGAGCCCCCCTATATGGAGAGGGCTGTAACCTTTACACGGTGGGCACCCGTTAGCACTTGCCTAATGGCACCAGTCATGAAAATCTGTAAACGATGAGAAAACCAGAGAATAGGTGCGCAATTTTCATACTCTTTGAGTTGGTGGTGTAAGACGACAAATGAGCACACATGCAGTTCTTTGGAGCTGGTGGTCTGGATAAGGCTGAGAGCTTTTTGTGCATGCAATGCACGTGCTTGTGTGCCGTTAGATCCATTTGTTTCTCAGCCGGCACTAATTGTTCCTCCGTTTGCTGCAGGTGTGGGGAGTGTTCAGATCCCTATCGTGTGTCTGGTGCTGGAGGGTGGCGTGGGAACCTTAGACGTAAGCACCTGTCACATCAGCACATTCACCACCACCACCACCTACCCCAATATCCTCAAAAGACCTTTCCCTCTCAACACTCCCCACTCACTGTTCCAGTGCTTTGTATGTATGTTGAACTTGGCAAAAAGGTCCCATTATCCGTTTATAGTATTTGGCTACTATAAATTTCTATATGATGATAAGCCACTTTATTGAGCTGTCATGTGTGGCCTGGTCGCTTCTGGTAAAATAAAATAGTGAGTAGTTAATAGTTAATACCCTGGGTGAATTTCCTCTCAATGGAAGGTCACTCCTCCTCCCTCCCTTCCTCCTCATGGTGCCGCCTGCCTCTGATCCAGCACTCTGGAGGTGGGTGATGGTGGATTTAGACAGAGGTGATTGTGCGATGCTCCAGCCTGTAGGCTGTGTGGTTGAAGTAAAGCAAGTAGGTCCCACACCTGTACGCATTGATTTTGAGAACGAGGCCCTTATTTGCATATATATTTTTTGAGAATCCTGTTTTTTCTCCACATCTAAGACATTCTGGAAGGAATTTGTCAAGAAATATCAGAATACATATATCTAATTGCTGCTATATTTGGTTGTGAGGATTTTTTTTTATAATTGCCATTTTTCGTGGCCTAACCGAGAAAATAATGAATTAATCATCATATTATAGGATATTATGGAAATAGTTTTTTTAGATTCCTTGTGTGATTATTATTATTGTGAGCGCATTGTTAAGGTGGCTGTTGGTGGCTTTCCTGTCTAGAGGTTTGCCCAATTTTTCCGTCATCCTTGAATCGACGGAAAAGAGAACCGTCCTTGGATAACTTGATGTCCCTGGATGAGGAACCGCCCATTGTGATAGGATTCGTGCCAGAGGAGACAAGGAGAGTTGTACAACAGTGTTGTGCTATTCATGGGCTGGTCCCAAAGGAGTTCGAAAGGCTGGCTGCCAGTGATTGCTTTGTGTAGAGCCACTATTGAAATTATGAAACTATGTTTTTAATTTTACCAGGTAAGGCCCACTGAGCTATATAGCGCTTTTTCAGAAGCGACCTGGCCACCAAAACAAAGTGGCTTATCATCATCTGGGCATTTATAGCAGCCAAAAACTTTAAATGTATGTTTCTAAATATGGAGGGAAAAACCAGAAGACCCAGAGAAAAATACACGCGACCACAGGGAGAGAGACACGCAAACTCCAAATATACAGACATCAGGGTCGGCATCGAACCCACGACCTCCTGTATATCAAGCGAGGTAGTAAACTCGCCACCGTGGCTTCCAAAGAGTGGAACGGTTTGGATGTTTTATTGACCAGTCTTGCATTCTCTGCAAATGACCATGGGCAAGGCAAGTCAAGTTTATTTTGTTTAACCGGGTGAGAGATAAAGAGACCACGGCAGTCTCGTTCAAACGAGTGACGTGGGTCACCACATTTATCTTATTTTATATTTATAGAGCATCTTAGCTCAAGGTGCTTTACAGAGCTTAAAAGCAGTAACAAACATGTAGACCGCAGGGGTGTGCAAGGAGAAGAGGTGACGCTTTCAGACAGGAGCGGAAGGGGCTTAAGGAGGGGGACTGCTTACATTTACAGGGGAAGTTTATAAAAGCAAATCACTACAGCAATGACAGATTATATAGAGGAAAAAGAACATATGAGAAATAAAAAATAATACGTTAACATAAATCAAAGTTTAATAATAAATAGAATGTAACTTAATGGTGTGGATCTAACGTGCATATTATCATCCGCCTATAGTTATCACTCGTTTAACGGGGTAGATGCGTTCCTGAAAGTGCTGCATTTTTACGAAAAACCCGTTAAGCCAAACCAATTTCCCCATAAATGAAGGACCGATAAAGTTTGGCGAGATAAAGTTTGGCGTTACTGTATCATTCCACGAACTATATCACTATGCCGCTCAGAGGCGCAGCTCAACAAAGTAGTTCATCATCAATCGCTCAGAAACCGCGTTATAACGATGCGCATTTCGCGTTATAACTGGGCACATTCCATGCTATAACGAATGGAAGAACCACGTTATAGCAAGAACCTGGCGTATATCTAATTGTGTGACAGCCGGCTCGGCAGGATCGTGATGCGGAAATGTAACCGAAATCAATAGGCTTTTTTTTTCCGCACAGACGATGTTCAATGCGATGAACAACAACACGCCGTGCGTGGTGGTGGAGGGCTCGGGGAGGGTGGCCGATGTCATCGCCAGCGTGGCCGCGCTGCCTCCCACCGGCATCACCCTCGCCGTCATCCGTGAGCAGCTGCACAACTTCCTGGGCAAGGAGGCAGAGTCCTTCTCGGAAGCTCGCATCGCAGAGTTGACCTCGAAGGTGGCCCCACTCTCCTTCCCACCCACCCACCCAACTGCTGCCTGACTATCGATGCACCGGTAGTCGTTACGTGCCAAGTCTGCATGCTGCAGGACGTTTTGTGTGCTGTGTGGCGCAAAGGAAGGTGCTTTTGTAACGCAGTCTCCGTTAGATTATGCTAATTAGGTTTGAATCATAGGCGGCACATTCTTTCTGTTGACATTCCAGGTAATTGCATTTGCCGGGAAGATGCGTGAAGACTCGGTGTGTGTGTGCGCACCGTGTGTTTAGATTCAAGACATTGTGAACATGAGTCATCTGCTCACTGTGTTTGATGACAAGGAGGGTGGACCGGGCATCGATGTAGCAATCCTCAAGGCTCTGCTCAAGGGTGAGTGCGATGCCCCACCCACAATGCACAAGCCTCATCCTTTCCTACCCCTCAACCACACCCCCCCATATCGTCTTCTTCCATACGGATGATGTAGATGCAAAGCAACAACTACAATTTCACATTCAAGCCAGACAACCACATCAGGAGTAGAGGAGTGTATCACTGCGATGTCTCCTTCGTATTTGTGGATCCTACATTGCGTCGTTATATGTTGTACGGAAGATGGCAGGCTTCACACTGTGAGAAATCATGATGAATGCCATCAACGCGGTGACCGAACATCGATCGTCGATCTCTCCCGGTCTCCGGAGCAACAACAACACAAGCCTCCATAACTACCTCATCGCAACCACCGCCTTCTTGCTTCTTTACCCAGCAGCAGCCTCCAGACTTTTTTTGTCAGGATGGTCCTGCCAAGGTTTTCACCATAAAGGGCGATGCGACGGATATGTGGGGTTAAGGTGACACGCTGCTGATGCCGTGCCACTCATCAGCTGTGCTTTGAAGAAGGGCCGCTGTCCGAAACGTTACCAATTGTGTACAAGCAGATCTCGCTTAGCGCTCGCAATGCATTCCTGGAGAAGTGAGCGCAAATCGAATCAGCGTTGAAAGCGGTTTTTACACCATTGTATACATGGAGATGAATTACAGTGTTATTTATTTGTGTTAGCAATGAGGGCTTCATTGGGGTATTGGCAATAACACTGATAATGATACAGGTGGTAATTTTTTTATTATAAATAAAATAATCAGTAAGTATTATGCACTGCACTCATGAGTGCATTCTACTGTACTCCTACAAGGTAGCGTCTTAGTGATGCCCTCAGTCTAAATGTCTGTAGAGAGGTTTATTTTAGGTGGAGCCTTGAGACTATCCTGGTCTCGTGAGTTCTCACCTGGCTATTAACATTGGAAAAAATATATAGATTTCAAAAAATGTAAGCAAGACTACGAATCGTGATAATCGAATTGTGGGAGGTGGCATCTGGTTGGCGGAGAGCGTTCGTCGCTCTCATTGGCTGAGCGAATGATGGGGGCGGGTGCGTTTCCTCGGCCAGTGCTGCTGCATGATTTCACTCACTTTATTAATGTTTTCATTTGATTAATTTTTTGGGACAAATTATATCGAGGCCAAACAGCTCTATAATGAATCGGCTTTCAACGGGATCACGCTAAGCGAGGTCTAACTGTATATATATGTATTTTCCCATTTTTCAAGCCACGGTGTTGTTGACGAATGTGTTGTTGAGCTTTACTGACTGGTATGTACGCTTGCGCCATGGTCGTGGTTTGCATCTCAGCCAGCAGAGGTGAAGCCAACAAAGCCCAGGAGAGCTGTGACCACCAACTGCGACTGGCTTTGGCCTGGAACCGTGTGGACATTGCAACCAGCGAGATTTTTACCGACGACCGCAAATGGCAGGTACGCGAAATATGACTGCCTCGGGACATCGACTTGCACCGGGATACTTCACAACGACCGAGCACACTACCACGGGGCCACGACGGTCATGCTGCATCAGTTGGCGGATCCAAATACTGGCGGAAAAACATCGCTAACTCCCTAACACTGCAATCTGGCTACGTGCAGGACATTGTGTGGTGGAGTGATTTTCGCACACTACCCCGATGACCCCTGGTGGCCCGAGTTTGACTCCTCGCCTAGGATAATGTCAGCGGCGAGTGGAATTTTGGTGGCAGGGTGGTGGCGAGGTGGTGACACTCGCGCCTCGCGACGAAAAGGCCCTGGGTACCATTCCCAACTCTGGTGCTGTTCTGTGTGCAGTTTGTATGTTATCACCTTATTCTGGATGGGTTTTCTCCAGTTTCCTCCCATAGCTTAAATATCACACAATGTCACTGGTATCAGCTATTACCTGCAAATTACTCAAGTGGGACTACGCATAGCAATGCTGTGAAAAACTTGACAGGGCCCTTATGGAAAAAAGAGTGTTGAGACTCAAGTGAGACTTTGTGTGCGTAAACAAGTGCAATACTACTAATAATAAAACATAACCTGGGCCAGTGCTGGGACCCCACACTTCAACCCACACAGGCGAGCGTGCTGATCTCTGATTAGCATGGTTTTTCTACGCACGGTGCGAAAGAAGTTCAACATACGTACGTACATACAAAGTATGGTCAAACAAGCCACGCAATCGAAGAGGCTGCGAAGTTCCCAGTTGTGTTTCGTGTCACGCCACGTCTCCCCGTGCCAGACGGGCGACCTGGAGCAGGTCATGGATGCTGCCCTGCTGGAGAACCGGCCCGAGTTTGTGTCCCTCTTTGTGGAGCATGGCCTGATCCTGAGGGAATACCTCACCTGGGCCCGCCTCGAGTCCCTCTACAACGGGGCACCCGCCTCCTCCCTGCTGCACATTCTGCTGAGGCGCATTTCTGAGGGCGAGAAATCCCCCGCGGATCCACACAGGAGATGGATCTCCACGCTGCCCATGGCGCCAAAGCGAACGAACCACTTCAGTTTGTACCACATCTCCTTGCTGATCCGCGAGCTGCTCGGCGACAGCACCTCCATGTTGTACGGGAACAAGATGTCCAGATTCTCCAAACTGTCGCCCAACAGCAAGAACACCGGCTCCACCAAGGTCAGAATCATAATCAGAACTTTGTATTTCGACTGGAGGAATCCGATGAGCTGTCAAGCGCTTTGTCACAGATCTATATTAAAAGGTGTCCATATGTGGCTTGTGATGTGTGTGTTGTAAACTGGTGTCGGCCAAAACATCCAACTGGATGAACATTTTCCTGCAAATTACTCCAATGGGAATTCGTCAATTACATACAGCAACATCGTCCCCATCTGCGAAAAACTTGGCAGGACCCTCCTGAAAAAAGTCTTGAGACTCAGTGAGGCGTGCCTGAGTAAACGAGCGCAGTAATAATTAATCATACTCGAATGTAGCACAGATGATTAACCCCACAGGGTATGGGGTAAGAACAGCGTCTGATGTGAATGCGTGTGTTTGGCAGGGTGGGACGTCATCGGAGTTCAAAGGACAAACATACAATGAAGGGCAGCTGTACTGCCCTGACCCTGAGCGTGACCTCTTCATCTGGGCAGTGCTGCTGAATCGCAGGGAGCTCGCCAACTTCTTTTGGAGTCAGGTGAGAGCCAAATGTGTATCGTCCGTGTATCGGTTAGGAGCCGTCCATAAATGACGTCACGCACCTAGGGGGGGAGGGGGATCAAACATTTGTAACGATGTGTGACGACGGGGGGAGGTGGGGGTTTGAGAAATGTGACGTCACATCAAAATGCGCAACTTTAAATAAATATAAACAACACGTTCTACTTAATTAAATATAATTGTTATAACAACACTCATTTTGATTAAGTTTCATTATTAACTATTTGATTATTTAAATTTACTAAGGTCACCTTTTATTTATTCCATGAAGGAGCATTTTGCTTCTCCATGGCAGAATGGAGAAGCATACATTTTCTAAAATTTTTTGAATTATTGTTATTAAACATTTTAATTTTAATTATTCTACCAGGTCTTTTCATTCTGTGGAATGAATATGTGATTGTTATAATTGTACTCTCCATTTTGCTTCGTTCTACTACAAAGTTTCAAGTATTTTTTATAGTTATAATTACTTTTAATCTTTTATAATTCTCAGAGAATTTCAATATCATATTCTGAACATCTGTAGTTTTAGTTAGACGATTAATATTTTCAAGTTCATTTTATGCTAAATTTCGGCTTTCAAACGCCTTCTTTTTAATACATGTTTTCTCCTACAACATCAGAGTGCAGCGCCACGTAAAATACGCACTACAATGACAATAGTTTAAAGTGATTTGAAGCATGTTTTATTTTCAAAATGGAAATATGGCGTCATATTTGAGGGGGGTCTGACTTTTTGTGATGCCGTGTGACAAAGGGGGGAGGGGGGGGGGTCAACAATTGCGTGACGCCATTTATGGAGGGCCCTTTAGCCAACAACAATTTCACAGATAATGGCATGCATTGAATCAAAATCAGAATATTTATTTATATTGGAGGAATCCAATGCGCTATTAATCTAATTTTCACAGATGTCCAGTCGGGGCAGGTAAGAACCTTACAACAACAAACAATACAAAACACGATAGGAGTGCAAAGTACAAGAAAGGTAAACAAATCACCCAAACACATACAAATACAACTAAACCATCCCCATCCTACCAGACAAAGCGCACTGAGGTATTAACTTATTGTTCAAAAGCGACCTGGCCACAAATGATAGCTCAACAAAGTGGCTTGCCTTTTGGATATTTATAGCAGCAAAATCATCTAAATAGTCTAAATGCATGTTTCTAAATGTGGAGGGAAAAACCAGAGTACCTGGAGAAAAAAATCCACGTGACCATGGAGAGAACATGCAAACTCTAAATATACAGATGTCAGGGTCAGCATCGAACCCCCAATGTCCTGCAAACCAGACGAGAAAGATAAAATATCACCACCGTGGCACCCCTAAAATAAAAGTGTGCCTTCTTGAACAGAAATTATGTAAGCTCAATTGCAACATTTCCATCACAGATAAATGATATGTCATTCCTTGGCATTGTGTGTGAGAAAGTTTTGATCAATTAACATCATAAAAAATGTACAATGCACGCGATGAGCAATTATGAAGTGGGGAACAGCAGGAATACGATAATTACCATAACAACACGTCATTGTAAAAATAATAATATACTTAATTATCCAAGAGAGCATTGTTTTTTTTTTTAAAGATGTTTTCAGCCAATTATTGATCAGTTGTGTTTATTATACAAGTGGGAGGAAATTGGAGCACCCGGAGAAAACCCACGGTCACAAGGGATACAACGATCGATCCCCGTACAAATGGTGATTAGTCTACTTTCTGTATTATCTTCTGGCAAGTCAGGGCATGACATTTCGATCAGCACGGGAAGGGAGTTTAACAACAATTGTGTGGTGATCCACCAACCCTTGCCACTGCCTCCACAGTGCTGGATTACAAGCGTGCATAGCCAGCACTGCCATCTGGCTTTTGTGTCTGTGCAGCACAGTTACTTGCAACACAGTGAGTGGAGCTGGTGTGAAAAACCTGAAGGTGGTGATTCTATAGGCATTAGAGAATATGCTCCACAAAAAAAAATGGTTTAACAACACACACAGGTCTGCAGCATGGTGTGTCCATAAGCCATCAGCCTTGTCTACACCAACAGATGGATAGAACTGTCTGTTTCGATTTTGTCATTTAGACCACCATCTCAGAAAGCTGCGGAAGTGTGGGCATCCCAGTGAGCAGCGGTGAAACAAAGACGCAACTGTAGCCCGGTTTCATCCTTATTTTAACTCATCAGTACTGTACAGACATGCATTTTCGCTGCTGCCATATATGGATAAGGCTGAGAACTTTGAACAGGCAGCGCTGCACACATCTCTGTGTTGTTAAATCTGTTTGTAGCTGCATTATGTTTTTCTACCGTAATGGATTGGCTCATCATTTACATATAAAAAAAATATTACAAATAAAGTTACCTTTTGCACATGAGTGATAGACCAATGCGTGATTACTGAAGCCTTTATTGTACCTAAAGTAAATCAATTAATCACTCGCATGACATTTAGAAGCAGAGAAATGTTGACGGCGGGTAAAATGACAAAATGGCCGCACATGCAGTTATTTTGAGTTGGTGGTCGAGATTATGGTGCCCTGACAAGCAGCGGTGTTATTCCCGGCAGGGCAAGGACTGCATGGCTGCGGCATTGATGGCGAGCAAGCTGCTGAAGGCCATGGTGCAGGAGGAGGACGACTCGGACCGGACAAGCGACATGCTGGCTCAGGCTGACAACTACGAGCAGCTCGCCATTGGTGCGCCGGATCTCACACAAGCATGCACAGCGCCCCACCCTGCCTTTATCTAGACCACCAGGCTCAAAAGAACTGCACTTGTGGCCGTTTTATCATTGAGACCACCAACTCAAAGTGTTGAGAAAACGTGGCCGCCCCGTTAGATATATCGTATGCATGTATTTTGAACTTCTTTCACACAGTACGTAGCCAACCGTGCTCATGGGAGGTACGGGGAAGGAAACACAAAATCAGTTTTGGGTGAAAAATAGTTTCATAGCTCATCCGATTTCTCCATGATAAATAAAAGATAAATAAAGATGATAAGATCTGACTTTTTTATTCTCTGGTGGTGCTTTTTGTAAAGCACACGGGCAACTGGGTTGTCTTGCACAGCACAGGGAACATGTGCGTGGTACAATACCGCACGTCTCTCTCTTAATCAAGTGCACGAATCTTGCGCTATAGCCACAGCCATTGCATCCGTGTCCCAGTGCACTCCCGCTGGCTAAGATCATCCCACGATCAGACGCTGCTTTGAAAATTAAACCAAACGGCGTTGACTCGCGTGCCATGTGCTCGACACGCATGTGTGGCGTTTGTGATGGCGGCTGCGGCGGCCGAGCAGGATTGTTGGACGAGTGCTACAAGGACGATGAGCTGCGGGCACAGAAGCTGTTGATTCGCCAGCTCCACTCGTGGGGCGGCGCGACGTGCCTCAGCATGGCCTACCACGCCAACAACAAGAGCTTCTTCTCCCACAGTGGAGTGCAGGTACCCAGCGCCACGCACTGAGCAATTGTCACGGGACAAGGGAGTCGGCCGCCGTGCACTCCAATAATTTCCTTCTCTGGAGGGCTCCGATAGCTATGACCGGCCGCATCCAAAATCAATTATGCAACATGCGTTTTCAGGCATGGCTCCAGCTCCTCTCGATTTGGGGGGCGGGGGGGGGAGTCAAGCTGCTGTGTGGTGAGCCACCATAACAACAGTGGCCTACTGCTAAGGAGAGTGAACTTAGCGGGGCCATTTAAAACTTTTTTATTTTACCAGGTAAGGCCCACTGAGCTATACAGCTCTTTTTCAGAAGCAACCTGTCCACAAATGATAGCTCAACGAAGTGGTTTATCATGTGGAAACTTATAGCAGCCAAATACTCTTAACAAACATTTATGAATGTGGAGAGAAAAATCGGAGGACCTAGAGAAAAATCCACATGACCACGGAGAGAACATGCAAATTCAAAATATACAGGTGTCAGGGTCGGGATCAAACCCACGTGCTCCTGTATACCAGGCGAGGTAGTTAACGCCTCACCACTGTCGCGCCCATTCACATTCATTTTAAATAATCAACGGTTGATTAAAATCGAAAACATGCACCATATGCACGCATTTAAAATTCATGCTTTGTATTATCAGATTTACATTTTTCAAAAGCACTCCAACGTGCTCTGGCTCACCTCCGATCGCGATACCACTGCGATGGAATGGGGGCCACAGACTCTCCGATCACCCTCCACGTCTAAAACACGCATTTACTTTGTGGCAAACACGCGTGCGTGTGGACGTGCGTGGACGTGTGCATGAGTGTGGTGGGAGTGCACTGACTGTATCTCTTTCTCAGGCCCTGCTTACCCAGATCTGGTGGGGTGGCATGTCTGTGGACCTGAAGACCTGGAGAGTCATTCTGTGCATTATCTTCCCATTGCTCATCTACACTCGTATCATCACATTCAGGTGGGTACTTTAGCCAGTGCAACAACAACCACCATTCGCCACTAAATGGCGGTGACGTCCCCACGAGCCTCCTCCACAGAGGCCGATCTTGACACCGCTGGTACCAGTCATCGGCAAGTCAACTCAGCTCCACATCCTCCTCCATCACTCCATCTCTTCTCTAGCCTGTGCTGTGCCCGTTTAGCCCCCTCTATCCGGCCGAACAAAAGCTGTTTAGGAATGCGGTGGCTGGGCATGCGGGCTACATGACCCAGTCAATGCAGCCTTGCCTGCCGGAGGAGCTCAATGATGGAACTTTTCAAGGATTTGTGAGCTCCTCACACAATCCAGTCTGGTTAAACCCAGGATGGATCGTAGGCAGGCCAGCCTAAATGTTTCTAACCAGCGAAGATATTCCAATAGCGGGGTCCACGTTTTGCAAGCATAGAGAAGGGAGGGAATGACTGTGGCCAAGAAGACCTGAAGTTTCGTGTGGAGCGACAGACTAGGTAGCTTTCACACAGCGTTACGCAACCGATGAAAACATAATGTCGCTCGACTGATTCGGAGTGAGACCTCTGCTGTTAAACCGGAGCCGGTCATGAGCACACTGCCCAGGTATGGAAAACTCTCCACTCTCTCTACAACTGCCCTATCACCAATTGGGAGTTGTGGGAGTGGAGTGTCCCATGGTACAAAATACCCAGGCAGGTACTTTAGCCAGTGCAACAACAACCGCCAGTGCCCACACATGTACACCTACAGTGGCAGCAGGGTGGTGCAGTGGTAACACGTGTTTCACAGTAAGAAATGCCTGTGTTGGATTTACAACTGGCGTCTTCTGTGTTCTCCCCCTGTTCTGCATGGGTTTCTTCAGGGTTCTCCAGTTTTCTCCCAGAACTGAAAAAAACGCTCAATACAGGCGGTCTCAGGTTTACAACTATCCACATTTACGACGTTTATTTAATGTCACCATGGATCAATCTACGACGCAGAAACTTGATTCAAGCTGCATCTTCCAACACGACTCCAAAAACATTCGAACAGAGTCAGTCTGGTTTCTGACGTTGGAGTGGAGCTTTTTTTTATTCTGAAGTGTTTTCGTGGATTTGTATCTACTAAACCCTTGAATATATATGTAGTGAGTCCAACTGAGTCGCAGACGTTGTTCCTTCTAGAGGCAACGCATTTATTGTAACACCGTAACACAAAGGGGTAACTGCCCCTTTACCAGATACAGCTTAGGGTGGGGACCATCCAGCTAACTACACTATATAGAGGAGTTACTGCTACGAAGGGTCGGGCCCTCACTCGGGTCTCCGACCATGTGGTTGCCTCGTAGGATGAAGAGCTTCAGCTTGAGACGTAGAGCTTTCCGCTTCTAGATGTTGAGCTTCCAGCTTGTAGAATGCAGCGACCCCGGTCTCTCTCAGGGACCCGCCTTATATCCCCCTACGGCCGGGGCCGCTCCGCCCTCGGTTCCGCCCGCCTTCCGGAGCCTTCTCGTTCCCTCTCGATCCTTCTCAAGAGCTCTCCCTGGACACGTGATCACCCACTAGCCCCCCCACCTGGGGCCCCTTGTGTGAACACTCCGGATCACGTGTCTACGGGGTCAACCAGAGTGCCATGGCCCGGGGCAACCCTACCCCTGGGCTGACACTCACGCACTCCCCCTCGTGGGAGCCCCCACCACATGCTGTGTATGGTGCCCGCACTATACCAGTGCTCACCAAGCCCTGCTAGGGCTGGTATTACACACAGCCACCCACACGGTGCTGTCCATGATGTAGGAACATCGAACAGCACGGCCCTACCGGGCCGGCACCATACAGTGACATCCCTGATGTCACTGCATATATGTTAAAATAGGGTCCAATTTACGACATTCCAATTTACAACGGGTTTCCAGGAACGTATTGTAACGTCGTAAAAGTGGGGACTGCCTGTACAACATAACTGGTATTGATTTTAAGCTTTCATGACTGCAGGAATCCATACTCTTTGGTTCTTTCGGACTTTATCATGTAGGTAACCTATGTGACTTTATTACGTAGGTAAAGTCACGTAGGTGACTTTACCTACGTGACTTTACCGAAAGAACCAAAGAGTATAACTGGTATTGGCCAAACATCCCAATTCTGACATATTTTTGAAACTTTTGTACAGGCATTTTTTGGTTCTCTAAATATATAGAATTTTACTTAATTTGTGAAAAATTCTGGTTCTGTGAAACAAGGAAACGACTTGGTTACCATGCAATATCTCCATGGCAACGCACATGCGAGGATGCAGTACCCAAATGATCGATTGAAGGATCCTCAGAAGTAGTTCTACGACATCACCTTCTGCAGACCTCTCTCAGTTACAGTTAAGATGTGATGCACTGCTCTCCCAGAGCTAGGAACGCACGCACATTGCCTCGTGCCGATAGCACAATTGGAAAACTATTTGATAAACAAGAGGGTTTGGGATAAATAACAACAATAAATTAATACAGCAGCAGTATTACAGTACTTTATACTGTCTAGTGTAGACTGTATACCTGTCTTAGGCAATGCGGTTATTGATATCATCAGTTCTTCCCTGGACCTCCATGCCAGGCCACTGCCAGTCAACACGGTCATCCCCTCCCTCACGTGGAATTCACTGATGATGTAATTCTGCTGACTGCTGTCGTTGCTTACATTGAAATACATCGCTCATATATTGCGGTTTTTCTACAGAGATCCTGGCCCCTGCCATAGCAAAATTGATTGAGGGCTGCCAGTGGAGGCTCGCCATGTCACGCTTGTCCAAATATGCTGCAACACTTGGACATTTGAACTTAAGATTTAATTCATACAGAAATTAAACTTTAATTAAGCAAATCTCAACTAATGTCATGTACAGTACTGTGTAATGGACCAAAGGTTTTCTCTTGAGGGAAAACTCTTAAAGTTCATTAAAGTCTGCCATGTGAACATGTTCAGTGAACTACTTGTTATTTAACCATAAGAATATGCTTTCGTGAAGCATGAATGAAAAGTGATTATCAGACAGATGTCGTGAGAGAATGAGTGTGTGCACTTCCCATGGCCGTATCTCCCTTGTGCTGTGCAGTGAGGAGCAAGAGATGCAGAAAATTCGGATTTCCCAAGTGAGCTCCGCGTGGAACAGAGCACAGCCGATCTCGGACGAGGAAACGGGGAAACACAACCTGTAAGTCCATCGGAAATGATTATGCTCTGTTGTACAATAACCATTTCTAACGTAGGCTTGTAAATCGCATCGTATTTGCTCACTCCCGAAGAGAGATAACGACCTGGAGGCATGAGGAACCACGGACGAGTGGGACGGCAGCAGCCAAACTACCAACAATTACCCAAGCTCTGCAGTCCTCTGTATATGAAGATGTTTTCAGCCAATTTAATGAGCGTTTAAACACAAGAGAGGAAACCGGAGCACCCAGAGAAAATCCACGCATACGCAGAGGGCAAAACTCCATCCCCTACACAAATAGAAACCGATGGAAATTAATCCACTTGCTGCCCTGCCATCTGCTGGCAAGCCAGGGTATGGCGACCGTTATGGTCCACGGGCAGGATGTTTCACGAAATGTGTGCAATCCACCAACCCTGGCCTCCAGTGCACCTCCGATGAGCATGGTTGGATATGTACAGAGCGAAAGAAGTTCAACCTACATACATACAGTGCTGGATTACAGGCCACGTGAACAGCCGCCACCGCCCGGCACGTCATGACTCCCACACATCTGTTGTATCTATGCCCTGTTTTCCGTTATTAATATTAAGAATAATAACAAAAAATGTTTTTATTATATCTATATATATCTTTTTTTTTGTTTATTAAATAATGAAAACAACCCACTACAAGCACACCAGGAATCTGTGAAACGGCCATTAAACTGGTAAGAAGTCGGTCACAAGAGAGGTCAGAGACATCCAGATGGACAAAGATCGATGACCTGAACTCCCAAAACATCTTGAGATGCATGGAGGGGGTGCAGAGCAGAGTAAAGGATAATAACGGTTGCCACTCGCGTTTTCTTAACGTTTTCCTAACCGAAAAGTAGAAACTTAACAAATAGAATTAACCAACAAACCATAAGTTTTTTTTAGTAATTATCTTATATTACTCGTATTCACCGCATACATATTATTTAGAATTATATGTTTCCTATCTACATGACATTCCGAAAAACTAAAGAGTACGAATTCCAGGAAGCTTAAGTGGAAACATAGTTACATTTAACCTCAGGACATTAAAATATAACTCAGAATAAAACACCAATCTCTGCAGAACTAAACTTGGCGAAGCCCCAAAATAATAATGTGACGAGGATCATTACGAATATTCATTAAACATAGACGAATGATAACCACGATACTAAGACCGAAGGAACTCATAAAATATAATTCAAGAATAAATGTAACACACAGGACCACATAAATGTATTACAAACATCTCCTCAGCCACCTTTGTCTTCCAGCGGGGTCTGGCAAGCAAGGAGGGAGCAAAAAAGTCACAAGGGGGGGGGGGTTTGTGCTGACATTGTTTGTTTTCTCTCGCAAGAGACGCGGAGAGAGGAGAGGGTGCTCACGTTTTGAGTTAAACACGGCCGTCTTTGTCTCCCCGCAGCACAAACAGATGGCCCATGAATGCTTGGAGGGTTAGGAAAGGTCGCGAGGAGGAGTCGCGGGGGTGTCTGCTTTTTCTCGCTCTGTTTGTGTTTTGTTGCCCGCTCGCAAGGAATGCGCAGAGGGGAGTCACGTTTTGAGTTAGACACAGCGAACAGGCAGTCTGGGTCGAGTCGTGCTCGGTCTCGCAACTCGGCTTGCGACGCAGCGTTGCGACAGGGCTCGCAAGAGAGCGGGGGCAGATCGTGCCTCGAGAAGTGATGGAACGAGGAGGGGTCGTTCGAGTCGCAGAAGTCTGAGTTCAACCTGGGTCGGGGCTGGGTTTCAGCCGTGCTCCGGCTGGCGGAGCGTCGTGAGGAAACGAAACACCGATGCCGATAGCAGGTGTCGCTTCTCGCAGAACGAAGTTAAGTGCGAGTGAAGCTGGCAGCTGCACGAACAAGGGAAGCACGGAGCAGAGAGAGTGACGAGCGACGACAAGCAATCAACCTGTAAAAGGGCGGAGATCGCCAAGCGTCGACCAAGCGAGCAAAGCAGAGAGCGCGAAGCAGTGGAGAAAGCCTGGTCAAACGGCTGTGAGGAAGAGGACAGCGCCATCGAATGCGCCGTGTGTCTAATACACACCCAGATCAACCAGCATCAACCAAAACCGACTCGTCATCCCGCAGTGGAGAAAGAGAGTCAAAGTCTTCCGAACGAGCGCCACCGAGCGCCACCGAGCGCCACCGAGCGCCACCGAGCGCCACGAGCGCCACCGAGCGCCACCGAGCGCCACCGAGCGCCACCGAGCGCCACGAGCGACCGAGCATCTTCAAGGACAGCATCGTGCCAACTCGTCATCTAGCAGTAGAGGGAGAGAGAGCGCAAGAGCAGCACGACTCGGACGTCAACCGGGCGTCACCGAGCATCGTGCCAACTCGTCGTCCAGCAGTGGAGAGAGAGAGAGCGCACAAGCCGAGACACGCCGAGCGAGGGAGCAGCAGGAGCAGAGCGGCGGCCACGCCCAACCCAGAGAAAACTTCTGGCCGCTGTTCGTATCCTCCCACACCACACAAGCTAACGACACAACTCCCGGCTCTAAGAATTAATTGATATTACAAGGGGACAACGCACACACAGCACGCACACGAATAAGAAAAAATTGTCATTGCATTTCAAAAAGGGTTGCCATTTCGAGGTGGTGCGTTCAATATCAACGGATCGTGCAAAGCAGTTGCTGTCGTCGAGTTATATGAATAAGAAATGTTTTAGTCATTCATTTTCGTTAACTGCATAATCACGCCAATGAAGAAGTATTTTTAGTCATTCATTTTCGTTACTGCATAATCTTGTCCATGAATTTATTGACGTATACTTGCTTTCGGATAAGAGAGTGTCATGTGCTTGTTAAGAATAAAATTGCTTAACACCAACTGTTCGAGTGCTTCTTTCCAAGTCCATGCAATACTATCTTATTCTTGATAACTGTATCCTGCGATGAGATATGAAAATGGAGACCTAAAATATCATAACACACACTAAGATAATCGGTAAACGTTTAATCGATGATAATCGTATTATCCTGATTGATATAACAATGGATAAACGAAGCTAAGCCTAATTATCATAACTGCTCACAGTAACATAATCGCAAGCATCCGCATAAATTACTACGCTTATCTCCGCGATTAGCATAATTTATGCATATAATTACACACATTATCATAATTTATGCATGTTAATACACACATTAACATAATTAATGCGATTTGCGCATTTTTCGGAAAATTATTAATTTTTATTATTTTCATCAAAATTTCATAACCCGACACATACAACATAATGGGTGGCTCGTCCGGGATCTCTCGCAGACAGTGTTTTGCATGGATGATGGAATGAATCACTACGTGTTAACCAGAATATCGGGATCGAACATTGCATGGGATTGTAAACGGGCGTAAAACAAAAACAAAAAAAACGCCCTCTAAGGTTAAAACCCAGAATAGCAGGTTGAAACAGAGACAGTGGAATTAAGATAATATCGTATCAAACCGATTGCATCCTGTGATAAATGGTGTTAGAGGTACGCACTCTGAATCAGAAAATTACAGAATAGCTCGAGTCAAACTGACCACACCCTGTGAGATAATTGTTTTATATGCACTCTGAAAGGAAAGGTCAAAGTAACTCCTGCCACTTGAGATGATAGGATTAAGAATAATTTTTGAATGAATTACGGAATACTGGGAGCTCGTATTAAAACGTACCAACCGATCTGTTACAAAGCAGTACAGTCAGAGAGACATATGGGAAGGGAGCTGTATCGATAACACGAACACACCTCGGGGGAAACTAATTGACTGGATAAAATGTAACGAAGGCGAACACGATGCAAAAGCTGCAGAGAAGGCAGGACAGGACTCATTCCTTTTCACACAGGCATACAGACAGGGATTGTGGAATGAAGAAAAATTCGGAAAGGAAACAGGAGAGAAATCGTCTCTAATAAACGAGGAAAAATGTCCTCACACCATCGTAAGGGAGGAGAAATCAGTGCTCGCGACACCAGCGAAACTCACAGACGTTGATCCACAGAATAAATATGGAAGTAACAGTAAATCACACTCTTGGGTACGTGGACAGAGTCCAGGGACTGATCGCAAAAAAATTATGGATATCGAACAAAAAATCCTTGACAAAGGGAAACCCTCACAATTCGAGAGAAGGGAGGGAGAGATACATATGCAAACAAAAACATGTGAGACTGACAACTTCACAGATAGAGGGAGGCAAAATGTTAAAGTAAAGTCGACTGGACATGCTCCACTAAGGGCAGAGGCAAAAACTGAAGGGAAATGGCAACACGAGCGACACAGCACTGGGCACGCACACAAAAAATGCACGCCGCTGAAACACGAGCGACACAGCACAGACCAAAGTGACAGATTGCCTGATGATAACTTGTTTTATGATGACGCTGACGGCGATCAACTTTCGGAATACTTATTCAACAGTAAAACCCTTAAATCGATGGACAAGGTTCTAGTCAGAATTCCCGATTTTGACCCACACAATCAGTCTATGGATATACACACACATATCGCAACAGTAGAAGAGGAGGCAATGATTAGAGGGCTGAGGAGACGGGATGAAAAAGCGAGTTTGTTGAAACGGAGCTTACATAAAGAATCTATCCCATGGGTAAATTCACTACCACACAAGGTTAGAAATGATTTTAAACAACTGAGCCTGGCAGTGATTCGGAAGTTTGGAGAATATTCGACACTCACTGAGGGGTTTTATGCTGTAAAATCGATGACCCAGGGCATGGACCAAGACCCACGTGACTACCTTTTACAATTTAAAAAAGCGTATTACGCAGGCGATGTGAATCAATACCACGAAGGAGATAAAATGTTCAAAATTATGTTTTTTGAATCCTTGAGCCCAGAGATTACCGAAAGGGTGAGAATGGTTTTGAATCCAGAAACCGCATCCTTACGCTGCATAGAGAGCAAGGCGTACATGGCATGGTTATACAGAGCTAAGAATCATAATTCGGGTCCAGAACACAGGGAGAGGGATAAGGAACCCAGCCTCTCAGAGAAAAAAAAAATTCACCAAGCAGTCCCACAATGCAGGGAGGAGCAAAGACGCACGCACACATGGCAAAATAACCCAGAGAGAGGGGGGCACGAGAATGAGAGCGGCACAAAGGCGAACATTCAGGAGAATCGCAGGGGGAAGTTCAGAGCAGAACCATATCAACACCCCATGCCACGACACACGCAAGGTCGAAATTACACACAAAGATGGCGAGATAACCATCCAGCGAGAAGGTGGTACACAGACTACGGAGGTACGGAGGCAAACATTCAGGAGAATCGCAGAATGTGGAGACCAAGGGCAGAATCATATCAACACCCCATGCCCCGACATACGCAAGGTCAAAATTTCCCACAAAAATGGCCAAGTAACGATCCAGGAAAAATTTGGCACCCAAATGGGAGTAACACTGGGCCAAAAATGTACGAGAATCGCAGGATGGGAGGTCAAACACAATCGGTCCAATTCCGACCAATTTCTCCACCGGCTATACCAGGAGGGAATAGAGGAATAACACACAATGCGGTCCAAATACGTGATGAACCACCCACAGTGATTGAGAGCGAGCAGCCCATACGCGCCACGCACGCTGAAGTTTTATTAAACCCTGGCCTCATTGGGAAATACAAGCAGGCTGCAAGTGACAGGGCGGGCAAATACCACCACAACCGGGAAACATCAAATGCATACGATGCGGTAAGAAACGCGGACAGTGCTCCCGTAAATGATGCGCAAATCGAATGCAAGGACAGGGCTAAATTGAAGTGTGATCGGACAGTAGATAACAGACAGCAGAGACAGAGAGGAAAACCAGATCGCACAGGGAAAACAGTGCCACGCGTCGCAAAAGAGAGCGATAATAGTGCAGGGAGAGGGAACACAGAGACCCACCCTGGGAAGTACAGGCGTGAGCCCCTGAATGGAAAATATCCAAATGAAACAAAAATTAATGTGGATCGGAGTGCTGAAATGGAGACGAATGTCCATGACGTATCGGGAATGGTGTTGAAATCTAACACACTCGTAAAAACAAAGAGGACAACATTACGAGGCACAGAATTAAATCGACACACTGACTCGGCAAATGTGCATGTAATCGCAGAGAGAGCGAATGCCACGAACCAAGTGTCAAAGTGGGTTGTGTGCGCGAATTCTGATTATGTGCAGCACAATTTTTCACCACACACTCCCACGACGCGAGAGAGTGAGAGAGGAAACTACAAAAACGAACCCGAAAACCGTGATCGAATTATCAAAGTGATAAGTGGTAAACCAGGCAACATGAGGAAGGTAACGCATAAATGCGTTCGAAACCGCTACCTAGCGTTTCCCAGGATTTAACAAAAACAAAAATGAATATTCGTCGGAGTTATGATATATGAGAACCTATGTAATTGGGGATATCGATGTCTAACGTGTTGTTATTTTCTTTGCTTAATTCAAATGTAACCATGTTAAGCAAAAACAAAAATGAATATTCGTCGGAGTTATGATGTATGAGAACCATGTAACTGGTGATATCGATGTTTAACGTGTTGTTATTTTCTTTGCTTAATTCAAATGTAACCATGTTAAGCAAAAACAAAAATGAATATTCGTCAGAGTTATGATGTATGAGAACCGATGTAACGCAATATCGATGTTTAACGTGTTGTTATTTTCTTTGCTTATTTCAAATGTAACCAGGTTAAGATCATAATACGTGCACGCGCGTCGTAAGAAATAACCGCCGAGAGTAAGGGGGCTGATGGATTTATAACAAAAAAAAAACAGGGCATTTACTTTGTTTAAAAATTCGCCAGTGGCCGAATCAACCACTGATCATTTTTAAAAGGGCGGATTGTTGTATCTATGCCCTGTTTTCCGTTATTAATATTAAGAATAATTTTTTTTTTTATTATATCTATATATATATATATTTTTTATAAAATAATGAAAACAACCCACTACAAGCACACCAGGAATCTGTGAAACGGCCATTAAACTGGTAAGAAGTCGGTCACAAGAGAGGTCAGAGACATCCAGATGGACAAAGATCGATGACCTGAACTCCCAAAACATCTTGAGATGCACGGAGGGGATGCAGAGCAGAGTAAAGGATAATAACGGTTGCCACTCGCGTTTTCTTAACGTTTTCCTAACCGAAAAGTAGAAACTTAACAAATAGAATTAACCAACAAACCATAAGTTTTTTTTAGTAATTATCTTATATTACTCGTATTCACCGCATACATATTATTTAGAATTATATGTTTCCTATCTACATGACATTCCGAAAAACTAAAGAGTACGAATTCCAGGAAGCTTAAGTGGAAACATAGTTACATTTAACCTCAGGACATTAAAATATAACTCAGAATAAAACACCAATCTCTGGAGAACTAAACTTGGCGAAGCCCCAAAATAATAATGTGACGAGGATCATTACGAATATTCATTAAACATAGACGAATGATAACCACGATACTAAGACCGAAGGAACTCATAAAATATAATTCAAGAATAAATGTAACACACAGGACCACATAAATGTATTACAAACATCTCCTCAGCCACCTTTGTCTTCCAGCGGGGTCTGGCAAGCAAGGAGGGAGCAAAAAGGTCACAAGGGGGGGGTTTTGTGCTGACATTGTTTGTTTTCTCTCGCAAGAGACGCGGAGAGAGGAGAGGGTGCTCACGTTTTGAGTTAAACACGGCCGTCTTTGTCTCCCCGCAGCTCAAACAGATGGCCCATGAATGCTTGGAGGGTTAGGAAAGGTCGCGAGGAGGAGTCGCGGGGGTGTCTGCTTTTTCTCGCTCTGTTTGTGTTTTGTGGCCCGCTCGCAAGGAATGCGCAGAGGGGAGTCACGTTTTGAGTTAGGCACGGGCGCACACAGCGAACAGGCTGGGTCGAGTCGTGCTCGGTCTCGCAACTCGGCTTGCGACGCAGCGTTGCGACAGGGCTCGCAAGAGAGCGGGGGCAGATCGTGCCTCGAGAAGTGATGGAACGAGGAGGGGTCGTTCGAGTCGCAGAAGTCTGAGTTCAACCTGGGTCGGGGCTGGGTTTCAGCCGTGCTCCGGCTGGCGGAGCGTCGTGAGGAAACGAAACACCGATGCCGATAGCAGGTGTCGCTTCTCGCAGAACGAAGTTAAGTGCGAGTGAAGCTGGCAGCTGCACGAACAAGGGAAGCACGGAGCAGAGAGAGTGACGAGCGACGACAAGCAATCAACCTGTAAAAGGGCGGAGATCGCCAAGCGTCGACCAAGCGAGCAAAGCAGAGAGCGCGAAGCAGTGGAGAAAGCCTGGTCAAACGGCTGTGAGGAAGAGGACAGCGCCATCGAATGCGCCGTGTGTCTAATACACACCCAGATCAACCAGCATCAACCAAAACCGACTCGTCATCCCGCAGTGGAGAAAGAGAGTCAAAGTCTTCCGAACGAGCGCCACCGAGCGCCACCGAGCGCCACCGAGCGCCACCGAGCGCCACCGAGCGCCACCGAGCGCCACCGAGCGCCACGAGCGACCGAGCATCTTCAAGGACAGCATCGTGCCAACTCGTCATCTAGCAGTAGAGGGAGAGAGAGCGCAAGAGCAGCACGACTCGGACGTCACCGGGCGTCACCGAGCGTCGTGCCAACTCGTCATCCAGCAGTGGAGAGAGAGAGAGCGCACAAGCCGAGACACGCCGAGCGAGGGAGCAGCAGGAGCAGAGCGGCGGCCACGCCCCAACCCAGAGAAAACTTCTGGCCGCTGTTCGTATCCTCCCACACCACACAAGCTAACGACACAACTCCCGGCTCTAAGAATTAATTAATATTACAAGGGGACAACGCACACACAGCACGCACACGAATAAGAAAAAATTGTCATTGCGTTTCAAAAAGGGTTGCCATTTCGAGGTGGTGCGTTCAATATCAACGGATCGTGCAAAGCAGTTGCTGTCGTCGAGTTACATGAATAAGAAATGTTTTAGTCATTCATTTTCGTTAACTGCATAATCACGCCAATGAAGAAGTATTTTTAGTCATTCATTTTCGTTACTGCATAATCTTGTCCATGAATTTATTGACGTATACTTGCTTTCGGAGAAGAGAGTGTCATGTGCTTGTTTAGAATAAAATTGCTTAACACCAACTGTTCGAGTGCTTCTTTCCAAGTCCATGCAAAACTATCTTATTCTTGATAACTGTATCCTGCGATGAGATATGAAAAGGGAGACCTAAAATATCATAACACACACTAAGATAATCGGTAAACGTTTAATCGATGATAATCGTATTATCCTGATTGATATAACAATGGATAAACGAAGCTAAGCCTAATTATCATAACTGCTCACAGTAACATAATCGCAAGCATCCGCATAAATTACTGTCTTCTGTCTCAGGTGTACAGCTTGTGGGTATTATCCCGCGATTATCATAATTTATGCATATAATTACACACATTATCATAATTTATGCATGTTAATACACACATTAACATAATTAATGCGATTTGCGCATTTTTTGGAAAATTATTAATTTTTATTATTTTCATCAAAATTTCATAACCCGACACATACAACACATCCCACCCCCACCTCACAGTGATTACAATCTTTTTATATTTTTATGAATTGGGAAGAAAAATAGATTCAAGAATCTAATGTTTTTCCTCACGGATTTACTTTCTCAATTGTGTTTAATGTCTTCTGTCTCAGGTGTACAGCTTGTGGGTATTATTACCGTAAATACTCTTTGGTTCTTTCGGTCACGTAGGTAGAATTTTTTTTATAAAAAATAATTTATCACGACGTTTCGATCGCAATACAAGTGGCCGTCTTCAGGCGGAAAAAAACAATCCAACAGTGGAACTGCTGAACCAGCGAGAGAGCTGTTAAAACAAGGTTATATATGTGGCGATGGGAAAGCAACGGGGTCTGAGCTGGAAAGGAATTCCATTCCCGGACGCAAGCACGTCAGTTTTGTTAATGGGACACTGCTGTTGTGCATATGCGGAGATGATACTCTTATGCGGCGATGGAAGCTCATTTCATGCTAATCTTTCTCCCTAATCTCTCTCTCCCTAATCTCTCTCATTAACACAACTGACGTGCTTGCGTCCGGGGATGGAATTCCTTTCCAGCTGAGACCCCGCTTGCTTTCCCATCACCACATATATAACCTTGTTGTAACAGCTATCTCGCTGGTTCAGCAGTTCCACTGCTGGATAAATTTTTTCTGCCTGAGGACGACCGCTTGTGTTGCGATCGAAAGGTCGTGATATATTATTCTTTTTCTACCTACGTCACTTTACCGAAAGAACCAAAGAGTATAGATTCCTGCAGTCACGAAAGCTTCAAATCAAGATTACCGTAACTGTATATAAGCAAATTATGTGTAGATAATTTTCATAACTTGCATCCATTTACTCTCACACACAATGTTGTGCATTTCGTGGGAGCGTAGGAAAACGATAATAATGGACGACCCGGAGCATTGCTACTACATGCCAACCTTGTTGTGTCACCAAACCCTTAACAATGGCATCAGTATAGCATGTACTATTGTTAAAATAATAAGATTACGAGGTATATTTTAAGAGTTAAAATTGGTATAAAATCGCAATGCTTACTACAGTACACTATATCGCACGGTGTACGATATCAATTATAGCACCTGTAATCGGCACCTAGCCGTGGGAAACGGTCACTGTAAAGGTCACCTGTCCGTCTGTCTGTGTGTCTGTATGAGAGGAGCGGTTGTGTAGCGTTTAGTACACTGCGCTACAAACCCAGCCACCCGAGTTCAATTCCCGCTCATGGCCAACACCAGTGACGATTATCTGAACTGGTCCTGGGCCTCCCCTAGGTCGACTAAGCCTCAAATGAGTACCTGGTGCCATATGTAAACATCGCCACTGGGGAGACAAAGGCGGCCAGGCATGGTGTTGGCCACCCATCCCCTCGTGTGCCATGCCGGCCTTCATAGATGCTACTAGCTAACAGCACTTGCTCAAATAGTCTCTTCAGGCTCTATGGGGGATCTTTGTCTTTGTGTGTGTCGATGTTTCTTTGTTGAACAGGTCATTGCCCACAGCATCCATAAAGAATGTGGCGAGCAAGCGCTCTCTGACTATCACGATGTTCCAGCGTTGGCGGAACTTTTGGACGGCGCCCATCACAGTCTTCTGGGCCAACGTGGTGTCTTACTTCATCTTCCTATGGCTCTTCGCCTACGTGATCATCATGGACTTCCAGTATACGCCCGATTGGCCCGAGTACCTCCTCTACGCTTGGGTCCTGTCGCTCATCCTGGAGGAGCTGCGTCAGGTGACGATTACGCGCGGCGCTTGTACCCCTTAGGTTGGCGTGCATCCCACCTTGGTTTACGTCAGCATAATTTCTGTAGCATAAGTATATCCCACACTATGTCGTGATCTGTTATTGTTTGTGAGTTGTTGGGGGACCTTTGGTCTCAGGGTGGGCTCTTTTTGGCTCTAAATAAAGGTCACCTATCTATTATAAAAGTCATTTTCCATGTGTCCATTTGTCCGTCAACTAAACTATAAGAGCCTTTCAGAAGGCTTGAATCTAAAATAATCCAACAGGTTTACAAAAATTGTCAACTGCCGCCCCCCAAAAAAACAATTCACTCCCCCAACCCCAAATGTTTTTTTATTTTGTAGGCATACATGCCGCCGACACACCAAACATATGTAATACCGTTGAGGACTCTTGGACACCCGGGGTTGAGGCACACGTATTTATTCCGCAACAGTTGTCACAACCGCGGACATACAATACTGGAGGGGGTATCGGCCCCCTCACCCGGCTAGCTGGGAATACACTGCTAGCTATCTCTGACCTACCTCCTAGTCCTCCACTAACGGGCTAGGGGAGGCTGTCTGGCCCGACACTGGTAAGTCAGGCTACGGTACCCGGAGTCCCAGAGCACTAGCTCTGGTTCTCGGGACCACGCCGCTGGCTCGGTCCTGCGCGGCCCTGACAAGGGCGGCGTCCCAGGGGAGTCCAGGGCTCTAGCTAGACGATCTTCGGTCTTCACTCGTTTAGCTTTAACATTCTGCCCCGAGCCCTCTGACGTCCTTGAGAGCACCCCCCCGTGCACTCACGTAGCCCCGCCCACTGTGTTTGTTTCCCATAAGTTGCCATGCATAACGGCTCTCTCTCTAACACCCCTACATCACCCCCCCCCCCCCCCGCATAGCTTGCAGCCGTCCCGGCTGCCAACATACAAAAAAAACGACAATAAAAGCGCATTTACCCCCTGACCGCGCGTGTGCCTCACTATTTTTCAACAATAACAAGAACAACACAACAACAACGCAACAGCAAGAAGAGAAAACAACCCGACGCACCCCCCCGATTAAATACGAATTCCATAAAAACAGTCTATACACAATTTGCAGGGAACCCACCACACACACAACACGCAATGAACACAACCTATGTACACATCTTCCGGCCTCACAACAGTCTGCGCATTTTAGCGCGTGTCCGTGCAGCGGGCCCCTCACACGGGGTAACCCCGGGTGGTGGACCGTCAGGTGGCAACTGTCCGTCTCGGAGTGAGTCCTCATCCGACGCCGCGTGACCCTTGGCATCCCCAGGAGGGGTGATCGGGCATGAGCCCGTCATTCCTGATGCACCTGGAGGTGGCACAGCCTGCAAGGCATTAGGTGAGCGCGACGGAGACGGACCCAGTGAGTCGGTCGACCCCCCACATGTTTGGCCACGCGTGTGTGAAGTGGGGATGTGTACCGCAACGAAGGGTTTTAATCTAGAGGGGTGGACGAACCACCGCCGCTTCCCCCATTTGATGCGCACGCACTGCGGTCGCAAAACCTCGACCACCTCCACAGGGCCCCGCCACGGCCGCACCAGCTTAGAGGAGGTTGCGAGTGGCACCTGTGGACAGTGCAGCCATGCCTTGTCCCCCGGCTTCCACTGCAGCATGTGCGCCCGACCCAGTCTGAGCCGCTCATTCGCTTTCTGACGGAGGTCAGAGTTTTGCATGGCAGCATCCCGTGCCTCTGTCAATTTGGCCAAATTAAATTTTACATGGTCAGCCAATTTAGTTTTTCCCTGATGCGCGGGGATCTGCAGCTGGGCACGAACAGGCGGGTCAGGTTCGTGGCCGTACATGAGGTAGAAGGGTGAAAATCCCGTAGCTGCGTGGGGGGCCATCCGGTATGCCGCCAATACCCCTTGAATTTGCAAGTCCCAATCGGTCTGTGAGTCCGACAATTGCTGTGACAACATTGACGCGATGGTCCGATGCAGACGCTCGACCATCCCGTCAGTCTGCGGGTGATACGGGGAGGTACGAATTTTCTTCGTGCCCAGGAGCTCACAGACTTCTTTGAGCAATTTACCGGAAACATTTTTGCCCTGGTCGGTCAGCAGCCGCTCCGGAGCACCTTTGTCCAGGACATAACCCTGAACAAAGGCCTCCACGATGGCTGCTGCTGACTGGTTGGCAAGGGGCCAGGCCATAGGCCAGCGTGTAAAATACTCCACACCAGTTAACAAATATCTATTGCCCCTGGGTGTGGCGGGGAATGGGCCCAAAATATCCAGCGCGACGAGTTCGTTAACTCTGGACACTTTGATTGACTGCAAGGGTGGGTTAGACACACGTGCTGGCGGTTTTCGTTGCGCGCACCGAGGGCATGACCCCAGTAAATCCCCGACATCCTTCGTCATGCCTGGCCAAAAATAATCGAGTTGGAGTAAGGCGAGGGTCTTTTGGGTCCCCAGGTGTAGGAGGCGCTCATGTGCGGCCCACACCGCCTTGCCCCGCAACCCCGAAGGGACCACCAGCCGATGTCGATGGGATTTTCCGTCCCAGTGCATCAGCAGACCATGCACCAATTCCCATGCGTCGGCATCACCCCTGCCCTGCCCAGCACAGCCGACGCGACGACGCAACCCGAGGAGAGAGGTATCCTCCATCTGGAGGCGCCCCCATTCATTGACGGGCATCCCCAACAGGGAATCTTTTGCCTGTTGTGCGATTGAATTTGGAACCAATGATTCGTCGTGGCCGGCGGCCGCCAGGACCGGAACCGGTATGTCCCCTGCTGGCCTGCAACGTCCCGACCCCAGGAGGCATGCACATTCGGAGGTGGTTGGCATGCGCGACAGAGCGTCAGCATTTGTGTGGCGAACGCCCTTACGGTAGGTGGTTTCAAAATCAAAATCCTGGAGGATCTCCAACCATCGGGACAATTGTCCCGATGGCTGTTGAACTCGCAGGGCGTACTGCAGTGCCGCATGATCTGTGCGGACGGTGAAATGCCGACCGTACAGATATGGGTGATACTGTTGGATGAAATAGACAATTGCCAACAGTTCCCGATGGGTGACACAATATCTTTGCTCCGCCGGAGACAACACCCGACTGCCGTACGCAACCACCTGTTCCACGCCGTCAACCACCTGGGAAAGCACGCCCCCAATACCTGTGTTGCTCGCATCGGTGTCGAGCAAAAAAGGCGTAGAAAAATCGGGGTAACTCAAGGGAGGAGCTTTTACCAGGGCGTCCCGAAGGGAGCAGAAAGCAGCCTCCTCCTCCTGACCCCAGTGGAACCGAACCCCTTTTGATGTTAAAGCGTGTAGGGGTTTGGCAATCGTCGCAAAATCAGCGACGAACCGTCGGTAATACGACGCGAAGCCAATGAAACTCCTGACCTCTCCCACCGAGGTGGGAGTCGGCCAGGAGCTGACGCACTGCGTTTTGGCGGGATCGGTAGCAATACCTGAGCGCCCCACGATGTGTCCCAAATAACGCACCGAATCGCGTAACAGATGACATTTTTGGGGTTTGAATTTCAAATTAGCAGCCCGCATCTTTAGGAAAACCGCCCGCAACCTCTGGAGATGTTCGTCAAAAGTTTTACTAAAGACGATAACGTCATCCAAATAAATCAGGCACGAATCCCATTGCAATCCAGCCAAAACCAATTCCATCAAACGCTGGAAAGTTGCCGGCGCTGAGTGGAGTCCCATCGGCAACCGGTTGAATTGGAACAGGCCGTGTGGTGTACGGAAAGCAGTTTTAGGCTTTGAATCATCGTCCAGAGGAAGCTGCCAGAATCCCGAAAGTAAATCCAATGTGGAGAAGAATCGCGCTCCCGCCAAGGCGTCCAGCGATTCGTCCATCCGTGGGAGCGGGTATGCGTCGGCAACCGAAATTTTGTTAAGGCGCCGAAAATCAACGCAAAACCGCAACGAGCCGTCCTGCTTTTTAACCAGGACGATCGGCGCTCCCCAAGGGCTGGTGGAAGGAGAAATGATGTCGGCGGCTAACATGTCATCAATAGCTGATTTGACATGGTCCTTTTCGGCGGGACTTAACCGAAACGGATTCTGGCGTATTGGCGCGCTGTCACCCGTATCAATATGGTGACGCAGCAGATGAGTGCAACCCAAATCGTATTTGTCCCGACAGAAAACGTCGGAAAATTCCCGCAGTAGCGTTTTAAGCTGTTGACGCTCTGAATTTGTCAGGTCCGTCGATCCCGCACAAAGCGCCTCGAGCCACCCTTCATCGCTGTCCGAATGTGGTCGCGGCGCAGGGACAGCACTCACGTGATTCGCGACGGGTTCCTCACAGGGCACCGGCGTCGCGTGAGCAAGCACGGTCCCCTGCGGGACCACCACCGTCTGCGAGCCCAAATTGAGGACCGCGATGAAGGGGTCTCCGTCCCCTCTTACTATGGTCTGGGCCGGAAGTAAATGAGGTCCACTAACCCCGGCCCTAGATGGCCCCAGCAGAACCCCTTGGGCCCCAATGCTCTTAGCGAAGGGCCGCCGAAGTTTCAAAGGAACCAACATTTGTGCCCCCGGAGGAACGCGCACCGTTCTATCTACAAACGCCGGCACCGTTGCGAACGCCGTCCGACTCGTACCGGGGGATGGCAGAAACGCCACGCGTCGGCCCGACGGGAGCTCAATGCATCCCTGGTCGATTAATATCCTAATCGGCATTTTGGCCAGGAAGTCCGTCCCCAGCAGGCACGGAACCGCCAGCGAGGAGGAAACAAAAATCGGCCCAGACAATTTAATATCCCCGATACAAATTAGGGCTCGAATCTGTCCGATGATGCCAAGTGAGCCCCCGTTAGCAGCAAAGAATGGCACGTTAACAGGCATCAAAGGACGGCTCTGGGCAGGGAGAATATTGTAAATTAACTCCGAAATAATGGTTGCTGATGCTCCCGTATCGACCAGGATGCGCACCTCGACCCCGTCGATGTGCCCCACAACAGCCGACGACCCCGACGACGCGGCTACAACACGATGGGCCAACACGGACCACTGGCTGGGTTCAATCTGAGTACCCAAAGCGGTGCGTGTTGGTGCGATGGTGCACGATATTGGCCCCCCAATCGGTGCGGTGTATGAGTGTGTGGCGGGTGTGTGCGTGGGCCAAACATGTGAGGTGCCGCGACTCGCCGGGTTATGATGATGGAGCTTGGGAAGAGGGCCGGCGTCCCGTCGAAGTGTCGTCCTGCGCTGCCGAGGAGAGCGGCACCCCGAGGCGACATGGCCGCGGATGCCGCAGTTGTAGCAGCGCGGGAGCGCTGGTGACGACGACGGATGATCGGGATGGCTCGAGCCGCCCCGGTCCGCCCGTACTCCCGCTCCCTGCCGCCGTTGATGGTCGATGGCGCAGATCTCCTCCGCCGGGAGGGTGGCTGCGGCCACGGTACGCCCGCTCGCCGCCTTGCTGGCCTTGCGTCGTTGCGCGAGCAGGTTTGCGTGGAGGAGTCGTGCTGCTTGGAGGGAGCACATCTCCGCGTCGTCCTGTGTGACGATGACGATCTCCAAGTCGTCCGCCAGCAGGAGTATCTTCTCTGTAACCATGGCGTCGACACCTTCGTTGTCCATCCGTGGAAAGGCCGCCTTTGCCAGTGCCAGGAGGCTTGTGCGGTACGCCAGAGGCGACTCCTTTGCCCCCCGCTGGCGATCGTAGAAGAGTTGGCGACAGTCTGACGGCGGACCGTAAACTGCAGCCAGCACCTGCATCGCCGTCTGCAGCGTAGAGCGCCTCTCCTTCGGTGCCGATGTTAAAGTGGCGAGGGCGTCGCTGTCGAGGAGTGCTGGCAGCGCGCGGAGAGCCTCGGCGTCCGTCCACTTCGCCATCTCCTGGTGAGCGAGGAAGCGCCGCTGGAAGCCGCCCCAGTCGCCTTCCTCACCCACAAATTCTTTGAGTGGAGGCAGTCGCTGATGTAGCGCAGCGGCTGCCGCAGAAGGTCGCCCTTCCTCGTCCCCCTCACCCGGCTCTGCTTCGGCGCACGACCGATGGCATCGCCGGTCGCACCCGTGGTGATGTCCCGTCCGTTGGCGATGACGCGGCAGGTACTGTATGCCCGCCGTTGGACGCGATGCTCAGGCCGGCCACGCCCTCAACTGCAGCTGCGGTGATGGCGGGATTTTCAAATTGGTGTTCCGCCGAAATGGCGGGAAGGCGCTGTGGTCGTCGGCTTTCGTCGCCCCGTGGCGGTCCAGCAGCCCCCAGCTGAGTGATGTGGTCCAGCATGCTGGCAGCGGCGTGCAGCAGCTCCATGAGCTTGGCGTGTGCCTGCCTCAGCCCCTCTGCCGACACCTCTCCACCCTCCTGTTGCTGCGGCGTAGCCGTATCTGGCCCCGACTGCTCCGTGCTCTCTTCACCTGTCCCGGGCTCTCCGACTGCAGCGGTGTCCTCCGCCCCCGGTATCCTGACCCGAGCTGACCGGCGCGTGTCCATGTTCATAGATTTTTACTTCTGACACCAGATGTAATACCGTTGAGGACTCTTGGACACCCGGGGTTGAGGCACACGTATTTATTCCGCAACAGTTGTCACAACCGCGGACATACAATACTGGAGGGGGTATCGGCCCCCTCACCCGGCTAGCTGGGAATACACTGCTAGCTATCTCTGACCTACCTCCTAGTCCTCCACTAACGGGCTAGGGGAGGCTGTCTGGCCCGACACTGGTAAGTCGGGCTACGGTACCCGGAGTCCCAGAGCACTAGCTCTGGTTCTCGGGACCACGCCGCTGGCTCGGTCCTGCGCGGCCCTGACAAGGGCGGCGTCCCAGGGGAGTCCAGGGCTCTAGCTAGACGATCTTCGGTCTTCACTCGTTTAGCTTTAACATTCTGCCCCGAGCCCTCTGACACATCCCCCTTTATAGTCAACCCCCGCTGAGGGGTGGGGCCCCGGGCTGCCTGGTGCGGACGTCGTTGAGAGCACCCCCCCCGTGCACTCACGTAGCCCCGCCCACTGTGTTTGTTTTCCATAAGCTGCCATGCATAACGGCTCTCTCTCTAACACCCCTACACATACAATAGAGTCAGTAGTATCTGCACACATTGGGGGGGGGGCGGGAGAGAAGAGGACATCAGTGGGGGTGACAGGCGAGGAGCGAACCGCTGAGAAGTCCTCCGTAGGAGTCAGAATAAGATGGGCGTAAGCCGCCGAAATTTTAGTTTTTAATAAATCTACATTTATCGTCATATAAATTGCAGTTTCACCCTCTAAATAGTCGGTGATACTGTAAATCTAAACGTACATTACAGCTTCATATTCTTGGTTCTTTCGGCAAAGTCACGTAGAAGGGAAATAATAAAATAATAGAAATATAAAACAATAAAAATTCTCACGACGTTTCGACTGCAACATCAGGTGTGAAATCCACAGCAAAATTTTCTTGCTGTGGATTTCACACCTGATGATGATTGCTTGTGTTGCAGTCGAAACGTCATGATAATGTTTATTGTTTTATATTTATATTATTTTATTATTTCCCTTCTACGTGACTTTACCGAAAAAACCAAGAATATGAATCCCTGCAGTCACGAAATCTTTAAATCGAAATGTACACTACAGCTTCATTTACACAAGGGATGTCAGGGTGGTGGCACAGTGGTAACACTTGTGCCTCACAGCAAGAAGTTCCTGGGTTCGATTCCAGACTAAGGCGCCTTTCTGTGAGGAGTTTGTATCTGCTCTCTCCCCCTGTTCTGCATGGGTTTTCTCCAGGATCTTCGGTTTCCATCCTATAGCTCAAAAAAACGTACGAGATACAAAAACATCCCAAAGTTGAAAAATTACCTAATTGGGATTACACACAGAAACATCTCCCCTACTGCAAAAACTTGGCAGGACCCTCCTGAAATATAGTCTTGACACTCGGTTCAACCTTGCTGGATAAAGAAGCATGATACAAAATATAACATAAGATGGCTGCATTAGATGTGTATCCTATCATTCACATTAATGTTGCCCACCCTGACGTACTGGGGCAGCCATACACTGCATTGTCATGACGTTCCACAGCTGTCCACAGCTTTCCACAGCTGTCGTGTGACGTTGCTCTTGCTCTGCAGGTTTTCACTGACCCAGAGAAAGCAGGGCAATGGAAGGCTGCAGTCCGCTACATCAAAGACATCTGGAACCGTATCGACATGCTGGCCTTACTTCTCTTCACAATCGGAGTCATATGCAGGTGGGACGAACCAACGACGTGTGCGGCTTACTCTGTACAATTAAACTCACGATGCGGACGCATTTATGCTCTTATTGTGCAGGGAAGAGCGACGTAAGTCGATTGCGGGGCCGATTACAATTTTTCAAGGTCACCAAAAAATGTGTGCACCAGGGGAGTTTTTATCTTCCCGTGCATATATGGTGTTTTAAACCTCTCATTGGCCACCGCTTATCTGAAACGTTCGTGATAACGTGATATGTTTCTTGGTTTGCTCTTTATCTGTCAAACAGTATTTTATCACTTGAGTTTGTTTTGAATGGCACATAACAGAAATATTTATTTATCCATGAGACCCTTTTTGCCGGTATCAAAATGATGAAAAATAATAGGCTTTACCCTTTCCGGAAAAAATTGCAGTTGTTCGCCTTTTGGCGTTTTTCTCCAGTCTAACACTGGTGAGAAAAGGCCATAAAGGAGCCTGTCCCTGGTGTAGGCCAATCAGTTTCAAAGACAATGCATACATTATTATTAAAGCGCTTTTTTGGCATGGTTTATCACACGCATGATGTGTGGTTAATGCAGGCGTGATGCCTTGCAATAGGTGTGTTTATTTAGTAGTTGAACATCTTAACATCTCCCATATTATTGTCGGAAAGGGTAAAGCCTATTCTTTTTTCATCAAAGAGATTTTAGCACGCAAGTTTTCAGAGCCAATGTTTGATTCGTAATTAATTTTTGGGGTTAGGCCGTGTAATGATCCGGTCAAATCTGTGTCGTTTAACGAGGCACCAATTACGATGGTTTCATGTCTTGCCTTATACACAGGCAGCTAGGAGTGTCTTATGTAGAACATTCTCACGGCACATAATCACTCATGCCCAAGATAATCGATTCAAAAACCCAATACCTCAAAAGAATGACTCCAAATAATTCCCGTCACAGCAACCATTGGCAGAATGGTTTTTATACCTTGCAACCATCTCTCTTAGTGCCGAGTTTTAAACCGTTTATTTTGAGTTTCCAGCACATAAATGATTAGGGAAATTGATAATTAATCAAATTGTACTCAATGAGGTCGACCTGTATGCCTTAGCCATGGCACGTGTATTGGTGTTACAGGCTCATCCCGAACAGCATCAACGAATCGACATTCCAGGCTGGCCGCTCCGTGCTCTGTGTGGATTACATGGTCTTCTGTCTCCGCTTGATGCACATCTTCACCGTCAACAAAACCCTAGGGCCGAAGATCATCATTGTCAAACGCATGGTGGGTGCAGTACTAGGCCGGTTAAACTAAACTAAAACAAAATTTTTTTTATTTTATTTTACCAGGTCAGGCCCACTGAGCTATGTAGCTCTTTTTCAGAAGCGACCTGACAACAAACGATAGTTCAACAAAGGGGCTCATCATGTGGATATTTATTGCAGCCAAATAATCTAAACACCTGGAGAAAAATCCACCGGACCACAGGGAGAACATGCAAACTCCAAATATACAGGTGTCTAACGATCGAACCTATGTACTCCTGTATACGAGGTGAGGTAGTTAATATATTGCCACCGTGGTGCCCATTCATGTTACTCATGAACGGAATGGTTGATCAAAATCAAATAAATGCGCCATATGTGCGCATGCACAATTTATACTTTTCGTTATCAGATTTCATTTTCCAAAAGCACTCCATCGTGCTCTCGCTCACCTCTTCATTTTTATAATTTTGATCTCAGCTTGTTTTCAACAGTAGATATACAGTAATTATCGGTTGAGATTTCCTGACGTATCGCTCCAACAGTTGTTTTTTATTTGTGTAGATAACTCATTGCACATGGCGTTTGTTTTTGTTCCTATTTATCGTTATCCCCACTCTGCTACCTTTTTGTTTAGTTATTACATAATTTCCTGCAGACAGCGCAGCGGGGTAGTTGGTGCAGTGGTGACACTTGTGCCTCCACAGCAAGAAGAACCTGGGTTCTATTCCTGACACAGTTGTCATTCCTATGTGCAGTTTGTATGTTCTCTCCCTTTTCGCCATGGGTTTCCTTCGGGTTTGCCAGTATCCTCCCATTGCTAAAAACACCACTGACAATGTAACTGGTGTTGGCTAAAACACCCCAATGCTGAAAAAATACTTGATTGAGATTAGGCATTAACAACATCGCACTCTATGTGAAAAAATTGGTAGGACCCTCCTGAAAAAGAGTAAATCAGTGAGGCTGGGTAAACAAGGGTTGTAGTAGTACAAGGATGGAACGTTTCAAAAAGAACATGGAAAAGCCTCGAATTATTTGCATCTGGGTGTTTTTTGTTTCGTATTAAACATCCCACCTTAGGTAAAGGATATCTTCTTCTTCCTGTTCCTGCTGGGCGTGTGGGTGGTGGCCTACGGAGTGGCCACTCAGGGGATTCTCATCCTCAACGAGCAGCGGCTGGATTGGATCTTTCGTGGAGTCGTCTATCAGCCCTACCTGCTCATCTTCGGACAGTTCCCCACCAGGGTTGACAGTACGTGCAGCATCCACGTTGTATGTTGTATAACTTCTTTCACACTGCACGTACCCAACCGCGGTAATCGGTTGGTGCAAGTGCAGGACAACAAACTAAACACAAGAAGCAGTTCCAGAGAAAAAACATTTAAGTCTAAATTATTTAAATGTGCATTGCTACAAGTGGCTTCCTGGATATGATGCCTTCTCCTCTGGCCCAGTTTGGACGAGGGCTACTGCAAAGGAGTCCAGAGAAGATGTGGAGATTTAGGCCAATCTTTGGAATGGGAATGGAGCAGCCCAGCCAATGACCAGAGGTCCGTCCATCCCTCTTGAGAGATTCTAAAGATTTGTACAATTTGTATAACACACTGTTCAAGTAGCAAGAAAGTGCTTGTGGGAATCCCTGAGGCGTAAGCCCCTTTAGGATCAAGTAATGCGGAAGGATCTACAGCCAATACAAGTCATACGATTCTTCATAAATGATGATACTAAAGGATGTAACAAGGCCTGGAGACGTGTCAGAAGAATTCGAATAGACACAGGGCTCTGGGCAGTGTCATTTGTTTTACTACATTTGAACGACCAATGAGATGCAGCTCCAGAGAGTTCCACTGATATGGAGAGTTAATTATTCCGATTTAGACTCTTTGAGACTAGAAATACAAACCCCAATGTGTTTCATGGATGTCTAGTTCCATCAGATTGGGCACCAGCCTTGGTCTAATTTATGCAGAGGGATTACCACCGAACTAATGACTCACGAGCATTGAGCTTGTACTCTAAGGCCTGGCCAAAGTCACTGATGACCTCCAACAAACTCGGTATAGACCGGTCTGGCTCCATGAGCATTAACAGTGTGTGATGAACGTCGAGTAGTGCCGCGTGTGACCTTTTGGTTAGAAGTTAGGCCATAGTTTTTCATGTATATAGCGAGTCCGTGCTTAGCATGGGGGTTGCGTTCCTGAGAATTGCCGCGTAAAGTGAATGTGTTAAGTGGGGGGAGCGATTTTCCTGTAAGAAATAACAGTGAAGGTAGGGGTGCCATTCCATTGTTGTTTTTATTTGACAGTACATTTTTTTTACAAGTTTCGTTTTACATGTTTTGTGTTGATATAGTATTTCTAAAATGACGCTATGTGTAACACTAATTTATTTAAATATAAAGTTAGTGAGGGAGAGATGGCGGGTAAAAAAATCGCTAGTACTGCAGTACCAGCTTCCAGCATCACCAAACAACGCTGCCAACACCCATGTCGCTCAGAAAAGTAGTCTAACACGCGCTAGACTTGCGTTATAGCTAGTAGTCCATCACACGCTAGACTCTCGTTATAGCGGGTGCGGTGCACGTTAAGCTAAAAACATTACATAAAAGAAAACTTTGTGAAAGTGGAAACGCAGGGATTTAGTGTACTTTAAATCACATCAGATGGTCGCATAAACAGAAGGGGCAGAGGGGGTGAGGGATAACTGATGTCATTGCGTCGTGCTCCTACTTAGCAGAAACAAATCAGAAGTCGACTAACAAGCATCGCTCATGGTGAGCCTGGCAGGTTTGAAGATTTTGGCATGGGAGCATTAATCTCTAATGGCCCCCGAAAAGCCAAAATAGGACAAAACTCCCAAAAGGAAGGGGCCATTCCACCCAATCAGAGGCATTCTCTTCATCCCTCAAGATAGCTACTTGGCCGTCTCTGCATGGTCAATATTTTTACATCAGTAAAACATCCTCAGCATTGTTAGGGATGTCATGGGTGAGAGAAATGTAACTCTTGTTATTGTGTTCATTATTTTCCACGATACACAGAAGGTTTCACGAAACAGTTCAATTCGTTTCTAAACTATTCATAAAATAATAATTTACAGCACTGTGTCAATGCATTGCTGAATGAAGGCTTCCCCAGCCCCTGATAGTCATGGGGGTTGTTCGACCATACTTGACCGTGCTGGTCAGTGTGGATTGAGGGAGGCTGGGGCAGGACAGGTTAAGATGTCTCTTTCCGCCTGCGGGAGCAAGCAGTCAGGAAACAAACTCGGGTGGGCCAGGTTCACAGTGCAGTGCGCTATACACCTCGCCACCACTCCACCCCGTACAATATAGCGGCGTTTAATTTAATTTAATACAACAAATCCACGTAAAAATGTGCACGCATGTGAAAATGTATCAAATGTCTTGACGCTTTCTAAAAGCGGTCGCGAGCGCCGTTAGAGGGGAGAGAACGTCTTTGCTGTCCGTTAGCCGTGTCTCGAACGCGAATCTCACTCTGTGAGCGATGACTTCTCAGGTACCACGTTTGACACCACGTCGTGCACGAACAACGGCATTAACACCAGCCAGCCCAGGTGTCCGGTGCTGGGCGTAGACTGGCTCACCATCCTGCTCACCTGCCTCTACCTGCTGTTTGCCAACATCCTGCTGCTCAACCTGCTGATCGCCATGTTCAAGTACGCTACAGTTTATTGGCTCAAGTGTTTCTCTGCCTGCTGCCAAATTGACTTTTTTTTTAAACGACACTCATACATTCTCTTCTCCTATAACGCGGTTGTTGCGTTTCTGAAGAAACATCGCTATATAATAATCATTGATTCCGTTTAACACGTAGGCTTTCGCGACGAATATCATCCATAATATAGGTTTTTGGTTTAGATCGCGTAGAATCAATTAATCATTAATTCATTCATTAAATAAAAAATGAAATGAGTGAAAATACATGTTACAGTGTTAGTCGCTAAGCCACTCATTGTAATCAACAAAGCAACATCCCGCCCTGTGTGATGTTACGCCGAGGCAGCCGCACAACCACTTGTTCCTACTCGCGTGATGTAGTTATGATCACCCGATTGCGTTATCTCATCTAAGATATTATATAGCGCTTTCGTCAAAGCGCTTTTAATGCCACAGAACGGTTCTCATTTTATCTACCCTGAATGAATAATGGGTTTAATCAACCCCATACCAGTTGGTGCTGAAGCAGAGAGCCTGCACGTTACACGCGCATCCATGTCAACGGCGCACAGTAGATGGTACGGGACGTAAGGTTCTTAGGTTCACGGTGGGGGTAGTAATTTGATAACCGGCTATTAGCAGTGGCGGTGGAGCAAGGCATAAGCAAATTAAGCAAAGGCGTAGGGCCCCAAGGAGCTCACGGGACCCCAGACTGAGCAAAGCATGGAGTAGCGGTGCACGATAAATCAGCTCAGCTCAAATGTGATTTTGATGACCTCGTTTAGATGCGAGTAAAGCAACTCGAACACTCAACACGTGTTTAAACATCCACGCTGAGCTCTGTCCGTTCGCTGTCCGTCACGGGTTGCAGGGCATGATGTACGTATGCACATATGTCTTTCGCACCGTACGTAGCCAACCCTGCTAATCGGAGGCGCGGGGAAACGCCCGTGAAGATGATTTAGTATGAATGCAAGTTTAGGATGAAGTTGTGTTGCCGTTAGGAAGTCGCGTTGTTTCCAAGCAGCCAAATTGGAGAACACAAACCAGCACTAGAGAGCCGTTCCTCGACGTGGTATTGGCCAAACATCGAAATTCTGAAAAATTACCTGCAAATTACTCAATTGGGATCACACACAGGAGCAGCAACATCGCCCCCTACCATGTAAAACTTGGCAGGACCCTCCTGAAGAGGAGACTTGAGGCTTAGCGAGGCTTCCTGGGTAAACAAGCGTAGGTGATGACAATGATAATATGCATTAAGTTGAGATATACAAAGCAATTGGGATGGTGCTCACACATGCAACTGGTAAGCACGTATCTTGGTCATAAAAGGCTATTGTAAGTCATCAGCTGACGAATAGTTTCGTGCCTGAGCAGGAGTGGATGTCCTTGTCACGTTGTAGCTACACCTTCCAGTTGGTGCAGGACAACACGGACACCATCTGGAAGTTCCAGCGGTACGAGTTGGTGAACGAGTACCACAGCCGGCCCTCCCTGGCACCGCCGCTCATCGTCTTCAGCCACGTCTACTTATTTGTGAGACGGTTCATCCTCAAGAAGCCCCAACACAAGCACGAGGACTTCAGTGAGACTTCCTTCCCCCTGGTTTACTTCGCGTGATGGCTACCCACTGTCGCGTACACCTTGATTGCACAAGAGCTTCTCTCTCCCTGTGTGCCATGTAATTTCTAAAAAATGTCGGCGATCGTGGCCTTGCTTGGCTCTGTCCATGATACTTCCTCAAGAACTTGGCATCAGATACTCCGCCCAGTTGCATCCAATTGTTCAAATTGCTTTTGTGCTTAATTTGCTTCAAAGATACTGTTAAAAGTATACAATTCCACATTGGTGTAATAGTTATTGCTGCGGCATATACTTTTTCATGAACGAGCATTGTAGCATACAATAACCTTTTAATACATTTCCATGGTTTTATAGACAAAATTATTGTGAATATATATTAATAATGTGTTTCGCTTGTAGCAATCCTACAACATGGGAATGCTAGTATTGCAACTTTGGCAACTTTTATTTTTAATTATTATTATTATCACTACCCTGCTTTACCCCGGGAAATCCTCACCAAGTCTCAACTCTTTTTCAGGAGGGTCAAGTTTTATTTTCTGTAGTGAGTGATGTTTGCTGCTGTGCGTCATCCATTTTTCAGTATTGGGATATGTGGCCAATGCCAGTTACATTGTATGTTGTTTTTTTAGCTATGGCAGGAAACCCATGCAGAACAGGGGGAGAGAGAACATACAAACTCCACACAGAAAGGCACCCGTGCCAGGAATCGAACCCAGGGCTTCTTGCTGTGAGGAGTGTGTTGGCACTGTGCTACTATGCTGCCCAAAAGTTACAATACTTTTTTCCGATCAGAGCCTACATTGGGAAATTTGGAAAAAAAATGTGCAAAATTATTATTTTAAGTGGTGCAGTGAGTCCTATAAATCCTCAGAATAATTTAAATTTAATGCAGACTCTCTCCCACCAACATGGTGAGTCACAGAATTCACTAGACTCGCCTCCGACCTACAGCATCGCCATTCCATTATGCCTGCTTTAAAACAAAAACACTCATTTACAAATTAATATAACATGCCAAGCAAGGACCCGCATAAGAATTCTTGAGGATTTGGTGAGGATTTCCCTGGGAAAGGTTTCAAATGTTAACCCATCCCTTGTTTTCCCCAAAATCTTACAAAGCAACACAAGGATTGCGAGCGAGGCAGTCGCAATGAGAGTTCATTCCACGTGTTCCCCCCAGAGAAGGGTTTCAGTGAGTCAGAGGAGCGCGAGTTTCTGGCATGGGAGAGCATCATGCGGGAGAGCTACGTGGCGAGCCAGCTCACCGAGAAGAGCCAGAGACTGGAGGAGAGGATTAAGTCGACGGCAGAGAAGTGAGTTCCCCACGGACAATTTAGCATTCAATAGTACCGCCGTTGTATGGAGCCTACGCCAGTAATGGGCAACCTGCGTCCCGCGGGTCAGATGCGACCCGTGGAGTCCCTCGTGGTGACCTGGTCGAGGTGTGTCTCTTTCACAGTTAATTTCCGTGAAGCGTTTGAAGGTGGGATTACGTACAAGGTGTCTGCAATGCCCTATCACTCCTGGGAAGCATACGTTTGTGTTGGGCTTAGCCGTGCTTGCTTTTTCTCACACAACAGGGAGATGCAAGCGCCTATATCTCAGAGTCAGAATGGTGCAGTGTTATGCTTTGTCACAACAATGATGGGCGAGCTGTAAGCTAAAGTTGAACACTGCGACGGTGTGACATTTGTATAAGTGAGTACACAAACACGATTTCAAGCTTGTGGCCTACTGAATTGAAGGAGGGACGCTCATGTCACCCACCGACTCGTCTGGGTTGCCCATCACTGGCCTACGGTATCCTCCTCCTCCCGTGGTGCTCTGCCTTAACGATGGGACCCTGGCTGCCATCTTCTCAGCCCTCGTCTGTCCCCTGCCCTCCTCTTCACTTCCACAAACGATCCTTCAGCTCCTACAACGTACTCATCCACAGCTTTCTCTTACCCCTTGTTATAAGTAACATCTAATTGCATATAAACGGCGAGCAACAGAATATTATTTAATGTAAATTGTAATAGCTTAGCCCTTTCCAGTTCTGAGATATTTACAAGTTGTAATGTGGGTCCCGTTTACCGCTCTTTCTCTCCCCCGGCCGCCGCGGGGTGGATTTCCACACAGCTCTCTCATCGACATGCTAGTTTCTCTGCTCCAGCGGACCCACCTCTCTCTCTGCCCCCCCTCTCTTTCTATTTAAGGCCTCGACACAGAGGCGTTGGATCTCTGTGTGTCTATGTTGTGTCTCTGTCTCTGTGTTGTCTCTCTCTGCTTGTGTTTCTGTCTGTGTGTCTCTGTGTCTGTGTTTTGTCTCTCTCTCAAATTTAGCAATCTTTGGAAGAACGTAATCAACCAGGTAAGGTGCTGACTGTTGTGTTAGCCGACTCTGTATTGCATTGTATTTCTAAGTTCACTAGGTTTGTTTTCTACCTGATGACGATTGCTTGTGTTGCAATCGAAACGTCGTATTCTATTATTTTATTTATTTTATTTCTACGTGACTTTACCCAAAGAACCAAATAATATGATAAAAGTTTGTTATAAAATACGTAACCTATTACTATGTGAGAGGTTTTGGACAGTTGTGAAATATGTCATGGTGGCATTGTTGTTGTTATTTTGGCATTAACTCCGGTCTGGCATGACACCAGGATGGACTCGGTGATGCAGTTCCTGGATGTTTCTGGGGAGGGCAGAACGGCTGCGTTGGAGGTCCGGCTCCATCAGATAGAAGAGAAGGTCAGTGGAAATGTTGTGGAATGTTGACCCTCCATGCCTGAATTAAATATAGGGGTGCATCAAAGAGCACTTTTACCCCTTAACAGGATCCTGAATACCTTATCACCTCCGGTTTACAAAGTTGGCTACATACGGTGAAAATGAAGTTCAACATACGGAAAGCTAAAACACACAATTATAGTATTTGGCTGCTATCATTTGTGCCCAGGTAGCTTCTAAAAAAGAGCTATATAGCTCAGTGGGCCTTACCTGATAAAAAAAGTTTAATTTTTTAGCCAATTTATGTAACTGGTATTGGCCAAACCTCCCAATGCTGAGATATCAGCAAACTACTCAATTGGGAGTACACATCGCAACATCGTCTCTTGCTGTCAAAACTTGGCAAGACCATCCTGAATAAACAAGCATAAGTGATGATAATTACACTATGTAACACAATTTCTGTTCCTGGGTAGTAAGTGTTATTTCGTAATTGCTTATGCCTAAAAAGTATAGAAAATGGCTATTATTCCCCACAAACTTTGCTTTTGTGACCAGGACAGTGATATTTAGAAATTTACATAACTTCAATGAGAAAACGGGCGAATTTGTGTCTTTTCGTTCACATAAAGTCAGAAAACAACAACATTTGAATCAAAATTAACATGTATTTATACTAAAGTAATACAAAAATGACTACAAAATATTTAAAAGTGAGTAGATTTTCCAGATTTACGATTATACTGTAAATCACTTTCATGAATCAGCCCCCAAATGTAGTCTCCCATCATGTTCTCGTTATCCTGTCCTTGGTAGCGGCGTTCAAAGTCCAGTATATCCGGTGGAAGAGCTCGCCTTGCTCCTCCGAGTACGCTCCTATGTTCTCCTTGAATTTATCAAGAGGGACATCCTACAGCCCATTGTGCCGTAGTTCTTCACCAGAATCTGAACCAGCTCCACATAGTTTTCGACCTTGTGATTGCCCAGGAAGCCACAAATCACTGCGACAAAGCTATTCCAAGCCACTTTCTCCTTACTAGTGAGCTTCTTGTGGAATTCATTGCACTCCAGGATGTTCTTTATCTATGGTCCGACGAAGACACCGGCTTTGACCTTTGCCTCAAACAGCTTAGGGAATAAGTCTTGAAGGTACTTGAAGGCTGCCGACTCCTTATCTACAGCTCTGACAATTTGTTTCATAAGGCCCATGTGATGTGCAGTGGTAGCATCAGCACCTTCCGGGGGTCCACCAGTGGCTCCCACTTGGCGTTGTTCCTTCCCACAGAGAACTCGGTCCACTGTGGCCAGTCCCACCTGTGGTAGTGCGCCTTGGTGTTCCTGCTGTCCCAAAGACAAAGATAACAGAGAAACTTGGTAAAACCGCCTTGGAGAGCCATCAGGAATTCCACTATTTTGATGTCTCCGATGACCTCCCAGCCGTACTCATCATACTTCACGGCGTCCAGCAAGGTCTTGATGCTGTTGTAACCTCTTTGAGGTGCACCGTGTGAGCCAGGAGAAGAGACGGGTACTTGTTACCATTATGGAGCAAGCACGGCTTTGAGGCTCCTGGATGAGCTGTCAATGAAGAGGCGCCACTCATTTTGGTTACAGGCGATTCCGATTGCCTCGAACAGACTGGTCACATTATGGCAGAAGCAGAGCCCATCCTGATGGATGACGAAGCTGCAAAAAGGTTGATGATGCTTGCTCTGATCTGCGACTTGCACACTTTCATCCAACAAGTTCCATTGCTTGAGCCTAGATGTCAAAAGCTCGGCATTGGACTTGGTGAGACCAAAATCTCTGATCAAGTCGTTGAGGTCTTTTTAGTTGGGGTAGTATGAATTTCTCTTCTCAGCTCCACCTCTGAAATTGTTATCTGGATGTACAATGTCTTATTCGCTCTCTGACTTGCTGCTCTCTTCTAAAGACGGCCGCTCTCTCTCTGGAGGAGTGGGTAGGGGGAGCTCATGGCAGTGTGGCACCGGGCGATGAGTGAAGGAAGGTCCGGATACGTGATAGCAGGTGCATTCTTGCCAGTCCGACGTTTGGAAGGGTCCACCATACAGAAGTAGCAGTTGCTTGAGTGGTCAGTGGGTTCCCGCCAAATTCTTAAGATAGCGAACTTCATGGCTTTCTTTTCCCCTCTGTACCATCCTACAAAAATACATTTATTTCACCCATGATTAATGTGTCAGATTCTTGGAACATTTTTTATATATGATATATTTTTTCAATAGCATTGAAAATTTAAAAACATTTTTAAATTAAAAACTTTTACAATTTTTTTTTATAACATAAAATTCTGAGCAACAATTGTCCATCTTACCTTCCAGAGTTTTTTTGCATTGTTTGCAGGTGAAATGAGGTGCCCAGGGTTTGTCTTGATCCCCGACAGGCATGCCGAAATATGCCTTGTAGGCCTCACACATCTTAACAGAGTACTTTTTCGCTCTTGTCTTGATAAATTAGCCGCAGACATAGCAAAATGCGTCTGCCGGATGCTTTCAGCCACTTGATGCCATCTAAAAAAATTGCAGATATGTATCCACTTGGGCAGCTGGAGCTAAACTGAACGGTAGGCTTAAGGCCCTGTATTTATACTACTATTTATATTACTGGACAGTTCTAGAATGTTCTAGAAGTTACTTCAAGTTTACTCAGCAGTGAATCTATTTTGATTGTTCTAGAAAATAGGTAAATAAAATAATATCACTGTCCTGGTCACCAAAGCAAAGTTTGTGGGGAATAATAGCCATTTTCTGTACTTTTGAGGCATAAGCAATTAGGAAATAACACGTACTACCCAGGAACAAAAAAAATGTGTTACACAGTGTTATTATTATACATTTGGCACATGCGAATTAGTCTACTGATGATCGTTGATTGGATTGGTAATGAAGTTTTTCCCATGCAGTAAGGTGGTGTGTAGTCTCATGGGGGTGTTAAATGCAAGAAAAGGGAGGATATTCGTGACTTCTTGTCGTGAGTTGACCACTCGTTTAACCAAGAAAGAGCAGGTTGGGGAAACACAAGCGGAGTGGTGAGACAATTGCAGGGTAGATGTTTGTGGAAATGACGCATTTGCAGGTTGTTGGGGAATCTATAAGATGTACGTTTGGCTGGAAGGTGTACGATGTACGTTGTGCACCTCTAATTACCACGGTTGGCTACATAGGGTGCGAAATAATTTCAACATACATACATTGCCTGTCTTTGTTAAATCGGTCGTTAATTGAGCAGATGCCTGTATCATTCCAGGACTGTCAAAACAGTCTTTGGTGGTAATTTCTGAGTAAGGGGTGAAGCCAGACTGTGGAGTGCCCAGGGTTTGTGCAGTTTTTCAGATGCTTAATGTCTGGGATAATGTAGAGAAGGTGGTTAGGGAGCAGTCTGTAGGAGTTTCTGGAATGAGATGCTAAAAAGACAAAGGGACCAGTTGAACTAGACCTGACTCCCATATTTTCTGTGTTGTTTTTCAAGAGGTGAGATACCACTCAAGGGACTTGTATTGGCATCATCATACGAGCACAGACCGATAAATATCACCACTGCTGCTATTGACACTCGTATGACAGAGACATTGTGGGCTAATGTTTCTGGCTATTGTTTCTCTTCTTGCCTGTGCTGTATTATAGAGATGTAATTGATCGTTTTCAGCATTCCATAACTGACTGACATCAAATGTTCCTTTCCACATAGCATTTCATGCTCGATATAAATTGTTTTATTAATCACAGAGAAGTGCACGACCATTCCAGACTTTCCATTCTTTAGTTTGGCAAAACATTCCATTGATTGATTCTAAATGTTTACCCTTAACGGCTCAATCTCATCTAATTGTATATTTACAGACCACCTTCAACTCAAGATGCCTGACTTAGTTAAAAAAAACGGTGACATGCAAGAAGTGAGGAATAGTGAGCTGCATGACTCAAAGTGTCAAAAATGTAGTTCTAAATTGAGCGAATGATGTTCTGAACTTGTGAAAACTGTTGTTGTTTTTGTCTGTGTTTGCACCAGCTGGGTATAACAGTTGATGCGCTCGATTGGATCACCAAGGCTCTCTGTGAAAAAGGCATTGGCACCAAGGAGACGAGGCCTGCCCTCAAGTGTAAGCCCTGCATTATACAAACAACTGCATCGCCCCTAGAGCAGTGGTGGGCCAACTTGCGTCCTGTGCCGCCCTCGTAGTGGTGCTGGTCTCGGTGTCTCTAGGGTGATGTGTGGGGTCATGGCGAGATGCACAAGCACGGTGTCATGCTTGCGGCCCACTGAGGTGAAGGAGGTCCACCCATGTGGCCCATAAACTCCTCTGCAGTTGCCCATCGCTGCCCTATAACATGCAAACAAACACTGGGACATTCGCAAACTCATGTACACAAGTTGTTTATAATATTAAGGTCACGATTTCTTACGGTTTTTCAATGCAAGTGTCTTGGATTCAGCAAGCAGCTGTATCCACGAAGCGAGATTGTGAGGCTAAAATACGGTCACGGTTGATTAGTGACTTGTTAACATGAAATAACTTCCCTCATATCTATGGGACTCTATTTGCTGGTATCAAGATGATGTATTATTGCCGGAAAGGGTAACACCTATTCCCGCACAGTGAATGCATAGTTGGCTTGAGTATACAGGGGCCAATTTACAGTTCATTTGCTGGAAAGGTCCGATTTTTGGCAAAATTGCTGATGTTTCCAGGAGCAGTGGGACAAATCACCGAGTGAATGTGTTTTTGGCGTTTAGTGAATGCGGTACAGTGCAGCATATACAATTGCTCCATTCAGTTTCAGTTAAGCATTCATTCCAAGTACTCGAATATTATGATTGTTGAATAATACTTTGAGGTTGTTTTTCCCAATTTTAATGGAATTTTTAATTTGTATTTTATGGCAGAAATCCCTACATTTGGTTTCTCGTTGAAGGTGTGAACTTTCGGTTGCTGCAGTGCAAAATGCCCTCCAAACGTGAATTTCATGCTGCCAGCCAGTGGGATGCTATACTCGTTTATAACCCTACCTTTTCCACATAACTGTATGGAGTAGGATTTTGAATACTGCAGGCACAATATATTACTTTACTATTATCTAGCATCATAAAAAATAAAATCGCCAGAATGAGTGCCATTTGCATTGTCACTCTGGATTCCTTTTGTTGTTATTATTATGAAGTTTGTTTACGCAGGAAACCTTCACTGAGTCGAAAGACTCATTTTCAGGAGGGTCCTGGCAAGTTTTTGCAGGAGAGGGGTGATGATTTTGCTGCTGTTTGTGTGATTCCAGTTGAGTAATTTTCAGAGAATGTTTCAGCATTGGGATGTTTTCTTTGACCTTTTTTTATTAAGTCCCTGGTGAAAAAAATAATAATGCGTTCTCATCGCTGGATTGTGTCGCGTGCGATGTGTGCTCTATCCACAGTTCTGACGTGGTGTGATCGTTAGCAACAGCAACAGGGCCAGGCACAATTCTTCATTTTAAAATAATTGCAATAAGTGAAGGAAAAATGCCAGCCGTACCGAGTTATTTTAAATGCAAGAAATGTGCGGTGGGAAAAGAAAAACAAAATTAGTCACGGGCCCTGACAAGTTGATGTGTTTTGTGATCACATGTTCCTCGCGTATACGCTGAGGCTAAATAACAGCCACAGAGCAGAGGCGCGGCCTCAGAGTTCCCTGTACCAAACGCGTGGGCAGCGCGACTCCACCATCTATGGTGAAATCTCGTGTAGCATTTGTTCCCCTGTGCGTTAATGATATAATTACTCCTTCACACCCCAGCGACTTCTGTCAGTGCTATCCGATCTCAGCCTGTCAGAGATAATACACCTGTATTGCTCCACTTTAAAATTGTTAAAATGAATTTCCTAGAAGAAAAAAAGTTTTACCATATGGTGCCTAACTTAATACGTTTACTTATGTTCTGCCTGAATGAAATTAGAATGCTTTCAACTTAAAATCAATTCCAATGTTTTTGTTATCATGTACATTAATAACAATATATAAACATGCACTCGTTTTGCATATAACATGAAACCATTTTATGAGCCATGGAAAAGTATCACATCTTATTAGTTCCATTGCAATGCCATGGATAGTCGATGTGTGTTACTATTGGTGATTCTGCTTTGATAAACTACCTATATAACGCAAACAGTTCACGTTTGGCATGTGATATTCATTTCACAAACTTTGCAAATGGATTATACTCGATTCCATCCAGGTGTCATTCATTTGAGAAGCCATTCCTGATGCAAGCACCGTTATGTTAGCTGTAGAAACTTTTTTGCACTAAAACGTACAAATTCTATCAAAGGAGAAATACAATGTGTCCATACAACAGTTACATAACTGATAGCGCTAAATAGGCAAAGATTTTGTGTGCTAAGAACATCAATTGAGAGACCCCATAGCTGGCGAATGGTGCTGAAAGCCCCGCCGTACCGTGCACCAATGCCGGCCCCAGAAGTCGCAAGCCAAAGCGCCTCCCTTATAAAGCAATGAGGTCGCTCCCATCTCAATTGGTGGCCCTGAGCCAGTGGTGGGAATTCCACATTACCGTGACAGAGCCGTGTCTTTGTAACTGGCTTTCCATAGATTGGTGCTCATTTAAATAATTTCCAGGAGGACGAGACGCTAAGTTGACTCCCAGCTAGTATTTTAACGTGTATAGGCCTTCCTTTTGAGAGTCAAGGGTTCTGACCGATTGTCTGCATGCCCCAAAGTTGATTGCATCTCGTGGGTTAATATCTTGTGTAAGTGTGCGTGTATTCGTAACCTTGCACGAAATTAACAGCGCATTTTCTTTTATCAGCCCCGACAGTGAAGGGCCAAAAGAAGTGAAGAGAAGCCACTGCTTTTAAATGCAGACAAGGAAACACGGCCATCTCGCCCAAGCCAAGCCATTGGTTCACGTGCACGCACCAGCGGAGCAGCCTACGCGTCGATGCTGCAGGGAAACCTTCGCAGGAGTGAGACAAGTTCTGTAGATATTTCAAAAAATGTGCGCCATGGTGTACACTGCACAAAAAACGCCTTTTACTGTTATGAAAGCCAAAATACAAACAAAACAAGGTTGACCGTAGCACTTTAACTTTGATGACAGCATTTAGGAACTGAGTTGGATCGTAGATTGAGTTCGTTAGCAGCTGAATGTATTTTTTTTTTGTATTAATTCATGTGGCAGTGGGCAGGGGAGTGATCCTATAATTTCTAGATTTTTTTTTCTTCCGCGTGTCACCTTTTAATGCTGTCTAACTCTGATTGCGAGTGCGTTAATAATGCATTAACTCCGTCCGCCTGTGTCCGCCTCTCAATAAGGCTCATGAAGTCACAGTACAGTAACAGCAACTCTCGTAAAACGGATCCAGTGTGAATGAAACGTAACGATAGTTTTTTGTTGCTATTGTGGACAAACCCTACAGACAACCGGTGGGGCGGTTGGCCACTGCGTCAACGGCGTTGATCGAAGCTCGGCTTTGAAGGCCAGTGATGATTAGGAGAGCCTCTCTTTCGGCAAGGGGCAACGACCATGGAACATCAATCTGTGGCATCGCATTACATGCGTCGTCCTCTCGCAACAATAATTGGCGCGTCATTGGACGCCTCCATTGCACGCGCGACAATTGAATTTATGTTGCCGTGTCGCGTGGTGGAGAGATAAAAACTAAAAAATATATTTGCCGGATTGTTACACAACTTCCCCCAAATCATAAATAAAGACTCAAATTATCATTGACATTGAATGTATGGAAAATGATAAGGACAGCATGTTAAAGGCAGCTGCTGATGAGATGCCCGTGTGGCGGTGTTGAATTAATGTCTGCATGCCCCAGAGTTGGACTACCAACAACACGTGTAGACTACCACGAATGCTTATCCATCTCCAGCGTGTGGTTAGGTAGGTACAGGGTCTGAGTACAGTTTGATTATGGGGGTTCTTCAGTGTAGATGACGATGGTAAGTCCCTCATCCCCAGTTTTATTTTGGCTACACCCCAGAATTCCTCCATGCATGGTGCCGGAGCCGTACAATGTTTTGTTGTGACATTGTCACACACACCCTTGTGCTGTTTGTTTACTGTTTTTTTTGTGTTGTGGTAAAAACAAATGTATCTCAAGATTTTGAACCCATCTTTTGCAGTCTGCAGGAAGACTTGGTGATTAATATAATTTATATTTATAGTGTGCATTCACTCAATGCGCTTGACGTAGTTTACGAAACGATGACAATGGAATGATGTAGTTGATTGGGGCGTACAAGGATGGAGGAATGAGTGACAGCGATAGAGGGGTACTTAGGGATCACGAAAGGGCTGTTCGGGAGGGACGGGAAGGAATGGAGGAGCGAGGAGAGGGAAGATAATGAGCAATGGAGAAGAGGTGAAGCTTTAATAGATGACTGCTCAGTGTATGGTTGTGACACCTGCACAAGTCTTCATAACAAAGCTAGAGGCATGTGACAATGCGACCGATTCATGGTGTCGGTGATGCAACCATCGCATCAGCAAACTAAGCACATGGCCGAAATACAACCAGTCGAGTGATATTTGATAACACACACGATATTAAATGTCATTGTTAAGTCTGTTAATATTCAAATTCTATAACAGCACTGGTAATTTGGCATTTATTACTGCAGTACTGTATTGTATACATGGTAAATTTCACATCAGTCAGATACAATATAAGGAACTGTCGTGAATGCTACATTGTCATGTAGTGTACACTGTTGGAAAGCTTGATGAATATTTCACAAAATTGTGTTCAATGTAAAATCTGATTCATCACGATAATGTGTCACTATACTTTATAATCTTCTCATTATATTTTATCACATTATTTCGGCATATATTGAGGTGGAGCAGTGGCACAGTTGTAATAAAGGACTCGATCACCGGGTCTGTCTCCGTTGTCCTTTATTTGGGTTCTTACACTTGTCCCACACGGCCCTCGCTCAGAGCCCCTCCGCTTGGCAGCTCCACAGCTGCCTTTGCTCCCGTAGCCTCCTCGCCTCTGCAGCTCCGCTGCAGATCCCCTGTGCAGTCCTCCGGCTGCCCTCACCGCAGCTCCACTGCTGCTCCGCGTTCCCCCGTGCTCGGTCACCGCTGGCCGACGGTGCCGAGTCTTACTCTGCGTGTGTGGCGATCTCGCCACTCTCCAACCTCCGCCCTGCGTGGCCTCACTCTAACTCTATCTCCCACACTCCCCCGTCTCTTCCGGTATCTCTCCCTTAAGACCTCACCCCTCTCTCACACGTGACCTAACTCCTCCCCCCCATGACGTCATATCCGCGAAGCCGTTTGCGCCCGCATTACACCACCCTCCCCCGTAGAGAAAATCCAGCCGACCTCGGCTGAACAATAACGAGACAAGTAATGCGAGCGAACACAACCATCACACATTCAAGGACAATGAAGCATACAATAAATATAACAACAACAACAAAACACAACAGTAAAATTCAACGAAATGTAAGGGACTTTGAGCGCGTTCGGGTCGCCGGTCCGTCCCGGACGGGCGGCGGCCCTCCTGCAGACCGGGAACGTGACGGGGTTTTAGGAGCGACAGGATGAAGTCCTCCTGTCGCTAGTGGAGGCCCGTCAACGTCCCGGTCCCGTGTCCCTGAAGGCCCAGCGTCGGGGGTGCGTCGCGATCGTGTCTGCGACGGGGTCGGAAGGGCGGCGGGGCTCGGAGTCCCCGCAGCCGTGGTAGGCACACCCCGAGCAGAGTCTCCTGTCTCCAGCAATGTCACGGCCGGCTTGTCTGTAAAAGGCACGACAGGCGCTCTTGCAAGGTCAACAGGCACAGGCAAGGATGAGTCGGCAGCCACAGACCCCGGCAAGGCAACATCAGGAGATGACGCATCGTTTCGAGGGGCCACATATGGTTTCAAGCGCGACGTGTGAACGAACCAACGTCGAGATCCAAACCGAACACGTGCGGACTGTGGGTTGGGAACCTCGATGAGGCGAACCGGCCCTTGCCATGGTTTGTGTAATTTAGGAGAGGTACCTGGCCGCACCTGCGGGCAATGGAGCCAGGCCATGTCCTCCACCTTCCAGGGGCACTCCCCCTTTGAGCGTCGAGCACACCGCTCGTTCCGGGCCTGGGCTTTGGCAGTAGCCATGCGGGCCCCTTCCCGCGCCTCAGTAACCCGGCGAACGGTATTCTGAATGTAATCAGGAAGAGGCTTAGTAGGTCCCCTCACTCCAGTTCCCAACTGCACATCCATTCGCGACCGTACATAAGGAAAAACGGCGAATATCCTGTAGCCGCATGCGGCGTCATCCGGTATGCCGAAAGTACCCCAGGGATATGCAAATCCCAATCCGATTGTTTTTCACTCACGGTGTGACACAACATGGCGGACAAAGTCCGATTTAGCCGTTCGACCATACCATCCGTTTGTGGGTGGTAGGGAGATGTCCGTATCTTTTTAGTTCCAAAAGCCGCACACACCTCCCCCAACAATTTAGAAGAAAAATTCCGGCCTTGGTCTGTGAGGAGCCTCTCCGGTGCCCCCTTGTCCATAACGTACCCGAATAGAAAGACGTCTGTGATAGACGCCGCTGACTGGTCAGGCAAAGGCCAGGCCATCGGCCAGCGGGAGAGGTACTCCACCCCAACTAGCAAGTATTTATTACCCTTAGCGGATGGCGGGAAGGGTTCCAAAATGTCCAACGCCACCAATTCATTAACTCTAGACACCTGAATAGACTGTATGGGCGGCACATATGGTTGTTTAGGTGGTTTTCGCCGGGCACAATCGGGACACGCGCGAACGTGACCGACGACATCCGTTGTCATGCCGTGCCAAAAGTAGTCTCGCTGCAACGTCAATAGGGTCTTCTGCACCCCCAGATGTAAAAGCGTGTCCCCATGCAGAGTCCTAATCAATTCGTACCGCAAGGATGCCGGTACAACCAGATGCCAGCGTTCCTGTAACCCTTCCCTCCACATCAACAGACCATCGCGGAGAGCGGTTTCCAGCATACCCCCCGTACCCAGTCCCCCACTCTTCTTCGCAGTCCGATTCCGTAACGTGACCAATGAATCATCCAACATTTGTTCCCGAATCCACACAGCCCTTGGAAGATTCAAAATCCCATCAGCCGGTCCCAGCTCCTTTGGAGCTTCAGGCACGTCGACCGCCAACGCAACAGGCTGAGGGGGTTGCTGAATCGGCGCACATCTATGCGTCCCAGACGCGCACGCGCAAGGGGATCGCTGCGGCAACCTAGAAAGCGCGTCCGCATTCGCGTGACGCACCCCCTTCCGATGGTGAATTTGGAAGGAAAATTCTTGCAGCGTGTCCAACCACCGCGCCAACTGGCCGGATGGTTGGTCCATCTTGAGAGCATACTGCAAGGCCGCATGATCCGTGCGTACAATAAATGAACGACCGTAGAGATACGGTCGAAATTGGCGGAGAAAGAAAACAATTGCCAAAAGTTCCCTGCGTGTGACGCAGTAGCGGGTTTCTGCGGGAGACAAAACCCGGCTACTGTACGCCACCACGCGCTCCACACCACCTTTTGACTGAGACAACACGGCCCCAATGCCCGTGTCACTCGCGTCCATATCCAGAATGAAGGGGTGATCGAAATCAGGATAATCCAACGTCGGTGCCGTAGCCAGTCGATCGCGCAGGCCCTGAAACGCCGCCTCTTCTGGCGGACCCCAAGCAAATTTCCTTCCTTTACCCGTAAGGAGGTGCAAGAGCCTCGCGATCGTCGCGAAATCCGGAACAAACCTCCGATAATATGAGGCAAACCCCAAAAACCGACGTACATCCCCCACCGTGGCCGGGGTTGGCCAGTCACGGATGCATGCTGTCTTGTCCGGATCCGTGGCCACCCCGTCCGCACTGACGATATGCCCCAAATAGCGTACGGACCGTTGCAGTAGGTGACATTTCTTAGGCTTAAATTTCAAATTTGCGGAACGCATCCTGGCGAACACCGCCTCCAACCGCAGTAAATGCTCATCAAATGTGCGGCTGAAGACGATAATATCATCTAAATATATCAGACATGTCTCCCACTGCAACCCCGTTAACACCAACTCCATCAACCTTTGAAATGTGGCAGGGGCAGCATTCAACCCCATCGGAAGACAATTAAATTGGAATAAGCCCTGCGGCATACGGAAAGCAGTCTTCTCCCGCGAGGGCTCGTCAAGGGGAAGCTGCCAGAATCCCGAAGAGAGATCTAGCGTTGAAAAGAACTTCACCCCCGACAAGGCATTGAGGGAGTCGTCCATACGTGGCAGGGGGTACGCATCTGCCACAAACACTTTATTCAATTTTCGAAAGTCGACACAAAATCGCAATTTGCCATCCTTCTTTTTAACCAAAACAACAGGCGCGCCCCATGGGCTGTTAGATGGAGATATTATGTCCGCAGCCAACATGTCTTCCACTGCCCCTCGAACCTGATCTCGCTCCGCCGGACTCATCCGATGCGAGTTTAGCCGAATAGGGGCAGCGTCCCCTGTGTCAATATGATGGTAAAGCAACGAGGTGCGTCCCAAGTCCAAATCGTCGGAGCTAAACACATCAGAATAACTCAATAATAATCTACGAAGCGCGCAACGTTGTTCACCGGAAAGGGAAGAATTTTCCCCACACAATTCGGCGATCCAGCGATTATCTGCGGCACCAGGACCTGAAACACCACCAACCATGACCTGGCTGCCCAGATGATCTTGTGCCGTAAACGCCGTAGTGGCATGTGCCACAACCGTACCAGCCGGCACACACACATTTTCGGTACTTGCATTAAGCACCTGCAGAAACGGCTGCTGGTCTGGCCGGACAATAGTTTGCGCCCCAACGAGCGCCGCTCCGCCCGTTATGGTGGCGGACGGCGACAACAAAACCCCAATTGCACCCTGACGACCAGGTACAGGCTTCCGATATCGCAAGGGGATAAGCATCTGTGAGCCAGGTGGAATATCAACAGATACCTCGGACAGCGCCTGCACCTGAGCGACCGAAGCAGGTCGCCCCCAGGGCGACGGTAGAAATGTAATTTTTCGCCCACCCGGTAATTCAATGCAGTTTTGATTAATTCGAATTAGAATGGGCATCTTGGCCAGGAAGTCAGTTCCCAACAAGCAAGGAACCGCGAGGGACCTCGAAATTAACACAATTCCCGAGGCCGACACTCCCCCGATAGATATTTTAGCGTCCACCTGGCCCACAATGCCCATGCTACCCCCGTTGGCAGCGACGCAGGAATCGTAAACCGGACGCACGGCCTCAGGTGGGATGTCCAACAGATGGAAAATTACATCCGATATAATGGTCGCGGACGCCCCGGAATCCACTAAAATACGCACGTCCACCCCTTGTATAGAACCAGGTACAGTGGACGAACCAGTAGCGGCCGCGACGACCCGCCGTGCCAATTTACGCCACTGCGTTACCGAGCGACGTGGCCCAGTCGATGGCCTCCCCCCGTTATTAACAACACCCGGATCGCACGACAACGGTGATGAGTGAGGTGTCAAGCCTTGCCGGGTGTGTGGTGCGCACCGACTTGCCTGTCCTGGAGGATCCTTCCGTGGCACGTCCGCTGTCGAGGCCTCCTGCTGGGGCAGACCCGGGACACGGGCCCAGCAGTCCCTGGCGTAATGGCCTTTACGGCCGCAGCGGAAGCAGTCGATGTCGTTGCGCCGCGCCGCAGGCCCCCCGTCCCGACGCTCCCGTGGCGGCGGCGCAGATCGCGGCCCCGGACTACTGCGGGCCGACCACTGAGCAGAGGCGGCCGTCAGCTCCTGCGGGCCCCCCCCGTCAGGAACGTACACCGCCTTCTTGGGATCCCAACCCGCGGCACCTCCATCGACGATGGCCCCCCCCGTCCACGCCGTGACTTGCTTCCAACGGCGCAGGTTGAACTGGGCATCAAGACATTTAGCGGCCGCCCGGGATGTGAGCTTTTCGTGGCCACACACCGGCATAGGAATCCCCAAATCCCGGGACAGCTCGAGCATCTTACCCAAGATGAGAGGTTCGAGCAGGTCAGGCTCCGTCTCCGGGTATGCAGCCATGGCCAACTCCAATACCGCACCCCTGTATGCCACCGGCGACTCCTCGGGTGCTCGCTGACGTTGAACAAACCGGCGATGAGCATCATCCGGTGGCTCATATGCATCTGCCATCTCGTCGAAAACTCCTCTCAATGTTTTCTTCTTCTCGGCCTTTATAGAACGGAAGAATCTCACCGACTCGTCATCGAGAAGAGTCGGTAAAACCTCCAATGCCTCAGCGTCCGTCCACCGTGCTGAGTGTACCGCCGCCAAAAATCTGCAGGCGAAAGCACTCCAATCGCCCCCGATGGAGAATTCTTTAACGGTCGTGAGATGACGACTGCGACACCTTGTTGCACCGTCCTCAGCCGATGACTCACCAGGCGGCATATTCAAAATGGCGTCACATCGCAACGTGTTCAAGATGGCGGCCCCTCGCCGCGGAGAGCACAAGATGGCGGCTTCCCGCCGTTCTTTTCCTGCCACGCCTAATATGGCGTCTTCTTGCCGCGTGGCCGATGGCGCCGACAGCGGAGGCAAGGCAGCAACCTGCGGACCTCCATCGGCTCTCCCCAACACCGTCCTCGGCGTGACGAGCTCGCACAATTGCGCGAGCACGATTTTCAGTGTCTCCAGCTGTGCCACCATCTGCCTCCATCGCCAATCTGCGTCCTCTGGTGCGGACGGGTCCACCGACGCGGCGAAATCTTGGACTCCCGGAGCCGTACTCGTTCCCGCACGGATCTCCTCCTCCATCGCAGGCAAGTCCACCGCCTGAGGAAGGTCGTCGTCGTCGGATGATGATGCAGATGATGGCGCAGGAATATTCTTTTTTCTGAGCTGTTTTGACGAGCCGTTTCACTTCTGACACCAGTGTAATAAAGGACTCGATCACCGGGTCTGTCTCCGTTGTCCTTTATTTGGGTTCTTACACTTGTCCCACACGGCCCTCGCTCAGAGCCCCTCCGCTTGGCAACTCCACAGCTGCCTTCGCTCCCGTAGCCTCCTCGCCTCTGCAGCTCCGCTGCAGATCCCCTGTGCAGTCCTCCGGCTGCCCTCACCGCAGCTCCACCGCTGCTCCGCGTTCCCCCGTGCTCGGTCACCGCTGGCCGACGGTGCCGAGTCTTACTCTGCGTGTGTGGCGATCTCGCCACTCTCCAACCTCCGCCCAGCGTGGCCTCACTCTAACTCTATCTCCCACACTCCCCCGTCTCTTCCGGTATCTCTCCCTTAAGACCTCACCCCTCTCTCACACGTGACCTAACTCCTCCCCCCCATGACGTCATATCCGCGAAGCCGTTTACGCCCGCATTACACAGTGATTAAAGCACTGCACTATGACCCATGTAACCCAAGTTCAATACCCAGCCATGGCTAAGATCAGTGGCAAGTCGATATATGTAGAGTTATACCTCGGTTAACAAAGTAGATGCTTTCGATGATGTCACTTCCTTATCAGAAAGGTCAATTCCAGAGGTAAATATGGGAGGCATAAGGATGCGTTCCAGGACTTCAGAGAAGGGGGGTACAATAGTAAAACATTGCTGCACAGTGGCTTTCACGTCTGCTTGTTTTAAAATTGTCTCTAAGATGGACTGCGCCAACCATAACGCGCCACTTCAGGTTTCATCTCCCTCGCCTCTACCCGTCCTCCTTACGATCTGCATTTTGGTTTCCAGAGATGAATTTACGCTGCATTCTTTGCCCAATGAGGCAACTAGCACGAGACGGTCGGTTGGATGACATAATGGGGGAAGCTAAATAACTTTAATCACTGCAAAAAACATGATGACATTCCAGCGAGTTCAAGCAATGGCGGGCAGGGGGAGAGGGAGGTCTCGCGATGCTCTTCGCTGATCGGCTGCTGGTAATGTCCAGTAAACAGACCCCACTCAATTGCGGTTTACAGGACACGTCCAGCGTTTAAAACATTATTCATTTGAAAAAAAAAGACTTAATTACACTTTTTTGGACCATCTTATCTGACAGGCACTATTTTACTTTACTTTACCGAGTGTTAACATCCCCAGTTATTTTTTGGCAGTGCTCTCTTCATTGTTCAGCCAGCATTGGTATAAACATGGGCATTTTCGTTCTTTTGTCTATCATGTGTATCAGACCCCCCCTCCCCCCTCTCTGTCCATTGTGTTGGCGTGTACAGCAGCAACCTCGTCCAAGCCGTAGTCCATTGTTTTTCATTGGCTACCACATTCTGATGAGCTCCCCCCCCCCTCTCCTCCCCCCTTCAACTTGCTTATAAGGGATTACTTCTTGAATCATTGCCTCACTTGATGCAGCTAATTCGGCTGTGACGGTCCCACCTGATGACGGAGACTTGTGTTGCCTCCGAAACGTCGTGATTTTTGTTTTATTTTATTTTCATTAATTTTGATGTTTTACCTACGTGACTTTACCGAAAAAACCTAAGAATATGATTCCTTGCAGTCACGAAAGCTTCAAATCTAGAATTATTCATTTGAATCGATTTGCATTATTTCCCATTTTCGATTATACATTTTTGTACAAAAATATGGGGGGGGGGGTGAAAATGGACCCTCCACGGCCGACTATAAAGGAGCTTTGTCCCCAGAGGATTCGTCAACCGAGTTATTTATGCACCTCCGATTAGCACGGTTCGCTACGTACGGTTCGAAAGAAGTTCAACATACATGCTGTTTAACACGTCGGCTTAACACGTAGGCTTTCGCGACCAATATTACTAATAATCAACGTTTTTGGGTTAGATCGCGTTATTCATAAATGTGTCGTAACCCTCCACCACCCGACACGGCCAATCAGCAAAAAAGTGTCGCGTTGACAAATGACAAATAAATTTCGATTTAAAGCTTTCGTGACTGCAGGGATTCATCTTCTTGGTTCTTTCGGTAAAGTCACGTAGAAGGGAAATAATAAAATAATACAAATAAAACATAATACAATAATTCTCACGACGTTTCGGCCACAACGCAAGCAGCCGTCCTCAGGTGAAGAACAGGTCTGTCGGAAAGACAGCGTCTGAATGGGCACCACCAGGCTTGGCAGCATATATTTAAGCGTGAAACCACAAGATTTACAATTTTTGTGTACGTTGTACTCAAAAAATTTAAATGTTGTGGTTTCACGCTTCAAAACACTGGTGGGCTAAAGCAGTGAACCATTTGTCTTTTGTCAACGTGACACTTTTTTGCTGATTGGCCGTGTCGGGTGATGGAGGGTTACGACACATTTATAAATAACGCGATCTAACGCAAAAACGTTGATTATGAATACATGCTGTATTGTATATCCAACCTGCACGTAACATTAGTATGAAGCATGGTCACACAACCCCCATAATTGACACGGCATGGTTAGATGACTTCATCCAGAGGTGGACTGACAAAGCGCCAAGAACATTATTGTACTGTTGCGTAAGGGACGGCCGAGAGGCAAACCATATTAAGTAATGCACAAACATTCCCTGTACTCAAAATAGTACCTACCCTGTACTCGCCGGGTCTAATGGCTCGTACATTCAAAGTAGCGCGCTCGACTCTCATTGGCGAGAAGCTGTCAGGGAGGAAGAAGCCAAACGTAAGGTACAAAATTCGATTGGAAAGTGGAGAACCACTCAAGTCCGATTGGTCGTCGGGATAAAATTGAATGAGCAGGGGGGGGGGGACCACATGCAAATGAGGGGTCGGTTGGGAGACTATTGAGAGAGATGAAGGGGATCGGTGAAGTCGGGGAAAGTTCCAGAAAGGACGGGGAAGAGGATACAAGGAGCGGGGAGACAGAGTTCGAGGCGGCGCCTGAACGGAGTGTAGTGGTGATACGCGCTGGGGTAGGGATCGTGTGTCAGCGCGTAGTGATTGGCTGTGTGTGTTGGTAACGCGCGCTGACGGTGGGGGATCAGGGGTCAGCGCGGGGTCATGGGTTGTGTGGTGGTGATTGGCTGTGTGTGCCGGTGACGCGCTTGAGAGGGAGTGATCGTGTGGCAGCGCGGCGTGATTGGTTGTGTAGTGGTAACACGCGCTGGGGAAAACGGATCGTAGGAACAGCGCGGCGTGATTGGTCAACTAAGGAGCGATGCTCACGTCGAGGTCCGCATACACTCCGTCTCCCGTGAGCGGGGACTATATAAGGGGATGCGCACAGGCGCACGGGGAGAGAAGAGTACCAGCGAAGACGGAAGACGGAGGAAGAGGCGGAACCCTGGGACCCGGAGCCGAACGTCCGTGAGAGAGCCGGCTCGTGGGACTCGGAGGTTGTGGCCCACACCCAAGCCGGGGTGGGCCTGTAGGCTTCACGGACGTTACGGAGTCAAGAGCAGTGTGTGTAGCCGGAGGGATAGAAGCTACACGAGTCAAGTGCAGTGTGTGTAGCCGGAGGAATAGAAGCTACACGAGTCAAGTGCAGTGTGTGTAGCCGGAGGAATAGATGCTACACGAGTCAAGTGAAGTGTGTGTAGCCGGAGGAATAGATGCTACACGAGTCAAGTGAAGTGTGTGTAGCCGGAGGAATAGAGGCTACACGAGTCAAGTCAAGTGTGTGTAGTCTGAGGAATAGAGACCACTCGTTGTATAGTGACAAGTCAAGATTTAATAAAAAAAGTGTGTTACCCGTCAAGGAGTTTCCTGCCGTCATTCAATACTTCAACTGGCGTCAGAAGTGAAACAGTCTTCCAAGCATGGATACAAGGAAGACCCGTCGGACTCACGAGATTGACCGCGAGGATAACCTTGACGACTCGGGCCAGCTGGCATCGGGGGGTGAGGAAGAAGAAATGCCGACGCCGCAGGATCCGCCGAGGGCGCCGGACGAGCAATTGGGGACGGAAGCCGTACTCCGCGAGGCGCACTCCCGTCTGGCGGAGCTGCTGCTCGCCGCCGCGTCCATCCTGGCGGAGATCAGCACGTCGGGAGGAGCGGGGACGTCGGTGGACTTTCAACAGGGTCGCCCCGGGGATTCCCGCCAAAATGACTTGGGGATTCCCGCCCTTTCTACTGCACGGCCATCTTTTGGCGGGAACGGCGAGCACCACGTGGCGGCGGTTCTCCAAGCGCGCCCGCTTACGTCATCGACGCGCGCTGTGGACTGCCATCAGACACCCGCCATTGGGGCCGCCATCTTGCACACCGACGGAACGGCGGAGAGGAACCACAAGGCAGAGGACGCCTTCATCTTTCAACAGCGCCTTCCAACATTGTCAGCCTTCAAGGCGGATGGCGGGGACTGGGCCCAATTCCAGCGCAGATTTCTGGCGCATCAGGAGATGTCCGCCTGGTCCGACGCTACGGCGCTGCGGGCACTGCCTGCCATGTTGGACGACAACGCGCTCGCGGCCTTCACGTCAGCACGGAGGTCGGACCGCTCCACGCTTAAGGCCGCGTTGGGTCTCATGGCCAAGGTCTACGGACCTCCCTCGGCGTGTCGCCATCATTTCTACGCAAGGCGGAAGGCGGACACGGAGACCGTGCTCGCCTACCGGACGGCGTTGCTGGCTCTCGCCGACGCCGCGTTCCCTCGTATGGACGAGGAGGGCCAGGACGCGATGGTCTTGGAGCAACTGCTCAAGTTGGCGCAGGACCTGGGGGTCCCCATCAACACGGCCGACGAGATCGATATTTCTTCCGGGACCGGGGGTCCTTCAACGTAAACAGGGGGTCGTCTGCAATGCTGCCATGGCCTCAGCTCCGGGCCCGGTGGTCACCGAACCCCAGGTTGTCAGCCCACGAGAGGAGGCGTTCACCACGGGACGACCGGGGGACTGGAGGTCGGGGGGTCGTTCGCCTCTGCGATCGGCCCGCAAGCTGGAGCAACCGAGATCTCCGACGACCCTCATCACGTGTTATAACTGCGGCCTCCGGGGCCACGTGGCGTCCGGTTGCCGCGCTCCACGTCAGCGCGCCATGGGACCTCGGCTGGACGACGACCAAGGCCCCAAGTCGTCCCTACTAACCCCGGCAAGTCGCGGCACCTCACATGCTCGGCCTACGGGCACGACACACATGGGCCGTCGCGGTGCGGCGGAGGAGAGCTGGTTAGGGTTCGGGAATTCGGTTCGGCGAGGGGGGTTCGGCCGGGACCGGGGGGACATTAAATGGTCGGAGTTGGGGCACAGAATAGTGGCTGCCTCGGCGGGATCATCCGTCGTTACGGGATTCATTGATGGGGTCGAGGTCAGGGTGTTAGTGGGCACGGGGGCGTCGGCGACTATTATATCGGACCTCATTTACAACATTCTCCCCGTCCAATGTCGACCGCTGCTCCCAGTGGACGTGCCATTTTACGCCGCTAATGGGGGATCGTTGGGCATTATCGGTCAGATTAGGGCGTCCATTTGCATTGGAGATATAAAATTGTCGGGACCCGTTTTCGTTTCTTCTTCCTTGGCGGTTCCTTGTCTATTGGGCACTGATTTTTTGGCTAAAATGCCCGTTAAAATTCTCATCGATCAGCGTTGCATTGAACTACCATCGGGTCGCCGTATTTCATTTTTGACGAACCCTACTGAAATTCGGACGGCGTGCGCTACGATACAAGCGTTAGCGACACAGACCGTGCACGTGCCCCCGGGTTCACAGATGTTAATTCCCCTCCGGTTGCGGAAACCGTGGGTGGGGGAGACCTCGGAACAAGGCATGCTGTTGGGTCCTTCAAATAGGGCTGTCGGGGGTCTCGATTTGTCGGTGGCTCACACTTTGGTTCGGGCTGACAAGGACCCGTTTGTGATGGTTTTAAACGCTGGGTCGCGGCCGACCGTTATTCAGCAGGGCACCGTGCTAGCTCATGCGGCACGGATCCCTGCTGAAGAGCGGCTGGTTGCGCAGGTTGATCCGAGCCCCACGGGGAACATTACAGCGACGGAGGACCTTGTATGGGTCGATTCGCTGTGCGCGGACTCGAACGATTTGTCAACGGTACAGTTGGGTGCGCTGCGGGCGTTGCTGATAGAGTTTTCTGATGTGTTTAGTAAGCATAAGTATGACATTGGGTGCACGAACCTGTTACGCCACCATATTGAAACGGGCGATGCGGCACCGGTCAGGCAAAATCCCTTCCGACTGAGTCCTACTGAGAAGGAACACGTTCAGTCGGCCGTCAACGATATGCTGGAAGCCGACATTATTTCGCCTTCTTCCAGTCCTTGGGGAGCACCTATTGTGCTGGTTAAAAAGCAGGATGGGTCCTTGCGATTTTGCGTAGATTTCCGTCGCCTGAATAAAATCTCTGTGGCTGACGCGTATCCGCTCCCCAGAATGGACGAGTCCCTCGATGCATTGTCTGGTGCGCGATATTTTTCGACTCTTGATTTATTATCGGGATTCTGGCAGTTGCCACTCGATGACGAGTCTAAACCTAAGACAGCGTTTCGGACTCCAGGGGGCCTGTTCCAGTTTAACCGGTTACCCATGGGACTTCATTCCGCTCCCGCGACGTTTCAGCGCCTCATGGAGTTGGTTTTGTCGGGCTTGCAATGGGATACGTGCTTGATTTACCTTGACGATGTCATTGTTTTCAGTAAGACGTTTGAGGAACACCTCCAGCGATTGAGAGGGGTGTTCTTGAGAATGCGATCGGCTAATTTAAAGTTTAAACCGGCCAAATGCCACCTTCTTCGTAAGTCCGTTAGATACTTGGGCCACATTGTCGACTCTTCGGGGATCTCTACCGATCCCGCGAAGACGGACTGTGTCAGTTCATGGCCGACGCCCACGTCAGTTTCTGACGTGCGCAGTTTCATCGGGTTTGCTTCTTATTACCGCTGATTCGTTGAGCATTTCGCCACCATTGCAAAACCCTTGCACGCTCTAACGGCAAAAGGAATCAAGTTCCGATGGGGACCGGAGAAGGAGGCTGCGTTCTGCTCCCTCCGGGACGCCTTGGTGGGTGCCCCACCCTTGCGTTATCCTGACTTTGCGAGTCCCTTCTTGCTAGACACGGATGCTAGCAACACGGGCATTGGGGGGGTGCTCTCGCAAGTCGTTGGAGGGGTCGAAAGGGTGGTCGCCTATGGTAGCAGGGTATTGTCACCGGCGGAGCAGCGCTACTGCGTCACCCGTCGCGAGCTGCTTGCTATTGTTTTTTTTGTACAACAGTTTAGACCGTATCTATATGGCCGTCACTTTACAGTCCGGACGGACCACGCGGCGCTTCAGTATTCATTGAGGGTCGCCCAACCCTCGGGCCAATTGTCACGGTGGTTGGAAGTCCTCCAGGACTATCAGTTCACGACTACATACCGTAAGGGGTTGCGCCACACAAACGCCGATGCCCTGTCGCAATTGTCGCCTTGTCACAAATGTGCGTGCTTATTGGGATCGGCGCGCTGTAAACCGACAGTTGGGGAAGGTGTGGGGGCGTTGGCTGCGACTGCGGGTGCACCAATCGGGGATGTTCCCGCTACCCCTGAGGGAGAGGACTCGCTACTCTCACTGTCGCTGATTGAGTGGGGCCGTCTCCAAATGGAAGACAGCTCCCTGCTGGCGTTGCGCCGCAGGGTGGGGGGCCCCGAGGAGGGCCGTGAGCAAACTGGCTCCTGGGTACTTAAGCAAGGCCTATTAATGAGATGGGATAGTTTGTCCCGGCGGCACGCACTTGTGGTGCCTTCCGCTGTGAGGGGGAAAGTTGTCCTGGCCACACATGAACGCCTCTTGCATTTGGTAGTAAACAAAACGCTTGCTCTGCTTCAGCGTGACTATTATTGGCCGGGGATGGGGAGTGACGTGGTAAATATTCTAAAGGGATGTGTTGATTGTGCCAGACGGAAACCACCGCCCGTGGCATCTAATCCACCGCTGCAATCTATTCAGGTCTCGCGCACTAACGAGCTCGTTGCGCTCGATATTTTGGGGCCTTTTCCAGTCACGCCTAGGGGTAATAGGTATCTGTTGGTGGGTGTCGAATATTTTACCCGGTGGCCTATGGCGTGGCCACTCGCCAACCAGTCGGCGGCGGCTGTGACGGACGCCTTTGTCCAGGGCTACGTCCTGGACAAGGGGGCTCCCGAACGCTTGCTGACCGACCAAGGGAAATTTTTTTCAAGTAAATTGCTGCAAGAGGTGTGCGACCTATTGGGTACTAAGAAGGTGCGTACCTCCCCGTACCACCCACAGACGGATGGGATGGTGGAGAGACTCCACAGGACTTTGACTTCTATGCTGTGCCAGCAGGTGTGTGAGGCACATGTTGATTGGGACCTGCAGGTCCCGGGGGTCCTCGCCGCGTATAGAATGGCCCCCCATTCAGCAACGGGATTTTCCCCATTCTATCTGATGTACGGTCGGGAAGCCGACCCGCCCATGGAAACGCAGCTGGGCCTGCCCGCACCACGAACAAATTCGAAAATGGCTGAACATATTAAATTTAATATCCATAAGCTGACAGAGGCAAGGGAGGCCGCACGGCTTAATTCGCGGGCTCGCGAAATTGCAAACGAGCGGTTGCGTGCACGGAAGGTGTCCGTGCACGACTGGAAACCGGGTGATAGGGCCTGGCTGCATTGCCCTCAGGCACCTTTGGCTACGTCGCCTAAATTGTTGAAGCCATGGCGGGGACCCGTGGAGGTCGTGCGGGTTGCACGCCCCCAGTGCGTTCAGATAAAATGGGGAAAGCGTCGTTGGTACGTCCACCCCTCCCGACTGAAACCGTTCTCGCCTCCATATGGCCTCCCTTTGTGTCGTGAGGGCCGAGCATGTGACGTGACCGACGACCCAAGGGGGGAAATGTCTCTGCCTGATCCTCACGTGTTTCCGCCTGATCCGCTCCCAGGTGTCTTGGAACTGACAGCTGCCGACCACCGGCGGCCGGATCTTCACGGCGCGACCGGTCCTTCCAGGCCCGATCCGCGCCGTCCAGAGCTGCCGGAGCCACCGGACGGTCGTCAGCGTCCCGTTCCATACGACGGACCGGCCAGGCGGACTCGCGCTAGGTCACGCTACTTGTTATGACCTACCGATTGAGGAGTCGAGGCGGCCGGAGCTCCTCGTCACTGCATGTGGTCGCAGAGACACTGGACGCGTTCATTTTCTGGAGTTCGCTTTTATTGTGTTGTTCGTCGGGCTGTACATAGCTTCTTATCTAGGTGTTGTTGTTGACTTTTATTGCGTTGGTTGTCGATTTGTACATAAGTTTTTGTTATTGTTGTGTTGTTGTTGTTGCGTTACGGGGCACACTAGGGGGGTGGGGTTTCTTGTGTTGTTGTTTAGCAGCCGGGCCGGCTGCGAGCTATGTGGGAGGGGGTGATGTAGTGGTGATACGCGCTGGGGTAGGGATCGTGTGTCAGCGCGTAGTGATTGGCTGTGTGTGTTGGTGACGCGCGCTGACGGTGGGGGATCAGGGGTCAGCGCGGGGTCATGGGTTGTGTGGTGGTGATTGGCTGTGTGTGCCGGTGACGCGCTTGAGAGGGAGTGATCGTGTGGCAGCGCGGCGTGATTGGTTGTGTAGTGGTAACACGCGCTGGGGAAAACGGATTGTAGGAACAGCGCGGCGTGATTGGTCAACTAAGGAGCGATGCTCACGTCGAGGTCCGCATACACTCCATCTCCCGTGAGCGGGGACTATATAAGGGGATGCGCACAGGCGCACGGGGAGAGAAGAGTACCAGCGAAGACGGAAGACGGAGGAAGAGGCGGAACCCTGGGACCCGGAGCCGAACGTCCATGAGAGAGCCGGCTCGTGGGACTCGGAGGTTGTGGCCCACGCCCAAGCCGGGGTGGGCCTGTAGGCTTCACGGACGTTACGGAGTCAAGAGCAGTGTGTGTAGCCGGAGGGATAGAAGCTACACGAGTCAAGTGCAGTGTGTGTAGCCGGAGGAATAGAAGCTACACGAGTCAAGTGCAGTGTGTGTAGCCGGAGGAATAGATGCTACACGAGTCAAGTGAAGTGTGTGTAGCCGGAGGAATAGATGCTACACGAGTCAAGTGAAGTGTGTGTAGCCGGAGGAATAGAGGCTACACGAGTCAAGTCAAGTGTGTGTAGTCTGAGGAATAGAGACCACTCGTTGTATAGTGACAAGTCAAGATTTAATAAAAAGTGTGTTACCCGTCAAGGAGTTTCCTGCCGTCATTCAATACTTCAGGAGTAACTCTGAAGTGTTACGCGCTCTGCTGAAGACGGAATCAAGTCCAAGACTTACTTGGGGGCTGGAACTCCTTTACAATTGTTTTGCAAATGTTTAATATGCCAGAAAACACACTAGTTGTGTGAGCGTCAGTTCGCCTGAGTTCCCAGGTGCACAGTATCCATGTATATTATTTTACACTACAAGCTATCCCCAACTTACGATGTTATTTTTTTATCATCCCACTTGCGAACGTTCGCTCGTACTTGTGAACCAAACTATTTTGTTTGCCGGAGTGATCCTCGGTGAGATGTAATGAGTCTAGCACCCCGCTGGCAGTGAGTGTATGTATGTATGTGTCTTTACACGCTCGCACATGTGTGAGAGTGTCTTTGTATGGGGAGCGGTAGTGTAGCGGTTAGCACGCTGCGCTACGAACACTTTCCTGCTCCCCCACGCAGAAGATTCCACCAAATAAGTGGATGATAGCGGAGCCACGTCAATCAAAATCAATCAATTCCACCCACTTTTAGAGATATGCAACTACTATACTGTAGTCGATGACGTGGACTTCAGAATAAGTGGAGCATATATGTCTTCGGGTTAAGCACATGACTTGTAATAAACATTCCCAAGAATAAAAATGTAAAACAGTTTTTAGATGATTAATTTGGGTTTAAGGAAAAAATCATTAGTTAATCATTGATGTCAAAATCTCAGGTGCACGGTTAATCTGCAAATTGGATAAACCGCACGCGAATACTGTATTGAGTTCTGAGGTCCGAACAAATCGACTTGCGAATGGGTCTCATGAATGGAACCCGTTCATAAGTCTGGAACTGCCCCGTACAGCAAGAAATATCATGTGGCTGAACCTCACTGCCTCGTTCACTGGAGTCTGGGAACACCGCGTCACCTGGGACCCACGATGGGCCGCTTGGGACATAAGATGGAGACAAGACAGCACCCGTGTGTTCTTCCGCGGCAACATCATCGTGAGCAGTGCAGTCACCATGCGTAGAGGAATCTCGCGGTCAAGCGCGAATGGTCGAGCCACAGGGGCGTGATCGGCGAATTGTATCTCAATAAATTTGGCAAAAAAACGCGAAAGCTAAACCCCCGCGAGAGGGAGGTTTGCTGTACATTCATAATCAGCATCAAACTCTAAAGCATCACGTAAATCAATACCACGTGGTGGCCACTAAAGAGAAAACATTCCCGATGAGATCACTAAAAGTTACACCACCTGTCATGCTTCATGTGCATTTTATTGAATTGAACTAAGCTGAGCTTACAGTGGCGAGCGCTATCTGAACTGCCCCCCCACCCCTTCGCCCAACCTGTACGGACAAGCGTGGTGAGGTATGGTCAAACAATCTCATGATCAACATTGTGTAAGAAAGGAGTGGATTGATAAAGGGCTGTAAAGAATGCATTGTTATTAATCTGAGTTCATCTGCCGACATCTTATGATTGGAAACGCAGTGCGTGCCCTGTAGCCTCCAACTGCATTTGGGAGATTAGTTTTAAACCTCATGCTTGCTCGGCCCCTAGATGCAAATGTCTTCCCAATTTGTAGTGTCTTGACATATTTTAATAGTGGGTTCCTCCAACAAACTAGCACACATATGGCAATCATATTGATAATGGTGTGTCCTTTCACATCTCAACACATTTGAAAGGGCACCCCAGTTACAGTTGTCCCTGCGCAGCAAACGATGACTCGGCACCAGGCATTAGTCTTCCAACAGGCGGCGAAGACTGCTGCTATGGGTAATCCCATTTGAGTGATTTGTAGTAATTGTTTTATTTGGAAAGCAGACGGCGCGTATGTATATGGATCGTACCACCGCAGTAATAACCAGGGCAGCCTGCCGGACTGGAACTGAGAAACTTCTACAACAAGCGGCGACCGCGCTACCGCTGGGCGCCAGTCACAGTGCAGCTGTCTAAATACAGGACAGCATCGTGCCCTAAGGGCTCTCACAAGCGGATGTGACACAAAAAAACACAGTACAGCACTGCACTTAAGAGATACACATCTCACTATGAAACAAGCAGTGGATTTCGTCTTACATGTGCTGCTGTATGTGTTTAAATAGCACCTCGACCAAATGAAGACATCCGTTTACATCCCAGTTTCGTAAAATGAACGAAAAGAGTGATGCGTTGGGTATGGCCAGGTCACCGCTCGGCTATTAATTGCCAGAACATGTAAACAGCGCCTCTCTGTAATTTCCTCCGAATGTAGGCAAACGTTTAGGCGCCCCTCCGCATTCCAGGGAACTTCCTCTTTTGGACGCTGCCACATTTGACCGCGGTCCTCACAACTGGACGTCTTCATCACGGCGTGGTGGCGCTGCTTGTTGTTGACGGGCCGTCAGTGTGAACGCTTGCTGCTGCCGCAAAGAAGAAGATGCACCACAGGTCCTAGAGACATCGAACTTGAGAGTCTTGCACACAGCCATCGCCTCTGCTGCTGCTTCTGCGTTGAGTTGAGGTAGGCTGGGGGCTCTGGTGCCGTGGCAATGCTCTGCGTTGCTGCAGTTCATCGGTCCGTGCGGGTTTTTTAAACACTGCGCAGTGGCTTGACGGCTCCGCACATCATTGTGTATCTGTACAAATGTCTTTTCATTTCGTGTACTCCACTGGTATTGCTCTTGATGACGTGTTTATAGTGCTTGGGGGTGGTTCTTGTCTAAGATATCTTCGTGTGCTAAGTATACAAAGTATATACTAAGTATGTACTAAGTAGGTATGTACTAAGTATGTACTTGATATTCTGAGGGGTTTTTTTCTGACCAAGGAAACTAAAGTGTTATAAATGTGTACAACTTTCGAATTTAATTTATTTATACATTTCAAGTAACGAATGGTGTCATTTTAACCAGCAAAATGTGTGATTGTTACACTACAGTATTTTACAACAGAGCAGAGCAACGCTGTTGCCTGTTTTTGATGCCTTGCCCAAGCTTCATAAATCGGACTTATAGAATGTATTATTTACTTATATTTCGTGATACTCTGTTTTTTTCAGTAAAGTCACGTAGGTAAAATTTTGTAATAAATTAAATCACGACGTTTCGGGCGCAAAACAAGCGTCCTTCTTCAGGTGGGGACAACTTAGCGAAAGCACACCGCTTGTGTGTGTCTCAGAGGTGGCGCCCGAAACGTCGCGATTTAATTTATTTTAATTTTTGACTTTACCGAAAACACCAAAAAGTATGAATCCTTGCAGTCTAGAATTATATTTCGTGACTTTCTGAACCTCTATTTTGCATTCCTATCGGTTTATGTTTGTACTGTTTGCTATTGTAATCTGCTGATCCGACCATACTGGACATCTGTGAGAAAAGAGCTTCATAGCTCATCGGATTCCTCCTACAGTCTAAACAATAAAGATTCTGACTCTGTATGCCGGGGAAGCCCCTTTGGCTATGCAGTTCTAAAAGATGTGTGAGATGCTCGGGACGAGCCATTGATGGACACTCTCACGGTGCCGAAGGTTGTGGGAAATGCAGCTGCGTTGAGCGACGCCATTCACAGACATGACACTGCAATCCGTACAAGCGATTTGTATTCGTGTGACTTAAGGAGTGAAACAAGTACAAAAAGGCATTGCAAATGAAGATCTATTTGGTTGCGAAACTTTGATGGTTAGATAAGTCAGTTAGGGTCGACTTTTAGGGTGGCGATGAGGGTGAATCTATTGTTCAAACGATATCCAGAGAAAATCCTTCTCTTGTGTAGTTATACAGAACTTAGCGAAATACATCGCTGCACAATATATATAAATGAAATTTCAGAGAGCTGTATGTTTAAAAATAGTGCCAAATTTTACGATGGTTTACCTAATACAACCAAATGCACTGTAATATCCCCCTTCCGCACCTCCCATTAACACGATTGGGTACGTGCGTTGCAACTAAGTTCAACAAACGCACATACAACAGATTTTAGAGAGGGAAAAAAGCGTTCAGTATATTGTTTGTGATATTTCAATCGCGTTCTAAATTTCGTCGAAATAAGAAGGCGCTGTCGCGTGACCCTATGCCCCTAAAACGATGGGCAACCGCGAGGGAGATGGAGAGAGAGAGGGAGAGGGCCAGTGGGTGCCCTCTCGCACACACAGGGTACGACTCTTGGCGAAGAGGCCCCCGGCAGCGTGCGGGGAGAGAGGCCACAGATGTGGCGCTGGAATCGCCCGCTGCCAGGCTGCACGTGGGTTCAGCAAGCTCCCGACATCACTCGACTGAAAATTTTCCACCTTGCTGTTATTTGGCTCGTTTTTTTCCGTTTGAGTCTGGCTTTGCAACCTTTATAAGCTTCGTCAATCATTCCACCGTGGTTCCTTCTCCTTGGCTGCTTTCGTGGCTCTGTCGTCCGCACAATAATCATGGATTGTTCATAGTTCCATCATTGAAATATTACGTCATCGTTCGTTTGTTCGTTTCTCAATACGCTTGTCCTGGTGAGGGTCGCGGCGGCAGCATGATGAGTAGGGCGGTCAAGACCTCCCTTCCCCTGGCGACAGACTCTAGCTCTTCCTGGAGATTTCCCGGGAATTCCCAGGCGTTCCCAGGCCAGCCGAGCGACATAGTCCCGCCAGTGTATACTGGGCCGGCCCCGGGGTCTTCGCCCAGTGGGACGTGCTGCCCGATAGAGTTCCAGGGGGAGTCTACCGGGGGGCATCTTTACCAGGTGCCCGAACGACCTCAACTGGCTCCTCTCGATCTGGAGGAGCAAGGGTTCGACTCTGAGGCTCTCCCGGATTACCGAGCTCCTTACCCGATCACGAAGAGTGAGCCCGGCAACCCTGCGGAGCTCATTTGTGGAGAAAATTAATTTACGTCATTGTCTCTCCCATTTTTGGAAAATACCTTCTGTCACTGTGAATTACTCTGACGAAAGTGTCTCTTTGTTTTACTCAGAGTTTGCTGTCGCCGTATAATTTTGTTAAACCATGTTTCATTATTATTGTTGTTAAATATATTTTAATGCACGCCTTGGATGACTATTCATTTTCACCAAGTCAGATTTTTATTGAGTCAATAAAGTCACTAAACAATTGAAGATTTACGTTCGAGGGGACACACGTGGAATACTCAGCAGAACAAGAAAGGTACCGCAACTGAGCCAGGATGAAAACGATTAAATATAGAGGTGAATGAAAGCTGGGTGGAGTTATTTTGGAAAACTGCACTTAATGGTGAAAGACAACATACTGACCAATCTGCCTTCAGACGTAACTGTTTAACCAGTGTATATTACCGTGACTGATATGACAAAATGTTCATACATATGGACATTATATGTATGTTGAACGTACGTAGCCAACCGCGCTAATCGGAGGTGTGGGGGGAGGACATTGGAGAAAGAGAATTGAACAAAAGCTGAAAGGGGCACAGAGATGGAATTAGGGGCCGTCCATAAATGACGTCACGCGATTTTGGACGCTTTTGGACCCCCCCCCCCCCATCGTCACTCGGCGTCAAAAAAAGTCAGACCCCCCCCCTCAAATATGACGTCACAAAGCTCTGCCCCCCCCCCCCAAATAAAACATGCTCCAAATCGCTTTAAGCTATTGTCATTGTAGTGCGTATTTAATGTGGCGCTGCACTCTGATGTTGTAGGAGAAAACATGTATTAAAAAGTCAATTTAATTAAGTAGAACGTGTTGTCTATATTTATTTAAAGTTGCGCATTTTGATGTGACGTCACATTTCTCAACCCCCCCCCCCGTCACACATCGTCACAAATGTCTGACCCCCCCCTAGGTGCGTGACGTCATTTATGGACGCGATTCGATAACATGCGCAAGTTAGAGGAATCATTGACTGGCAATAAAACACAAGTGGCCTTTGGCTGGAAACGTCACTGGAAGTGACGTTGGCCGATGATCGAGACTAAGAAAGGAATGGCAGCCGAAGGACAGAACACACACGAGAAGGCATCCCCCTGAGGCGATGGAACAATTAAATCAGCTTGCGCGCAGGTGCTGGATGGTCTGTTACCTCGCAAGACTGTGAACGGCTTTTGGCTGGCCATGGAACAAAGATGGTCACTGCATTGCGCGCTTTCAAATGTGTTTCCGCGGCCATCTGGGATGCTCTTCCATTCGATATTAGGAAGCCACTGGAGCTATGCACTTTTGAATCTAAATTGAAAGCTCATTTCTTTAGAACTGCTTTTTATTTTAAGTTTGTTGTCCTTCCCAGCACCTCTGCACGGTTGGCTATGTACGGTGCGAAAGAAGTTTACATACATATGGCAATAGTTTAAGGAGGTCTTCATGCAGGAGTGAATAGATGATGGTTGAGATTAATAAGTTCGTAAATAATGAGTGCAGTTGAGTTGTTGTTTTAAAAAATGGATTATTACAGGGTAAAGCATTCCATAATTTGCTTCTGATATATTTCAAATGGTTCAATTGCAGTAATTCGCTACCCATGTTCAGATGAGAATATCCGGATACGAGCATGCAAAGGATATGTACGTGAATTATAATGGCAAGCAAGTGATGGGGTGTCATGAACGTTAACTTGCACATTGCACGGTGGTAAAGTGTAAGCTGAGAATGTTATTGTAGCCTTGAGCCAACGGCAAGTGAATTGTGAATTCCAATCGTTGTGTATTACGTATCAGCTTAGAGTAGTGAAATAGCATTGAGAGTGAGTATTCACAATGTGAGAACACGCTTTAGCCACATATTTGAATGTAGGATCTCAGCAGATTTGGATTTATTAAATTGAGCACTCACATTTGCCCATGGAGTTCAAAGCCACCTCAATGATGATGGTGGTGGTGGTGATGAGATTGTTTTCGTCTGCTGCTGCCACCATACAATATTAACCTTGTCGTATTGAGGATATCTACGCTCTGGGAATCAATGTGCATTGATAATACTTGTTTCCGTCATTTTACAGATACATTTGCATAGCTTAATTTGGCATGGATCGTTAACCACCGAGGCGAGATGTTAACTACCTCGCCTGGTATACAGGAGGTCGTGGGTTCGATCCAACCCTCACACCTATATATTTCCAGTCTGAATGTTCTTCCCGTAGTCGCGTGGATTTTTCTCCGGGTCCTCCGGTTTTGCCCCCATATTTAGAAAGATGCATTTAAAGCATTTGACAGCTATAAATGTTCACATAAGCTACTTCGTTGAGCTATCGTTTGTGGCCAATTCGCTTCTGAAAAAGAGCTATATAGCTCAGTGAGCCTTATCCAGTAAAATAAAACACAGTTTCTGTCTGGAGTTGGCATTTTTGTATCCCTGTTCTGCACAGGCTTCCTCTAGGCTCCCTAGTATCCTCCCATATCTAAGAAAACACAATAATAATTAACATTTTGTGAGGCACATTCCATCCGTAGATCCCAATGCGCCGTTACAATATAACTGGTATTGACCAAACATCCCAATGCTCAAATATATCCAAAAAAATACTCAGTTTGGATGAAACACAGCAGCAACATCACCTCCGACTCTCAAAACTTGGCAGGACACTCCTAAAAAGATTTTGAGACTCAGTGAGGCTTTCCTAATCTAATTTATATTTACAGAGCGCCTTTACTCAAGACCCTCTATGACAATGCTTACAAAACAATGACAGAATGGAATAATGTGGTTGACAGGGGCGTGCTACAAGGATTGAAGAGTGATTGACAGCGATAGAGGGGTAGTTAGGGACCACGAAAGGGCTAGGGGAGGGACGGGAAGGAGTGGATGGGCAAGGGGAAAAAAGAGGAAGAGAATGGGCGATGGAAAATAGGTGAGGGTCTAAGAGAGCAATGGAAGGAGGTAGAGGAGGGGGACTGCTTAATGTAACCAGTGCAATAATAAACCACTGGTTAGGTGCAAGCACAGCGTCCACTGCCATGGCCACGTGTGAACCCAGAGCATTTTAATGTTTGTTTTACAGATTCATGAACTTGTTTCACGCGCCACACATGCTGTACAATCATACGAGGTGAAACATGATCAGGTTATGTCTCATTTAAACACATGCTACTGTTATGGTTTTGTCCCAAAAGGTACTGATCGACTTTTAATTTTATATATTTAGGTACAGTATATGTAAAATAATAGCAAATCCTCTTATTACCCCTTCCACCTACCCATAGTATATAACAGCAACATAAATTGCACTTACAATAACTAGAAAGCCAATGCGTTTGTCAAGAGCACTGTGGCGCTGAAAGGAAAACGCGCGGTTGGGCAACGGCCCCTCTTGCATAGCACCCACACAGTCAGCCAATGGCGCTTGCTTCTTTATTCAGTTACGTTGGTATGGAAAAGGATCATTGCCCGAAACGTCGCCATGTTGAGTCCACGGTGTTTTACTGACGGATCTGTTGAGTTTACTCGCTATGCGTGTTCGTGCACCTCTTCCAGCGCAGCCTCTCACTGAATTATGTTTTGGTCATCTGTAACAAAAAAAAGAGCTTTACAGCTCATCGGATTCCTCCAGTGATAAATAAATATTCTGATATTTCTTGACCCTTAAGAGCTCCTCTTCCTCTGTTGATTACTGCGAGGGTTCAGTGTTGAGTAAAAAAAGAGACCTCGTCTTTTTCTCCAGAAGTTGGATCGTGGAATGTTTACCAAATATTTTGGTTTTCATTCAATATAAATGTTATAATTGAATTACAAATAGCTATATATTTTCACAATTTGCGTGAGCAGCATTGACAGACCACAAAACGTTTTACTGTACAGGTTTGTTAAGAATGTATAAATATTTGCATTATGTCACGGCATGACCGATCTCCTACCGTGATGTGTTTGCCCGCTAGGCATGGTTTTCGTAAACACATTCGTACAAGTTGCAGTCGCCTCGCATGTCACGGCTCAGAAAACCAAGTGACGTATGTCCATTCAAGGCATATTCATCGACACTGTTTCCTTGATATTGAACAATGCTGCGCAATTCTGCGGCGTCGGAAAGTTCTTGCTATCGTTCCCTTCACCGTCTCCGCCCGAGTGCGTCCTTCCTCCACATCTCTGTCGACACAATTGTTCTGCTGCCACATTTGGGGCCTGATTCAGTTATTTGTTTTAGGCCAACATTCCGCACAGCCCCATCCTGCAATTTGCGATTTCGGTTCAGAACTTTCTGTACGAAAATAAAATACACCAAGCATATTCGTACCACTACTCATGCCGCCATTGTGGGATGATTTACCATCAGCATAATTTATCGTCATCGCTGTCATCATAAGGACATTGAAACTGACACCAATCTCCTGACTACCTGCTCTGGCGAACATTCTGCCACTAAATGTCCACAGAGACGTGGACACTGAAAAGGGGTCTACAAGTTTTATTTCCAAAGACAACCTACCCATCAACCAAGACCTCAACAATGTACCTCAACGCTGAATTAAGTCCAGATCCTCCTTCTGGGGTCACACTGTTGCCATCCCAGAACCTCATCCAGACACGGAATAACTTTGGTGAACAGAGTGGAACAACGCGGGCGTCCAGAATAAACACCAAATTGGAGAACCCAAATACATCATCGCACCGCCTAGCTCTGACGTTCCTCCTCCTCCTCGAATACACCGGTGGTGTAATCATCAACCGCATCAAAACATCACCAGGCCGATGCGCACAACTTCATCAATGGAAAATTAAAGACAAGCTACAATAGTGCGATTATAGCCCTGCAACACAAACTATGGACATTACAGTAAACTACTGTGGTCTGAGCTCCTTCAACGGAGGAGGAACAGAAAAACTACACGAACTCTCTGTCCTGAAGCCCTCTCGTCATGGCTAGCAGACCCCAACATCTGCATTAAGCTCCTGAACATTCTGCTGCTATCATGCTCGAAAATAGAATTAGGACCATCGTCATAATTGGCATCATCTTCACGTTGCATCATTTATCATCACCACCATCTTTACCGTCGTGGTTTTTTTTAAAGCACAGTAGCAACGTGTCGTATTTGGCGTAACGCTACAATTCCACGCCACCGTGCAGTACGGAGCAGCCTGGCACGCACGCACGCGTGAATTGGCGCGCGCGCGTGTGCGTGGCTACTTTAATTTGTACGGATGTGTGATTGGTCGGCTCAGTTCTGTGGCGACGGGGTGAGAGCGCCGATGCGAGCAGCTCGCCCGGCCCGGACGCAACTCACCCCCTGGCCGCGACTCCCCTCCCACCCGCTCCGTGACCTTGGCTTTTGTTTACGGAACGTGGGGCCACCCGTTGCACTGGCAAAATGGGCTCTAAACCTCTACTTGAATTCAGCAAAATCACTTTTGCAGAAATGAGACTGAATTTCTCTCTATCCCTTGCATTGCTTCGCCGACTACTCAGGAATGGGCTCTGCCAGCCCCATTCAAGTTCAGGAATAACACACCAGGACGCCAGGTCCGCATTGCTGTGATTCATGAACCATGAGGTTCTGTGGACTCCACCCTTCCTGCCCTGGCAAGAGCGGGAAAGCATATACCCAGACAATACGTAGCCAACCGTGCTAATCGGAGGGACAACAGTAAATAAAAAAGCAGTTCTAAATCAATTATAATTAAATCTAGATATTTGTTTTTATTATTATCTAGGTTGGCATTGCTACCATGTGAAAGGTGTATAGTGACATCTCGTAATAGTGATTAGCCACTTTGGAACGTGACCAAACCTTTAGGAGCAATCCTATACATAGAAGGCTAAACATCAAGTTGTTTTTGACTGCAGATATTATCGCCCTCATAATCGTAATTTTGTGTTTTTTATGTTGCAGAAATGCCTGGATTTTGGAATCATGCAATGTCTACACAGCTACTCCTTCTGACTGCATTGTACCTCCACAGGCTCTGCTCTGCACAACCAAATGGTAATGTAATGTAGACCTTGTTTTACATTGTAACATCACATTCTCGTGTGTAGCAATATGCAGTGTCATTTTAATGTTTCCCTAAAAGGTTCAGTGGGACTGAGAATTCGGGAATAATTGTATGGTTGCAACATAAAAAAAGACTTAAAATATACTGCTATTATTGTTACAGATTAGTATGATTTACTTTAGTAACCAATTTCTGGAAATTTTTTTTTAAGGAAAAACATTTTCAGTGCCTGTTCATTTGCAATTTACTTTACCAGCTGCCTCCCATAACGACAACATTTGAGCAGCCTTAGCTGTGTTACCAAGTGACAACATTTGCAAACTCGCAAAACATGACTTGTTACTTATCGAGGAAAAATCGTTCGACACTTTTTAAGAAGCGTCCACTTTCGGTATTCTGGCCCATTTTTTATTTGTAATGAGTGAAAGTGAGATTAAACAGAGCCCCCATACAAAGAGAGAGAGAGAGAGCGAGTACCCGTGCAACGGAAGAGATAACGCTCAACGATCTGTACAGGTGGGTCACGTGCCTACTTTTCTGTCCTGCCAGCTGTTGTTCAAGTTTCAGCCGAGCAGGATTGTAAGTCTTTGCACATCTTGAGAGCAGCGTGATCCACCAACCTCTCCCCCAAAGTTCCGTAGTAAAAGCGGTCCTCGACGTTGGGACATGATTAGTCCTTGAGACCTGTTCGTAAGTCGAACGGTTCATAGTCCAGATTTATGGAAGTCGGGTGTTCGTAAGTCGATGACTGTTTGTACCGGCGTGCACCTCCACACTGGCCTTCAGCCAAAGAGGCTTCAGGGGAAAATTTCACTGACCCAAAGATCAGTGCACAAATGGAAAGAAAACTAGCACCCTCGATATTTAACTTTTTTTCTCCCAAAAAGTTCTACGATTAAAAAAATACGCATTAAGTTCTTACATTTTGAAAATTGTATTTATTGAATGTGATTGAAGTTCCCTTAAAGATTATTTTGAACTGAGTGAAGCATTTTTATACACAGATTACCTTAATCTGTGTTGGGGAATAAATACAAAAACGTGTTCTTTTATATTGTTGCTTTGAGTCCCGACAAAAGCGTTGGATAATATTTGAGAAATGATCCATGGTGGTCAAGTGTGAATTGCGGATGGCTATTGCAAGGCATGTGTGCATGCACAAGTGTAGAGGTGTTACGGGAGGGCAAACAAACACACTGGGCGTGGTTATGCCCGTACGCCAAGAGATGCTTACATCCACGTCCGCACCGTTTAGCCTGGGGGGCTAACACTTGCGCTGGGATCCCCCACGGCCCCACCCCTCAGTGGGGGAGTTGCTATATAAGGCGGTGAGCCGGAGGGCTCGGGGTTCAGTGTTCAGCTTTAACCAGCGAAGCAAGAAGACCGGCTAGATAGGCCCTGGGACTCCCCTGGATCGCTGTCCTTCTCAGGACCGACCAGGGCAAGCCAGTGGCGTGGCCCCGAGAGCCCAGAGCCGATGCTCTTGTAAGAGCCGGTCTGGGGACTCAGGGTGCCGTAATCCCAGCTTAACCAGAGCTGGGTCAGCTAGCCTCCCCTAGCCCTGTAGTGGATAACCTAGGAGTAGGCTAGCCGTGACAGAGATTGTGTGATCTCCCTGTTAGACGGGTGAAGGGGCCGATACCCCTTCGAGTGTTGTATATCTCGGCCTGTAATATACATTGTGGTTAATAAATAAGTGTGCCTCCGACTACGTCGTCCAAGTCTCCTGGAACCTACTACACAAGTATTCATATCTGTGTATGGTAATTACACCTGTACGATTGTAAACATGCGTCGATAAGGCTGAGAGCATTTTCAAAGCAAAGTGGTGGTCATTGGACATGCATGCAAGGCATGCTGGAAGTTGTGCCTTTCTGCTATTCGTGAGCGCACCTCTATGTGTTGTTAAGTCTCAGAGCACGGTGTCTGTACTTTATAAACATTCATTCATTTTACAGTGGATTCAACTGAGTCGCAGACGTACTCTTTGGAGGCAACACATTTATTAATACCAACACACTTAACACAAAGGGGTAACTGCCCCTTTACCAGATAACAATCTATGGTGGTGGACCATCAGGCTAACGACACTAGTTACACTGGGAGTAGCTACAACGGACCGGACCCCAGCTTGGGTCCAGGCCCACGTGTTGGTGACTTCTTCTTGGACGTAGAACATAGAACGTTGATCTTCAGATAACAACAACAACGCAGAACCTTGGTCGCTCTCGGGGACCCGGTTTATATCCTCGCTGGCCGTGGCTGGCTCCGCCCTTGGCCACGACCACCTTCTCGAACCCTCTAGCAGGATCTCGCTCCAGCACGTGACCACCCCCAGCCCCCACTTGGGCCCCTGTGTAGCTCTAACTTGTTACGTGCCTTCCAGGGTCAACCACAGTGCCATGGCCTGGGGTAACCTCATCCCATGGCTGACACTCACACTCCCTCCTGTAGGAGTCAGCACTGCACTGACGCGTGGTGCCACTGAGCGCTATGACCCAGCGCTGACCGAGCCCCCTTTGGGGCTGGTACTACATCCACATGTATGCGGTGTCCGCGATGGCAATGCATCGCGCGCCGTGCCTCACTAGAGCCGGCATTGCCCAGTGACATCCACGATGTCGCTACATACGTGATGTCTGCGATGTAAGTCCATCGCACGCCGTGCCTTTTTAGGGCCGGCACCACACAGTGACATCCGCGATGTCACTACAATTTTATAAGTGTCACAACACTGACCTCAAGCCTTGCTGTGCAAGGGACTCCAGCTGTGGCCTTAACTGATAACACAGAGGCGGCCGTGGTGTTTGGGGATAAGTTAGTGCAGCTGTTCCAGGGATAATTGTTCAAAATGTATTCTTTATCAGACTCTTGATTTAGACTACATGAAGAATCTGATGAGCTAATGAAGCTCTTTTTCACAGATCTCCAATAGGACATCATCAGCCATGATCATTTCACTGCTAGATGAAGGTCTCCTCTCCTGTGATCCTACGATGCAACGATCCATCCAGCACTTGCACATGAACTGATTTCATCGCTTCATCTCCGCGTTAGATGTGATCGGATGCGTTCCATTTCTTCAAAATGTGATAAAAGCACTATGTTTTGTGGTGATGCAGTTTCAAATATGTTGCTATTGAAATCGTAAGCCATAAAGCATTCCTAGGTCGATGTGTACACAGTGAAAATAAGGTCAGCACAACGAAAGAAGTCATAAAAATGTGATAAAAGCATAACATTTGGTTAAATGTATACGTTCGCATTACAGAATGAACACCATTAAAACTTACTTTAGGGATATCAATTTACAAGCAAGTAGGGGACAAGGATCTAAAGTGAAAAGGTTAGAATGCCGTAAATATTTATGTTGGTCTGTGTAGATTTTTTAAAAGTAGTAAAAATGTCACATTAACGTTTCTGGAGAACATTCCTCGGTCTCAGCGAGAGAACCACTCTCCGTGGTGCCTACTATCTGGCGTTTTATTAGAATTAAATGAATTGCTTCCACAGTTCAGAACTTATTTCCTTTTGTTCAGTTGGGTTTGGAGCTTACTGACTGGATACAGTCGGTCATCGTAGTAGTCTGTGCTACCTAAGGCCAGTGTTGTCTGCCATGAACTCGTACATTGTGAGTTCGTAAGAACGCGTTGAGGACTGTGCAAGTGCTTCTGAGCTAACCCGGACCGCACAGCTCTGTGCACGTATCAGATAATGTTGGATGACGGGTGAAATGTTAGCTTGTGTCTGCCAAGTGCAGGATCCTGTCATCACAGTTAAACAATTATTATGATAGTCTTACTTTGGATAATAATATAATTATTAAATCTTTACTTCAAGCTTTCATGACTGCAGGAATTCATATTCTTTGGGTCTTTCGGTAAATTCACTTTATTTTCATTTTTATTATTTTAAAGTTGTTATTTTTTCTATCGACATGACTTTACCGAAAGACTCAAAGAAAATACTTATTTTAACACGTAGGCTTTCACGACCAATATTATTCATAATAAAGGTTTTTGGGTTAGATCGCGTTATTTATAAAAAAAAAACATATATTACAATTACAATTCCTTATAGGGGAAACAAATACCAATGAATAACAATTGAATGATTACCAATCTATATATATAAAAGGAAAATTTGTGAATATGTGTGTCTGTTCAAAATGTTTAGCGTACTTCCCGACATGCAACAACCTTGAAATTTGGCATGTTGGTACTTTCCAGACTATACACCATGCAAAAAAAAACCTTTAGTATTTTTTTTGGGGGGGGGGGGGCGCAATAATGCATATATTTTGCCCCCCCAACCCTCCGCGAGTAAAGTGCCATACAAATGTGTTGCAGGTCTAAGGCGTTCTTCGCGCAGCGTTGCTTTATTATTTCAGTCGTTTGCTGCCGTACGCACCTTAAAAGTTGTGTGTCTACAGCAAGCGCGTGTATGTGTACCTATGGGCGCGCGTGTATGTGTGGGGGAGCGGTCCTGGGCCTCCCCTAGGTCGACTCAGCCTCAAACGAGTAACTGGTGTGGTGTGTGAACATTGCCACTGGGGGGACAAAGGCGGCCGGGCGTGGTGCTGGCCACCCACCCCCTCGTGTGCCGTGCCGGCCTTCATAGGTGCTCGCTAACAGCACTTGCCCCCTACAGTCTCACAGGCTACACGGGGGATCTTTGTCTTTATCCTGTGTGTGTGGGGGGGGGCAGTGATTGCATACCGATTCGCGCGCTGTGCTACGAAACCGGCTACCCGAGTTAGATTAACGCGCACGTCCACCACCGGTGACGATTATTTGAACCGGTCCTGGGCCTCCCCTAAGTCGACTCAGCCTCAAACGAGTAACTGGTGTGGTGTGTGAACATCGCTACTGGGGAGACAAAGGCGGCCGGGCGTGGTGAATCCAAGTCCCAGGCGAAGCCGGGTAGGAAAGCTAGTATATAATTACAATACCCTTCCCCTCTCCGCCTCAGATCACTGCACCAAATTGGGTTAAAAGATGCTGTCACCGTGCTGCCCTATTTAAGACCGGGAGCAAATGGAGGACCTCACCATTCTAGAAAATTGCCTGATGATGCTGGATGTAATTGCCAGCGAAACGTCGTACTCAAAATTTTTGTACTCAAAATGTTAAATGATGTTGATTCACTCTTCAACACACCGGTGGGCTAAAGTAGTGAACTATTTGTCTTTTGTAAACGTGACACATTTTTTACTGTTTGGCTGTGTCGGGTGGTGGACGGTTATGACACATTCATAAATAACGAGATCTAACCCAAAAAACTTTATTATGAATATAGTTATTATTTCGGTCTTTCGGTAAAGTTACATAGATAGGTTCAATGAAAATAACAAAAAAACTACGACGTTTCGATCCCAACACAAGCAGTTGTCATCCAGTGGAGAAAAAAAGAGGGGTTAGCCTCTAAAGGCAAACTGTTTATAAAGGTTTAAAATGGGCGTAGCCCAAGTGTCAGAATGGAGTGGGCGGGGCACAAGGGCCCTGGGGCAGCATGGGTAGAGGAGCTTATGTTAATGCCAGGGATTAAAACGGTGGGCTGCTATATGTAGGGCAGAGAAGGTTATGTTAATGTGATGGGTGGGGGGGGTTAAAAAACTGGTGAGAAACGGACAGTGCTGAAATGGCGACATTACAGCCAGTTATGACTTAAACTGGTTGCTCAGTTTGTACCCATCTTCTCGGTTGAAATTGTGTCTATGTCTGTATATATGGATGGCTTCATGGACAAATATTTGCCGATAGCCAGTGGGTTTGCAAAGTACCTTCGTCTTAGAGAAATTAATTTGTGTGAGCCAACCGCATTAAAACAATGATCAGCCAAGGCCGAGGTATTGCTCCTACCGTGCCTTATGTTCACGAACACGGTCCAAGACATGTCGCTAAGTTTCCCCAATGTAATTACTGCCGCAGACACCGCTTAATTTGTAGACGGCGGGGTATTGCATGTCAGGGATGACATCCTTCACAGATGGGATCAGATCACGAATTTTATGTAGTGTGTTAAATCGAACCTGGATCTTGTGTTTGCTCATGATTTTGGAAAAATTTTGGTGACCCCTGCTATGTATGGCAAGGTGATGATTTTGATTGGGACCTCAGATGGTTCTTTCCCAACGGTTGGGGTGATAGCTTAAAGGATTGTATGGTCTGAATATCCATTTGTCTTGAGAGCTTGGTGTATGTGCTCTAGTTCACCGGCTAGGTGATGATGGTCGGAAATACATAGAGCTCTATGGTGTAGAGTTGTGATGAGGGAATTCTTCTGGGATGGATGGTGGAGGGAGTCAGGTTTTAGATAGGCATCCGTATGGGTGGCTTTCCTGTAGACGAAGTGGCCCATTGAGGCATCTGGTCTCTTTTCGATTTAAACATCCAAGAATGGTAGCTTGCCATCCTTTTCCACCTCCATGGTGAATTTAATGGCTTGATGTATGGAATTGATGTGGTTGAGCAATTGGTTCAGAGCTGGTCGGCCATGTGGCCAGATGACGAATGTGTCATCTACATACCTCTTCCACAAGGACGGACGTAGGGTGGATGCCTGGATGGCGTCTGTCTCAAAAGGGAGAACCCATTGGGGTACTTTCAACTTGTTTGTAGAATGTTCCATTCCAGGTGATGTAAGTGATGGTGAGGCAGTGTCTCACCAGGACCGGTACATCAGCATTCAGTCCTTGTTGGACCAAATCTTCAATGATTGCAATGGTGCCAGGCACAGGAACTTTGGTAAACAAAGAAACTACATTGAAACTAACGAGAAAATCACCTGGAGATAGTGAGATGTCTTTAATTAGCGATACCAAGTGAGCTGAGTTAAGTACAGCTGAGGTGGTCTTACCAGTGAATGGTTGTAAGGTCTCAGACTGAAATCGGGGCAAGTTTGTAGGTGGGTGAGTCAATGGTGGAGATGATAGGCCGGAGTGGTGTACCTTCTTTATGGATTTTTGGTAAGCCATACAGTCTGGGTGGTCTCGCAGCAGAGGGTTTTAAGGATATCCGCTTGGTTGGTTCGATTAAAGATGTCGAATCAGTGATGATATTGTTGGTTTTCGTAAAGAGGCTGTTGGTGGGATCTTTTTTCAATTTTTGTATAGCTACCATCATTAAGTAAGTCCTGAATTTTGTTATTGTATGTGGTTTTGTCCATGATGACTGTGGCATTGCCCTTGTGGGCTGAGAGGATGACGATGTCATCTCTCTTTTTAATTGATACAGCTCAGAGGGTTGAATTTCGCAGTCACCCCTAAACACATCCTAGTGGATGGTATCATTGTCCAGGTCGAGGTGGCCCTTTAGGGTTTGGGACACATTACTGCATACGGGGCAAGATCGGAAATCGCTGCAATCCTCAAAAATGCTAAGACACCTATCAACAACATCAGTAAGGATGAGCGCTCTGAGCTTTATCAATATAAATTGCACTACATCTGGACCAAATCTTGTGCTTTGATCGAATTTTGAACGAGGCTGCTTGTTGTACCAACCTCAACAGTCGCACGATAAAATACAGATGCAGACTAAACCCAGTAGACTAGAGGTATTTGTATAGGCTGGGTCACTGTGTAAAGATGTGTTGTCCATTTTGTGAGATGGACGAGGCTTCACTGTGAGCTGGTACACCTGCGGGAGTGTGAGTACATTCCATTCCGATAGGCTGGCAGGGCCGCACTGCTACTCTGTTGGCGCGGTCCAGTCTGGACTTGTCACGAGAGTTGACACCTGTTCGACCTGAACTGTCCGGAAATGTGACATCTGTGTTCAGGTGGCAGGATTTCATTTTGACTGAGACCTGGTACCGGTATTGTTGATTATAGCACACGACTGCACTTTTTTTGATAGACCTCGGCTGATTGAAAAATATGTCCGTGACAAGGCTTGTAACCAGGGCCGGATCAAAGCACGAGGGCTTTAGGGGCTGCAGCCCAGGGGCCTCCACCAGCTGGAGGGCCTCCAGAGATGAAGTGAAAAGTTATTTCATTTGTGAATGTTGAATTTTCTTTGTTGTTAGCCTTGTAAAAATACATTTGATTTTTCTTTAACTTTGTTTTCCTTTTCAAAAGATTACTGGGGGCCTCACAGTACCTGTAGCCCAGGGGCCTACAAAATCTTAATCCGGCCCTGCTTGCAACCCGAGAGTTCTACATAGATGACAGGTGTGAGAATAGGCAAACGTGTGGGGCTGGGCGTGACATTCCCATTCAGCCTCGACGGGAGGATTCTGCTGTGAGGCATATTCATCCAGATGCGCCCGATGAGAGATTGCCACGATGAGTTTTAAACCGACAACTTGGCATCCCTGTGTGGTGCACGACTGCCGTGGTGCATGCTCGAGTTGCGGCCAGCAATGGAGGATATCCGGAGTAACGTGCATCATCTTAAAAACAAAATGATTTAGTGATACTGTGCGACTGGCAGTGTGTGTACACGCACACATAACGACACCAAAACTGAACACATCCGTCACATCGCGCACATCAAGTTATTAAATGGTTAAGCTATTAAATCGTTACGTCATTACATCAGCAAGTTATTGCAAAGCGATATTTCCTTAATAGAAGTAAACACGGCTGGGTACAATTAGCATTTGGAATAAGCGCTGGCCACTCGTGCAAAATGTTAAATAATATGCAGTATAGTGGTTATTATTGATTTATTTTGCTTATTGAGTCCTCAATTTCACAGGGAGTTCTCTCCAAATAAGGGAATAGATTCGTCCCCCTGTCCTCCACATGTGGTAGGATTTATCCTGGCCAATTAAACGAGCCCTACTTCAAAGTCATGCCCAGAACAAATGGGTCTCATTAACACTAGCTGTGGCGTAAGACTGCATACTGGTGTGGAATGTAAAGATAAAATAAGTGAAAGAGTGGATGTGCGTGCCATCTGTTCAACGCGGTCCACTCCTCTAAAGCACAGGACTGTATTGATCTGTGTTAATTTTCACAACCGTGGACAACCCCTATAACTCGACCCTTCCACAAGGCCGTGCCACACATGAGTCTGCCCAAAGAGCAGGAGGAAGCAGGGCTTGCAACGGTGCTTGTGAGTGAGGTTTTGTGTGTTCTCTGCGTGCGGAGTGAAAAGTGCACACGGTGATACCTTCCCATTAAAATTCAGACATTTGAGGAACTGGTGGAGGAGGAGCAGGATTTGATGGTCGGTGTTCGGGGAGAGCGAGTGGAGTCATTTCAACCATAGTATCTTGGGGGAAGTGTTTACTAAATGCTTGTCTTCAGTATTTACGTAGCGTATATACCAAGAAAAGCTCATACTGTACAAACCATGGACTACTGTGCCCTTAAATGTCAATGTTTTGGTTGAACATATGTATATCCGGTGAGTACTGCTATTAATAACCACACCGGAATTTATTATTATCAAACACCGGCATTTCTCTTGGTTGTTTTGTTGTTTTTGCAGAATGTTCTATGGACATTGTGTTTGCTGTGGACGTATCCAATGTGAGGGATGGCCAGAGCATCAGTCTCTCCCAGCCTCAGCTGGAAAATAAGCTCTCTGAGGCAGTGGCGCAAATGAAGAATCTCAACTCCATCAGCTGCGGAGAGCTGATCACGCCCAGGCTTGCTGTGGCAGCCTTCAGAAGCGACGGCTCGATCGTCGAACAGTCCACCTTCCAGCCCGTGATCCAGGGCCTTGCCTGGAACGTGCCCAGAAGTATCAAGCAGCGTGGGCCATACGTGGTCACGGATAAATCCATTTACAATCTTGCAATGAAATTTTACAATGAGTCTAGACATACCACGATAAAGGTGAGAACGTGTCGTTATCGGCGTCTACATGTCTTCTGCACTGCTGTGGAAGCAGACGGATTAAATTATTTATAACCCACGGAGTGATACAGCAATAACCTCGGGCTAGCAGCACCTCAGGTATCTCCAGTTCCCACTTGGTCAGACCGGGGATAGCCAATTATGACATATTTTGCCAGGCAACACCACACACTGCCTCCTACCTCGCATAGGCCACGTGGCCAGTGTGTCCGTGTAAACTACGACACATCATCAACACAGCTGCAGTTGACAGAATTTGCGCCCAGGCCCCACGTAAAAAAGGGCTCCACAAAGTGGTCATTGTGTATTTTTGGCATGCGTGAATAAGAGGGCCCCATACGTGGCCTTCTGTACATCCAGAAGGCCACGTATGTGCTGTGACCATTGAGAAAAACGGCTCCAGATATCAATATAACCCATGCCGTTTAAGGTTTAAGACTTGAAACAATATTATATTTGGCAGTCACTACAGAGCACTCATGGGCAAATGGAAGTGCGAACATGATATATATCCTTCATAATCAACGATTTTTGGGTTTAGATCGCACGGTTGGCTACATACAGTGCGAAATAAGTTCAACACGTATAAAAGGTGCAAACAGGCTAATTTTAAAATAAATTATTACAGTTACAATTACACTACAGTATTGTGTGGTCAAATGTTACTGGGGTAAAAGTGAAGTCCACGGACATATCGCTACCATGTTTTTCACGGGACGAAATAATACATGTAATGACATACAGCAGGACGAGTTGCAATTATTCGCTCCCCTCAGTGTTCAATTCATTGCTGCGATTCTGACAACTGTCGGCCACCCCTGACCTGAACACAATCAATCCTTGATTGTGTGAGTGACTGCAGTGAACCTGGGTTTTGTCACCACAATCAATCCTTGTCACCACAATCAATCCTTGATTGTGGTGACAAAACCCGATCACGTTCAACAACAACAAAAAACTCGCAGCCAATGATAATACCACACAAGGCTGTCAATTCCACATTTCCTCCTCCCATCATATTTAACGATATTATTGTCCACAGTCACAACCTATTCCTCCACTTGGCACAGCCACGACCTGTCGTGGACATGGGGGGGGGGCGGGGTGGAGCACCCAGTTTCGACTTCACTGGATGATGGAATTCATAGTGGAGCAATCAAGATGATAATTCACTCACTCACCGGATCACTTCAGACATTCACCAGGTCACTCCACTCACTCACCGCGTCATTCCACTCACTCACCGGGGGTCAGTTATCTCCTCAATCGTCTTCTTTCTCTACAAGCATGATTACCGTTTCCATGAACTTCGGTCTTTGATTCTCTCTCCTGCCAGGATGAGGACTCGGTTTACCAGAACTGACAAGATTCGTGTCACTCAACTCACTACATTTCACAACAATGATTTTTTCTTCTTCCCTCTCACTGCTCAACCCTGGAATTCCCTCCTCCCATCGCCACCGTTCCTTTTCCCAAGTTCTTATACACTAATCATAACTTGGCTGAATTCAAGTAACGTGCTACAATGCATTTTTATCACTTACAACTTTGATTGTGCTGTTTGTTTTAATAAATAGCGAATTTTTGTAATGAATATTTGCAGATATTAGTGCTGTTTTCTGATGGATTGGACCAGGATGTGCCTGCCCTGCAGAGAAGTATTGAAAACCTCAAACGAGTAGGTAAGAACCAGATACCCATCAAATCAATGGAACGCTTGGATACTAGCACATTATATGCGTTTGCAGATAATCTAGGTTTAAAAAAACGTTATTGCCAATTTCAGATTTTTTAAAATTACCCTTCAATGCCAGGTGAAAAGTTGAAAAATGAATTAATAATTTCGCCCAAAACTGAAGACAACCGTTTCGTATAACAGTGCAACAGCCCCCGACTTGTCACATTATTGCGCGCTGTGTCTTCACAAGACTCAATGCACTGCTACGTCCTTTGTGGGTGGTGGCATCGCACCCCTCTCGGTTGTTGCTGCGTGGAAATGTAAGACAACGGGTTCTGGGACTGGATGGGCAGCATAGACAGTATTGCACCTATCAGTAAAACCGTGCGTACAAGATGGGTGATGAAACTTTCAAACGTAGGGTTTCGTAGCCAATACAATGATCCATGTGTGTTTTGTGGCTTTGGTTTTGACCCATTGGTTGATGCTTGCACGCGGCATGTGCCTCCATCACACTCCTGGGCGTGCCGCGTTTGAGTTTGGGGCCCCTATGACCTTTGCGAGGCTGCCGGCAGCCCGCTCACACGGCCGGCATCGCAGCTCTGACAACGGCCTGCGTAGAAACGCAGGCGGGGAACGTCACCCCAATGGTGATCATTTAATAGCTGAATCTCTCGAGGAGAGAGAACGACTCGGTGCGAGGAGGAACCCACAGACGAACGGGAAGGCAGTCAGGCGGTGAGCCGGTGCCCCCCCCCCCTTCCATGCTCTGCGGTCCTCTATGTATTAGGATGTTATACAGGTAGGAACAACAGGTTCCACACTGCCCACCAGGGATTATTTGTCTGTCGTGTATATCATTATCAACCTATTCGGGCAGTTCTACTGTCTGCTGCGAGCGGCAGACATCCACCTGTTCAACACGTTCTTGTACACGAAGTTCTTGGCGGGCCATCTTGACGACTTGAATCGCGTCTTCGTCGTGCGCGCCGAACCGGCGAGCACGCCGGTGGCGATCGCCACGGTGCTTGTGCCGTAGCAACCGAGCGGCTACGACTGCGGCGTCTATGCCCTGCTCAACACCATGCACCTGGTGCGCGATTACGACAGCATCGTGGCCGTTCAAGGACCAGGTCAGGTGGATTAGCGCACGTGGTACACGCAAGAGCGACGTCACAGCACAGGCGCGACCTGCTGCAGCAGCTGCATGAACTTAAAGACCTACATCAGCAGTACATCAAGAATCATCATCAGATGCAATAGTAACAGCTACAACCTCCAACACGACTACAGTATCCCACACGGATTGCACACGTGCTATCCAACCAAGTTCCTACCTGTCCACTCCAAAGGAACGTGCTCGGCCATTTCATGACTGTTTACATTTGGGAGGAAACCGGAACACCTGGACAAAACCCCACACGTGCGAGGGGACAACACTCTATCCCATGCAGATGGAACAGGTGGAGTCCACATTTGCCGTCTCGCCTTCTCCTGGAAGGCCAGGGTCATGGCACCTCGATGCCCACGGGAAGGGAGATTCACGACATTTGTGTGATCCATCAACGCCTCCACAGCGCGGCGTTACAAGCCGCGTGCAGAGCCAGCACCGCCCGGCTGGCCATGCAGAAGTATCAGGCTAGAGTAGTGCGTTCGGTGGCAACTTAAATGTCGCAACTTTTGTTTTCGTATTCAGTGTTTCCTGTGTTTCCTGTGTTCACAGTTTGGATTTTGTTTGCAATGTCATAACCGTTTGTTGCGCTGTGTAACTGCTGCTTAAAATGAGGACTTCTCTGCCACGTCAAAATTTCGCCTGTACCAGTTATTACACCAATAATGTGAAGAATATGCAATATTACTGCAATTCTTATGTTTTGTATTTAAAAACAAATAATAGTATTGGTTATTATGAAATGCTTACTCTATTTAAAGATTTGCTTACGATTACTGGCATCCAGTATAGTGTGCATAGTTACTGCACATGCTTTATAATGGCTTTTTATCGTCTGTGAATAAGTGGAAGGTACTTTTTACATATCAATCACAACACAGTACATTATGCCCTGCCTCTATTTGTCTAGGTGTACAAGCCTTGATTACAGTGGCCTTGCAGACATCACAGGACGAGTCCCTGCACGAGTTAGAGTTTGGCAGAGGCCTAAGATATCAGCGCCAACTGCAGCTCAACATGCATGAGTTGGGCATCTCTCTTGTGGAGGAGCTAGTGAGTACTGCCATCATCATCACCATCCACATGATGTATCCACTGCTGGGTTAAGGCCGCCCCAAGGCTTTGCCATCCCTCTCAGTCTTCCAATGCAACAATCCATCTTTCCTTCCGCATATGAGCCGACTTATACACTTTAAACTTTTTGTTTTTGTGATTTGCTTATCTTTCCTATTCTTTGCATTCCTATCCTATCGTGTTTTTGTATTGTTTCGTGCTGTAACTTAATGACCCGCCCCCAACTGGACACCTGTGAAAAGAGCTTCATAGATAATCGGATTCCTTCTCCACTCTAAATAAGACATATTCTGATTCTGACTTAATGTCTCCGTCTCCGCGTTGGACATCCTTGAGGACGCAATGCCGTGCACACTGCGTCAGCAGGTGGCTGACGCAGTGTGCACAGCGTCATAGCCACCCCACATTCCCACTGGGTGCATTACCATACTGGCATGAATGTGAGTTATACAATCCATGGTAGCGGTATAAGGTAAACGTAACCACCAGGACTTCAAAATTACAATATTGAAATGTTCACTCATGTTATTTTGGAATATGTAAATTGTATGTACTTAGTAAATCTTCTGGTAATAAAAAAAAACGTTATTCTGAAAAGTATGTTAATCCTGTGGGACGATATGACGAAATTACATTTCAGTACAGTAAAACTGTTTTGCTTGAGAGTCTAAAATTTGAAATGTATTTTGTCACCAGATAAACGTGGGAGAAAGGATCTGCTGTAACATTAATTGTGTCTGCTATGGTCAATCTGGCAGAAGAGGCCTAAGAGGTTCTGCAGGCTTTGAGGTATTCATAAACAAGTGTGCCACTTTCAGTAATTCCCTCCAACATATAGTGTCACATAATGTCGCATCAGTGTTACCTTTGCATTACAGTAGCTTCACATGAAGATAGATTGTCATGTGTCATTCTCATAACTAGATTGATCGAAAATTGGTTAAAGCAGACCCGAACATCGCGCCTCCTAGCTCTGACATGCCTCCTCGAAGACACCGGTGGTGTAACCATCAATCGCATCAGAACATCACCAGGCCAATGCGCGCATCTCCTTCATGAATGTTAAAGTAAAGACAAGCCACAATAGTGCGTTTGTGGCCATGCAACCCAAACCATGGACCACATTGTAATCCACTGTGGTCTGCGCTACTTCAGTGGAACAGCAAATCTACACAAACTCTCTCTCCTGAAGCCCTCTCATCGTGGCCAGCAGACCTCGCTATTGGCATTAAGCTCGCGGACAAATTAAACATCTTGCAAGAACAGTTAAAACATACAAGAGAGCAAACATGTTTTTGTTGCACAGCACATACATTGCACGGTTATCTACGTATGGCGCGAAAGAAGTACAACACACAAACATTGCCATAAACTCCCTCTCTACCCCCCTCCAATACAGATGTTTGAAGGATAGAGCTCCTTTACACGATGTTATAAACCACTCTTATTCATGGCCTCTGGGTGTCTTTAAAACAACAGCCCATTCTGCCATTTAAATAAACATCCACATCTGACATTAATCGTATGCAGGGCTCTCCGGGTGAGACGGGTACATCAGGGCACCCTGGCGAGGATGGCAGCAATGTAAGTTAAACACATCTTTTGCTTCTTATGCACCATGATCACGTGAGTATATAAACTGTATATACTGTCCTGTATGTATAACGAGGGTTCACTGTTATAATATGCATGGGGGTTATATTCAGTGACTCAAGTGGTTCAATTAGTGGATTAAAAGTTTTTTTTTAAATATACAGCCATCTCCGGTTTACTATGGTCTGATTTATGAAAGATCCACATTCACGAAGGTTATTTAATGTCACCATGGATTGATTTACGACACAGAAACTTGATGTACGCCGTATCTTCCGACACGACTCCGAACACATTTGAACAGAGTCAGTCCGGTTTCCGATGTGATTTGGTATGGAGATTTTGTTATTCTGAAGTGTTTTTTTGTGGATTTGTACCTATTAAACCCTGTTAAATATGGATGATAAAAGGAAAAACACAGTTTATACTCTCTATGGGAAAATAGGGTCCGATTTACACCTAGGTTTCCAGGAACTCGTGCCGTGTAAGCTGGGACTGCCTGTATATTATGTTGTTGCAATGCTAATCACAGCCTAAATGTTGTCACAAATATCAACACAATTATCAAAACAGCAGGAAAAATTGTCAAACTTTAAGCAGAGCTCTTTAAACTTGGAGAGACTGGTCCATGCGTTTGTGTTATCCCGACTGGACTACCTGCAATACCTTACTGGTTGGGATTCCGAACAAAGTACTGGGCAGACTCCAGCTTGTTCAGAATGCAGCTGCTAGAGTGCTTACACCTTCACCATTCCGTAAGCACATTACACCAATCTTCTTATCTCTTCATTGGCTACCGGTAAAATTCCGAGTAGGTTTTAAGAAACTGCTATTAACCTATAAGGCTTTAAGAGGGTTCACCCCACATTACTTGCAAGAACTGATACAATTGTATATTCCATCAAGGTCCTAAATATCTTCTGACCTCCAACTGCTCAGCACCCCCAGATCTAGGTTGCGCCCTTTTGGTGATCTGACTTTTGTTAGCGTGTTACCCAAGCTATGGAACGCCTTTCCATTTCAAAACAGGCAATCGGAGTCGGTAGATGTATTTATGTCTGCGCATTATACATTTGAATTATTATTACCCCATCTGCACTTGATGTAGACTTCTTTTGTTTCCAAATATCTTTGCCACATGTCTGGCTTTGACCCAGGAGGGTCCAGTAATTGCCATTTGTGTGGCGAGTGGCAAGAATTGATTTGTACCCAGATCTGGTAGTGGTATTGACGTGTTGAACTTTATGACAGTACATCGCACGGATTAGATAGACCTACGTCTGGACATTGGTCTACAGTGGAAAAGGTGGCAACACTATTTCCGACCATGTTTGGGGGCATGGACACAATCAAATATGAATGTGGCCACAATGCTCAGTTATAAAAAATGGGATTTGGAAAATGTTGGGTGGAACAAAAATAATACAATGGTCAAATGTATTACACACTTGGCGAAACCAGATGCCTGGCCATATAGGCAAGGTGGGTGACAGAACGGTGACGATATTATTGCAGCAGTGAGCATCTGAGAAAACACGTTTGATATTATGTGGAGCTCTGGAGCAATGTAAACCTGTCAAAGCGGGTGCTGAAACAATATCAATTGCTTCTTCAATCCTCTACATACTGCGATTGGCTATTCACAAGTGTTAAAATGTCACTACAATATTCCCTCGTTATTCACGAGGGATACATCCTGGATATGCTCGTGAATAGCAAATTTCGTGGATAATTATGTTGGCCTATGAAAACCTATCTTTGCAATTAATTACACTACCTTAAATAAATACGTAAATATGCTATTAAATATATTAAAATTATCATAACGCAAAAAAAATATTTATGATAATAAACATAAAAATGTTTAAGTAATAATTTATAGTTCGTAAATGAACTTACCTTAAATTATGATGCTGCTGCACATAATCACTTTATCTCATCACTTTCTCTCTCATCACTTTCTCGCATCTCATCAATTTCTCTCTCTCTCGATGGAGTCGTGTAGATTTCCAGATGCGATTCGCGGATAGCCAAAATCGCGAATAACAAGTCTGTGAATAATGAGGGAATACTGTACACACAACATGGCTACATGGGCAGCCATTGTGTCAATCCAATGCTGGATATGGGTCTCCGTGCATCGTGCAGGTTATGGGAGTCGTTAGACCATACCTCACCATTGTGGTTCATACTGGTTGGTGAAGGTGGGAACATAGATGCTGGAGCTACTGTCTCAGCTTTTTTCTGAATAATGTGCGTGATGAACTTGGATTGATTGATTCCACCATGGTGGGGTAAATGTGGAGGTACTTCCATCTTTCCAAAGATATCTGGCCAGCGTGGAAGAATTGGCCAAATACATTATAGAGGGGCTCTCCAGAGTTCCATTTCGTGAAGGCATTTCCACCAATTGCCATGAGCAAGCAAATTGCAGGGCTGCACTTTCACCGCACCTCCGATTGGCACGGTTAGCTACATATGGTGTGGAAGAGGTTCAACATACCGTGCATATGTAGTGTCAATGATTCAGAGACAGAGTTTCTAGGAGGCACTTTCTTTATTAACAACTTTCACGGTCTCGTCCGCACACTCTCCACAGTAGCTTAGCCTAGCCTGTACACAACACTAGCCGTCTAACACTGACAGTGCTGACTGAGATAGCCAACTACTATCCTTCATAGCGCAATATTTAGTGGAGACGTTTAGTGACGACGGCGACGAGACGACAGCAACGACGAGACGAGTCCATTCCCAGAACCGGCAGCTCTCGGCTCATTTTATGCTACCAGCACGGCCTGGCTTCGCCCTGACCACGCCTCCCTTCTGGAACCCGCTAGCAGGTTCCAGGGGCCTCTAGATGGGGTCCTCCATGACCCTTGCCCTAGTTCCTCCGCTCTGCCAACACACCCGTACTCACGCTCACCGGCGTGTGTACTGTTTGTCGACCACAGCTGCCGCTGCTGACTAATAGCCAGCGCTATTACACTACACATATATTACCGTTGTACAATAGGACAAGTCATGTTTCTTCAGTGCCCACCGCAGACAACTTAACCCCGAAGCAGCCTCTAGCACCGGTTTAACGCATGGTCACCACCCATCCAAGCCCTGTCCAGGCTTTAATCTGCTGACCTTCTGAGCTCTGACGAATTCGGGCACATTCCTGGTGATTTGGTCACAGGTGTGCACAAAATAAAACAAAATAGAAAAAAAAACTGCATCGATCTCTTGCACAAGCAATTTGATGAATGCATTGCAGAACTTAACAATTGATATGAATTGGTGAATCAATGCCCTTCTAATATATATAGACACAAATAGCGCTGCATTGTACCGTTTACAGCACTTTCTGGAACATACGGAACGGTGTTACATACCACATAGTAGCGAATGTGAAGATAGGCCGGTGAAGCCTTGATGTCAAAGGGTGGTTCTCAACCTCTTTGGGATGGCGACTCCCCAATCAAGACCACCTGGCCCCCCATCCCCCCAGGTTACGAAGGCCACAATACAAGTAATTTAGAGGTCACATGTCCACACCTCGAGTCATCGCGGTGTTAGTAAAACGTGGGTTCCATGTTGTGTGCACGTGTGTTTTGTGTTCATAATCCATTCGTTTCATCTTGTGCATTAGTGTGTGTTTGCCGCAGCAATGTGGCGCTGACGTTCTCTGCATATATTCGACATTTGTGCTGCACGGTATCCATGCTGCAGCCTGCGCACCTTTTCTTGACAGGCGTCACCCCTTGGGTGGAGGGTGGGGGGACTGGGGGCACAACCTAGTGGCGAGATGGCTGCCGTGGTGGCGAGATGTTAACTACCTCACCTGGTATACTGGAGGTCGTGGGTTCGATTCAGATTCTGATGCCTGTATATTTGGAGTTTTAATGTTCTACCAGTGGTTGTGTGGAATTTTATTCGGGTCCTCCGGTTTTTCCCGCCACATTTAGAAACCTGCGTTCAGAGTATTTGGCTGCTATAAATTTCCACGTGATGAGCCACTTCATTGGGCTATCATTTGTGGTCAAATCGCTCATGAAAAAAAGCTATATAGCTCAGTGGGCCTTTCCTGGTAAAATAAAAAAGAGTTTAGTTTAACCCACGGGGTGTGAATATGCAAACTGGTATTCATGTTATGGTGTTTCATAAACACTATAGTAGACAATTGGCATTACCCCAGCGATGTTCCTATCTCTACCTCGCTGGTCAGCCTGGCTTATTTCCAAAACTTTGCATTTACTGGACTTTATCAGCAAAGTCTGTTCCACCATCTCTTGAATCAATTGACCCAGAATCCTAACATTGCTGTCATATAGACACAGAAATGCCATACACATGTAAGCAATTGGCCGCAAATCTCAGCACTGTGAACAACTCAATAAAACATATATTTTGCAGAATTTAGTTTGAATGGCAGATCCATTTTGATGAATTGTGTATACAATACTGTAATATTATGTTCTCCTATAATTCGGTAGTTGTGTTCTTGAAGAACACCGTGTTATGGACCAATTGCGTTATAAATAATATATAATATAGGGTAAAGCACATACCGCGATAAAACGTGAGATGTGTATGCAGGCTGAACAAAGACTGAAGCACATGGGTAGCATCTAGAAGCATCCAGGAGCATCCCGCCTTGTGTAATGCTATGCGGAGGCAGCCATACAACCACTTATTCCTACTCTCACGACTCAGTTCGGTTCACTCACTCGTGTTATATCCAATTCGCAGCCGCGTTATAAAAAATGTGTTCCCTAACAGATTAATTGCGTTATAGCCAATTTGCGTTATGAAAACACGCATTATAGCAGTGGCTCCGCATGGCTTCGAGTGATGCTACGTAGCGCTGTGCTGTGACATCAACTCGAGTGTCCACCCTGTAAACTTTGAGACTTTGGTGCTGAGTAAGTATAACCTTGCTACACTGTTGTTTACAGGGTGTGAGAGGACCCATAGGGGTTCCAGGATACCAAGGTGGCCAAGGTTGCCAGGGCCCCAGAGGCGTCAAGGTAAACGCATGAACGTTATCACTGGTTTATGGGTGCAGTATCTGAATGCCTCCTACACTTGATATTCATTCTTACCCATCTTCTCTAACTCCGTCAAAGAAAATGTATCCCAAGAGAACCCTAACCCATATATATGGGGTTAACTCTCAAAAGTCCCTGCAGCCAGGCCAGCCATCAACTTTCTTCACCATAAGCTCATGGGTGATTCACGCACAAGATTGTTTACGTTTTGTTCGCTGAGACCAATCTTTATTTTACTGAGGTAAAGTATCCCTTCTCCCGCCTTAGCAATGTGGAATGTCCGACATGGGCTTAGGTCTTTATAGGAGAGATGCACCACCCTACACTAGCTTCAATGAAGATCCAATTTTGATATTTTCTGGTCGCCCCTTGTCGGACTTCATTCGCCAGGACTCAATTCCACGCACGGGACAGTTATCATCTGCAGCGTCAATCCACCAAGCAGCACCAGACTCAGTGAATTCAAAGCCAACTCCACGGTTTTCCTTTATTGAACACGTTTCGTTGAGAAACATTGGTCTCAGAGACTGAAATTCCCATTGATCAATGGATGCAATGTAACGTTGTTCATCACAGGAACAGAGATGTCGTGCCTATTATGTTCTTTTTATTGCTGATATGAAACTCATCGCAAACAACCTTGTGCTCCGAATATAATCTACAGAGATGATTTATTCTGAATCATAACCACTGCTTTTATTTCAATCATAACCTTAAGTGAATGAAGTTAACAGCCAACTGGACACTATGAGCCATGACCGATGTTTTTGTTTTGCTATAAAGGTGTTGATAAAGGCATAGACACATCATTTTGGAAAATAGAACATGTGCCTAAACTTAACGCATATTTAGAAACATGCCTTTAGGGTATTTGGCTGCTATAAACATGTGATAAGCCACTTCGGTGAGCTATCATTTGTGGCCACATCGCTTCTAAAAAAGAGCTCTTCACCTCAGTAGGCCTTACCTAGTAAAATAAAAATAAATGTATTGGTTTAAAGTCTTAACGAATCGAAATTAGAAGAAACACATGTGATCATGCAAAATATTACACGAATACGGGAAACAGAATTACAAAACACGCTCCTCTGGGTGCGTGGCACACAAGCTTTGCTATTATCTACATGCCCTCAATCACTTGCCGTGTTTCCAAACCAAAGCTCATTCGGACATTATTCCCACCGCTACACATCGTGTATGGTGTACTACTAAAGTGTTTCCATGCTGGTACTGATTTGGGTTATTTTGACCAATGCCTGTTTGAGCACTTCATGGCCCTTAGGGAACAGGAATAACTGGAATAAAAAAAACATGAGAGAATAACACTTAAAAGTCTATGTACTGTATTTGGATGAGTAACCTACTTGCTGTACGCCCCTCCCCCTATGCGCTAGGCGTCGCGTGGGCTCCGGCTAATCAGAAACGTGTGCGAGGTGATGCGTGGCGGCGCAGACAATCAGAAACGAAGGGACCAGGCAGACGAACAAAGCTGCCATTTTGTGTATTTGATCGTGAAACGGATTTGTTTTTATAATGCGCTGTTCTCTGTATTTGTGTCTAGGGTACTCGTGGAGGCCAAGGCCAACTGGTAAAAGAGTACGCTTTTATCTTGTATGACTGTGAACACCGCGGCTCGGGCTTTAGAAGAGTTATACCGCAATAGCAACAGAATAAAGTATGCTTGCCACGTGGCATTCTCGTGTCACGAAACAGTCACAAATTGTATGGGGGTGAATGTTAACGTCCATCGGTTGAGAGCAACTTAAATTATGCTGTTAGGCATACGTAGTTCTTTAAACAGGAAAATGGCCACTTAATTTTTACTTGTTCCCATCCGAGATCTTTCGGAAGTATCTCCTTTAACTTTCCTGTAAGTTTACACTGAGGAATGCAATCAGCTTTCGGTAAACGGTGCTTTTCCTGCATTCTTATATATCACAGTATTACAGGAATAATGCAACTGTCCAAACACGAGACTAGTAAAAGACAATTGAGAATGTGTCAAAATGATCTGCTGACAAATTATTTTGCTGGAATTTGTCAAATGTGTCAATTTTGTGCAAACTGTTCTGTGTGTGGGAATAACTTCTGTGTTGAGCAGGGAGCAGCAGGAGATCCTGGCTTGGATGGAGTTAGTGGGCAGAAGGTGAGGACTCCTGTGATTGTGCAGCATCATCTACTGCTACTTCCAAATCATAAATGCAATGCTGTCAAAATATGTTTTCTATCCGTCTCGATCACGAGATTAAAGATACATTCGGAAATGTATTACAGCACAACCCTATGTGTCAGAGACCAGCCCACTTGAAGGGAATTTTCAGGGGATTCCTCTTGCAAAATCCTCAGTGTATGAGACCCCGCAAAATCAGATTGTTGCATGGGATTGAAACCAATATTTTAAATTGTTAAATCTGGAAGAACAAAACCCACTTAAACTATACTCTTTGGTTCTTTCGGTAAAGTCACGTAGTTAGAAATAAAATTTAATAAAACAAATCACGAGGTTTCGATCGCAACACAAGTGTTTTGATCGCAACACAAGTGGTGTTGCGATCGAAATGTTGTGATTTGTTTTATTTCTAACTACGTGACTTTCCTAAAGAACCCAAGAGTATGGATTCTTGCAGTCACGAAAGCTTAAAATCAAGATTGAACCACTTAAACTATTTTGTGGCTGACCAGATGGAATACAACATCTCAGCTGCGTCGGTTTAGAGATTTGAGCCACAGTCACTACAGCGGCTTGAACTTGTATTGTCTCTAGGCACTAGTGTACTCCCACAAAAGGTGGCTGAGAAGTATGTATGTAGCCAACCGTGCTAAATGGAGGTGCTGCGGAAAGGACAACGGCCAAAACACAAAGTGCAATGTAACATTTGAATATTATTTTGTGTGCGCAGTCATGAGTGACTGGGCTGAGACCGTTGCGCTTGGGAATTGGTTTGCCATTTAATCGCGTATATACTGGCTTTCATTCCCCATTAATTAAATTCCTTTAAGATTACATAAGATGTTCCAGCTCTGAGAGTTAAATATTTTATCTTGCAATGTTACCAACCCTTTTACCTATATTTTTTTCAGGGCGGTTATTTGACAAAAAGTTATTGACTGTTAACTCTAATATATTTCATCATACATTTCATCATCTTATGATACTATTGAAGTACCGTTGATGACTCTTGGACACCGTTGGTGAGGCACACGTATTTATTCCGTACAAGTAGTCACAACTGTGGACATACAATACTAGAGGGGGTATCGGCCCCCTCACCCGGCTAGCTGGGAATACACTGCTAGCTATCTCTGACCTACCTCCTAGTCCTCCACTAACGGGCTAGGGGAGGCTGTCTGGCCCGACACTGGTAAGTCGGGCTACGGTACCCGGAGTCCCAGAGCACTAGCTCTGGTTCTCGGGACCACGCCGCTGGCTCGGTCCTGCGCGGCCCTGACAAGGGCGGCGTCCCAGGGGAGTCCAGGGCTCTAGCTAGACGATCTTCGGTGTTCACTGGTTTAGCTTTAACATTCTGCCCCGAGCCCTCTGACACATGCCCCTTTATACTCCACCCCCGCTGAGGGGTGGGGCCCCGGGCTGCCTGGTGCGGACGTCGTTGAGAGCACCGCCCCCGTGCACTCACGTAGCCCCGCCCACTGTGTTTGTTTCCCATAAGCTGCCATGCATAACGGCTCTCTCTCTAACACCCCTACATCACCCCCCCCCGCATAGCTTGCAGCCGTCCCGGCTGCCAACATACAAAAAAAACGACAATAAAAGCGCATTTACCCCCTGACCGCGCGTGTGCCTCACTATTTTTCAACATAACGCGAAGAGAACAACAACAAGAACCAGAAAACCCCGAAGGGAAAACAACCCGACGCACCCCCCCCGAATAAATACGAATTCCGTAAAAGCAACGTATATACAAATCGCAAGGAACCCCCAACACACACACAACACAACACAATGTGCCAGGAGCACACCACCGACGCAGCGCACAGTAACCATACATGTGAAAATAAAAAATAAAAATAAATTATTTTTGTGCATCACAAGAGTCTGCGCATTCTTGCGCGCGTCCTTGCCGCAGGCCCGTCACACGGGGCAACCCCGGATGGCGGACCATCCGGTGGCAGCTGTCCATTTCGAAGTGAGTCTGCGCTTGATGTCGCGAGACCCTCGGCATCCCCCGTAGGGGTTGTTGGGCGGGAGCCCGTCATTCCTGGTGCACCTGGGGGCGGGACAGCCGGCAACACGTCAGGCGAGAGCAGCAGAGATGGACCCTTTGAGTCGGCCGACCCCCCACATGTTTGGCCACGCGTGTGTGGAGTGGGGCCTCGCACCGCAACGAAGGGTTTCAGCCTAGAGGGGTGCACAAACCACCGGCGCTTCCCCCATTTGATGCGAACGCACTGAGGCCGCAAAACCTCGACCACCTCGACGGGGCCCCGCCACGGCCGCACCAGTTTTGAGGAGGTCGCGAGTGGTACCTGGGGGACAGTGCAGCCATGCCCTGTCCCCCGGCTTCCACTGTAGCACGTGCGCGCGACCCAGTCTGAGGCGCTCATTCGCTTTCTGACGCCTGTCGGAATTTAGCATGGCAGCATCCCGTGCCTCAGTCAATTTCGCAAGGTTAAATTTAACATGGTCGGCCAATTTAGTTTTTCCCAGCGGCGCGGGGATCTGCAGCTGTGCCCGAACAGGTGGGTCAGGTTCGCGGCCATACATGAGGAAGAAGGGTGAAAATCCCGTCGCAGCATGGGGGGCCAATCTGTATGCTGCCAGGACCCCTTGAATTTGCAAGTCCCAATCGGTCTGTGAGTCCGAAACCTGCTGCGACAACATAGACGTGATGGTTCGATGCAGACGCTCGACCATCCCGTCAGTTTGCGGGTAATAGGGAGAGGTACGAATTTTTTTCGTTCCCAGGAGCTCACAGACCTGTTGGAGGAGTTTGCCGGAAAAATGTTTTCCCTGGTCGGTCAGCAGCCGCTCCGGAGCACCTTTGTCCATGACGTAACCTTGGACAAAGGCCTCCACGATGGCTGCTGCCGACTGGTTGGCCAGGGGCCAGGCCATAGGCCAGCGCATAAAGTATTCCACCCCGGTCAACAAATATCTATTGCCCCTAGGGGTGGCGGGAAATGGCCCCAGAATATCCAGCGCGACAAGTTCGTTCACTCTGGAGACTCTGATAGACTGCAAAGGCGGGTTTGACTCCCGTGCTGGTGGTTTTCGCTGCGCACACCGAGGGCATGATGCCAACAGATCTGCGACATCCCTCGTCATGCCTGGCCAAAAAAAATCAAGCTGGAGCAAGGCGAGGGTCTTTTGGGTACCCAGGTGGAGGAGGCGCTCATGAGCAGCCCACACCACCCTACCCCGTAACCCAGAAGGGACCACCAGCCGGTGTCGATGGGATTTCCCGTCCCAATGCATCAGCAACCCCGCGTGCATTTCCCATGCGTCGGCATCACCCGTCCCCCGCCCCGCCCCGCCTCCCCGGCGCGACGACGCGACGCGAGGAGGGAGGTATCCTCCATCTGGAGGCGCCCCCATTCATTAACAGGCAAACCCAGCAGGGAATCTTTTCCCTGTTGTGCGATAGAATTTGGGAGCAATGTTTCGTCGTCGGCGGCGGCCGCCAGGACCGGAACCGGCATGTCCCCTGCTGGCTTGCAACGTCCCGACCCCAGGAGGCATGCACATTCGGAGGTGGTTGGCATGCGCGACAGAGCGTCCGCGTTAGTGTGGCGAACGCCCTTACGGTAGGTGGTTTCGAAATCAAAATCCTGGAGGATCTCCAACCATCGGGACAATTGTCCCGATGGCTGTTGAACTCGCAGGGCGTACTGCAGTGCCGCATGATCTGTGCGGACGATGAAATGCCGACCGTACAGATATGGGCGATACTGTTGGATGAAATTGACAATTGCCAACAGTTCCCTACGGGTGACACAATATCTTTGCTCCGCTGGAGACAACACCCGACTGCCGTACGCAACCACCCGTTCCACGCCGTCAACCACCTGGGAAAGCACGCCCCCAATACCCGTGTTGCTCGCATCGGTGTCGAGCAAAAATGGTTCCGAAAAATCGGGGTAAATCAAGGGAGGAGCTTTTACCAGGGCGTCCCGAAGGGAGCAGAAAGCAGCCTCCTCCTCCTGACCCCAGTGGAACCGAACCCCTTTTGATGTTAAAGCGTGTAGGGGTTTGGCAATCGTCGCAAAATCAGCGACGAACCGTCGGTAATACGACGCGAAGCCAATGAAACTCCTGACCTCTCCCACCGAGGTGGGAGTCGGCCAGGAGCTGACACACTGCGTTTTGGCGGGATCGGTAGCAATACCTGAGCGCCCCACGATGTGTCCCAAATAACGCACCGAATCGCGTAACAAATGACATTTTTGGGGTTTGAATTTCAAATTAGCAGCCCGCATCTTTAGGAAAACTGCCCGCAACCTCTGGAGATGTTCGTCAAAAGTTTTACTAAAGACGATAACGTCATCCAAATAAATCAGGCACGACTCCCATTGCAATCCAGCCAAAACCAATTCCATCAAACGCTGGAAAGTTGCCGGCGCTGAGTGTAAGCCCATCGGCAACCGGTTGAATTGGAACAGGCCGTGCGGTGTACGGAAAGCAGTTTTAGGCTTTGAATCATCGTCCAGAGGAAGCTGCCAGAATCCCGAAAGTAAATCCAGTGTGGAGAAGAATCGCGCTCCCGCCAAGGCGTCCAGCGATTCGTCCATCCGTGGGAGCGGGTATGCGTCGGCAACCAAAATTTTGTTAAGGCGCCGAAAATCAACGCAAAACCGCAACGAGCCGTCCTGCTTTTTAACCAGGATGATCGGCGCTCCCCAAGGGCTGGTGGAAGGAGAAATGATGTCGGCGGCTAACATGTCATCAATAGCCGATTTGACATGGTCCTTTTCGGCGGGACTTAACCGAAACGGATTCTGGCGTATTGGCGCGCTGTCACCCGTGTCAATATGGTGACGCAGCAGATGAGTGCAACCCAAATCGTATTTTTCCCGACTGAAAACGTCGGAAAATTCCCGCAGTAGCGTTCTAAGCTGTTGGCGCTCTGAATTTGACAGGTCCGTCGATCCCGCACAAAGCGCATCGAGCCACCCTCCATCACTGTCCGAATGTGGGTGCGGCCGGGGAGCAGTGCCGACGTGATTCGCAACAGGTTCCTCGCAGGGCACCGGCGTCGCGTGAGCAAGCACCGTCCCTTGAGGAACTACCACTGTCTGCGACCCCACATTGAGGACCGCGATGAAAGGGTCCCCATCCCCTCTTACGACGGTCTGGGCCGGAATCAAATGAGGTCCACTAGCCCCGGCCCTAGATGGTCCCAGCAGAATTCCCTGGTCCCCAATGCCCTCAGCGAAGGGCCGATGAAGTTTTAGAGGCACCAACATTTGAGCTCCCGGCGGCACACGAACTGTTTTAACGACGAACGCTGGTATTGTTACGAACGCCGTCCGAGCCGCAGTAGGGGAAGGCAGGAACGCCATGCGTCGTCCCGATGGGAGCTCAATGCATCCCTGGTCTATTAAACGAATCGGCATTTTGCCCAAGAAGTCCGTCCCCAGCAGGCACGGAACCGCCAGCGAGGAGGAAACAAAAATCGGGCCCGACAATTTGATATCCCCGATACAAAATTGCGCTCGAATCTGTCCAATGATGCCAAGAGAGCCCCCGTTAGCAGCATAGAATGGGACGTTAACCGGCAGTAAAGGACGGCTCTGGACAGGTAGAATATTGTAAATGAGTTCGGAAATGATGGTCGCCGATGCCCCCGTATCGACCAGGATGCGTACCTCCACCCCGTCAATGTGTCCCACCACGGCCGACGACCCCGACGACGCGGCCACAACGCGATGAGCCAACATGGACCACTGCCTGGGTTCGATTTGAGTCCCCATAGTGGTGCGTGTTGGCCCGTCGCAGCGCAATGTCGGCCCCCCGTTCGTTGCGGTGTGCGAGTGTGTGACGAGTGTGTGCTTGGGCCAAACATGAGGGGTGCCGCGACTCGCCGGATTATGTTGATGGAGCTTGGGAGGAGGAGGGCCGGCGTCCTGTCGAGGCGTCGTCCCGCGCTGCCGAGGAGAGCGGCACCCCGAGGCGACATGGCCCCGGACGCCGCAGTTGAAGCAACGCGGGAGCGCCGGCGGCGATGACGGACGGTCGAAGCGGCTCGACCCATCCCGGCCCGACCGTGCTCCCGTCCCCTGCTGCCGTCGACGGTCGACGGCGTAAACCTCCTCCGCCGGGAGGGTGGCTGCAGCCACCGCATGCCCGGCCGCTGCCCTGCTGGCTTTCCGACGCTGTGACAGCAGGTTGGCGTGGAGGAGCCGCGCAGCCTGGAGGGAACTCATCTCCATGTCCTCCTGTGCAACGACGGCGATGTCCAGGTCGTCTGCCAGCAGGAGGATTTTTTCTGTGACCATGGCGTCCACGCCGTCGTCGTCCATTCGAGGGAAGGCCGTCTTCGCCAGTGCCAGGAGACTCGTCCTGTACGCCAGGGGCGACTCCTTTGCACCCCGCTGGTGATCGTAAAACTGCTGCCTGCATTCCGCTGAAGGTCCGTAGACCCCGGCCAGCAACTGCAGCGCCATCTGTAGCGTGGAGCGCTTCTCCCTCGGCGCCGATGTAAGGGCGGCGAGTGCGTCGCTGTCGAGGAGCGCCGGCAGCGCGCAGAGAGCCTCAGCATCCGACCACCGTGCCATTTCTTGGTGGGCGAGGAAGCGTCGCTGGAAGCCGCCCCAGTCGCCCTCCGCGCCAACAAACTCTTTGAGCGGAGGCAGCCGTTGGTGCAGCGCAGCGGTCGCCATGGAAGCTCGCAGGCTGCTGTCCCCGTAACTCGGCTGCGCTTCGGCGCGAACGGCAGATGGTATCGCCTGTCGCAGCCGTGATGACGCTTCCTCCGCTGGCGGTGACGCGGCAGCCCCAGCGAGAGTGATGTTGGACCCGAGGTTCAGGCCGGCCACGCCCTCAGCAGCTGCTGTGGCGATGGCGGGAGATTCAAAGTTTGAATCCGTTGAGATGGCGGGAAGGCGCATCGGACGTCGGTTCTCCTCGCCCCGTGGTGGTCCACCAGCCCCCAGCCGCGTGATGTGTTCGAGTGTGGCGGCAGCGGCGTAAAGCAGCTCCGCCAGCCTCGCGTGAGCCAGCCTCAGCCCTTCTGATGGCGGCTCCTCTTCATCCTGATGCCCCGGTAGGAATGCGTCCGGCCCCGGCTGCACGATGTCTTGTTGAGCCGTCTCGGGCTCGACAATTTCAGCGGTGTCCTCCACCTGCGGTACTCCGGCTCGAGCTGTCCGGCGCGTGTCCATGTTCGTAGTTGTTCTGACACCAGATGAAGTACCGTTGATGACTCTTGGACACCGTTGGTGAGGCACACGTATTTATTCCGTACAAGTAGTCACAACTGTGGACATACAATACTAGAGGGGGTATCGGCCCCCTCACCCGGCTAGCTGGGAATACACTGCTAGCTATCTCTGACCTACCTCCTAGTCCTCCACTAACGGGCTAGGGGAGGCTGTCTGGCCCGACACTGGTAAGTCGGGCTACGGTACCCGGAGTCCCAGAGCACTAGCTCTGGTTCTCGGGACCACGCCGCTGGCTCGGTCCTGCGCGGCCCTGACAAGGGCGGCGTCCCAGGGGAGTCCAGGGCTCTAGCTAGACGATCTTCGGTCTTCACTGGTTTAGCTTTAACATTCTGCCCCGAGCCCTCTGACACATCCCCCTTTATGCTCCACCCCCGCTGAGGGGTGGGGCCCCGGGCTGCCTGGTGCGGACGTCGTTGAGAGCACCCCCCCCCCGTGCACTCACGTAGCCCCGCCCACTGTGTTTGTTTCCCATAAGCTGCCATGCATAACGGCTCTCTCTCTAACACCCCTACACTATTACCACAGTTCGAGTATAACTGTATTCTACTTTCTTTTGATAAAACATACACACACACGCGCAGGGAGAGAACATTTACATTCCATACAGAGCAGTCACCTATTTGCTGTACTGCCGTTTGCACACACTACCTCATCCAAAAATACACTACGCTTTGTCTGATGGAGCCAGAGTTCATTAATAGTGACAACTGATTCATACACCGAGATCTTGGTCAGTTTAATATTACTTATTGCCCATTAGCAAGTTTTCTGCTGGCAGCTGCAGATGACAACTGTAGCATGCAGGAGTGAATACCGCTTGTGCAATGCTGTATATTATAGATGCCTCTAGTTTTCAAAGTGGAAATTTGGGCGATATTAGCATGCAATTAACTATCATTGTGAATGCTGAGGGTCTTATGCCCATTTTATATCAGACGCCATTCTTTGCTTTCATTACACACCTTTACAGAGTGGCCGCAGGAACGGTATAGTGGTGAGAAGATGTATACCGGCTCAGTGGCGAATATGCTAAACACCAGTTGTATACAATGTTCTGTATACACATGTACAATACAAGACACGTGCATATAAACTTACTGCAATAAGTTGTGTAATGTTATTTCCCAAAGGGTGGCGATGGACTACCTGGTTACCCTGGGAGCAAAGGAAGGCCTGGAATGCCGGTAAGCTCTGCATCTGACTGAAAATTGCACCATAATAAAATAATGTAATTTCATGTGTGTATGTGTAGTGGTGTTAACTACTCGCTGTTCGCAAACTGTGAGAGCAGATCGTAAACAAGGTTTTCCCGCTCAATCAAACGGTCAGGGTCAAATGGGGTGAGGTAGGATCCAAACCCAGATTGGGAAGGACCAATCAGAGGGTCCCACAAGGTGGCCAGGGATTGGACAACCCGGCCACGAACAGGTATAAAAGCCAGAGCGCTGAGAGCTCTGGAGTTCTGCTACACGAAGACCCAAGACGGCCGAAGACGTCTAGGACCCTGGACCAAGCCCTCCAGCCCTTATCAGGGCTAGGGCTCAGAGTAACCAGTGGTCGGGGAGAGATCCCCTAGGTCCAGCCAGAGGACGCTGGGAGAGCAGGGAGATTAGATAGCCTGCAAGGTCCGGAGGCTTGTACCTTCCGAGGGAAACGGGTGAGGGGACCATATACCCCTTAGTGTGATAGGGACTGTGTTATTAAGATAATAAACGGGGTGTGCCATAAAGACGTTTAGAAGTCCGTCCTTACAACACTACATATGTACAGTAGAGAAAGTGAGGAGCTGTAGTGTAGTGGTTAGCGTGCTGTGCTACGAATCCGGCGGCCCAAGTTCGATTTCCACTCACGGACAACACCAGTGCCGATTATCTGAACTGGTCTTGGTCTCCCCTAGGTCGACTCAGCCTCAAATGAGTACCTAGTGCGGTATGTAAACATCGCCACTGGGGAGACATTGGCGGCCCGGCGTGGTGCTGGCCACTCACCCCCGCCGGCCTTCATAAGCACTTGCTAAGAGCACTTGCCCCAACAGTATGTTAAGGGCTTTACGGGGAATCGTTGTCTTTATATATATAAAACATACAACTGGTATTGGGCCAGATGTATCCCAATGCTGAAAAAAATATCTGCTAATTTCTCAATAGAGATCACAGATCAGCAGCAATATCACCTTCCTGCTACAAAAACCTGGCAGGTCCCTTCTGAATAAATAATCTTGAGACTCAAGTGGGTCAACGAGCGTAATTATAATTAACGTGTCAAAATATAGCGCTCTCGTACAGTAAAATGAAACCAGGTTAATGTATCTGAATGTGTACTATGTAAGTTGGATTATATGCTGACATACCACTCTCGAGTTAAACCCACGTTTACACTTTGGACACGATCGCATGTGAGTGGAAAGTCTTTTTGTGATGGATAGTGTCATTTATTATAAACAAAAAAAAACCTTTGTCTGAACATATGCATGTATACAATATACAAAACGAAACATTGCGGGGGAGGGGAGCCGTTCCCAGCATAATTGGACAATTTCCTGCATTGGGCTGCTTCCCTGCATTGGAAAAACCCCTATTCTGGATGTGGTCCTAGTTGTGATGTCTGTGTGAGCGTGCAAGGGCGCGTGTCCTCAGCTGCTCCCGTAACTCCAGCAAGATCGTGTTTCACTCCTCTGAGACGCACAGAGCACAGCCAACTGTTCACCTTGGAACTGTGCGCTATTTTTTTGGAACATAATAATATATACGTGTCCCTTCTGCAACAACTCACAGCGGACAGCCGTGTTATTTATAATTGCAGGTGTAATGTAGCTCTCAGAGACACCGTCTTGTTCGTTTATATGTGTACTAGCTTTACTACCTGGCTTCGCCCAGGACTTGGATTCTTGTCTTGGATTAATTTAATATTCCCTTATATTTCACTGAAAAACCCTGAAAAAAATCGATGCTTGCAAGAAAGAAAAAAGCCGAAACAAATAAATGTAACTACTGTATTTTCCCGCATATAGCCCGCATACGCATATAATCCGCAGACGCATATACCCCACAAAAATAGCGTTTTGTGTAAAACAAATTTCAGATAGCCCGCACCTCCATATACCCCGCATGCATTCATATCTTTAACGTCGTTACCGCAGCTTAATTCCCTCATTAATACGAAGTTTCCATTTGTAATACATTCCACTATCAATTGTTAACATTAAAATCGCAACACAAGCAATCGTCATCAGGTGGAAAGATACAGCAGTAGAACTGCTGAACAGGAAAGGGCTGCTGCAACAAGAGGTTATATATAGGTTTGAGGTAGATGTCACCCAAGGGTAAGTAGGTGGGGTCAGAGATGGAAAGGAGTCCCGTCGCCGCACGCACAGCAGCTGCGTTAAAGGGAGAGATTGGCATGTTAATGTAAACGAGTATAATGGGAAATGAGCCCCATCGTCGAACATGAGCAATGTCACCGTACGCACGCACAGCTGTGTTAAAGGGAGCGATTGGCATGTCAATGTAAACAAGTTTAATGGGAAGATAGCATGTCTGTGTCAGAGAACCAGGCATAGTGTTGCTCCCAAGATAACGTCTGCGACTCAGTTGGACTCACTACAACTGGTGTCGGAAGTGGCCAACTTGCCAGGCTGTAGCTAGCGGTAGACGAGTATGTCTACACATCGCAGAGTTCGTGTATGTGCGTCGGACGATGAAGACGACGAGGAGCGGATTCCGCCCACGGCCACCGAGCACGGAGCGGAGATGCTGCCCGCGGAGCAGGGCGCAGTTGGGGCATGGGGCGCCTCGCCTTCAGTAGCAGAGCTCGTCAGGGACGCGCATGGCCATCTCGCTGACCTCCAATTGGCGTCCTCCATCCTCGTCGAGATGCGGTCCCTACCCTCGACGGCGAAGGAGGGGGCGGCGAAGCCGTCCAGACAGGGCGACTCGGCCGCCATTTCACAAAGGGCGGGAACGCCATCGCCGCTGCCCGCACTCGCGGGCGCCATTTTGACGCCGGTGGGAAGTGCGGAGCCCGTCAAACTTAAAGCGGGGGCGTTCAGGTCATTTGACGTCCAGTCGCTCTGCCATCGGCTGCCCTTCATTAAAGAATTTGTTGCCGCCAGCGGCAATTGGGTGGCGTTTAAGCGGCGATTCCTCACTAAAGCCGACGTGTCGCGGTGGTCACAGGCGGACGCGCTGAAGGCGCTCCCCGCCGCCCGTGACGATGATCCTTTAGCGGTGTTCCTCGCCATCCCGCTGTCCAAGAGGTCCACCCTCACGCAGGCATTTGACCAGATGGCCGCCACTTTCGAGCCTCCGCTGAACACCCATCAGAAGTTTGCCGTGAGATGGAGAGGGGATGTTGAGTCGGCCCTCGCCTACAGAAGTGCGCTGTTGGCGCTGGCGAAGGCCGCGTTCCCGCGCATGGATCACAAAGGCCTTGACGCCTTGGTTCTCGAGAAAATGTTGGAGCTCACCAAGGACTTCCATACTGTGCTTCCCACTGTTGTATATATTTGAATATTTTTTTTAATATTAAGAATAATTAGGCCAATTTTAATATATATCTTTTTCTTGTTGTTTCATTAAATAATGAAAACAACCCTCCCAAGCACACCAGGAATCTGTAAAACGGGGAAGGCCATTAAACAACAAGATTTCAGATCAAAGAGAGGTCAGAGACCACTTAGAGATATCCAGATGAACGAAAGGTCAATGGCCAACCTTCCCAAGACGGTCTGGAGATGCACAGATAACGTAACGGTTTTCCTTAACGAAAAAAGTAGAAACTTAACAAAAAGAATTAACCAGCAAACAATAGGGGCTTGTTATTAGATATTCCCTTATATTACTCGTATTCACCGCTTATATATTATTTTGTATTGTATGTTTCTATCTACATGACCTTCCTAAAAACTAAAGAATACGAATTCCAGAAAGCTTAAGTGGAAACGTAGTTACACTTAACCTCAGGACATTAAAATATAACTCAGAATAAAACACCAATCCCTGGAAACAAACGCATAACCAAACTTGGCAAAGCCTTCAAAATAATGATGTAACGAGGATCATTACGAATATTCATTAAACATAGACCGAATAATAACCACGATATACTAAGACCGAGGGAACTCATAAGAAAAATTAAGAATAAATGTAACACACAGGACCACATACATGTATTGCAAAAATCTCCTCGGCCACCTTTGTCTCCCCGGAGTCGGCGCGAGGGCAGATGACAACCATAAAACCCATGGAGGGCGTCTGTTCTCTTGTTTGTTTTCCTCTCGCAGAGAGGAGAGGTTGTTTTACGTTTTGGGTTGTAAACACAAACAGACATGGGCTTGACGTAAAACACCACACTCTGGGTCACCAAGAGACGCGGAGAGAGGAGAGGGTGTTCACGTTTTGAGTTTTAAGCACACATCACGAATGGGCAGTCTGGTTCGAGTCGCGCTCAGTCTTGCAACTCGGCTTGCGACGCGGCGTTGCGACGGGGCTCGCAAGGGAGCTGGGGCGAGTCGTGCCTCGAAGAGAGATGGGACGACGAGGGGTCGTTAGAGTGACAGTCTGAGAGCAGTCTGGTTCGAGTCGTGCTCAGTCTTGCAACTCGGCTTGCGACGCGGCGTTGCGACGGGGCTCGCAAGGGAGCTGGGGCGAGTCGTGCCTCGAAGAAAGATGGAACGAGGAGGGGTCGTTCGAGTCGCAGAAGTCTGAGTTCAGCCTAGGTCGAGGCTGGGGTTCAGCCGTGCTCCGGCTGGCGGAGCGTCGTGAGGGAGCAAACACCGATACCGATGGCAGGTGTCGCTTCTCACAGAACGAAGTGACGAGGGGTGATTAAGTGCGAGTGAAGCTGGCAGCTGCACGAACAAAGGAAAGCACGGAGAAGAGAGAGTCACGAGTGACATCAAGCAATCAACCTGTAGAAAGGGCGGAAATCGCCAAGCGTTGACCAAGCGAGCATCGAAAAGGACGAGCAGCAGCGGATGAGCAACAAGAGCCATCGTTCATCGCCAGAGCGCTCCAAGCCGGTGAGCGCGCACAGCCGCGTCGTCCAGAGCCTGAGCCAACACAGCCTGAAGTAAGGGCGAGTGTCTGTGTGAGGTTGGCAGCGATCAAGGAGAGAGCGACAGCAGCAGCACGACCCGGGCGTCACCGAGCGTCGTGCCGACTCAACAATCATCCAGCAGTGGAGAAGCCTGGAGCTGCCACCAAGAGAGAGAGAGAGCGCCATCGAATGCGCCGTGTGTTTGATACACACACACACTGACCAACTCCCAGTGAGAACAGACAAGACGTCCAGCAGCGATGACGATATCATCGCACACCGCCGAAGGCGAGCATCGTGCCGACTCAACAATCATCCAGCAGTGGAGAAGCCTGGAGCTGCCACCAAGAGAGAGAGAGAGAGCGCCATCGAATGCGCCGTGTGTTTGATACACACACCGACCAACACCCAGTGAGAACAGACAAGACGTCCAGCAGCGACGACGGAATCATCGCGCACCACGTCGGCGAGCGTCGTGCCAACTCAATCGAGCAGTGGAGAGAGGGAGCAGCACGGGCTCGCTGCGGCCACGCCCAAGCGAGAAGGAATCTCTGGCCGCTGGTTGTATCCTCCCCCACCCCACAAGCTAACGACACAACTCCTGGCTCTAAGAAATTAAAATATTAATATTACAAGGGGACAACGCACACACAACACGCACACGAATAAGACTTTCAAAAAGTTATCTTTGTGTTTCAAAAAGGGTTGCCATTTCAAGGTGGTGCGTTCAATATCAACTGATCGTGCAAAGCAGTTGCTGCCGTCGAATTACATGAATAAGAATGTTTTAGTCATTTATTTTCGTTAATTGCATAATCTTGCCGATGAATCTATTGACGTATATTTTTGCCTTTGCATATTAGATCATATGTTTGTTTAGAATTAAAATTGCTTAACACCAAGTGTTCGAGTGCGTCTTTCCCAGTCCATGCAAAACTGTCTTATTCATAAGAACTGTTACCTGCAATGAGATATGAAGTTGGAGACCTAACATAACATAAACACACTAAGATAATCAGTAAATGTTTAATCAAAAATAATCGTTTTATCCCGATTGATACAACTCTGGATAACGAAGCTAAGCCTAATTATCATAACTGCACACATTAACATAATCGCAAGCATCCGCATAAATCACTACGATTATCCCCGTGATTATCATAATTTATGCATATAATCATACACATGAACATAATTTATGCGATTTGTGAATTTTTAGGAAAATTTATAATTTTTATTATTTGTATCAAAAATCCATAATCCGGCATATACAACACCACCGAGGACGGGGAGGTGTCTTCGCTCAAGATCGCCAGGTGTATACAGGCGCAGCAGACCCTGCAGCGTGACAGGGTGTTCGTGGCATGCTCCGCAACTCCCGCGTAGCCCGAGGCACACGCGGACGGAAAGCCTGCGTCCGCGTGCTCGCTGTATCAGCGGAACGCCGATCATCGTAGTGATGGAGATCAGCAGCGGGATGACTGGCGGCGGACACGGTCTGCTTCATCCCGATCCAGCGAAGCACGGGTCATCTGCTACAACTTCGGCCTGCCGGGGCATGCCCAGTCAGGCGGACGGGTTCCTCGATGGCGGGCCCAGGAATGTTCGCCTTCCTATGACTCCCTACCCCCTAAGGCGCCGTGCGACTGATGCCTCACGCGCGGCCGTTCATGTCGGCCTCGCGTGCTCGGAATGCGGAGGACCCGACGACCCGGCCTACTGCTCTTCGTGAGGAGCCGGCTTCGTCGGGTCGATTTCTTTCCCCCCCCGGCCCTCCCGAGACAGTCGAGCCCAAACCGTCTGGAGGGCCAGCATCACGGACTCGTTCAAATGCTCGTTTTGCGTGGTCCCCACGCATTGCACACTCCCACACCGTCATGGGCTGTCGCGCTCGCGTGAGTCGTGGCGAGTATTTGGCTGATCCTGCTCGCCATCGAGCTCACGGCCGTTGTTACCCGTTGTGGGTGGGAGATGTTGATTGTGCGCCGCGATTGTTGGTTCGACCGTTAGTTTTTTTAGGTCTGTGTGTATATATTGTACAGTTGGGTTGGGTAATGTATTGCTTTGTGATGTTGTTGGAGCACACTTGTTGTTATGTTCTATTAACTATACGTCGGTTGCTTCCTTTGGGGGGAGTTGGCAGCCGGGACGGCTGGAAGCTACGAAGGGGGGGGGGGGGGGTGATGTAGTGACTGTGCTTGTCACTGTATGGTGCCGGGGCTTGCGAAGCCACGGCCGGTAATGTGTTGTCATTACGGGCAGCCCGGGTTGCGGGATGTAGTACCAGCCCTAGCGGCGCTTGGGTGAGTGCTGGTTAGCGCGGAGGCACCGCGAGCAGTGTGCGGTGCGGGCTCCCGGTGAGAGAGCGAGAGGGAGCATCAGCCAGCCAGGGTTACCTTGGGGCATGATACTCTGGGTGACCTGCTGTCACGTGACCGGATGATATTGGAGGGGGGCCACCGGTGGAGGTAGGCCATGGAGTGGTCACGTGGTCCAAAGGGGCTCTCGGGAACCTTCGAGAAGGAGTTTGAGAGACCTGGAATGTGGGCGGGGCATAGGGCGGAGCCAGCCCCAGCCTGGAGGCATATAACGAGGGCCCCGTGAGGAGCTTGAGGTTCTTCGTGTGCTGGTGTTACGAAGATCCACGTCGGGGAGAAGAAGCCTCTAGCCACACGGTCCCGGACCCCGTTTGTGGTCCGGACAAGGATAGCGAACCGTGTCTAGTTCTGCCGTAGCGTGGTTAGATGGGCATTCGAGACCCGAGTGTAGACCGTGTTGTGTTGCATGCTAATGTGAAATAAATAGTGTTGCTCCCAAGATAACGTCTGCGACTCAGTTGGACTCACTACACATTTGTCAATGGAGAAGAATGTTCGTGAAAGTGCTTGAATAATTTCGTGAATAGATTTGTTGATCTCCTCAACTTTGACGTTTGGTGGTGTCAGAATTGCACGTACCTTAAGCCATTTGCGATTCAGAATATTTGCTCCGATGTTTGGATACACGCAATTGATGATACTCTTCAGAGTAAGACAAATATTGCAGAATTGTTCGGAGAGCTTGATTTTTCCAGTTTCACTTGTTGTTTCCTTGCCTTTGCCAATGTTGAGCAAATACTCAGAAAAATTATTGGAATCATAGCTATCAGATTGTTGAACTCTCATGTTGGTCGTGAGCTTTATTCTTGTGGCATCTCTCCAAAGCTGTGATGATTTCAGGCAGGCTTTGATCTCATCATCCATCGTGCCTCTTGGAATCACTGGTAACATTTGGCGAAAATCACCAGCAAAGACAACAATCAAACTGCCCATAATATTTTTGTTGCACGAATGTCTTGCAGTGTTCTGTTGACTGCCTCAAATCCGTGCTTATGGATCATTGAGATTTCATCCCAGAATAATGCTTTAGCTTCCAGCAGTACTTTGGCCTTTCCACTTCCTTTCTTGATATTGCAAACGGCACTTCATTATGGACCAAGTCAATCTGGATTGGAAGCATTGAATGCACTGTTCGTCCACCAGTCATCAACGTTGCAGCGATGCCAGAAGATGCAACAGCAAGTGCAATCTTTTCTCCTCTGATGCGGGCCAGCAACAAATTAATTAAAAAAGCATTTCCGGTTCCTCCAGGCGCGTCAATGAAAATTACTCCGCCTTCGTTGCTGTAATGTCATCTTAGAACCTCTTGATACATTTTTTGTTGCTCTTCATTCAACAATGGCTCATTCTGCGTGACGTAATCCAGGATTTTGTCAGTCATGATAACTCTCAAAGGATTTCTCGAGTCATGTTCACTGCTTGCTGTCGTGAAGGACTTTTCATGCCAATCTCCAACAAAGACTTTCAAATCATCTCCAAAACTTTATCTTCAATTATGATAAGTGCCTCATTATAGATGTCATCAGTGAATTCCAAAGTCATTTGAGGATTATCTCGTGGAAGTCTATTAAAATGTCTTCAGGCATGCAGTCTTTGTGGCTCTCCCAAAGTGCTTTAGGATTTGATGGTTCACAAAACAACAGGATGACTGCGAAAAGAGTTCTGATTTTTGATGGTGAATCCGATTCCTTCGCTTCCTTCAATGTCTCGTCCCATTGATTGTCGTTCTCTAATAATCCTAATTCCAGGCAAGCTGCATGATACGTGTCGTATTCAACTCCATCGACTGTTCAGAGATCCTTGAAGCAAGTTGGGTCTTTGACTTTGTGCAACTCAAGTAGTAGCAATCGAAGTTTCTCATGTGCACTGTGTAAACACGGCCAAGAGCGTCGCCAGATCGAATGCCGACATGTCCTTCAACATTTGCACTTTTGCGTCAACTGAAGACATTCTTTTACTTGTCCCATGTGTAATACTTCGGAACTTCACAATAGAGCAGTGTTTTTGCAAAATCGTCTGTTTTGCATAGCTCGAAGAATCCTGTCAATGTTGTGTTTGGTGGATTGGCCAGAAGATTTTGCAAATTGCCTAGGTTAAAACAGATGCGCTGACCTTTTTCAAGGTGAACATGAAGATGCGCGACTGTTGGGTATCGTTCGTGGATCAGAAACCCGAAAATGCGCCATGCCGCTTCGTTACTGGAGATGTACCGGCCTGCTTGGTACTCGGAGATTTAATCAATTTCGGCATTGTTAAGTGTCATAGTAAAAACTCCTTGATCGGATCCCTTGTGGACATACTTGAGGATGTTTTAATCGATTTCAATGTTTGCGTTTCCTTGATGAATTGACGTGGAAATATCTTGCTGCACATCTTATCCTTCATGCATGGAGACTGCCAATTCAAAGCGCTGCAAGGACCATGTACCATTTGTTTTGAGTCCATTCGTCAATCAATCAAAATGTGTGCATGTGGAAGACCTCTCTTTTGCCACTCGATGGAATAAAGCCAATATTTAACTGAGCCAAAAACTTCGCCTTTGATGAGAACATTCATGAATTTGATGAGCTTCTTCTGGAAAATTCTTGCCACCAAATCATTACGGTCCGTTTTTGATTGGCCGTTAATCAAATTCTCTTCCATCTCTTTGCAATTCGGATTGAACATGTGCATGATGAATGATGACGGCTTGCCTCCATGACGAATGTAGGTAATGGCGTCTTGTGCATATTCATGCATGTTTCGTGGCCCTCCGGTACATGTTGATGGCAGAATCACTAACTTGCCATGATTTTCTGCATTGCCATCATTCACAATCGCATCTTTCAAGTGAATGTAATCATCGACACGAAGCTTCTTTTGGTTCAATTGGATGAAGAGCAATCTTTCAGTCTCAATCTTGGCATACATGTCAACCAAATATTGATGCAGTAACTGTCAGTAATTTAGCAATCGTTTCTCATTCAATCGCACCATCAATCGATAGGCGTAGTACGACATTGCCGACACCATTTCATTGGCTTTATTTGACGTTCCTGGCTGAACTTGATTGATGTTGATGGCATATCAGTCCTCGCTACGTGGAAACAGCAGATATTGCAAGGCGTCACACGAAATGTGCGTCTCGGAAATGCTCTTAAGGTCATTGTTACGCATAGTCAAAACATCTTCTTGGTTCTTTCGGTAAAGTCACATAGAAGGGAAATAATAAAGTAAAAAAAATAAAACATAATAAAATACAATGTTATTCTGTTTTATTTTTGTTATGATGAATCCCTGCAGTCACCAAAGCTTAAAATCGAAATAGTCAAAACAATATCGCGCTTTTCAAAATAATTTCCAGCAATGATGATGGTGACTTCATTGACTACCGGTGCATTAAAGACATGTGCATGGCCTTGTGCTGGTTTCTTGTTTGCCTTAATGACGATCTTTAGGTCTTCACTTGGATTATCATCAAGTACCATTTTGAATTGCTGAATGTAGTGATTGTTTCCGTGCAGCATCTTTTGCAAGGACGCGATCAAACTTTTGTTGGTGCCAGGAATCACAGCACAATGACGTTGCGCTTCAGTTTCTTCGTCGCCAAGAAAGTAAATTTGTAGGAACTTTGACTTTTCTTTGGGCAGCAATAGGAGAGAGAGCCAGCCTTGTGGGACATTCGACCTTGAATGAACAAAGTTGTCATGAATCCAGTTGACTGAGGCATAGGCACAGATGTTCCAAACGAATTCATTTGAAAACTGCAATTGTATTTGCAGATCAGGCTTAGATATTATTTCGACTTTGGATGATCACCATTCATAAAGCTCTTCAATGGCTCTGACAATTCCGGAAGCTCTGGCAACCAAATCTTTCGACCGGAACAGCAAAATCCTGGTGTCTCGCCTTCAAACTTCAGCGCATCGCAAAAAGTGCACTTCAAAGTCATGCTACCAATGACAATCGGAGGAAAGTTTGAATAATCCAATTCAGGATCATAATTGAATGCTTCGTCCTTCATATATAGCCATTTTCTTGCCCGTGAGGCACCTTGTCAAATTCTCTCCTGCTGGAGTCAATCTCTGCGAGCTTCAACATTTTTTGCCAAAATTCAGTTCTAGTCAGCAATTAAATCACTTTGAATTCGTTGCTGTCGCTGCTCCTCGCTTTCAATAGCTCTCGAGTTTGAAGCTTCCTTGAATTTACACAAACTTAAATTGTTAATATTTCACTCATGAAACACGCGATGAGGAAATAACATTAGAAATCTTCAACAATTATAAGAATCTATGACTGTACAAAATTCTTAAGAATGAACGTCGCGAGATTTTTTTTTTTATAAATCGGATGTTTTTCACTCAAGGAAATTCAACCTTAACCCACTTATACATAAGGTCGATTTTGTCAACTCGGGAAGGGAAAGCCGTAGCAAGCTGACAATAGTCGCATTGACTTAGACATTCCAGACAGCATAAGCTGTGGAAATTTCATGACGCCAGAGCTCAGCGTTCGAGAGATTTTGCTGTTTCACACAAACAAACAGATGTATTTTCTGCTTTATAATTAAGATTTATTATGAATAAAGTCCGCCGACTCACTGATAACTTAACGAGTAACCACGAGTGACTATATACACTTGGGTAACTTAGATAACTCTATTCTGAGACAACATAACTTTACTCTTCCAAGGCTACAAGGTGCCCACTCCAGGATAATGAAGACGACCCGCTCCCAGGTGACGACAGCGACGGCAATTCCCCCACAACAGCAGCCTTGCGCCCCGGTTTGGACTGGCTGTTATCCCCCTCACGACCCGGCCACGCCCCTATTCCTGAACCCTCTCTCACCGCACCTGGCCTTGTCTGTCTCTGCCTTTATTACAATTTACGACCGTCACTGGATTTTTCTATTGCTCGTAGTCACTTTAAGATGTTTTCTTGTTCATGTTTTTGTTTGTTGCGGTTGCACCCGATTCAAAATGTTTAGCGTACTTCCCGACATGCAACAAACTGGAAATTTACCATGTGGGTACTTTCCAGACTGTACACCATGCAAAAATTATTAAAATACACTTTTGTGTTTTTTTGGAGCGGGGGGGGAGCTCAATAATGCATATATTTTTTGCACGGCAAGTGAGCTGTGGTTAGCGCGCTGCGCTACGAACCCGGCGACCCGTGACGATTATTTCAACCGGTCCTGGGCCTCCCCTAGGTCGACTCAGCCTCAAACGAGTAACTGGTGTGGTGTGTGAACATCGCCACTGGGGAGACAAAGGCGGCCGGGCGTGGTGAATCCAAGTCCCAGGCGAAGCCGGGTAGTAAAGCTAGTACTGTACCTAATAAATTAACTGAACTGAACGCGACCCTGTCAACGCTTGTCCCATCAATCATTATTAGCAACCACTTAGGTCCCACATTAGCCTAACGTGACCCTGTCTGTTCCCGTTACGTTAATTAGTAACCATGGCCACGGGGAGCCGTACTGTCCCTACACAGGTATACTGTTATGAACTTTGGCATAAAAAAATGCGCCGTGTTCAAGTTGGTGTTCGAAGCAAAAACTGTTTGGCATGAGGTCTCCAGTAATTGTACTACTTAATATTTTTATTTTGCGAAGGCCCACTGAGCTATATACAGTAGATCGATTATCCAGGGTGAGGGGTGCTGGATTTTGAAAAACGCCAGATAATCACTAAATCATAATTTAAAATAGCTTATTTTTAGCACATTCTTGCATGACATGATTATGTTAGTGTTTAAATTGATTTAATATTTGAAATTGGCACAAATAAACATACAAATAGACAAACATAAACATGCTCCTTTTAAAAGTTACTGAATTTACTGTCCATACCACTCCAATCTCGAAGACTGCATGGGAGATGTATATACTTACAGTATTTTCATTGTTGAAGTTGTATGTAATGTATAATGTACTGTATATAATATTTAACACTTAAGTAGAACAGATACATTTTTTTGGTCATGCACATGGTGCTGATCGCCGGACTTGTGTACAGCCTTTGGAGCAGCTTTGCTGTTTTCGCAGGATTGGCTCGGGACCGCCGGGTAATGTTCGAAGCAGCCGGATAATCGCGCGCCGGATAATCGATGATCAACTGTAGGCCTTTTTAAGAAGCGATCTGGCTACAAATGATAGCTCAACGAAGTGGCTTATCACGTGCAAATATATAGCTGCAGCCAAATACTCTAGTAATGCCGTACAATAGCACAGTAAAGCCCCAGCTGGTCAGACATGGCTATCTGGATTTTACTTTTATCCAGACCAATAGGTATATATATACACACATGCGTGTTTCGCTTAACGAGCAAGATACGTTTCGCGAAAATTGCTTGGAAAGAGAAAACTCGTTAAACGATCTTCGTGTTCCTATTGACTCACTTCATTGTTAAAAGCTGAGTTAGGTTTCAGCCACAAAAGTTTCACTCTTGAAATACAAATCATCATTTAAAATAAAGTAATAAAACATGAAATGTAACACTCAGCACACATGATGAACCACGCAGGCGCCTGGCATTTGTGTTGCTTGAAGGGTAGATGTTAGTGTGTGGAGGGAACAGTAAGGGCCATGCCGGACCGCTGGTTCACATATCACTCGCCACTGTTGTTAGCGGCGGTGCGGAATCGAACCAGGATTTCAGGAGGGATGCGAGATGGAGCACGACTTCCTGTCCTCAACGTTTGCAAATATTTAGGAATGCTGCCTACCTCTCCCGGACCCACCCATTACAGTGACACCACAAGGCCCCTCACCCCCGATACCACGAAACACGCGGGCACAGCACAGCTGGTAAACAAACAGCTGCGGGCTGCCGTGTGCTCCATGTCACCATGGGATGCATTCAATACATCGGTCTCTGCACGCAAAGCAAACATTTTGCTCGTTTTGTGAACAAATTGATCTAAATCAAATTGCTTGCCATAGCAAATTCTTGTAGACACGCCTGGTATAAAAATAAATAGTGTACTTTAGAGGCAAAAATGTATCAAATAGAGAAAATACATTGAACATACTTTAGAATGTTACGTAATATAATATGTCTAGTGACATCAGGGATGTCATTGTATGGTGCCGGCCCGGGAGGGCCGTGGTGTGTGATGTACTTACGTCACGGACTGCATCGGGTTGGTTGCTGTGTGATGCCGGCTCTAGCACAGCATGGCGTGCGATTCACCGTCATCGCGTACACCCTGTAGGTGGGTGTAGTACCAGCCCTAGCGGGGCTTGGTGAGCACTGGGATAGCGCGGGCACCACGCATAGCATGAAGTGCGGGCTTCCACAATGGGGAGCGGAAGAGTGTCAGCCCAGGGACAGGGTTGCCCCGGGCCATGGCACTCTGGTTGATCCCGTAGACACGTGATCTGGAGTGTCCACAGAGAAGGCCCCAGGTGGGGGGGCTAGGGGGTGATCACGTGTCCAGGGAGAGCTCTTGAGAGGGAGCTAGAACACTCGCGAAGGTGGGCGGGGCCGAGGGCGGAGCCAGCCCCGACCCGGGAGGATATAAGGTGGGTCCCTGAGAGGGACTGGGGTCACTTCGTTCTACAAGCTGTAAGATCTACGTCCTACGTCTGAAGAAGCATCAACACTTGGCCGGGGACCCGAGTAAGAGTCCGACCGTTCGTAGCTGTAAGTATAGTGTAGTTAGCTGGGTGGTCACCACCCCAGGCTGTATCTGGTAAAGGGGCAGTTAACCCTTTGTATATGTGTGTTACAATAAATGTGTTGCCACTGAAGAATAACGTCTGCGACTCAGTTGGACTCACTACACATGTTTAATAAAATGCTCAAGATTGCATTAAATTGTGTATAATGAGTAAAAATGTGGTTAACCGGTATGAAATGTAGTTAGGGAAATACGTTAGTGGTGGGGGAATGTCGTGATGGAGGGATGGCAGCTGTTAATGTTGCAGAGACCTCCACACTTGTGGTAATTTACATGATTATTGTCTAGCCTAAACAGCCGTTATACCACATAAACAATGGAAAATGCCTTTGGTAAACTGTCTTCAGGGGCGTTTGAGGTTCCTGACAAATTTAATAGAGTTGACATGAGCATGGTCAAACTTTTACAAACTTTTCCCCAACTTTTCTTCGCTAAAGTGGCCTAAAGTATTGCACGCTTTATGCGTAGTCTACATGGTTTGGATGTAATGGAATACATTTGTGATGCAAGCTGTAAAATGTAACATTACACCAACACAGGAATCCAGCCCTGCGTCTCCATTGCATTACTTTTATTTTATATTGTGTCATCTGGGATGTCAATTCATACAACGTAGAACGGAGCTTCATATAGTTATAATTTGTTGATTGACCAAGCTAATCACGTACATTTATGTCACACTTATACACGTGACAGTTCATTTGTTTGGCTCTGTCGGGTTGTGGAAGGTTTTTAATGGCACAAATTTGGTCAGATAGTTATGTGGCCTCAAAACAATGTCTAGTATGATTCACATTTTAACTGTAATTTGAGTGTCTAAATGCAACTGCATCTCAATACGCTCTACACAACAGAGGGACGCCCACTGCAGGGGAAAAATGGAGGCGTATACATTTCCTGTCATTGGAGAATAATTAATTGAATCTGGAATTGAGCAGGGACAGGAAAGTCCGGCACAGGTGTCTGAGGGAAGGAGGTACCAGACCTCAGGGGTAGGAGAGGAGAGAGACAGACCTCCCCTTAAGTCAAGGTTCACCGGGGCCTGTGGTCTAAAAGCCTCTGGAGCCTGCACGTGGAGGGGAGTCGAATGAAATTAGAAGGAGCGCATACTTTTCGTGTTATGTTGACAGCATATATACATCATTTACGTTTTGTTGTAAAGCTGACATTCATTGAGGCATTGTCATTTATTAAAATTGTGTATTCATAATGCATTTGTCTTGACTAAACTGATGCAGACACCATAAATCGCGTTCACTTAGATATTACATTTGGCCAAAGACACGAAACGATAGAGCGGTGATGAGTACTTGTGTATTGAAATAGTCTGTTGTGCCAGGGACTTGTGGGCGAGCCGGGAATTCCAGGGGAGAAAGGAAATGCAGGAACGGCGGGGATGACGGTAATCACTTACATCTTGCAAATCCGTGCTTGTTCGGATGCTTTTGCTTGCTTTTTTGTGTGCGGATAAACAATACAATGCAACAGCTTGGTTTTCATATACGTATTGATCATTGTGTTTTCATGCAATGAAAATAATATGCCAAGAGTGTTGTGTACAGTACATTCATAACTCGTTTGACGTAATCTGTAAATAACCCTTTGTGCTGCAGGGGGAGCGAGGCTCTAACAGCACCGTGCCAGGCGTGGAAGGGGAGAGAGGCCACCCAGGAAATATGGTGAACCTCGATTTCATATATATACATGTGTTTATAAATTATATTATATTTCTGATTATTCGAACCAAAACATATCACTGCCTGAGTGAGTAAAACAAGTGACACGTTAATGAAATATAGTGATGAACCACACAAGAATACATTTTTCAATTTGTCTGTGGATATAATAATGAATGATTATATATAGCATAAATAAAAAAATTACGGAGTGTGTAACAGACACAGCTTTTGCACATAGGTGTATAAAACCACCACCAGAACCAGTGCAAGCAATTGTCCAAGATCTGTGGCCCTATTTTGGAATGTTTGGCCAACTCCATTAATGAGTGATTATACACGTGGGAGGAAACCGGAGTACCAGGACATTTATAATTCATCCCCGTACAGATGGAATACATATGGAAATGAATCCACTTGCTGTACTACCTTAGCCTCGAATTTGTGTGATGCAAATTTGCCATTCAGTTAAACAAAATTTAATTGTGACCCTTAATTGACACAATTGAATTGTGAACGTGAATCATTACACCACGAATGATAGTTATATTGTTAGAGCGTAGATAAAATAACACGTGATTGTACTTGTGCATTACTTGGAGCGAGTGTGTATGTGGCAACATCTTTGACGCTTCGTTTGTATTCTTAGGGCCTGCCTGGGACCGATGGGCTGCCTGCTGACCCTGGGCCACCGGGGCCTGACGTGAGTCACTCAGTTTGTGTGCATCACAACACAAAAGTCGCTTCAATATCACCTCAGCGCAGTCATTGTCCATTCAGGTGTAAAATATGTGACATACAGAATCAGAGCATGGACGTGTGCTTCATTTATAATAAGGGTTTTTTGGGTTAGATCGCATTAATATAAATGTGTCGCTAACCCACCACCACCCGGCATGACTAATCATTAAGGTGTGTAACTTGAACATAAGGTACCAATTAGCTATTTCTTTAGCAAATCGGTGTGATGGCGAGTAAACGCACAACATTTACAATTGAGTATGCCGTTTTGCTGGTGAATTCAAACAGCCGGCAAATCGCCTGATGAAGCTGGTGGTAATCACCAGCGAAACGTCGTAGTCATGGCACATTAACGTAATATACATTAACGTTGAAAGAGAGATAATATCATCACGTTGCATCATCGAATAAAATGTCACATTGTTGATGTCTGTCCACGAAGGTCAGTGGAGGTCTCTGATAGCTGCACGTGGCCACTGAAAATACAGTCTCATGGCTTGGTGATTTCTGTACATTTCGTCTGACGATACCATAGGCCAAAGGCTTAACTGTAAGGAAATTATTTTCCTGTTTGTTTGCTTAACCTACAGTCCTTATACAAATATAGTATATATAAACAACAACAAAGGACCTGAAGTTCAACAATAAGCATCTTGTCCGTTAGTGTATAAGAGTGGGACCGGATCTAGGATGTTTGAATCCACATGTGTATTTGGATTCTCAAAACCTAGCTGTCGATATTTATATCAATGAAGTGTATTTGAAAACCCTGGACTGAAAGAGGATCTAAACTCTAATACATCCTTTGTTTCATTACTTTTCACACATAGTGCCTTTTCTCCTTGATTTCTCAGCCCCTTGTAACATACGTGTTGGAAAGGGGCCGCTTTTGTGATGTTTTGGCCAAAATATGCGAGTGTCTTTGGAGTGACTCCATTACCGCAGTGACTCAGATTGCCAAGGGGGGTGCGTCTCAGCTGTTTAAACAATTCGTGAATCTGGCTCTTGTCCGTGTATATCTTTATTTATAAATGTATTGAAGAATAACTTGTTGGTCAAGCAACAGTTAAACATAATTGCACCAAACAATTTAGGAAGATGCAAATACTTTGAATGTACTGTAAGCTCCTCATGAATAGTGTACCGTGTTAAGAGACTAGAGATGACACACGGGTGTATATTTTCAAGCTTTTTTTTTATATCGCAATAGAAATGTGGCAGCATGCAGTGCGCCAATACTTATGGATAAGTGCGCTGCCATTTTGAAGTTGCGTTGTCATGCCGTGTTTGGTCTGTTTGATTTGTTCTGAAAAGTGATAGACGTTGGTGTCTTTTAAAAGTTTATAACTCCACCTGCATTTACTTCTCGTTCACATGTAGGGTGCAAAGGGCTGGCGGGGACCGTCTGGACTCAAAGTGCGTTTGGGTTTAAGACATCCACTGTACTGACGTGTAAACAAGAACATTCACAACTAATGTGTTCGGCGATCAGTTTGTGCTCAGTGCACGTGACACATGAGTGTGCTTCCCCACATCCTCGTAAGAAGCCTTCACACAAAACTTGCACAAGATGGTGACACAGCCCAGCGATGGCGCGCTCGCCGCTCATTGCAGGGGTTCGCGGATTCGAATCCAGTAGACCGCCTCTGGTTATTACTGTGGTGGTGTGTATTGTCCATACAATACTGCATACTGTCTGATTCTCAGCAGACGTTAAAGACCCTTTGACATCATTGGATACCCCCCCCCCCTTACTTTACAACCAGTTATGAAACAATTTATTTACAGATGAATCAAATTGTACAGAATCCGTAATATTCCGGCAGACGATAAAATTTGACGAGGATCACATTAAGTTACACATCAATGCCATTCTAAGATAATTTTATTTGCCTTGATATAGTCTGATGAAACCAATCCACTCCTGAATGTAACACATCATACAGCATAAGTTGTGGTATATCGTGCAGAACAGCTAGAGGAATAACCCTATCTCCAATTAAACATTTGAATCGAATAATGGATTTGTAGACATCTTGAATGAATTTAAGTAAGATTTGATCCGTGCTACAGTAACGCAATTATGCCTTCTGTTATGTCCTACGAATCTTGCGCGTGTAAAAATGTAATATAATTTAGATTAATTTAAAATACCTTCGCTCAAGGTGCTTGACGGGGGCTTACAAAGATTCGGTGCGGTTATGATTTCGCTTTCTGATTGTGTGGGCGCAGGGTGAGAAGGGTGCTCCGGGAGGAGGCGGAACCAGAGGACTCGCGGGCTATCCTGGAAGTGCAGTAAGAGGCACACTGATGGGAATTTGTACTGCAGTAACGGTGGTTAACAAAACGTTCTCAGCGTACTAACCGAAACATAAGTACATTTTACAGCAGCTAATTGCAGAGGTTTCCATATATCTGTCGGGATAATTAAGTTGCTGCACTGCCAATCGTGTGGTGTACAATGGTACCAATGTGCGCCATGCGTATAAATGCGTGTATTACCTCATTAACATGTCACGTGACCGATTACAGGTTTCCGGTCGCTCAATGCGGTGGTAGAAGATGCGTCCCCCAAAAAATGGGAACAAAACGAAACCGCATGAGGAGACAGCTGCCTGCCAAGTGGCGCTTTCAGTACACACAGTAGACACAGTAGACACATTATTCTTTGGTTCTTTCGGTAAAGTCACGTATAAAGATAAAATAATAAATTAAATAATAGCATACTACGACGTTTCGATTGCAACACAAGCAATAATCATCAGGAATAAAAGAAATAGCAACAAAAATCTAACCAGAAAACTAGAGACAGACATATAAGCAGACAGACATCATAAAGATACACAGAGAGAACACGTATCGGCACAAAGAGAGAGGTCGTCTCTGTGACGGGGCTTTAAATATAGAGAGGGGGCGGGGGCGGAGAGAGGGAGGGGGCAGAGAAAAATTAGCATGTCAATGAGTGGACAACAACGTGGTACGGTACGGAAGCTTGAAAATTAGGAGATAGACACACTAAAATTAAATAACCTAGTAAAATATCGAAATGTAATGTAATGCAACACAGAGAGTCAGTCAACACACAATTAACGTATAGCCCAGTTGATTACGTATTTCAAAGATTGCTAAGTTAGAATTTAAGTGTGAAAATTCCAAAGAGAGGACACAGGCAGAGAGAGAAAACAAAAACCAGAGAGAGAGAAAACAGATAAGCTTAAATCTTCCCCGTAGAAGTGGTTCAATCTTAATTTTGGAGCTTTTGTGACTGCAGGAATTATTCTTTGGTTCTTTCGGTAAAGTCACGTATAAAGATAAAATAATAAATTAAATAATAGCATACTACGACGTTTCGATTGCAACACAAGCAATCATCATCAGGTATAAAAGAAATAGCAACAAAAATCTAACCAGAAAACTATAGACAGACATATAAGCAGACAGACATCATAAAGATACACAGAGAGAGAACACGTATTGGCACAAAGAGAGAGGTCGTCTCTGTGACGGGGTTTTAAATAAAGAGAGTGGGCGGGGGCGGAGAGAGGGAGGGGGCAGAGAAAAAATTAGCATGTCAATGAGTGGACAACAACGTGGTACGGTACGCAAGCTTGAAAATTAGAAGAAAGACACACTAAAATTAAATAATGTAGTAAAATATCGAAATGTAATGTAATGCAATACAGAGAGTCGGTCAACACACAATTAACGCATAGCCCGGTTGATTACGTATTTCAAAGATTGCTAAGTTAGAATTTAAGTGTGAAAATTCCAAAGAGAGGACACAGGCAGAGAGAGAAAACAAGAACCAGAGAGAGAGAGAAAAAAGATAAGCTTAAAACTTCCCCGTAGAAGTGGTTCAATCTTAATTTTGGAGCTTTCGTGACTGCAGGAATTATTCTTTGGTTCTTTCGGTAAAGTCACGTATAGTAGACACAGTACACACACAGTACACACACAGTACACATACAGTACACACAGTACATACACAGTACACACACAGTACACATGCACAATGTTGTTCCTCGTCCCACCGCATAGCTGCATGTAGAGTGAATTCAAACCGCATGGTAGAGGACATTTTTGGGGTAAAAAAGGTGAGCCACATATACAGCGCGAGCTCGCACAAACCGAACCCACATAGAGCAGAGGGAAACCTGTACGCCTATATAAGGGCTTCTTCTAAAGGGGGCCCAGGACAATGAATACCTCTTAGAGGCCATGGTCACCTCTACCTGTAGCTCTGTGTGCTGCACCAGTATATGTTTGCCTTGCCGTGATTGTTAAACGACCATGTAGGCCTTACCAGAATATATGCGTGCTTCTGTGTTTACGCACGTCACACAACAAATTGCTAGACAGCTGATAGGGCAGTGAGAGGCCTACAACGGGCCATGTTCCAGGTTTCTCAGGGTCTCAACCGCATGTGTAGTTATTCTTACACGTTTAAGTATGCACATACTCTCTCTAAACACACGGTAATGTGCACAGACTCGCAACATGTATACTTGCGCCCAATCCATATCCTATACTGGAAGTTGAACTTATATCACACCGTATGTAGCCAACCATGCTAACCGGAGGTGCAACAAGTGTGCCTTACACTCTCGTTTTATCCCAGGCCTTCCCTCCTTGCAAGCGTGATTAAACCTTAACCCGTAAAGGGGCTAATGAATCTGGCCTTTTTATCACAGACATGGAAGCTGTGCACACAGTAAAGCTGATCGCGTGAACTGTCATTACCCTTACATGTGTAGTGGTGATACGCGCTGGGGTAGCGATCGGGTGCCAGCGCGTAGTGATTGGCTGTGTGTGTGGTGACGCGCGCTGACGGTGAAGGATCAGGGGTCAGCGCGGGGTCGTGGGTTATGTGGTGCTGATTGGCTGTGTGCCGGTGACGCGCTGGAGAGGGAGTGATCGGGTGGCAGCGCGGCGTGATTGGTTGGGGAGTGGAAACACGCGCTGGGGGAAAACGGATCGTAGAGATAGCGCGTCGTGATTGGTTCACTAAGGAGCGATGCTCACGTCGAGGTCCGCATCCGCTCCGTCTCCCGTGAGGAGGGACTATATAAGGTGATGCACACAGGCGTAAGGAGAGAGTGTAACCAGCGAAGACTGAAGACGGAGAGGAAGAGATAGGGCCCTGCGGTACCCAGTCCCGCTGTCCTGTGGGGACCGGGACTCTGTGTAACCCAGAGGCGGAGTGTAGGGTGAGCATGCAGTGTCAGCATGCAGAGTGTGTAGCCAGAGGCTTAGGGTCTACACGAGACGAGTGATGTGTGTGTAGCCAGAGGCATAGGGTCTACACGAGACGAGTGATGTGTGTGTAGCCAGAGGCATAGGGTCTACACGAGACGAGTGAAGAGTGTAGCCAGAGGCAGAGAGTCTACACGAGCTAAGTGAAGAGTGTAGCCAGAGGCAGAGAGTCTACACGAGCTAAGTGAAGTGTGCAGTCGGAAGAATAGAGACCACACGTTGTATTGTGACAAGTCAAGATTTAATAAAAAGTGTGTTACCCGTCAAGGAGTTTCCTGCCGTCATTTCCAATACTTCACATGTAAATGGCCATTATTGCCACAATGTCAGCATTCATGCCTGTGCCAGTTCAGTTTTGCCTCCGGTGTTGTCAGTGACTTGATGAATGTATTTTATTCTGAGTCTGATCAATTATATTTAGCCACAGGTGAGTACTTGACATTATATTCTTAGGGAATAAAAAAACACAGGAAGTATTACACAACAACTGACAATAGGGTTTACAATTCAGGCTGTGCTATATAGTTTGCATTTCAATAGAAAGTTTGGTTTTATTATGTATGTTTATGTCAAATAAAATCATGCATATGTTGTAGTTCAGATTTCAAGGTTGTATGTATGTTGAACTTATTTAGCACCGTACGTAGTCAACCATGCTAATCGGCGGTGGGGGGGGGGGGAAGGACAACAAACTAAACACAACAAAGCAGTTCTAAAGAAATTAGTTTTCAATATACATTTAAAAGTGCATAGCTGCCGTGGCTTCCCAATAAAGGTTGTGTCTAAAGTCTGTAAACGTCTGCTTGAACTTCAGGGTAACAGAGGAAGCCAGGGTGACCAAGGCAGCAGAGGACCAAGTGGCATGCGTGGCTGTCATGTGAGTAAGCATTTTTATTTTTTGGGTCTTTCGGTAAAGTCATATAGATAGGTTCAAAGAAAATAACAAAAAACTACGACGTTTCGATGGCAACACAAGCGGTCGTCATCAGGAAAAGGGGGTTAGCCTCATTCCTTCTTTACTCATGGCCACCTTTCCAGTGGTGATTCATAGTCATGTAAACAAAACATACATTTCACTGCTATCGGTCAAAGGCATCCCAATGATGAAAAAATGACTGCAAATTACTAAATTGGAATTACACACAGCATTAATATCGCCTCCGACTATGAAACTTGTTGGTGACATGTTAACTCCTTTGCATTGTATGCAGGAGGCCATGGGTTATATTCCAACCCTGTATATTTGCAGTTTGTGTGTTCTGTCTCCCCATGGTCGTTTGTATGTTTCTCCAGGTCCTCCGGTTTTTCTCTCCACATTTGGCTGCTATGAATTTCCGCATGATAAGTCACTTCGTTGACCTATCATTTGTGGCCAGGTTTCTTCTAAGAACTACACATCTCAGTGGGCCTTACCTGGTAAAATAAATAAATAGTTTTTTGTTTTGTTTAATAGATCCCTTATAAAAAAGAGATTCTGTGAGGCTTCCATGGGTAAACAATCGTAATAAATTTACATATATCAAATGTACTCTTTGGTTCTTTAGGTAAAGTCACGTAGGTAGCAAAATGAAAAATAATATATCACGACGTTTCGATCGCAACTCAAGCGGTCGTCCTCAGGTGGAAAAAAATAATCCAGCAGTGGAACTGTTGAACCAGGAAGAACACAGCGAGAGAGCCGTTACAACAAGAGGTTATATACGTGGCGAAGGGCAAGCAGGCGGGGTCTGAGCTGGAAAGAAATTCCATCCCCGCACGCAAGTACACATATACAGTGAGGGAAAAAAGTATTTGATCCCCTGCTGATTTTGTACGTTTGCCCACTGACAAAGAAATTATCAGTCTATAATTTTAATGGTAGGTTTATTTGAACGGTGAGAGACAGAATAACAACAACAAAATCCAGAAAAACGCATGTCAAAAATGTTATGAATTGATTTGCATTTTAATGAGGGAAATAAGTATTTGACCCCCTTTCAATCAGAAAGATTTCTGGCTCCCAGGTGTTTTTTATACAGGTAACGAGCTGAGATTAGGAGCACACTCTTAAAGGGAGTGCTCCTAATCTCAGCTTGTTACCTGTATAAAAGACACCTGTTCATAGAAGCAATCAATCAATCAGATTCCAAACTCTCCACCATGGCCAAGACCAAAGAGCTCTCCAAGGATGTCAGGGACAAGATTGTATACCTACACAAGGCTGGAAGGGGCTACAAGACTCATCGCCAAGCAGCTTGGTGAGAAGGTGACAACAGTTTGTGCGATTATTCGCAAATGGAAGAAACACAAAAGAACTGTCAATCTCCCGCGGTCTGGGGCTCCATGCAAGATCTCACCTCGTGGAGTTGCAATGATCATGAGAACGGTGAGGAATCAGCCCAGAACTACACGGGAGGATCTTGTCAATGATTTCAAGGCAGCTGGGACCATAGTCACCAAGAAAACAGTTGGTAACACACTACGCCGTGAATGACTGAAATCCTGCAGCGCTCGCAAGGTTCTCCTGCTCAAGAAAGCACATATACATGCCCGTCTGAAGTTTGCCAATAAACATCTGAATGATTCAGAGGACAACTGGGTGAAAGTGTTGTGGTCAGATGAGACCAAAATGGAGCTTTTTGGCATCAACTCAACTCGCCGTGTTTGGAGGAGGAGGAATGCTGCCTATGACCCCAAGAACACCATCCCCACCGTCAAACATGGAGGTTGAAACATTATGCTTTGGGGGTGTTTTTCTGCTAAGGGGACAGGACAACTTCACCACATCAAAGGGACGATGGACGGGGCCATGTACCGTCAAATCTTTGGTGAGAACATCCCTCCCTCAGCCAGGGCATTAAAAATGGGTGGTGGATGGGTATTCCAGCATGACAATGACCCAAAACACACGGCCAAGGCAACAAAGGAGTGGCTCAAGAAGAAGCACATTAAGGTCCTGGAGTGGCCTCGCCAGTCTCCAGACCTTAATCCCATAGAAAATCTGTGGAGGGAGCTGAAGGTTCGAGTTGCCAAACGTCAGCCTCGAAACCTTAATGACTTGAAGAAGATCTGCAAATAGGAGTGGTACAAAATCCCTCCTGAGATGTGTGCAAACCTGGTGGCCAACTACAAGAAACGTCTGACCTCTGTGATTGCCAACAAGGGTTTTGCCACCAAGTACTAAGTCATGTTTTGCAGAGGGGTCAAATACTTATTTCCCTCATTAAAATGCAAATCAACTTATAACATTTTTACATGCGTTTTTCTGGATTCTGTTGTTGTTATTCTGTCTCTCACTGTTCAAATAAACCTACCATTAAAATGATAGACTAATCATTTCTTTGTCAGTGGGCAAACGTACAAAATCAGCAGGGGATCAAATACTTTTTTCCCTCACTGCACATGACATTAACTTGCTAATCCCCCTAATCGCTCTGCCTAATCTATCCCATCAACATAGTGCTAATCTCCCATTAACGCTGCTGTTGTGCGCATATGCAGGGACGATACTCTTATGCGGCGACGGAAGCTCATTTCATGCTAATTTCTCTCCCTAATCTCTCTCCCTAATCTCCCCCATTAACACAACTGACGTACTTGCGTGCGGGGATGGAATTCCTTTCCAGCTCAGAACCCGCCTGCTTGCCCTTCGCCACGTATATAACCTCTTGTTGTAACGGCTCTCTCGCTGTGTTCTTCCTGGTTCAACAGTTCCATTGCTGGATTATTTTTTTCCGCCTGAGGACGACCGCTTGTGTTGCGATCGAAACGTCGTGATATATTATTTTTTATTTTTCTACCTACGTGACTTTACCTAAATAACCAAAGAGTACATTTTATATATGTTAATTTATTACGATTGTTTACCCATGGAAGCCTCCAATGTGGTGGACAAGGACCCCTCTACTGACCAGCGTCTGTAGAGTGAAGGCCAGCATGCTGCGGCCACAGTGAGCCCTGTGTTCAACAACACTTAAGAGAAAAGAAAAGCATTGCAGAGGCTGGAAAAGCACAGAAACACGGGCTGTGGGGTTAGGGTTCGTGTAACTGAGATGGCTAGTGTTAGGGGCCGGTTCACTTTTCTGTTTGGCTTACAGGTGGAGCTTTCTGACCTGCCCTGACTGCACTTCTGTGAAAAAGAGTCTCACAGCTCAAAGGATTTCTACGGGATAAATAAAGATTCTGATTTCTGAAAGATTCTGATCATGTTTGGTTGGCTAATGCCACAAACTGCATGCGCCCCCTTCGTCAGTCCTCCATAGTTCCCACAACCCATTGCTACGTAATGGCTCTTATGTGTATATTGAGGGCTTCTTAAGTTTATATTCAGGGCTTCCATGTGTCTGCTGTTAGAATCAGAATCTTTATTTAGACTGGAGGAGGAATCCGATGAGCTATGAAGCTCTTTTTCACAGATGTCCCGTATGGGCGGGTCAGAAAGGTATAACAGCAAATAGTACAAAAAAACGATAAGAGTGCAGAATAGAGAAAAAGGTAAGGAAGTCACTAAATATAAATAAATAAAGAATACACAAATGTATTAATAAGTCTAATTTATCACACTTGGGCAAGGTAGCAAGAATAATAAAACAGTCCCAGACCACACCAAGGTAACACCACACAGCAGTTAACATTAATATTGAACTATGATACTACAGGGAAAGATCAAAGTTACAAATCACATGTGCAAATGTGACTGCATCCAGCACTACTCTGATACTGTTTTTGAGGCCCCCATGACAACTGTTGGCTGAGCCCCTCCTGAGAAGTCATCAACTCTGCCCTGCACCAGGGACCCCATCTACTGACGTAATCCATCACTGCACGAATGGCAACATTTAAGACCGAAGCAGGAGGATTTTTCCACAACTCTGGCTGTCCGCGTGATGATCCTAGTTGTAATTACTGGCTAAACGTTGTACTCGAATTGTAAATGTTGTAGGTTTACTCTCCAACATACCGGTGCGCTGTACTAGTAACGAATTGGCATTTTTTGTTTACGTGACAAACCTTACTAATTGGCTTTGTCGGGTGGTGGTGAATTTAACGACACATTTATATTTACGCGATCTAATCCTAAAACTTCTATTATGGCAAAATAGTGGTTGCTGAAGCACAAATGAAGAATTCTCTAATTTAATTCTGGCAAAAGCATTCTGCATTGAACATGATCATCTGGTAGTATTTCACATGATACATATTGGTTTAAAAATGTTGCTCCAATTCATTAAGCACCTTGATACGTGGTTGTATTTAGACAATTGACACATTACAATTGTATTGCATTGTGTGCTGTTTGCTGACATAGATGCTTATTGTATTGGTAATAATTATTGTACAAATTACAAAAAGACTCAAAACATGACTAGTGATGCCTGTAACTCAGCATTTGAGAGGAAAAGGTGGGTTCATCTCATTCTTGCTTTTGAAAAATCCCCGAACCAACTGATTTGAAAAGTGGCCAGGCGATGGCAGTACAAGAAGTGCATTTGTTAACCATTTGTTATTCCATCATGTACTGTACATGGGTATCTCTGAATATTCTGGTTTATTTCCACAAGGAATAAAAAAACAGAACAGGCAAACATCCCGATGCAGAACTTTCTTGGGGGGGGGGGACGTCTTCTGACCCTTGATGCTTTCTTGGGTAAACACATGAAAACATCCTTGTTGTTACAAAACAGAATTCTCTTCCCTGACATGTTAGGGTGATCCTGGACAACAAGGCCCAATTGGTAATCCTGGTGAGCCTGGTGGTCGAGGAACCAAGGTATGTGGCACACTAGACTATCACTTGCAGCGTTAAGGCCTGCTGTATTTTAATTTGGACCATTTACAAGTAACCTTCATATGTATTTTCAATGCCTGATGATAAATATAAATACAGGCGTCCCTCGCGTAACGTGTACTCCCGTTGCGCAAATTCGTAGTTACGCGATTCATCTTTTAAGGACATAATTCGCACTTACGCTGTGCGTTTCACAGTTACTCGCTGTGTGTTGGTATTTAAAAAAAACGTTAAATTTATTCATAAAAAAACTTTTAATCATAAAAATGTAAAAGTAAAAAAATATATTTTTCTGATGCCTTCACCGCCATCTCCCATCCAACGAGAAAAGTTTTGCTGCCTGTATGGGAGTGATGGACGCACAGTCATGTCTAAAGGACGTGTGAATGGCTAGTGGTGTAGTGGGTTCACAGGCGACAGAGACGGTGTAGTCGAGGCACACTATTTATTATAACTTTACATTCAGCACAGGGCAACGTATTCAACACTTGAAGGGGTAACGGCCCTTCATCCGTACTGGACTGGGATACACCCCTAGGGCTATTGCCCAACTGGTCTGCTCCCAGGTCCTCTGCTAAGGGTGCTAGGGGAGGCTATCTGACCCGGCCCTGGTCAAGGCACAGGTCACGACACCCAACCAGACAGACCCGGCTCTTAGAAGAACATCGGCTCTGAGGCTCTGGGGCCGTGCCACTGGCTTGCCCTGCTTGGTCTTGAGAAGGACAGCGAGTCAGAGGAGTTCCAGGGCCTATCTGCCGGTCTTCAGTCTTCACTGGTTCTTCACTCGTTAGCTTTCCAACACTGAACCATGAGCCCTCTCGCTCCCCGCCTTTTATACCAATTTTCCACCGAGGGGTGGGGCTGTGTGGGATCCCAGCATCCCCCCACAGCCCCCCAGGCTGTTAACCATTTGCGGACGTGGATATGGACACCCCTGTGTGTTTGTCCGTTTCCCTCCCATAACACCCCTACAGTGGTAATAATAACAATATCCCAGTGTAATGGTTATGAATGTTCCTTTTGCTCTTGCCTGTCTGTACCATCAGGGAACAATTCGTTTTACGTCTGAGTGTTGAACTTATGGAAACCACTTCTGTACATTGGAATTTGTGAAGATTTACAACGTGTATGGTTAGTAAAGTGTATAATAGAAACTTGCCAGTTGATTGTTTATGGCAGCTGTCTGGTGATTTATGCAGGAAGTTTGTAAAACACCCCACCTGCAGCGAATCTCATAGACCACCATGATGTCACCCTGCTCACATGTCGCAATTTTGACAGCTGTGAGCATCTTGCCTGAAGAGATGTAGAGCATTCACGATCGTGACGGCTTTCATCATGTTCCTTTGTGTGAGAAGCTTTAGCTGCAGTAAAACCTGTCGCATCTGTTTGGATTTGAGGGGCAATTTCCCAGCCAGCAAAATAATTGGGTCAATGGTTGGTTGTGTAGTGAGTCCAACTGAGTCGCAGACGTTATCTTGGGAGCAGCACTATTTATTCACGTAACAATACGTAACATAACACAACCTATGCTCGGGTCTCGAATGCCCATCTAACCATGCTACGGCTGAACTAGACACGGTTCGTTATACCGGTCCGGACCACAAGCTGGGTCCCAGACCGCGTGGCTAGAGGCTTCTTCTCCCCGACGTGGATCTTTGAACACCAACACTTGAAGAACCCTGGGGCTGGCTCCGCCCTTAGCCCCGCCCACCTTCCAAGCTTCTTGAACTCCCTCTCGAATGTTCCCGAGAGCTCTTCGGGACCACGTGACCGCCCCTCGGCCCCCGTCCACCGGTGGCGTCAGCCAGAGTATCATGCCCTAGAGCAGGGGTCGGCAACCTACGGCTCAGGAGCCGCATGCGGCTCTTTACGGGCTGCTTCTTGACGATATGTACGTGAGTACAGTATGTACTCAGATGCATTGCGGCTCTTGAAATACTGAATTTTGTACCGAATTGGAAAGAAATGGCTCTTCTTGTTATTTTGGTTGCCGACCCCTGCCCTAGAGTAACCCTGGCTGGCTGACGCTCGCTCTATCTCCCTCACTGGGAGCCGGGCACTGCACACTGCTTGCGGTGCCTCCGCGCTAACCAGCGCTCACCCAACCACCGCTAGTGTTGGTACTGCAGCCCGCAACCCGGGCTGCCCGCAATGATATTACCGGCCGTGACTTCGCAAGTCCCGGCACCACACAGTGACAAGTACAGTGACTACCCCCCCCCTACGTAGCTTGCAGCCGTCCCGGTTGTTAACTCCCCCCAAAGCACGCAACCGACGTAAACTAACATAAGTCACTACAGTTGTATTATGCCTGTATTATTGGCCCACCAATGGCAGCCAATGCTAGGCAATTGTGATATTTTTCATGGACTTGGTCTTTCCTCAGCATTTATATTTTAGTAAGAAACCTATTTCTGTGCCAACATGAGCTGATAATTATATCCATCCGGTTTTTACCAATGCCACTGCAATTACACTTACAGAATCAAATTTGTAAGAAAAAAGCGTTTATTTTTTCTAGTAAAATCTAAATCCAAGGTAATTTTCCCATTTTAATTCTGCAACTTTAACAATGGAATTTGTAGATTTTTTAAAATCCTAAATAATGAAATTGAACAAATGATCGACTTCCGTACACAGTCTTAGCTCGACCATTTACGTTTGTGAGACATCCACACTGCAGTCTTCTCCATGCAGGCTATGTAGCAGGTGCTCAGTTTGAAAATAATTGCTTGGCTTGGAAAGATTATTGAAAGCTATGGGGGCGGGGGGATTGGAAATTATGGCGGCACAGCAGTGGTTCCTAGTTTAGACGTTGGATGAACGTTGAACTTGCGCTTTGTGTAATCTTGGGCACTGCGCACACTCCGTGCGACCGCCCCAGGGTTGTGCTGGACAGAGAAATCTTTCTCACGACAAAAAAGGCGCTCAGACATTTCTAATCGATGCAAAATCATTGTTTTCTATGATTGACTGCATTCCATTATGTTTATTACCTATGGAACATGTGTAATAGTAACCTCCTCCTGTTAATAAATCTGTCTACACCATTGCAGTGTAGTACAGTATCAAAGTTAAGTGTCGCATTTGTACCGCAGACACCTATATACGGTACTCTTGAATAAAGATGTCTGCTAAAAGTGGTTTTGTAACAGGGAGAACGTGGTGAACGAGGGGACAAAGGAGGCATTGGATACCCTGGGAAACAAGGATATCCCGTGAGTATTTCGCCATTGGGGAGTGTAGTAGGAGCGATGGGAAGACATGGGTGCTCCATGATGGGAATAACTAAAACATATCACCATCAATAAGAAGAAAATGATGATTAGTGAAATCATCTCTTCGTGATTTCACTAATCATCATTTTGGGTCACCAGTTTCAATGTGATATTTATTCGCCCTGATTTTGTATGTGCAATCAATAGTGGCTACAGGAGTCTATGAACCAATGACTATACAAATATATTAATTTGACATTAATGCACCTTACGCACGTAATTGGATACGTGCATCTTGCTTTGATTACAATCTAAATCATCACGTTCATAAGAGTTACAACACATACACCCTAGGATACCCTTCACTACACCCCTGTTGGCAATTCAATACAAATTCCCACTGTCACCCAGGTTGTACCGTCTCACTCACCATCACATGCTACCGAACCACACGGGGGCAAGCTGGCACAGTGATAACACTCGTGCCGTCCAGCCAGAAGGGCCTGGGTTCCATTTCCAACTCGGTACCTTTCTGTGTGGAATTGGTATGTTTTCCCCCTGTTCTACATGGGGCTCCTCCGGATTCTCAAATTTCCTCCAATAGCTAAACAAATGTAACTGATTTTGTCCAAAAATGTTCTGCAAATTGCTCAATTGGAATTACACACAGCATTAAAATCGCCCCTTATTGTGAAACTCGTCAGGGCTCTCCTGAAAAAGAGTCTTGAGACTCAGTGATGGTTCCCTGGGTAAACAGGCCAATAGCAACAATATAATAAACAAAGACCCCTGTATAGCCTTAATAAATTGTTGGGGCAAGTGCTGTTAGTGAGCACCTATGAAGACCGACACAGCACATGAGGGGGTGGGTGGCCAGCACCACGCCCGACCACCTTTGTCTCCCTAGTGGCAATGTTTATACACCGCACCAGATACTCATTTGAGGCTGAGTCCACCTAGGGGAGGCCCAGAACCGGTTCGGATAATCGCTACTGATGTTGGCCATGAGCGTGAATCGAACCTGCGTTGCCAGGTTCATAGCGCAGCACTCTAATCTCTACACTACTGCTCCCCATAAAAATATAATAACACTCCACAAACGCCTTGACCACAATCAACCATTCCTCTACTTGTGCAATAACAGCAATTTGATATTCCACTAAAGACTACTTTTCCAATACAAATAAAGTACATCTACGTCTCTGAAACATAATATCTTGAATGTAATTTTGAATAACATGTCCAAACGTATAAATTCAATCCATAACCATATTTAATCTGTGTGCCAAAATGCAATCCAAATAAAGTACCTGGTTATTTTAACCGTTTCCCATTCCGAGACATCTGCAAGTTGCAGGGTGGGTCCCATTCACCGCTGAATATCAGAATGCGCAAGCAGTTCAGGGTTAATTTTATATGTACATGTATGTCATCAGAATGGGAAAGGGTTTAGTATGTTTGTCTCCATATACAGTGAGGTAAAAAAGTATCTGATCCCCTGCTGATTTTGTACGTTTGCCCACTGACAAAAAAATGATCAGTCTATAATTTTAATGGTAGGTTTATTTGAACAGTGAGAGACAGAATAACAACAACAAAGATCCAGAAAAATGCATGTCAAAAATGTTATAAATTGATTTGCATTTTAATGAGGGAAATAAGTATTTGACCCCCTCTCAATCAGAAATATTTCTGGCTCCCAGGTGTCTTTTATACAGGTAACGAGCTGAGATTAGGAGCACACTCTTAAAGGGATTGCTCATAATCTCAGCTTGTTATCTGTATAAAAGACACCTGTTCACAGAAGCAATCAATCAATCAGATTCCAAACTTTCCACCATGGCCAAGACCAAAGAGCTCTCCAAGGATGTCAGGGACAAGATTGTAGACCTACACAAGGCTGGAATGGGCTACAAGACCATCGCCAAGCAACTTGGTGAGAAGGTGACAGTTGGTACGATTATTCGCAAATGGAAGAAACACAAAAGAACTGTCAATCTCCCTCGGCCTGGGGCTCCATGCAAGATCTCACCTCGTGGAGTTGTAATGATCATGAGAACGGTGAGGAATCAGCCCAGAACTACACGGGAGGATCTTGTCAATGATCTCAAGGCAGCTGGGACCATAGTAACCAAGAAAACAGTTGGTAACATACTACGCCGTGAAGGACTGAAATCCTGCAGCGCCCGCAAGGTCCCCCTTCTCAAGAAAGCACATATACATGCCCGTCTGAAGTTTGCCAATGAACATCTGAATGATTCAGAGGACAACTGGGTGAAAGTGTTGTGGTTAGATGAGACCAAAATGGAGCTCTTTGGCATCAACTTAACTCGCCGTGTTTGGAGGAGGAGGAATGCTGCCTATGGCCCCAAGAACACCATCCCCACCATCAAACATGCAGGTGGAAACATTATGCTTTGGGGGTGTTTTTCTGCTAAGGGGACAGGACAACTTCACTGCATCAAAGGGACGATGGACGGGCCCATGTACCGTCAAATCTTGGGTGAGAACCTCCTTCCCTCAGCCAGGGCATTAAAAAATTAACCCGTAAAAACAAAGTTTTTCACTATAAATCCTTTATATGCGTGGCGGCTAGAGTCCTCTCGTCCTCTGGCTTGAGATGGCTGCCACCTATGGGTCAGATGATTGCCTGCCACCATTAAGCAATTGGTAATTAAATATAATTTTTTTTTTCTTAAAAAGTGTAAAGTTTTGGAAATGTTTTTTTCTCGAAAATAAATTGTCACGCACAACGAGTCTGTGTGCAAAATGTCAGCTCGATTGGATCACGGGAAATGGGTTAAAAAACGACCGAAAGATTTGCACGGTCGTAAGCGCGCAAGCAAGCAAGCAAGTGAACTTAATATAAAGGATTTAAAAATGGGTCGTGGATGGGTATTCCAGCATGACAATGATCGAAAACACACGGCCTAGGCAACAAAGGAGTGGCTCAAGAAGAAGCACATTAAGCCCCTGGAGTGGCCTAGCCAGTCTCCAGACCTTAATCCCATAGAAAATCTATGGAGGGAGCTGAGGGTTCGAGTTGCCAAACGTCAGCCTCGAAACCTTAATGACTTGGAGAAGATCTGCAAAGAGGAGTGGGACAAAATCCCTCCTGAGATGTGTGCAAACCTGGTTGCCAACTACAAGAAACATCTGACCTCTGTGATTGCCAACAAGGGTTTTGCCACCAAGTACTAAGTCATGTTTTGCAGAGGGATCAAATACTTATTTCCCTCATTAAAATGCAAATCAATTTATAACATTTTTGACATGCGCTTTTCTGGATTTTGTTGTTGTTATTCTGTCTCTCACTGTTCAAACAAACCTACCATTAAAATTATAGACTGATCATTTCTTTGTCAGTGGGCAAACGTACAAAATCAGCAGGAGATCAAATACTTTTTTCCCTCACTGTATCAACGTTCTGCTTCATAATGTAAAATAGTAATTAACTCTCAAATGGCACAACACTTTTATATCTTCTTGTTATTCTGTATTCGTCACTTCATTTCAAACTAAAGCTCTTATTCTTACATTAACCTGGCGTCAGATTATCTTGTGAGAGGTTGCATAAGAAAAACAACTCTGAAAGAAGTGAGAATCAACCAAATGTGACCAATTATATTACAGACGCTTTCCAGAAATGTTTGTCGACGACTGTAATTAGCAATTGAATCTACTGCAGATAAAAAAAGAAAAACGTGGCCTGTCTTATGTCTCCTCATCTTGTAATGCTTTAAGAAGAAGGACATTGCACATTTGACAAGTTGTTTGCCAGGGCTATCGTGACACAGGCAAAAATCAGCAAACCAGGGCCACCCATCCCTGTGCCACAACAGAGCGTCTACCCCAGATCGGCATGTCAGCCATCTTCGGGACCCACAGATAAAACATTGATGGACTCCGAGGCATTGCCAAAGATGTAGAAGCCTGGGCTTGCAAAATATGGTTTTGTCGTTGATCCCCTGTGTGTGTGTGTTGTCATATATAACCAGGTACAGTGATGTCATGTTACCGCACGTTCCATGTGAACTAATCTTCTCAACTGCGATTTTGTTGTCGTTGTAGGGCGTGAACGGATACGATGGCTATGGAGTCTCCGGAGTTAGAGGACCTAAGGTCTCACAATTACCACCCAACACCTTCACCGTGTGCCGTTGCCATTTTACGAAGTTGGCAATCTGCGTTTCAGTGTGATCGTATAGTATTATTTAATTGCATGTAGATAACAGTTTCAAGACCGCTTTCAACCTTTCTGGGGGGGGGGGGGGTGAAAAAACCTATGAAGAATGCCACCAGTATTGGCCGAAACATCCAAATTCTGGACAATTACCTGCAAATTACTCAATTAGGATCACACACAGCAGCAGCTACATCGCCCACTATGGCTAAAACTTGGCAGGACCCTACTGAAAAAGGGTCTTGAGACTGAGTGAGGCTTTCCTGGGTTAACTAGCGAATAATAATAATATTGTAGTGAGTCCAACTGAGTCGCAGACGTTGTCTTGGGAGCAACACTATTTGTTACATCAACTCAACACAATATCACGTAACCTACACTTGGGTGTTGAATGCCCATCTAACCACACTACGGCAGAACTAGACACGGTCCCGCTATCCCGGTCCAGACCACGAGCTGGGTCCTGGACCGCGTGGCTAGAGGCTTCTTTAACCCGACGTGGATCTTCTTCACCAACAACCCGAAAAATCCAGAGCCCCTCACAGGGCCCGCGTTATATCGGCCTGGGCTGGGGCTGGCTCCGCCCCTCGCCCCACCCACCTTCTAGATCTCTCCAGCTCTTTCCCGAAGGCTCCCGAGAGCTCCTTTATTCCACGTGACAGCCCAGCGGCCCCCGTCCACCGGTGGCCCCCCTACAATATCATCCGGCCACGTGTCGGTAGGTCAACTAGCGTATCATGCCCCAACATAACCCTGGCTGGCTGACACTCTCTCTCGCTCCCTCACCGAGAGCCTGCACCGCACACTGTACATGGTGCCTCTGCGCTAACCAGCGCTCATCCAAGCCCCACTAGGGCTGGTACTATGCCCAGTAAGCGGGCTGCACATAATGACAACAATATCCGCCGTGGCCTCGCAAGCCCGGCACCACACAGTGACATTCACAGTCACTATCATAATACATAAATTGCTGCAATGGCTATGCACGGCTCACCTTTTGATTGACACAGGCTACACCTGGTGTACCTCATAACCAGAGAGTGTCGCGTCTTTATTCTTGCAGGGGGACGTCGGTGAAATCGGATATCCAGGAGAAACGGTATGCTAACTCCCCACTCTTTTTCATAACATTGTATATGTTACCGTTATGACCATGTATCATTTTTTTAAGATAAATACATTTTTAACTTGTGCTAGGGTGAACCTGGGACTTCAGGGGACAAGGGTGAGAAGGCTTCAAAAGGCTTCAAAGGCAGAGCGGTACATGTGCTTGATTGGAATACATTTAAGTTTTGTTGCATGCATTTAACCACACATAGCGCATATAATGTTACACCTATGCACATATCAACTGCTCGTTCATCAACGTTACATGGTTTAGCTGTAGATGCGCTCTTTCCATTCCCTACAATAGCCATCCACCGACCTCCTTGAATCTTCTACTACGAAACTATTTTCCTATTTAAATCGTAAAACATTATTTCATTAGGGCATACAGAATAACAAACCCCTTATTACCCCTCTTGTCCATGCACATAGTGGAGCATGTATTTATGGTTCTTGTCAGAAAGTACTGTTTTTGATTCGTAAAGGCAGGTACTACTGATCCCAAGTGATCACTTCGTTTTGTACTTAATGTATAATTGGATGCAATGTACTTGTTCTTCGATGCTGGTCGAAGTGGAAGATTAGGCTCTGAGAGGGCCTCTCTAGGGCTCACTGGAGTGGAGACCCCCTCTAGAGAGACTCTAGAGTGGAGACCCCCTCTAGAGTGGAGACCCCCTCTAGAGAGACTCTAGAGTGGAGACCCCCTCTAGAGTGGAGACCCCCTCTAGAGAGACTCTAGAGTGGAGACCCCCACTAGAGTGGAGACCCCCTCTTAGAGTGGAGACCCCCTCTAGAGAGACTCTAGAGTGGAGACCCCCTCTAGAGAGACTCTAGAGTGGAGACCCCCTCTAGAGTGGAGACCCCCTCTAGAGAGACTCTAGAGTGGAGACCCCCTCTAGAGAGACTCTAGAGTGGAGACCCCCTCTAGAGAGACTCTAGAGTGGAGACCCCCTCTAGAGTGGAGACCCCCTCTAGAGAGACTAGAGTGGAGACCCCCTCTAGAGAGACTCTAGAGTGGAGACCTCCTCTAGAGAGACTAGAGTGGAGACCACCTCTAGAGTGGAGACCCCCTCTAGATAGACTAGAGTGGAGACCCCCTCTAGAGAGACTCTAGAGTGGAGACCCCCTCTAGAGAGACTCTAGAGTGGAGACCCCCTCTAGAGTGGAGACCACCTCTAGAGTGGAGACCCCCTCTAGATAGACTAGAGTGGAGACCCCCTCTAGAGAGACTCTAGAGTGGAGACCCCCTCTAGAGAGACTCTAGAGTGGAGACCCCCTCTAGAGTGGAGACCCCTTCTAGAGAGACTCTAGAGTGGAGACCCCCTCTAGAGAGACTCTGGAGTGGAGACCCCCTCTAGAGAGACTAGAGTGGAGACCATCTCTAGAGTGGAGACCCCCTCTAGAGAGACTAGAGTCGAGACCCCCTCTAGATAGACTCTAGAGTGGAGACCCCCTCTAGAGAGACTCTAGAGTGGAGACCCCCTCTAGAGAGACTCTAGAGTGGAGACCCCCTCTAGAGACACTAGAGTGGAGACCCCCTCTAGATAGACTCTAGAGTGGAGACCCCCTCTAGAGAGACTCTAGAGTGGAGACTCCCTCTAGAGAGACTCTAGAGTGGAGACCCCTATAGAGAGACTCTAGAGTGGAGACCCCCTCTAGAGAGACTCTAGAGTGGAGACTCCCTCTAGAGAGACTCTAGAGTGGAGACCCCTATAGAGAGACTCTAGAGTGGAGACCCCCTCTAGAGAGACTAGAGTGCAGACCCCCTCTAGAGAGACTCTAGAGTGGAGACCCCCTCTAGAGATACTAGAGTGGAGACCCCTATAGAGAGACTCTAGAGTGGAGACCCCCTCTAGAGAGACTAGAGTGGAGACCCCCTCTAGAGAGACTCTAGAGTGGAGACCCCCTATAGAGAGACTTTAGAGTGGAGACCCCCTCTAGAGAGACTATAGTGGAGACCCCCTCTAGAGAGACTCTAGAGTGGAGACCCCCTCTAGAGAGACTAGAGTGGAGACCACCTCTAGAGTGGAGACCCCCTCTAGAGAGACTCTAGAGTGGAGACCCCCTATAGAGAGACTCTAGAGTGGAGACCCCCTCTAGAGAGACTAGAGTGGAGACCACCTCTAGAGTGGAGACCCCCTCTAGAGAGACTCTAGAGTGGAGACCCCCTATAGAGAGACTCTAGAGTGGAGACCCCCTCTAGAGAGACTAGAGTGGAGACCCCCTCTAGAGAGACTCTAGAGTGGAGACCCCCTCTAGAGAGACTAGAGTGGAGACCCCCTCTAGAGAGACTCTAGAGTGGAGACCCCCTCTAGAGAGACTAGAGTGGAGACCACCTCTAGAGTGGAGACCCCCTCTAGAGAGACTCTAGAGTGGAGACCCCCTCTAGAGAGACTCTGGAGTGGAGACCCCCACTAGAGAGATTAGAGTGGAGACCATCTCTAGAGTGGAGACCCCCTCTAGAGAGACTAGAGTGGAGACCCCCTCTAGATAGACTAGAGTGGAGACCCCCTCTAGAGAGACTCTAGAGTGGAGACCCCCTCTAGAGAGACTAGAGTGGAGACCCCTATAGAGAGACTCTAGAGTGGAGACCCCCTCTAGAGAGACTCTAGAGTGGAGACCCCCTCTAGAGAGACTCTAGAGTGGAGACCCCCTCTAGAGAGACTAGAGTGGAGACCCCCTCTAGAGAGACTAGAGTGGAGACCCCTATAGAGAGACTCTAGAGTGGAGACCCCCTCTACAGAGACTCTAGAGTGGAGACCCCCTCTAGAGAGACTAGAGTGGAGACCCCCTCTAGAGAGACTAGAGTGGAGACCCCCTCTAGAGAGACTAGAGTGGAGACCCCCTCTAGAGAGACTCTAGAGTGGAGACCCCCTCGAGAGAACTCTAGAGTGGAGACCCCCTATAGAGAGACTCTAGGGTGGAGACCCTATCTAGAGAGACTGGAGTGGAGACCCCTCTAGAGACTCTAGAGTGGAGACCAGCAATGGCTTGATCACAGAACGTCAAGGCTGTTCCTTGATCTTGTCTGCTAAATAATGTGAAGCAGTTCATTTGGCTAACTGGAAGTATTCCAATAATCTTATCGAAGATTTTTTATATTGTATTCATTAGGTTTACTCAAAGTGTTTGTAGGCTTGAAGAGCATCGCATCATACCGTCTGTATGGTACTGGATGGCCTCTGATGGTGTTTGTTCACGTTTGTTCATGAGCCACAGTTGACGGGCGTTTTGCGTTTGTGTTGCAGAGTGATGTGGGTCTGCCTGGCTCTGCAGGGACTCCAGGGAACCTTGGACCCCCTGGGTCTCCAGTACGTCGTGGTGTCTATGGCTCTTAAACATTCTCTTAAAAGTTATATTCCAATGGGAAAAGGTCTCATTTATTTATAATTTAATTGTCCGGCTGGGATACGACTGCATTCCAATAATAATTTGTTGTTGCTGTCTGATAAAAAAAAACTCATTATTTTGTGTCTAATTTTTACCGTTTCATTTGTATTTCTTTTGTTTATACATCTCATTGTGCAAATGTTGCACCATTATTATACATGTTTCATGAGCATAGTATTTGCATATAATTATGAAAATGCACGTGTAATTGATTTTCACAAGCGTGAATAGCTGACTGTATTTTGAGTGTTATAATTGCCTCATCGATGTAAGATGTGTTTTGCTTGTTTATTTTAGGGACCCCAAGGGACAAATGTACCTCCTAAATTGGTGAGATGGTAGAATAAGACTCAAACACTACATTACATGCACCTCCACTTAGCACAGTTGGCTACCTACAGTGCGAAAGACGTTCACCATACATACAGCTCTTCATTTGTATATTTGTCAAGCACTGCTTTTTATTTAAATTTTGTATGTAATTTTAAAGCCGTTTGGAAACTGGCACTTGTTTCATAATAATCATCATCAACGGTCACATCTCGAGCAGGAGGACGTTTCAGGGAACTACAGCGAGTGGTGGCGAGATGTTATCTACCTTGCTTGATATACAGGAGGTCGTGGGTTCAATCCCGCACCTGCCGCCTGTATATTTGTAGTTTGCATGTTCTGCCGTGGTCGTGTGGATTTTTGTTCTCAGGGTCCTCCAGTTTTCCCCTCCACATTTAGAACAAACTTCACGCGTTAAGAGTATTTGGCTGCTGTACATTTCCACGTGATAAGCCCACTTTTGTTGAGCTATCATTTGTGATCGCCAGGCCACGTCTGAAAAAGAGCTACGTAGCTCCAGTGGGTCCTTACCTGATCAAATAGAAAAAAAAGTTGAGTAAATAGTAAAAAAAAGTGAAGAGATAGTGACACCAGCGTTTGGCATCACACCACTCTTGCAGAGTCCCTCAGCCCGGCTCGCCCTACCTTGATGTTGCCACTGGGGTCTGGCCCATTTCGGCCGCACTCAATCGGCCCATGTGTTTTGAACTTAAAGTGGGGCAGAGGTCGCTCGGTGGGCAGTTGACACCGCCAGAAGTTACCACCAAAGCCATTACTCAAAAAAAACTGGACCAGGATCTCAGGTGTTGATTTGGGGTTTTAATTTCTGACGAAATATTTCAATAAAGCGCATCTTTTGTGTTGCATTACTCAACTATGTGAGTGTCTCACAATACACTTGCACGTACAGTTGTTAATTATTGTAGAGTAATAGACTATCTTATTATGGATTTTTAATGCATCACATTGTTTGTTTCAATTGCAGAATTGCGAAATATTGAAACAAATCAGAGAAAACTGCCGTGAGTAGTTTTCATGAACGCATTCAGATGTTTTATTGATGTGAGTTTGAGGTGTTTTTGCATCACATGTGAAATGAAGGCATTACTAACACATTGATTTACTTATTCTTAGGTTTTTTCGGTAAAGTCACGTAGGTAAAACATTAAAATTAATGAAAGTAAAATAAAACAAAATAAAAATAAAAATCACGACGTTTCGGAGGCAACACAAGTCTCCGTCATCAGGTGGGACCGTCACAGCCGAATTAGCTGCATCAAGTGAAGCAATGATTCAAGATGTAATCCCTTATAAGCAAGTTGAAGGGAGGTGGAGAGGGGGGGGGGGTTTGGAGAGCTTATCAGATTGTGGTAGCCAATGAATGGAAACGTATTGGGAGGGAGGAGGAGCGGTGATCAAAGACTGCACGTAGTGCTCAACACAATGAATGGACACGTGTCGGGAGGGAGGAGGAGCGGTGATCAAAGACTGCACGTAGTGTTCAACACAATGAATGGAGACGTGTCGGGACGGAGGGTGAGCGGTGATCAAAGACTGCACGTAGTGCTCAACACAATGAATGGAGACGTGTCGGGACGGAGGGTGAGCGGTGATCAAAGACATCACGTAGTGCTCAACACAATGAATGGAAACGTGTCGGGACGGAGGGTGAGCGGTGATCAAAGACTGCACGTAGTGCTAAACACAATGAATGGAGACGTGTCGGGACGGAGGGTGAGCGGTGATCAAAGAACAATGAAGAGATTACTGTTAAACACTGGGGATGTTAACATTCGGTGAAGTAAATTAAAATAGTGCCTGTCAGATAAGATGGTCCAAAAAGTGTAATTAAGTCTTTTTTGCGTGGTTAATAACATCTTTCCAGTGATTACTAAGTTTGTACCCATCATCACGGTTGAAATTGTGTCTGTGTTTGTATATTTGTATGGCTTCGTGTACAAACCTTTGATGGTAGCCAGTAAACCTACTGGCTACCATCAACCTTTGATGGTAGCCAGCAAACCTACTGGCTACCATCAAAGGTTTGTACACGAAGCCATACAAATATACAAACACAGACACAATTTCAACCGTGATGATGGGTACAAACTTAGTAATCACTGGAAAGATGTTACTAACCACGCAAAAAAGACTTAATTACACTTTTTGGACCATCTTATCTGACAGGCACTATTTTAATTTACTTCACCGAATGTTAACATCCCCAGTGTTTAACAGTAATCTCTTCATTGTTCTTTGATCACCGCTCACCCTCCGTCCCGACACGTCTCCATTCATTGTGTTTAGCACTACGTGCAGTCTTTGATCACCGCTCACCCTCCGTCCCGACACGTTTCCATTCATTGTGTTGAGCACTACGTGATGTCTTTGATCACCGCTCACCCTCCGTCCCGACACGTCTCCATTCATTGTGTTGAGCACTACGTGCAGTCTTTGATCACCGCTCACCCTCCGTCCCGACACGTCTCCATTCATTGTGTTGAACACTACGTGCAGTCTTTGATCACCGCTCCTCCTCCCTCCCGACACGTGTCCATTCATTGTGTTGAGCACTACGTGCAGTCTTTGATCACCGCTCCTCCTCCCTCCCAATACGTTTCCATTCATTGGCTACCACAATCTGATAAGCTCTCCAAACCCCCCCCCCCTCTCCACCTCCCTTCAACTTGCTTATAAGGGATTACATCTTGAATCATTGCTTCACTTGATGCAGCTAATTCGGCTGTGACGGTCCCACCTGATGACGGAGACTTGTGTTGCCTCCGAAACGTCGTGATTTTTATTTTTATTTTGTTTTATTTTACTTTCATTAATTTTAATGTTTTACCTACGTGACTTTACCGAAAAAACCTAAGAATATGAATCATTGCAGTCACGAAAGCTTCAAATCTAGAATTGATTTACTTGTTTTACAGCTTGTTGTAAAGGTAAGATTTTTTTATTTTTATTAAATGAACTAGCTTTACAAATTCTTGGGTCTTTCGGTAAAGTCACGTAAATAGGTTCACGTGACTTTACTGAAAGACCTAAGACTCAAGAATATTAATTCCTGCAGTCACGAAAGTTTAAGTCAAGATTTAGCTTTACAAATTATATAATACTAGCGGGAAGTACCCGGCGTTGCCCGGGCGAAAAAGACACACAAACACATCGACTTACACACACACATACATCGATTTACACACACACACATGGACTTACACAACAGCAACAACAACCACACCATTGGTACCTCATTTGCCAGTAAAAAATATGATAATTGGTTTTTTACCCTTTTATCTGGCCACTAAGTGGCAGTGACGTCACCACGGCGCTTGTGCCAGGCTATTGTGCACCGTGAGGCCACATGAAGTGTCGAACGCCCACTTGCAGGAGGTCACGGGGCAGACCCAGGTGCCACGGGTCGACTAACTGAGATGACTGGCTGATGCACCACCTGTGCCCCCTACTGTGCCAACTTGCTGTGCTTTAGCCACCCAGCGCTCCGCTCGTTGTTGTGAGTGTTGCTGTTCCGCTCTCCATTGTTGTTGGAGGGCGACTGCCTCCAACTGCCCAGCAGCATTTTTCACGAGCCTCCTCCACAGAGGCCGATCTTGACACCGCTGGTACCAGTCATCAGCAAGTCCACTCAGCTCCACATCCTCCTGTACCACATCACTCCATCTCTTCTCTAGACCGTGCCACGCCCATTTAGCCTCCTCTATCCGGCCGAACAAAAGCTGTTTCGGCATGCGGTGACTGGGCATGCGGGCTACATGACCTAGCCAACGCAGCCTTGCCTGCCGGAGGAGCTCACCGATGGGACTTTGCCCAGATCTTTCAAGGATTTGTGAGCATCTCACACAATCAAGCCTAGTTAAACCCAGGATGCATTGTCGGCAGGCCAGCCTAAATGTTTCTAACCAGCGAAGATGCTCCATTAGGGGGGTCCACGTTTCGCAAGTGTAGAGAATGTAGGGAATGACCGTGGCCAAGAAGACTTGAAGCTTCGTGCGGTGCGACAGACCAGGTAGCTTCCACACAGCGTTACACAACCGTTGAAAACATAATGCCGCTTGATTGATTCTGAGTGAGACCTCTGCTGTCAAACCGGAGCTGGTCATGAGCACACTGCCCAGGTATGGGAAACTCTCCACTCTCTCCACAACTGCTTCATCACCGAGACAGGTGCTTAGTTTTGGTGGGGCTGATAGTAAGGCCCCACCTCTTAGTGGCACGCTCCAGTTTCAGCAGCAGCGCCTCCAACTCCTCCTCTGAGTGAGCGGCAATTAACAGATCATTGGCATACATAACGTGGTTGACCAATAGGGAGCCATCCCTTGACTGCACCCAGGCATCGATCAGCCTCCCATTGTATCTGTACCAGATGGAAATTCCTCTGGTACAGCCATCAAAGGCTTCACGAACTACGTGGTCGAAAAAGATGTTAAATAATGTGGGAGCCAGAGGACATCCCTGCTGCACCCCAAGTTGAACAGGGAATGGCTCCAACGCCTGGCCACGTAGTGTTACCTGGGCCCGCTCACCATCATGAAGGTCCTTAATGATTGTGAGCAGAGGGTCAGGGACTTCGAAAGCATGAAGAACAACCCAGAGCCTAGGCCTACTGATGGTATCATAGGCCTTGACCAGGTTAATAAAGCAGAGATGTAGGTCTTGTTAGAATTCCCTACACTTCTGCTGTAGCAAACGGACAGAAAATTTGGCATCTGTGCAGTACCCCCTTTCCTGAATCCACATTGAGGCTCCAAAAGCCTATCCTCAGCGTGCCTGGCAAGACGATGTTGAATAATCCTTGCCAGGAACTTTCCCGGCACACTGAGGAGTGAGATGCCCCTGTAGTTGTTACAGTCTGTGCGGTCCCCCTTCTTAAAGAGGGGGGACCACAAGGGCATCCTTCCAATCCTGCGGAACCCATCCAGTGGTCCAGACTGTTGTTATGATGTCATGTAGGGCAGTCTGTGCACAAACGCCACCCTTCCTCAGCATTTTTCTTGGGAGATCATCTTTGCCCGGTGCCTTTCCTGGTCTCAGACTCTGGATCGCCTTAGTACTTCCTCAACAGATGGCACCTCAGCCAGCCACTGACAGGGGGTGACTTCTTCTTCCAATATTTGAGGCACCGCAGCCTCAGCAGGGTCATCCCCACTTTGTCCCACAATGTTTTCCATGTCGAGGGATTTCCCCTCCCCCAGGACTTCACAGAAATACTCAGCAAATCTGCAAACTTGTTCCTGGGGGTCGGAGATTGGATCACCGTTTTTTTCCCTAATGATGGTAATAGGTGTGGCGCTGCAGGTTACTTTTTTGATGGAGTTAAATAGGGATTTGTGATCGCGTGCCATTGAGGCAGACTCCATCTCCTCAGCAACCCGCGACCACCACCCATCCTTGCAGTGCCTCACGGCTCTCCGAACCTCCGAGCGAAGGCTGCGGTAAGCCTCCTCATTCTCTGCCGTGGGATGCTGTAGACAATTAGAGTGGGCCTGTCGCTTTTTCTCAGCCATCCTGAACACCTCCTCTATCAGTCAGGGTCTCTGGGGAGGTCTGTACTGCATACCCAAAGCAGCCATTGCAGCTGCCTGGTGTGGACCAATCAATTTCAAGGACAATGCATACATTATCAGAGTGCTGTTTTTTGTTTGCATTTTGACCACAGGTATTGTGGTTAATGCAAACATGATCCCTTGTAAAAGGTGTCAGTTTTGTGCAAGATAAAAGGGTCAAAAACCTATTATTATATTTTGCCACTGGCAAAAGAGGTCTCATTATGTAAATGCTTACACCGAGCTCTCAATACTCTGATGCTGCGTTGTCTTTGAGTTGTGCGCCTTTTGGCGTCATCTGGTCGAACACCATATGAGACTGGGCTAAAAAAAAGCTGTCTCTGGTGTGGACCAATCAATTTCAAGGGCAATGCATATATTATCAGTGCTGTTTTTGTTTGCATTTTGTGGTTAATGCAAACATGATCCCTTGTAAAAAGGTGTCAGTTTTGTGCCAGATAAAAGGATAAAAAAAAACTATTATTAAGTACTAGGCTATTGTGAAAGCCCAGCGTTCCATTTGTCCGTCCATTTTTACATCAACAAAATTATAAGAGGCTTGAAGAAGTCCTGAATCCAAAAGTAATAGAAAGTAGCGGGTAAATAGTTGGTTTCCTAAAATTGTCGACCTCCCCCCCACAAAATATTTTTTACCCCCCATAGGCATATATACCTACACACCCTACATACAATAGATGAGTAGTATCTAGTAACTCTATAGTAGTATCTGACTCTACAGTAGTATCTGGCTCTACTGTAATATCTAATGACTGTATAGTAGTATCTATTGACCCTACAGTAGTATCTACTGACTCTACAGTCGTATCTACCGACTCTATAGTAGTATCTGCTGACTAGTAGTATCTGCTCACTCTATAGTATCTTTCGACTTTATAGTAGTAAATACTGGCTCTTCAGTAGTAACTACTGACTTACTTTTTGGTTCTTTCGGTAAAGTCACGTAGAACGAAAATAAATGAAATAATAGAATACGACGTTTTGATTGCAACACAAGCAATCGTCATCAGGTAAGAATGATTGATTACGTTCTTCCAAAGATTGCTAAATTTGAGAGAGAGAGACAAAACACAGACACGGAGACACATAGACACACAAGCAGAGAGAGACAACACAGAGACACACAGAAAGAGACACACAAATAGGCACACAGAGAAACAACGTTTCTGTGTCGAGGCCTTAAATAGAGAGAGGAGGTGGCATGAGGCAGAAAGAGAGGGTGGGGGGGGTAGATAAATTAGCATGTCAATAAGAGAGTTGTGTGGAAATCCACCCCGTAGCGGCCGGGGGAGAGAAAGAGCAAATGGACCTAAAGAAAAACAAGCCTGGCAAATTTTTGAGAGAGAAATAGGAAGTTTGAGAAAACAAACTTAGTCAAATTTGGAAATGTAATGCAATGCAACACAGAGTCGGTTAACACACAGCCTGGTTGATTACATTCTTCCAAAGATTGCTAAATTGGAAGTTAAGTGTGAAATTTGAGAGAGAGACAAAACACAGACGCGGAGACACATAGACAGATACACAAGTAGAGAGAGAGAGTGAGCGACAGAGTGAGCGGGGGGGGGGGGTACATAAAGCAAAGTTATAAAAAAAAAACATTAAAAATAAAATAAAATACGAAATGATGAACGAAGCAAAGTGCCGACTACACCGAGCATCTTCTTGTTTCCACTGATCGTAAAAAAAGAGAGAGACAACACAGAGACACAGAGAGAGAGAAAACAAACATAAATCCTCCCCGTAGAGGTGGTTCAAACTTGAATTGAAGCTTTCGTGACTGCAGGAATTACTCTTTTATCTACTGACTGTAGTAGAATTTACTGACCATAGTAGTATCTACTGTCAGTAGTATCTACTGATTGTACTGTTATCTACTGACTATAGTAGTATCTACCAGAGGTGGGACAAAGTCATTGTTATGCAAGTCCAAGTCGAGTCGCAAGTCATCAAATTCATGACTCGAGTCTGACTCGAGTCCAAGTCACATGACTCGAGTCCACATCTCATAGGTGGGACAAAGTCATTGTTATGCAAGTCCAAGTCGAGTCGCAAGTCATCAAATTCATGACTCGAGTCTGACTCGAGTCCAAGTCACATGACTCGAGTCCACACCTCTGGTATCTACTGACTCTATAATAGTGTATATGGACTCTATAGCAGTAGCTACTAACTCTACAGTAGTATATACTGACTATAGTCATATCTACTAACTCTATATTCGTATCTACCGACTTGATAGCAGTATCTACGATCACTACAGTATGTACTAGCTGTAGTAGTAGCTATTTTCACTACAGTAGTAAGTACTGGCTGTAGTAGTAGCTATTTTCACTACAGTAGTAAGTACTGGCTGTAGTAGTAGCTACTATCACTACAGTAGTACGTACTGGCTGTAGTATTAGCTATTATTACTACAGCAGTAAGTACTGGCTGTAGTAGTAGCTACTATCACTACAGTAGTAAGTACTGGCTGTAGTAGTATCTACTATCACTACAGTATGTACTGACTGTAGTAGTAGCTACTATCAGTACAGTAGTAAGTACTGGTTGTAGTAGTAGCTATCACTACAGTAGTAAGTACTGGCTGTAGTAGTAGCCACTATCACTACAGTAGTAAGTACTGGCTGTAGTATTAGCTATTATTACTACAGCAGTAAGTACTGGCTGTAGTAGTAGCTACTATCACTACAGCAGTAAGTACTGGCTGTAGTAGTAGCTACTATCACTACAGCAGTAAGTACTGGCTGTAGTAGTAGCTACTATCACTACAGCAGTAAGTACTGGCTGTAGTAGTAGCTACTATCACTACAGCAGTAAGTACTGGCTGTAGTAGTAGCTACTATCACTAAAGCAGTAAGTACTGACTGTAGTAGTAGCTACTATCACTACAGCAGTAAGTACTGGCTGTAGTAGTAGCTACTATCACTACAGCAGTAAGTACTGGCTGTAGTAGTAGCTACTATCACTACAGCAGTAAGTACTGGCTGTAGTAGTAGCTACTATCACTACAGCAGTAAGTACTGGCTGTAGTAGTAGCTACTATCACTACAGCAGTAAGTACTGGCTGTAGTAGTAGCTACTATCACTACAGCAGTAAGTACTGGCTGTAGTAGTAGCTACTATCACTACAGTAGTACGTACTGGCTGTAGTAGTTGCTACTATCACTACAGCAGTAAGTACTGGCTGTAGTAGTAGCTACTATCACTACAGCAGTAAGTACTGGCTGTAGTAGTAGCTACTATCACTACAGCAGTAAGTACTGGCTGTAGTAGTATCTAATATCACTACAGTAGTACGTACTGGCTGTAGTAGTAGCTACTATCACTACAGTAGTAAGTACTGGCTGTAGTAGTAGCTACTATCACTACAGTAGTAAGTACTGGCTGTAGTAGTAGCTACTATCACTACAGTAGTAAGATTCCAAAGAACACAGGATGAGATGTTACTATCCTTTGTGCAAGCACTTCCAAGAGTTCATGAACAGTGAGCCTGGTGAAATTTGGGGAGCGCATCGTCAGTAGTGACCCTTTGGTTCCTAGGGTGTTTCGGCCTTTCATACTATACACCCTCCCCAAAGGCGGCCAGCGACAGGGTGATCAATCCTACGCTTGCGTCCCATTCCCAATTAGTCATAGGAGTTGCCTTGTTGTTGATAGCCAACATCCCATGGGACTATGCATGGCAGGGGCGTCCTCCTCCCTGAGTCAAGCATTGTTGACTGCATACCTCCTGGCCCTCTCACTTTGGGGCCCAGCTGGGGTCTTTCCTCTTCATCCAGAGCCACTGACTGCTGCCTTCTGCCGCCTCCGATACAGCTCTGATTGCCGAACGCTGGCTCTGGCCCTTAATTCCCAGGTCTCTAAGCAGTCTGGTTGTAGATGTTGCCACAAAACCTCTGCAGCCCACCTCCACTGGTCGGACTTCTGTGTTCCAGCCATGATGCCGTGCTTCGGCAGCTAGATCGGCATAGCGCAGATGTTTTCGCTCATACGCCTCATCTACTGAGTCCTCCCAGGGTACTGTGAGCTCAATGATGAAGACCTTCTTGAGCGAACGGGACCAGAGCACCATGTCAGGTCTTAGGGTGGTGGTTGCGATCTCCGGAGGAAACACAAGTTGCCGGCCAATGTCAGCTAGCATTTTCCAGTCGCGGGCCAAGCGCAGCTGGTCTCGCTCTATTGGTGTAGAGCCGCTCTTCGGTGGTTTAGTCCCTTCGCGGACAAAGGTCGTCCGTAAGGGGTGTGATGCTGCTGGGGGTGGTAGGGAGTTGGTGGCAGCTCGCTTGTCCTCCAGGGCGGACGCAAGGTTTTTAAGGACTTGGTTGTGACGCCAAGTGTAGCGTCCTTGGGTGAGGCTTGTTTTACACCCTGTGAGAATGTGCCTGAGGTTGGCTGGCATGGAACAGAGGGCACAGTCCGGATCTTCACCATACCATTGGTGAAGATTAACTGGTGTTGGAAGGATGTCATATGTTGCTCTGATGGAAAAGCTCAACCGCCTCGCTTCCATGGCCCACAGATCCTTCCAGCTGATCTTCCTCTTCTCCACACTGTCCCATCGAGTCCACTGTCCTTGTTTGGCAAGAGAGACTGCCTTGGCCCACCTTGCAGCCTCCTCTTGATGGCGTACTTCCTGCACTACCATCTTCCGCCGCTCTGGTGCAGTGGCCTTACTCCAAGTAGCACGGCTAGTTAGCCCAAGGCCTCCTCTCCCTTGCTGAACATGACCCACAATGTCAGCATGTCTGAGGGCTGCTGTTGCCTCCTGGACTGCTTTTCCTGGCCTCCATTTGCGCCCAGTTGCCAAGGTCGGCGCGTTGTTGCTCACCACTGGGTCTCGAGATTCATTCAGTGACATCTGGAGCCTGGTTTTTGCACACTTGAATTCCTCGGTTAGACTGGTGAGGGGCAGCTTGAGGACACCATCTCCATAGAGGCCTATGGTGGTAAGGCATCGTGGAACTCCGAGCCACTTCTTTAAGTAGCTCGTGGCTCCTCTTTCCATCTTCTCCACTGTTGAGATTGGAACCTCATACACTGCTAGGGGCCACAACACCCGGGGTAGGAGACCAAACTGCAGACACCAGGCCTTTAACTTTCCAGGTAGCTGGGTGTTGTCGATGGACTGTAGGCTACTACTGATGTCTTTGCGCAGCTGTTGCACCTGGTCTTTGTCCTTCAGGCTTGCATCATACCACCTTCCAAGGCTTTTTACCGGCTGCTCAGACACTGTTGGGATTTGGTCATCTCCGATGAAGAATTTCAGGTCACAGAATACTCCCTTCACAATCGAGATGCTGCGTGACTTGGATGGTTTAATCTTCATATGGGCCCAGCTGATGTTCTCCTCGAGTTTTCTGAGCAGTCTCCTGGTGCATGGGACAGTGGTGGTCAATGTTGTAATGTCGTCCATGTAGGCTCTGAGTGGAGGGAGGCGAAAACCAGAGTCGACTCGCTGTCCACCAGCAACCCATTTTGAGGATCTGATGATAACCTCCATTGCCATTATGAATGCCAATGGAGAAATGGTACATCCCGCCATTATACCTACATTCAGGCATTGCCATGAGGTGGTGAACTCTGAGGTGGTGAAGCAGAACTGCAGATCTTGAAAATACTGGCTGTAGTAGTAGCTACTATCACTACAGCAGTAAGTACTGACTGTAGTAGTAGCTACTATCACTACAGCAGTAAGTACTGGCTGTAGTAGTAGCTACTATCACTACAGCAGTAAGTACTGGCTGTAGTAGTAGCTACTATCACTACAGTAGTAAGTACTGACTGTAGTAGTAGCTACTATCACTACAGTAGTAAGTACTGGCTGTAGTAGTAGCTACTATCACTACAATAGTAAGTACTGGCTGTAGTAGTAGCTACTATCACTACAGTAGTATGTACTAGCTGTAGTAGAAGCTATACTAACTCAAAAATAATAACGTTTGGTTCTTTCAGTAAAGTCACGTAGATAGAAAATTATAGTAAAAAAGTGAATAAAAAATAATAAAATTAAAATAATGAAAAATAACCATTCATGTAGATTGTAGCCTGATATTTAGGTTTGATGAGTGTATTGGCAGTCTATAATGTAGACTGTATCAACCAAGAATAAGTCTACATTATAGACTGTCAGTATGCTCACCAAGCTTAAAACCCAGACTACAGTCTACATTATAGACTACCAGTACACTCACCGAGGTTAAGAACCAGGCTACAGTCTACATTATAGACTGCCAGTACATTCACCCAGCTTAATAACTATTGCTGCAGTCTACATAATAGACTGGCAGTACACTCACCCAGCTTAATGACCATTGCTACAGTCTAAACTATAGACTGCCAGTACACTCACCAAACTTAATAACCAGGCTACAGTCTACATTATAGACTGCCAGTACACTCACTCCGAATCAGAACCAGGCAACAGTCTACATTAGTGGTTTTCATACTCTTTAGTTCTTTCTATAAAGTCACGTACTGTAGGTATGAAATAAAATAAATCACGACGTTTCGGGCACAACAAAAAATAATGAAATTAAAATAATAATTAAACAAATAACCATTAATGTAGACTGTAGCCTGTTTTTTTAAGTTTGGTGAGTGTACTGGCAGTCTATAATGTAGACTGTATCAACTGTTTACAGTCTGCCTCAGCAGCAGATCATGCTTTCTCACCTGATGACGGATGCTTGTGTTGCACCCGAAACGTCGTGATATATATTATTTTCTACCTACGTGACTTTACCGAAAGAACCAAAGAGTATGGATTCCTGCAGTCACGAAAGCTTCAAATCAAGATTGGTGGTTTTATTTAATATTGTTATTTATTTTATTAACTATTTTTTTTTCCATCTACGTGACTTTACCAAACGAACCATAGAATATGAATCCCTGCAGTCATGAAAGTTTTAGGTCAAAATCTATAATAGTACAAACTTAACGGAGTTTAGTGGTGAGGCCTAGTCCCGTGCAGAGCCCCCAGCCTCGCCTAGATTGCCTAGCCGGCCGAGGTGGCACCTTGGCATGCTGGGGCTGGGCTGCTACCCCCCCACCCACGATCCCCCCGCCCACTCTGCAGTAGTATCTACGGCCTATAGTAGTAACATATACCGACTCTATAGTAGTAACTGCACACATTGGGGTGGTGGGGTGGGGGAGAAGAGAACATCACACTGTGAAGAATTTACCTCAGCGTTTTGTATATTTTTTATTGCATTTTTAACACGAATGAGAATTTTTCCCCAACTCCACTGATCGCGCGTGTGCATTGCTAGGGGCAACCATGGCTTTGTAGCGCATGCGCAAATATGTGCTTTGGCGCACGCTGAGCAGAGTAAGGAAATAGGTTAATAATAATCAATAGCAATAAATTGCTAATTTAACTACTTTAAAGTTGACGGATGCGAAAATGGAATAGCGCTGGCTCACCACGGGGCTAATTGCGTGGGACCCGGGTACTTTTTTTAAAACGTGAACCCCACGGTTTGCAAGCCAAATCCTTCACAAGTTTCTTCCACAGATAGAGAGACAGACAGACAGACACACAGACAGACAAAAAATGACGTTTATCGGTAAGATAGTATTACAAATCAAACATGCCTTTTGCACACATTAAATTACTGGATAAAGTCCTCAATAACCTGATAACACTGCTTACTGATAATCTAATTACAATATATTGGGGCTTGTTTCTACACAATACATTCTCAGAATTAAAATTATGTTATTCTTTGCCAACATTGAAAATTATATTTAAATAATAATTTACGTGGGTTTTTTTGGTTTGTTGAGGGATGTGCCCTGTTCAAGTGGTGCTTCCTTTTTCGTGCTGTTTAGTGGTGTGTTTGACGATTATTCGCAAGTGCATCTTATTTCGTATTTCCTCTGGCTCGCTGAAGCGTTTCCAGTGCCTGACTTTCCCGCTCCCACGTGTTGTTTCGATTGGCCGTGCGTGTGACGCGCAGATAATTATTATCAGTTCATAATCTGAATATTTATAGTGGAGGAATCTGAAAAGCTTATAAAGCTCTTTTTCGTAGATGTCCAGTAAGGGCAGGTCAGAAAGTTACAACAACAACAACAAATAAAAAAACACGACAGGTGCAAAGTATAGGAAAGGTAAGCATATTATAAATAAAACTACACTATTTTATTTAACCAGGTAAAGTCCACTGAGCTAGTGATGAGCAATGGACAGGGAGGGAATGCTTCCGATGGGAAGACAGCCGAACAGTGTTTGTGATGAGGTCGGCTCACGTGCGGGAGTTGGAGCGTTGCATGACATAACGGAAAAGACACGGGGAAACCTTCATCCAGTAGTGGATAGATCACGGCAGATGATGATTATGATGAAAGTATTGTGCATGACAATGGCGAGATGTTTTTGTTTATTGCTGGCCCACTACTGCTAACAGAGCTGCACGTGACGTAAAGCCATCACCCGGGGTGATATTTGCGATGTGTGCAATAATGCCGAGTTCACATCTCTCGAGTACCTTGTTGAACTTCGTGCAGGGACGTGCCCCCCATACCCACTGGAGCTGGTGTTCGCAGTGGAGATCTCGCCTCAAATGACACGAGCACTCTTTGAGTTGGTGAAGACCTCGATGGTGGAGCTCCTTCGCGATGTGCTCATTGCCAGGAGGAGTTGTCCTCAGGGGGCCCGTGTGGCGGTCGTGACTTACAGCGGCAATGGGTGAGAACCGCAACACTCCGCTCATTCCCCGAGGCACAGTGGTTCTTTACTTAGGGTACACGCACCTGCTGGGGGTGCCAGATGCCCTTTCTAGGGGCGCGAGACATGGTCAGATTTTTCTTAAAAGGTAAATAATTGAAAACACAAATTAAGCACGGGTACGTAAGTACAACTACTTTGTTTCATTAAAGCTATGTATTTACGAACATTATACATTTGAATTTTGATTTAAAGCTTTCGTGACTGCAGGGATTCATCTTCTTGGTTCTTTCAGTAAAGTCACGTAGAAGGGAAGTAATAAAATAATAAAAATAAAACATAATAAAATTATTCTCACGACGTTTCGGCCACAACGCAAGCAGCCGTCCTCAGGTGAAAACCAGGTCCGTCGAGGCGACAGAGACTGAATGAAACAGCACACGAGCTTGGAGCATATATATAAGCTGGGCGCCTTGACAAAGGAATTTGCATATCAAGAGGAATTTAGCATATTTATGGGAAATGCAGGAATGTGATTAGTACTACATATGCATGTGCATTATGCAAGATTAACAGCATCAAAGAAAGTTGCAGTTGCTGCTGCTGCTGCAGTTGCTGCTGCTGCTGCAGTTTCTGCTGCTGCTGCTGCTGCAGTTACTGCTGCTGCTGCAGTTGCTGCTGCTGCTGCTGCTGCAGTTGCTGCCTTATCCATTTTAATATACCACTATGTATTATTCTACCCACCCTAATGTGTATCACACTGCTATATATTTACTATACAATTACGACACCATACATTACTCTGCACACTGCACCATGCCAGTGAGTGGAACGCGGTCTGAAAGTCACCGTAAACGTGAACACAATCAGTTAAGATCCGAAATGGTTTATTACGTCCTTCCAATGATTGCTAAGCCAGAATCCATCTTCTCGGTTGAAATTGTCTCTGTGTTTGTATATGTGGATCGCCTCATGAACGAATCTCTCATGATAGCCAGATGGCTTGCAGAGAACCTCTGTCTTGGAGAAGTCAATGTCATGTGAGCCCACTGAATTGTAACAGTGATCTGCCATGGCTGAGGTGTTTGTCCTACCGTGTTTCAGGTCTGCTTTATGTTCACGGATGCGGTCCGAGACATGTCGTTTGGTTTCTCCAATGTAACTGCTACCACAGAGGCAACTTAGTTTGTAGACGCCAGGGTACTGTATGTCTGGAACCACATCTTTTACAGACGGGACCAGATCACGGATTTTATGTACTGTGTTGAATCGGACCTGGATCTTGTGTTTAATCAGGATTTTGGAGATCTTTTTTGTGACCCCAGCAATGTAGGGTAAGGTGATGGTCTTGAAAGGCTCCTCAACAGGATCCTTCTTGATGGTTGGAGTGACGGCCTTGCGGATTGTGTAGTCGGAGTAACCATTAGCCTTAAGAGCTTGGCGTACGTGTTTGAGTTCACTGCCAATGTGTTCCTGGTCGGAAATGCATTGGGCTCTATGGTATAGAGTCTTGATGAGGGAATTCTTCTGGGATGGATGGTGGTGGGAATCCGGTTTTAGGTAAGCATCCGTATGGGTGGCTTTCCTGTAGACAGAGTGGCTCATTGAGCCATCAGGTCTCCTTTTAATTAGGACATCCAAAAAGGGTAGCTTGCCATCTTTTTCGACTTCCATGGTGAATCTGATGGCTGGGTGTATGGAATTGATGTGGTCGAGAAATTGGTCTAGAGCAGGCCGGCCATGTGGCCAGATGACAAAAGTGTCATCTACGTACCTCTTCCATAAGGTCGGGCGTAGAGTGGCAGTCTTGATGGCGTCAGTCTCAAATTTCTCCATGAAGATGTTGGCTACAACCGGAGATAGGGGGGAGCCCATTGGGGTGCCCTCAGTTTGCTTGTAGAAAGTTCCATTCCAGGTGAAGTATGTATTGGTTAAGCAGTGTCTCACCAGGGGGGGTACCCCAGCATTCAGTCCTTGATGAACCAAGTCTTCAATGATTGCGATGGTGTCAGGTACAGGAACTTTGGTGAATAAGGAAACCACATCAAAACTGACAAGCAGGTCGTCTGGGGACAGGGCAATCCCCTTGATTGTCGATACCAGGTTCAGTAGAGTTTAGTACCGCAGAGGTGTTTTTTCCAGTGAAAGGCCGTAGGATTTCAGACAAAAAACGAGCCAGTTTATAGGTGGGGGAGTTGATAGTAGAGACAATGGGACGAAGAGGTGTATCTTCTTTATGTATCTTTGGCCAGTCGTATAATCGTGGTGGCCTGGCTGCAGAAGGTTTCAACGAGAACTGTTTGGTCTGATCAATTAATGCGGTTGAATCAGAAATGATTTTCTTGGTTTTAGAGACGATGCTGTTGGTGGGTCTCTTTTTATTTTTGTATAGCTGCCATCGTTGAGTAGTTATTGGATTTTGTTGTTGTATTCTGTTTTGTCCATGATGACAGTGGCATTGCCTTCGTCTCTCAAATAAGAAACCGGACCCACACATTGAAAAGCTAGATGTTAACAAAGTCGTAATTAATCGCAGTAACAGTTCTATTTTTGAAGGTCTGAAATCCGTTTTAGCTAAAGGACTAAACTTTGCAGTCACACCTAGACACATACCAGTTAATGATATAATTGCTAGAGTAGATGTGGCTCTCAAGGGCCTGAGTCCCATCGCTGCAGACGTAGCAAGATCTGAAATCTCTGCAACCCTCAAAAACGCTAAGATGCCAGCTAGCAACATTAGCAAAGATGAGCGTTTTGAATTAGCTCAATTAAAAAAGAGGGATGACATTGTCATCCTCTCAGCCGACAAAGGCAATGCCACTGTCATCATGGACAAAACAGAATACAACAACATCCAAGAACTACTCAACGATGGCAGCTATACAAAAATAAAAAGAGACCCCACCAATAGCCTTGTCTCTAAAACCAAGAAAATCATTTCTGATTCAACCGCATTAATTGATCAGACCAAACAGTTCTCGTTGAAACCTTCTGCAGCCAGGCCACCACGATTATACGGCTTGCCAAAGATACATAAAGAAGATACACCTCTTCGTCCCATTGTCTCTACTATCAACTCCCCCACCTATAAACTGGCTCGTTTTTTGTCTGAAATCCTACGGCCTTTCACTGGAAAAACCACCTCTGCGGTACTAAACTCTACTGACCTGGTATCGACCATCAAGGGGATTGCCCTGTCCCCAGACGACCTGCTTGTCAGTTTTGATGTGGTTTCCTTATTCACCAAAGTTCCTGTACCTGACACCATCGCAATCATTGAAGACTTGGTTCATCAAGGACTGAATGCTGGGGTACCCCCCCCTGGTGAGACACTGCTTAACCAATACATACTTCACCTGGAATGGAACTTTCTACAAGCAAACTGAGGGCACCCCAATGGGCTCCCCCCTATCTCCGGTTGTAGCCAACATCTTCATGGAGAAATTTGAGACTGACACCATCAAGACTGCCACTCTACGCCCGACCTTATGGAAGAGGTACGTAGATGACACTTTTGTCATCTGGCCACATGGCCGGCCTGCTCTAGACCAATTTCTCGACCACATCAATTCCATACACCCAGCCATCAGATTCACCATGGAAGTCGAAAAAGATGGCAAGCTACCCTTTTTGGATGTCCTAATTAAAAGGAGACCTGATGGCTCAATGAGCCACTCTGTCTACGGGAAAGCCACCCATACGGATGCTTACCTAAAACCGGATTCCCACCACCATCCATCCCAGAAGAATTCCCTCATCAAGACTCTATACCATAGAGCCCAATGCATTTCCGACCAGGAACACATTGGCAGTGAACTCAAACACGTACGCCAAGCTCTTAAGGCTAATGGTTACTCCGACTACACAATCCGCAAGGCCATCACTCCAACCATCAAGAAGGATCCTGTTGAGCCTTTCAAGACCATCACCTTACCCTACATTGCTGGGGTCACAAAAAAGATCTCCAAAATCCTGATTAAACACAAGATCCAGGTCCGATTCAACACAGTACATAAAATCCGTGATCTGGTCCCGTCTGTAAAAGATGTGGTTCCAGACATACAGTACCCTGGTGTCTACAAACTAAGTTGCCTCTGTGGTAGCAGTTACATTGGAGAAACCAAACGACATGTCTCGGACCGCATCCGTGAATATAAAGCAGACCTGAAACACGGTAGGACAAACACCTCAGCCGTGGCAGATCACTGTTACAATTCAGTGGGCTCACATGACATTGACTTCTCCAAGACAGAGGTTCTCTGCAAGCCATCTGGCTATCATGAGAGATTCGTTCATGAGGCGATCCACATATACAAAAACAGAGACAATTTCAACCGAGAAGATGGATTCTGGCTTAGAAATCATTGGAAGGACGTAATATACCATTTCGGATCTTAACTGATTGTGTTCACGTTTACGGTGACTTTCAGACCACGTTCCACTCACTGGCATGGTGGCAGTGTGCAGAGTAATGTATGGTGTCGTAATTGTATAGTAAATATATAGCAGTGTGATACACATTAGGGTGGGTAGAATAATACATAGTGTTATATTAAAATGGATAAGGCAGCAACTGCAGCAGCAGCAGCAACTGCAGCAGCAGCAGTAACTGCAGCAGCAGCAGAAACTGCAGCAGCAGCAGAAACTGCAGCAGCAGCAACTGCAGCAGCAGCAGCAACTGCAGCAGCAGCAACTGCAACTTTCTTTGATGCTGTTAATCCTGCATAATGCACATGCATATGTAGTACTAATCACATTCCTGCATTTCCCATAAATATGCTAAATTCCTCTTGATATGCAAATTCCTTTGACAAGGCGCCCAGCTTATATATATGCTCCAAGCTCGTGTGCTGTTTCCTTCAGACTCTGTCGCCTCGACGGACCTGGTTTTCACCTGAGGACGGCTGCTTGCGTTGTGGCCGAAACGTCGTGAGAATAATTTTAATATTTTTTATTTTTATTATTTTATTACTTCCCTTCTACGTGACTTTACCGAAAGAACCAAGAAGATTATACATTTGTTTTACGATTGAGAACCAAAGTGATTTAGGCTGCAGTCAAGGTTAAGAACCACTGCCCTAGGATGTCAGGAATTCCTCTCTCCTCGTGGACCTGTTGTGTGAACTGGTCACATGAAGGGGGAGTTAAAAACACGGAATGAAAAACGAGCTGTCATAAACTACAACAACAAACATGTCGATGAAAAGGAGAGATGTTGAAAAGGAAGAATAATCCAAACCAAGGAAAGAAACCACGGCGCGATTTAAAACCACGAGGGAGGGAATGACAAGGGACACACTAGATTATGTCATGGATACAATTTTACGGTTTTGAAAAAATTTACTGAAAATTATTCAATTAAAAAACTTTATTTTACCAGGTAAGGCCGACTGAGCTAGAGAGATCTTTACAGAAGCGACCTGGCAATAAATGATAGCCCAATTAAGTGGCTTATCATGTGGAAATTGATAGCAGTCATTTCTTCTAAACACACGTTTATTATAAATTGGGATTACACACAGCTGCAACATCGCCGCTTCTGTGAAACGACAGCAGACTGTGTCTGTGGAACGTAGCGCCTTCATTTGCCATGGCTCTACGCTATAAGAATATCCCAAACACCAAACCTGCTAAATTAAGATATCGTTTTATGTTGAAGTACTTCTAAAACTTTAAGTACTCAGTAACCATAGACTGATTTAAAAATTCGCTTGCCAAACTATAGTTGATGGCGTTGCCTACACTTTTTAGGATTTGCAGATGAACCGATTACAACTAAGTACAGGTGTAGATTGCCCAAGTTAAGCAGATTGCCCAAGTTAAACATTCTGGGATGTGGAGTCGTCCTTCACGTTTCCATCGGTGACAACCACTCTTCATCACCTACAGAAAGTGGCATTGGTCATCCTGCCTATAACAGCAAATATATATATACATCCAGTTTACGGTTCCGGTTTATGAAATTTAGTGATAGATTATATTTTTCCATTTCCGATTTTTGGTTCGGGTTAACCCTGAAAGTTGGACGATGTGAACGACGATGAATAAGATGCAGAGGATGGTGACAAAATGCAGACAGCACTCGTAATTTCCACCTCGGTGGAATTCCACACGTGAGTGAAACGAAGGTCTACACGAATCGGTGCCCACAGTGTTTTTCCACCGTGGGCACCGATTCGATGATCACCGCATTGCGCGCCTTTAGATGCGCTCCTGTGGCCGTCTGGAACGATCTTCCGATATTAGGAAGGAAGCCACTGGAACTGTGCACTTTTCAATCTAGATCGAAAACTCGTTTTTTTTCGAACTTCTTTTTTGTCTTAAGTTTGTACTTCCACCCGCACCTCCGATTAGCATGGTTGGCTACGTATGGTGCAAAAGAAGTCCAACATAGATACACTTCAAAGGATCGCTACATATTCAGTCAACCCCCCAAAAAACGGAAATCTTACTATTATCTAAAGACACGGTTGTAAACGCCGTATTATTTCTCGTAACCATCAGAGTATATATGACTGTGTGACTTGTGAACGGTTTTCTTAACCACACCTTGAGTCATGATGTAAATCATTATATTGTGCTGCGCTTTCAGACCCTCCGCTCAAATTCGACACAAAATCCACTTCAGCGACTACAGCGACAAAGAGACGCTGAAGCGAACCATCAGAGATCTACCATATGTCAGTGGACATAGCGATGCCAATCTGACCACAGCCATGAAGCTCATCGGGAGAAACACTTTCAAGAGAATCCGGTCCGGAATCCTTGTGAAAAAGATGATTGTGGCTTTTGCAGCGATGGACTTCGTAGATGACACTTTTAGCGTGTTGCTGACAAGTCTGGCAGCTGAGAACATTTCTGCAGTGTTTGTCGGTTTTGAAAACCAGAAAATCAATCAAATTGACAACGAGGTAATGCACCATATAATCTAATGTGTACAGTGAATGTCGATGTGTATTTGAGAGTAAACTTTATTATACATTTGATGATATTTTTTCCATAAAACATGTTAACCCCGATACTAATGATAAATACATGTTACTTTCAATGCAGAATTAATTGTGAATGCCAATTTTTGAACAACAAAAAACTTGAGAAATATGGACTTTCGAGTGGAAAAGTGGAATGTTGCTATTCTAAAAACAAATGGAGTGGCATCATTGACAGTTTTATTTCAGACTAATTTTTTGCGTGGATCAGTTTACCGTGCATTCACAATGTGATCAGTGGCCATGATTTGGGGTTGCGAGTTAACTCAGGAATAGACATTGGCTGCAAAGTATTGCGAGGGAGTGACAACACACGCTAGATGGCAAGAGGAACATTTCCAGAAGTGGCGTCGGCTTTAGACATACAATGATCCCCACCCCGCTCTGGAAGTGATTCAATACATTATCAAAATTTGGGGCTAACTCAAGAGAAATAAAATTTCCACATTTCTTTCACTCATGTATGGTTTTGTAAATAGTTGCTTCGCCATGGTGGCAAGATGTTAATACCTCACCTGGTATACAGGAAGACGTGGGTTCGATCCAGACCTTGACGCCTGCTGTAAATTTGGAATTTGCATGTTCACCCCATGGTCGCGTGGATTTTTCTCTCGGTCCTCCGGTTTTTCTCTCCACATTTAGAAACACGAGTGTTTGGCTGTTATACATTTCCATCTAATTATCCACTTTGTTGAGCTATTTGTGGCCAGGTCGCTTCTGAAAAAGAGATTAATATGTCAGTGGGCCTTACTTGGTAAAAAAACATATGTAGTTTTAGATTCTAATAAACCTGATGACCGACAACGGAATGGGGAGGCCTTAATGAAGAAGTCGATTGACCATCGCTGCAAATTATTGTTATTAATATTGTAATTTCAACACAATTATGGAAAGAAAAAATAGACGTTTCATCTGCTCACAGGTGCACTTGTCTTCTGCCATCCATTGTCTTTGCAGGGTAGTGACACGTTCTTCCGGGTGTTTGTTCTCCCACAACAAGAAGCAGCTCGAAAGGAAGTATACGATGACATTCTGAAGTGTGCTATTTGTTTTGGTAAATATGTCTTCGCATGTTTTTTTGTATCTGCATGTATACCATGTTTTACATTTTTCTACCATGTAATTTAGTTACTTGAATTGTGTTGATGGTACAATTAATTCAAAGCGTATCATTAATCAGAATCTCATAAAGGCTTTTGAACTACAATAGATTTTGCAGTTCACCGGCATATAAAAACTCCTTCATATTTATGTAGTGAGTCCAACTGAGTCGCAGACGTTATCTTGGGAGCAACACTATTTATTCCGCAACTTAACACAACATCACACAATCTACACTCGGGTTTCCAATGCCCATTTAACCACGCTACGGCAGAACTAGACACAGTTCGCTATCCCGGCCCTGACTACAAGCTGGGTCCCGGACCGTGTGGCTAGAGGTTTCTTCTCCCCGACGTGGATCTTCACACCAGCACACGAAGAACCTCGAGCTCCAGCCCCTGGGCTGGGGCTGGCTCCGCCCTTTGCCCCACCCACCTTCCAGATCTCTCGAGCTCTTTCTCGAAGGTTCCCGAGAGCTCTTTTAGACCACGTCCAGCGGCCCCCATCCACTGGTGGCCCCCCTCCAATATCATCCGGTCACGTGTCAGCAGGTCAACCAGCGTATCATGCCCCAACATAACCCTGGCTGGCTGACGCTCCCTCTAGCTCCCTCACCGGAGCCCGCACCGCACACTGCTCGCGGTGCCTCCGCGCTGACCAGCGCTCACCCAAGCCCCGCTAGGGCTGGTACTACACCCCGTAAGCAGGCTACACGTCAGCACATCCGCCGTGGCTTCGTAAGCCCGGCACCACACAGTGACAATCACAGTCACTACATTTATGTGAAACTATAAAGGGACTGTAATTACTATTGGAGTAATACTCTTGTCAGTGTTGATGTCAGTCATGCACTAGCCTTATGAATTACCCTTGAACACGGAGAGGCAGAGGTGTAACCATGCCCCGATTCAAGTTGATTCACAAGTTGAAGATGCGTGCATTGCATCCCATTGAATGTTTTCAAAACGGCCGCTCTTATATTTGTATCCTGTATCTGCTTCATCTTCGCCTTGTCCCGTTTATATGGGCCCAGCGGCTCTGCCTCTTAGTCTCGGCCTTGCCCTGTGTGCTGCATCCTTGTGACCTAGAGGCCAAGCCCAATGCCCGACATACCCTCCTCAATCTTGTCCCGTCTCTCCATTTCATCAATTGTTTTCCTGCGACTCCTGCACTACATCAACTACAAAGTAACAAAAAAAAGAGTGTGCTTGCTTACCCGGGAAGAACTCACTGAGTCTCAGGACTGTTTTTTTCAGGAGGGCCCTGCCAAGTTGTTGCTGTTGTATATTCCCAATTGAGTTATTTGGGGGTAATGATTCAGCATTGGGATGTTTGGCCAATATCAGTTACATTGTATTTTTTACTTTTGCTGTGAGAGATAACCAGAGAAAATGGAGAAAACCCACGCAGATTAGAGGAAGAGTATACAGACTCAACACAGAATGGTGCCCGATTCAGGAATCAAAGCTAGACCCTTGCTAGGAGGCGAGAGTTCCACCGCTGTGCCACCCATGGTAATCGATTGTTGTATTGAGCGTGATTACAATGGCGAATCTGACCCCTGGTGTTGGGGAGAGTTTTTACAATGACACACCTGCTAAGTACCTCGCCTGGTATACAGGAGGTTGTGGGTTCGATCTGTACCCTGACGCCTGTAAGTTTGGAATTTGCATGTTGTCCCCGTGGCCGTGTGGATTTTTGTCTGGGTTCTCCAATTTTTCTCTCCACATTTAGAAATTATCATGCGTTTAGAGCATTTGGCTGCTATAAATTCCCATGTGACAAGAACACACTTCTTTGAGCTTTCAGCTGTGGCAGGTTGCTTCTGAAAAAGAGCTATATATCTCAATGAGTCTTACCTTGTAAAATAAATAATAACATAAAATAAATAGTTCCACTGTGCTGTTACATAATCTGCTTGATATAACTACGTTAACAGGCGAGCCGTTTTGTTTTCACAGATATTTGCAAAAAAGGAAAATGTGAAAAAGAGCTTCTTCTCACGATGGACATTGCCTTCGTGATCGACAGCTCAGATAGCATAAAACCCGAAGACTTTCAGAAGATCAAGTTCTTCTTAAGCTCTTTGCTCGACCGCTTCAGTATCTCAGACGACCCCCAGCTTGAGTTGAACAAGTCGCGCGTGGCACTTGTGCAGTACACGCCCGGAGGATTTGATGTAAACCTGCAACTGACAGACCCCGTGAAGCTCGAGTTCAACTTCACACATTATGCAAACAAGGCGAAAATGAAAACCCACATTGAACGCATGAGGCAAATCGAAGGCACCACGGGCACTGGCCACGCCATCAAGTGGACCCTGGAGCATCTCTTTGGTAAAACGCAAAACGCTCGGAGTCACCGCGTAATTTTTGTCATCACCGACGGCGAAGCGAGGCCCTGGGACAAGGATACTCTCCACAGCGTCGTGCAGGATGCCAAGTGCAAAGAGTTTGCCATGTTTGCCATCGGCGTTGGAAAAGACATCAACCAGACCGAGCTCCATTACATTGCGAGTGAACCGATTAACCAGCACTACATCAAGATCGATAGGTACACCCAGTTGACCGAGTTCAATGTGAACAGCAGGATAAAGAGTATCCTCACGCAGTGGAAAGGTAAGCCGCGACGTTGCACTGTTTATAGAGAAATGTATCTGACCTCATTTTAACGATTTGTTTCTCATTGCATTCCATAGACATTGCTGGTGATGTAATAACATATATACAGTGGTATCTCAATCAGAGAGACTATTCTTGAACATTGACCTACATGAGAATTTTTAGTATGCCCAAAATGAAGCATTGTCTATTTTTAGCTTTGACACTTAAGACATTGGTTTAAGATGCAACAGCTCCTAGCAGGGCACGTGGAGCTTCTGTTGATGAAGTCAAATGTCGATTGAAGTTACTTGAGTAGTTCTCGACACCATTGTCAATAAAAACACCACTGCGTGTGGCCTTAAAGGAAAACTACAGAATATACGAAATTGCGGGCAATGGCTCTTCTTCTTAGCATGCAAATAGAGGGGCCAGAGAGCGAGAGATAGAGTGAAACGTCACAGTACTCGAATTATAATTCTTGTGGGTCTACTTCCCAACACACTGGTGTGCTAAACTAGTAACTAATCAGCACGTTTTGTTTACATGACAAACCTTACTGATTGGCTGTGTCGGGTGGTGGTGGGTTAGCGACACATTTATATTTACGCGATCTAACCCAAAAACCTTTATTTTGAGATAGAGCAGATAATAAGGGTTGGAGACTGCACTAAATACCATGGAGCCTGATGAGAATACAAAAATAAAAATACCTGATCATCAGTTTTAGACTGGCACGTTAATAATTCCCTTTTAGTAGATACCAAATAAAAGTAGTTCCATCACTTGGGATGTTCTGACGTGAGACGAAGTGATGTTAGTTTCAAGTTCCGGATTAGCATTGTCCTTTCTCACAGCATGATGCTGACAGCACACAATATAATTGAGAAACAAGAGAGGACAAATCCGTATATTTTATGAAAGAATAACGGTCTATTTCTGTGTGCTTGCTTTAATGTGTGCATCTTGTCACTCGCAGATAAAACTTTGATCTACCCATCGGATAAAAGCAAGTGCAGTCGGTAAGTGATGGAGAGATGGGAAGGAGGGAGGGTGGTAAGATGTGGGAGGGGGGGGGTAGATGTAAGAAGCAAAACTGCATTGAAGAGAAAGGGATGTAACATGGAAGTGAGAAGGGGAAAGTTTTATGAGGAAATAAAAAACTAGAGAATAACGACGCTCATTTGCCCAGAAATGCTCTTTTTCTGGGAGGGCCCTGCCAGGTTTTCACAGTAGGGGGCAATGTTGCTGCTACTGGTAGTGTGTGATACCAGTCGAGTATTTTGCGGGTGGTGTTTCAGCATCGCGATGTTTGACCAATATCAGTTACATTGTACGGTTGAAACCAGAGAAACCCCACGCAGAACAGGGAGGACAACATAGAACCTTCACACAGAATGGCGTCCGAATCGGGAATCGAGCCCAGGTCCCCTTCTTGATGTGAGGCGAGGGTGTCACCACGGCGCCATATAAAGACAGAGCAGAATGAGCAGAGAGGATGGGGGCGGGGAAGTGAGAGACGGGAACACACGAGAAGGCGGGACTAATTAGAGTTGGGCAAAAAGAGTTGAATATGAATAGCGAGCACGGTGAGTGTGGAACAGATGTGGACCACCACACCCTAATACGCGAGGTAGGACCCGGCCGATCCTGTGCAGGCCAACTACTAAACCTCACAGCACATCGAAGATGGTTACCAACAGAACGTGATCACAGCCACAGCGTTTGTTGATCTGTCTGCTGCATATGACACTGTTCAACACTAAATGTTGATCCACAAACTATATCTCATAACTGGCAACCTAGACCTTAGCCAGACCATCCATAGCCTTCTGGAACTAAACAGGCAGAAAAGTAGATGGCGTTCTCAAAAGAATGGCTTAATCACAAGGCAGTGTGCTCGCCCCACTTTTATTCAACACGTTCCTTCAGAGTGGGCAGGTAGGAACTTGGTTGGACAGCGCATTCGTGCACGACAGCCAGACAACTCATACCTGGTGGGCAGTGTGGAACCTGTTGTTCCTACCTGTATAAAAGATAACTTGAGGTAGCCAGGCAGACAGCCAGGTAGCCAGCCCTCTTAACTTTCGGCCCCTCCCCCTTGCTTAGGCCCCTCTCATTACCCACCTCCCTTAGGCCCCTCCCCTGACCAACCCCCCATATCCTTAGGCCCCTCCCCTGACCCCCCCTCCCTTAGGCCCCTCCTCTGAACCCCCCCCCCCCACTCAGGCCCCTTACATGACTCCCCCCTTCCTTAGGCCCCTCTCCTGACCCTCCTCCCTTAGGCACCTCTCCGTACCAATCAAAGAGCTGTTTGTAAGGTCTCCACCAATCAAAGAGCTGTGTGTATTATATATTTATTTATGCACGACAGACAGACAGACAATAAATCCCTGGTGGGCAGTGTGGAACATTGTTCCTACCTGTAATATCTACACCAATTATCAGCCACTGACTGCTGAATGTCAGCGGTTCATCTCTGCTAACGACATCTGTATTACCACACAGCAGATAAATTGCGAGAACGCAGAGAAGATCCCGGAGAGGGCACTAAACGAAATGTCAAGATGCTACATAAATAATCATCTCAAACCCAACCCAAATCTGTGCCTTCCACCTGAGAAACTGGGATGCAGAGCGACACCTGAATGTCACCCGGGGAGACCAGAGCCTCGAACACCAGAGTCACCCAGTCTACCTTGGGGTAACATTGGATCATATACTCAGCTACAAAAAACACTTTAAATACCAAAGCCAAGGCCAACACAAAATATTCTGCGAAAGCTCGCAAATTCAAAGTGGGGAGCACATCCATCCACTCACCGCACCACTGCCTTAGCAATTTGTCTCTCTGTGGCTGAATATGCATGCTCTACCTGTAAACATCTCGACACCGCCCTAAATTACACGTGCAGAATCATATCAGGATGCCTGAGAGCCACCCCTGTTCTCTGCTTATATGTGTAGTGACGTATATTGAGTCACTATGGCGTCAACTGTTGGAAGAAAGGTGGTATTGTACATGTTAGCGTCTCTCTCTGGCATCAGTGTGTGCATGGCATAGAAGCGGGCCCTAGCGGGCATGCTTCGGGTGACGGCCAGAGAGAGGGCACTTATATATATAGAACAGTCTGGGTGAACCCGAGAGGACACGTGACCAGGAGAGGGTAGCAAGTTGGGCCAAGGGGTTGCGAGAGAGACACGCAACATAAGGCCCAGAACATTCTAGCAAAGCCAGGCCACGTTCAGCGGGCTGTCTCTGGGAATGGAACCCGCCGAGCTACGTCTTCGGTCTTCACGCACGGCATCGTGGACCAGGCAGGGTGTTAACTGATCTGATCCGAGTGTGTCTTGACCCGTGGTGGTTACTACCATATAGTATCCCGTCGAGTAGTTATGTAGTTCCCGTGGTGGTCACCACCTTATGTCGTTATACCGTGAACGTTATATATAATTACCCCGTTGTATTCAGAATAAACGTGTTGCCTCCAAGTTCGAGTGCGCGCCTCTGTGGAACCCACTACATATGCACTATCTGGCGCCCCCTAACATCAAGAGGAGAGTAGCAGGTGACCAAGACCAGCAAGTCCTAGAGGGGGACGTCCATAATCCGCTGCATGGCCATCAGCCAGCACACCGTGTCTGTCATTGAGAAGCAGCTTCTTGTGCTCCACTGTACCACTGACCATATGGCCGGAATCTGACAGAACTTCCCTCTGGCAAAAGAAAACTGCTGAATGGAGCTGGTGAGAAATCATCCCCAGTGAGGAACTCGCATCTGGCTCCAATTCCAAATGGCTCACATGGCAGAGCCTAAACAGATTGAGAGTGGGTTTCGGCAGATGCAACTCTCTCGTGAAATCATGGGACTTCTGCACAATCAAACAATGCGCTTGTCAGGAGAAGCAAACCATGAATCGTCTCCTTAGATGCCCTGCAGCACCACAATGCTCTCCTCAAGATTTGGCAATGCCAACACCAGAAGCGGTAGCCTATGCAGAATATTGGGCTAAAACTATATAGGTTGGACAGGAGACTACGAAGATGACTTCATTGAGCTATCATTTGTAATAGCCAGGTTGCTTCTGAAAAATATTTACATAGCTCAGTGGGCTTTACCTAGTAAAATAAAAATAGCTCTAAGTTTATCGGTGCTTCTGCCATTGGGGGACTGCCTTGACGTGCAGCTGAAGCTCGTGAGCTCTGTAGACCCCGAGTGGCTCTACTGCATCGAGGAACCCATAGCAGTGAGGTACTCGGTGAGAGGCAAGACAAAATGTGCCCCCTTCAACCTGACACTGACCAACGTCGTGAAGTATGGTCCAAGCGTCCCCACGACCAATATCTAAATAATGGCAACGGATAGGTGGGTGAAGAAGCAGGATATGTGAAAAAAAATCAATGCCTTCTGCATCTGACTATAACTACGCACATAACGTTGTTGAACTTGAAGAAAAATTGGCGAAAATAAGCTGGAGTGTCACGAACATTGATACGTATGATAATTGATCAATTCCCATGACTAATTCTGCTCATTTGACTTCCCCAGTAGCATACAAAGGGACCAATCGTCAGACACCTCAGGTAATGCAAAATGTAACCTACTTGCACAATTGAACTGTCAAATGTAAACACGTACAGCAGTGGGTGCTTGAACACATGAATAATTATCGCAGCGCAGGTGCGAGAGTTGTAAAGTTGCAGAGTGGTATCAACGGCAGTGGTTGCGATGACCTCCTTGATCTTTACAGCCACTTATATTTGTTCTTGTCAAGACAACGACTTTCCAGAGGTTTCAGGGAGTGATAGGCCAGTCATTCCCAATCTCAGCCTGCACGCTAGCAATACTCTCTATTGAACTCTCACACCGTATATAGCCAACCGTGCTAATCGGAGGTGCACTATAGTTGAAGCATTCACGTATTTTTCTATAAACAACTGGAGAAAAACAAATTTCCTCACTACAGCGTATCATTTTCATGGGCCAGTGGCTATAGCTGGCATTGATGCCTCAGCTTCTTGACATGGATCTCTATTGGCTACTTGCTCCCCCTCATCGCTCGATGGCTTGATAGAAAGGGAATGATTTCACCCACATTTTGACCAAGATTATGTTTCACCCGCCGATAACATTTGCCACTCATTAAGGTAATCAGAGGAATTGTGGGTAATATTGTGAGAGTTCATTATTTTCTACATCTACTGCTGGTGGAAGGGACTGCATTCGAGGAAACTCCAGAATGCATTTGTCCTACTTGTCCACGTTGATGAACATATGTTTTGGAAGAGGTGGGCATTCCCATACTTTATCTAACCACACAAAACCTGCCGATAGACTGCAGGGAATCCATTTAGACTGCTGGGTGGACAGGCGTGGAGGCACCCGGATTGCAAGTGCAGTGCCCAACCGTGACACCACGACTGCTCCCTGAAGAGTTCTGCTGTAAATGTGGCATTTTTCAGGATGGTGACGTGTTTGTGTTGTAAGCTCCGTGAAATGTCTTATTTTTATATTAAACGTTCTGAATGTGTTATAAAACTATTGTTCACCAAAATGAAACCTATTAATTGAATGTCGCACTACAGTTGCATTATCGTATCGCTATAATAAAAGTACATTATATTTTTATATACGTTTATACAAAATACATACATATGTTTTTAAATGCCCCGATGCTATTAAGGAGTAAAGTCGCCTTAATTAATTAGTTATATGTTATGTTTTGTAGGTGTCTTGGGCAAGAGTAAACCATTAGCTGCAGTCATCAGAGATGTTAACCACACCAGCTTAGTCTTGGAATGGAATGCACCAGACCCAGGCGAATTTCTGGTAACTGTGACGGACAAGGAGACTGGAGACGTGCCGTTCAGGGAAATGACGAATTCCACGACAGCCAATGTGATGGGTTTGACGAGCTGTCATGAATATTTGATACAAATCCAGTCGGTCAACAGCGGAGCTCCAGGATTTAGTTACACGGGCAGCCACAGAACACGTGAGTATAAAGTAACATTCAGCACCCCAACATGAGATGCCCACTCATGTCCAAACTTTTTGGTCAATAGCCATAACTGTATCCATAACCGTCTCTACATTATAAGGTTTTCTGCCAGAGCTAAAATAATCATACAATGTATGTATGTATGTTTCACTTATTTCGCACCGTGCGTAGCCAACCACGGTTATCGGAGGTGCGGGGGAAGGAAACTAAACACAAAAAGCAGTTCAAAAGAAATTAGTTTTCAATCTAGATGATTTAAAAGTGCATAGCTCCGGTGGCTTCCTAATATCGGAAGGAAGAACGTTCCAGACGGCTGCAGAAACGTATCTGAAAGCGCACGTTGCTCTAACCGTCATTGTTCAATGGCCAGTCAAAGCCGCTGCGAGGATGACCGGATTTCGTGTGATGATTTATGCTCCTTGACGTGATAGATTATGCTCCTTGTATTGCCCTGAGATACCCGTTAGGGCCATCCAAGTTCACTTTCCCTAGAGGTGATCACTGCTATGGTGGTCCGCCACAACTATTGTGAGAGGAGCTACAGCCGGGCTCGCCGCTTTGGGCCGGTTTGTGTGCAGGCGCGGCTCCTCCGTCCTCGGTGTGGACGACCGTGATCAGCAACAGCAGCGTGGCGCTGAGCTGGACTCCGCCCCTGCATGCCGTGCCCACCTCCTACAGCGTGCACATCAACACGCTGCCCTACGGCGATAAAAAGTGCTTCTCGGTCGATGTGGAGCAAACGCGGTATGTTTTTACCGGAATCGCGTCTGATGCTGTCTACAGCGTCGGAGTGAGCGCCTTCTGCGGCACACAGCAAAGCGTGACCGTCAACCTGCAAATCAAAACAGGTGCGTTCTTCAGGAGGGATTAATCAAACCTGTTTTGTCCACTTTGCTGTAACACAACGGAAGTAGTGGCATGCGACGTTATCATTTCAGAAATTGCTCATTTTATAACAAGTGTTGCCAGTTCAGTTGCTAAAGAAGCATCTGCCCTCATATTAGGCACTGGTTCTGGCTGCTGCCTTGCCACTTGTGTATGGTTTCCCGCACCTCTGACTCATAATGGAAACTGCGTGTGTTCCAAACTTCGGTATTTAATGATTTTACATACAGTCCTGTACCGTTTACGGGATAGGTTATTTCTTTCTGTCATTGAAAGGAGAGCACTTGTCCGTTTCAAATTACTCCGTAACGTGACTCATTGGCACTGCTGAACAATCAAAGGTGTTCCTCATCTGGGAACCAACGGTGAGGGGTAGATCTCTCATCCTGGGCTCTTGAGGTTTGGGGTGCCGTGGAGATTCATCACCGTCCACCGTGCACCTCATGGTGCCTTCAAACTCTCTTTTTGACCTCATTCAGACGTGTGTTCCTTGACCGTGGACAAAGGCAGCTGCCACGAGTTCAAGATGAGATGGTTTTTCTACGCCCACTTCCAAGTGTGTGCCCGTTTCTGGTACGGGGGCTGTGGAGGAAACGGCAACAACTTCATGAGCCGTGAGGAGTGTGAGATGACCTGTAAGACCAGAGGTAAGGGTTCATGAGAGCCATTATGCGGTCAAACAGCACAGCGGAGCGCACAACACTTAGTATGTTAGTCACGATCCAAAACAAGCAAAGCAATTTCTCAACGTTTTAACTCCGTGGGAATTATGGCCACGGAAACTCCTGCAAGCCAAGGTGAAAACGTATTGAGTGGGGTTGTGCAGCATGGGTGTAATTGGGCTTGATACTGTGACTTGGGTCCTGACTATATTCCAATCCGTAGCTGATCTGATCTAATGGATCTGATCCACTGTGTATGCTTAAAACAGATGAAGGGTATACGGAAATTGGGCCTTAGGGACACTTTCAGTATTTTGTGGCTCTGGTGGCCTGTAGCTATTGTGTACATGTGTAGTGGCGATACGCGCTGGGGTAGCGATCAGGTGCCAGCGCGTCGGGATTGGATGTGTGTGTGGTGACGCGCGCTGACGGTGAGGGATCAGGGGTCAGCGCGGGATCGTGTGTTGTGTGGTGCTGATTGGCTGGGTGCCGGTGACGCGCTGGTGTGGGAGTGATCGGGTGGCAGCGCGACGTGATTGGGTGATGAGTGGAAACACGCGCTGGGGGAAAGCGGATCGTAGAGATAGCGCGTCGTGATTGGTTCACTAAGGAGCGATGCTCACATCGAGGTCCGCATCCGCTCCGTCTCCCGGGAGGAGGGACTATATAAGGTGATGCGCAGAGGCGCACGGGGGGAGTGTAACCAGCGAAGACTGAAGACGGAGAGGAAGAGACAGGGCCCTGCGGTACCCAGTCCCGCTGTCCTGTGAGGACCCGGACTCTGTGTAACCCAGAGGCGGAGTGTAGGGTGAGCATGCAGTGTCAGCATGCGGAGTGTGTAGCCAGAGAGCTAGAGTCTACACGAGACGAGTGATGTGTGTAGCCAGAGAGCTAGAGTCTACACGAGACGAGTGATGTGTGTAGCCAGAGAGCTAGAGTCTACACGAGACGAGTGACGTGTGTAGCCAGAGAGCTAGAGTCTACACGAGACGAGTGGAGTGTGTAGCTAGAGGCATAGGGTCTACACGAGACGAGTGATGGGTGTAGCCAGAGGCCTAGAGTCTACACGAGTTAAGTAAAGAGTGTAGCCAGAGGCAGAGAGTCTACACGAGTTAAGTAAAGTGTGTCGTCGGAAGAATAGAGACCACACGTTGTATTGTGACAAGTCAAGATTTAATAAAAAGGTGTGTTACCCGTCAAGAAGTTTCCTGCCGTCATTTCCGATACTTCAACTGGCGTCAGAAGTGAAACTGTCTTCCAAGCATGGATACAAGGAAGACCAATCAGACCCACGGGATTGACCGCGAGGACAACCTTGACGACCCGGGCCAGCTGCCGTCGGGGGGTGAGGACGAAGAATGGCCCACGCTGCAAGATCCGCCGACGGTGCCGGAGGAGCGACGGGGGACCGAGGCCGTGCTCCGTGAGGCGCACTCTCGTCTGGCGGAGCTGCTGCTCGCCGCCGCGTCCATCCTGGCGGAAATCAGCTCGTCGGCTGAAGCGGAGACGGCGGCGGACATTCTACAGGGTCGCCCCGCAGATTCCCGCCAAAATGACTTGGCGATTCCCGCCATTTCATCGGCGTCGACTTTTGGCGGGAACGGCGACCGCCACGTGGCGGCGGTTCTCCAAGCGCGCCCTCTTACGTCATCAACGCGCGCTGCGGACCGCCATCAGTCATCCGCCATTGGGGCCGCCATCTTACACACCGACGGAGCGGCGGGAAGGAACCACGACGCGGAGGACGACTTCATTTTTCAACAGCGCCTCCCCGCATTGTCAGCCTTCAAGGCGGAAGGCGGGGACTGGGGCCAATTTCAGCGCAGGTTTTTGGCGCATCAGGAGATGTCTGCCTGGTCCGATGCTACGGCGCTGCGGGCACTGCCTGCCATGTTGGACGACAACGCGCTCGCGGCCTTCATGTCTGCTCGGAGGTCGGACCGCTCCACGCTGAAGGCAGTGCTGGGTCTCATGGCCAAGGTCTACGGACCTCCCTCGGCGTGCCGCCATCATTTTTATGCGAGGCGGAAGGCGGACACGGAGACCGCGCTCGCCTATCGCACGGCGTTGCTGGCTCTCGCCGATGCTGCATTCCCTCGGATGGACGAGGAGGGCCAGGATGCGATGGTTTTGGAGCAGCTGCTTAAGTTGGCGCAGGACCTGGGGGTCCCCATCAACACGGCCGACGAGATCGACATTTCTTCCTTACGGGTCGCTACGAGTAAACAAGCGCACGAGGTCCTTCAACGCAAACAGGGGATCGTCTGCAACGCTGCCGTGGCCTCAGCTCCGGGTCCGGTGATCACCGAACCCCAAGTCGTCGGTCCGCGAGAGGAGGCGTTCGCCGCGGAACGACCAGGGGACTGGAGGTCGGGGGGTCGGTCGCCTCTGCGATCGGCCCGCAAGCTGGAGCAACCGAGATCACCGACGACCCTCATCACGTGCTATAACTGCGGCCTCCGGGGCCACGTGGCGTCCGGTTGCCGCGCTCCCCGTCAGCGCGCCATGGGATCTCGGCTGGACGACGACCAAGGCCCCAAGGCAAGTCGCGGCACCTCACACGCTCAGCCCACACACTCGACACGCATGGGCCGTCGCGGGGCGACAGAGGAGGGCCGGTTAGGCTTCGGGGATTCGGTTCGGCGAGGGGGTTTCGGCCGGGACCGGGGAGACATTAAATGGTCGGAGTTGGGGCACAGAATTGTGGCTGCTTCAGCGGGTTCATCCGTCGTCGCGGGTTCTATTGATGGGGTCGAGGTCAGGGTATTGGTGGACACGGGGGCATCGGCGACTATTATGTCGGACCTCATTTATAACATTCTCCCCGTACAATGCCGTCCGCTGCTCCCAGTGGATGTGCCATTTTTCGCCGCAAATGGGGGATCGTTGGGCATTATCGGTCAGATTAGGGCGTCCATTTGCATTGGAGATATCAAATTGTCGGGACCCGTTTTCGTTTCGTCTTCTTTGGCGGTTCCTTGTCTATTGGGCACTGATTTTTTGGCTAAGATGCCCATTAAAATTCTAATCGATCAGCGTTGCATTGAACTACCATCGGGTCGCCGTATTTCATTTTTGACGAACCCTACTGAGATTCGGACGGCGTGCGCCACGATACAAGCGTTGGCGACGCAGACCGTGCACGTGCCCCCGGGTTCACAGATGCTAATTCCCCTCCGGTTGCGGAAACCATGGGTGGAGGGGACTTTGGAACAAGGCATGCTTTTGGGTCCTTCTAACAGGGCTGTCGGGGGGGTCGATTTGTCGGTGGCTCACACTTTGGTTCGGGCGGACAAGGATCCGTTTGTAATGGTTTTAAACGCTGGGTCGCGGCCAGCCGTCATTCAGCAGGGTACCGTGCTGGCTCACGCGGCGCGGGTTCCTGCGGAGGAGCGGCTGGTTGCGCACGTTGATCCGAGCCCCACACAAAACATTGAACCAAGGGAGGACCTTGAATGGGTCCATTCGCTGTGCGCAGGCTCGGACGATTTGTCAGGTGTGCAGTTGGGTGCGCTGCGCGAGTTACTCATGGAATTCTCTGATGTGTTCAGTAAACATAAATATGACATTGGGTGTACGGATTTGTTGCGCCACCACATTGACACGGGCGATGCGGCGCCGGTCAGGCTAAATCCCTTCCGACTGAGTCCTGCTGAGAAGGTACATGTTCAGTCGGCCGTTAACTATATGCTTGAAGCCGACATTATTTCGCCTTCCTCCAGTCCTTGGGGAGCACCTATTGTGCTGGTTAAGAAGCAAGACGGGTCCTTGCGATTTTGCGTAGATTTCCGTCGCCTGAATAAGATCTCTGTGGCTGACGCGTATCCGCTCCCCAGGATGGACGAGTCCCTCGATGCATTGTCTGGTGCGCGATATTTTTTGACTCTTGATTTATTATCGGGATTCTGGCAGTTGCCACTCGACGAAGAGTCTAAACCTAAGACAGCATTTCGGACTCCAGGGGGCTTGTTCCAGTTTAACCGGTTACCCATGGGACTTCACTCCTCTCCAGCGACGTTTCAGCGTCTTATGGAGTTGGTTTTGTTGGGCTTGCAATGGGAGACGTGCTTGATTTACCTTGACGATGTCATTGTTTTCAGTAGAACATTTGCGGAACACCTCCAGCGATTGAGAGGGGTGTTCTTGCGAATGCGATCGGCTAAATTGAAATTTAAACCGGCCAAATGCCACCTTTTTCGTAAGTCCGTTAGATACTTGGGTCACATTGTCGACTCTTCGGGGATCTCTACCGATCCCGCGAAGACGGACTGTGTCAGTTCATGGCCGACACCCACGTCAGTTGCAGACGTGCGCAGTTTCATCGGTTTTGCTTCGTATTACCGCCGATTCGTTGAGCACTTCGCCACTATTGCAAAACCCTTGCACGCTCTAACGGCGAAAGGTGTGAAGTTCCGATGGGGACCGGAGGAGGAGGCCGCGTTCTGCTCCCTCCGGGACGCCTTGGTGGGTGCCCCACCTTTGCGTTATCCGGATTTTGCGAGTCCCTTCGTGCTAGATACGGATGCTAGCAACACGGGCATTGGGGGGGTACTGTCCCAGGTCATTGGGGGAGTCGAGAGGGTGGTCGCTTATGGTAGCAGGGTGTTGTCTCCGGCGGAGCAGCGCTACTGCGTCACCCGTCGTGAACTGCTCGCCATTGTATTTTTCGTACAACAGTTCAGACCGTATCTCTATGGTCGTCACTTTATGGTCCGGACGGATCACGCGGCGCTACAGTATTCGTTGAGGGTCGCCCAGCCCTCGGGCCAATTGTCACGGTGGTTGGAAGTCCTCCAAGACTATCAGTTCACGACCACGTACCGTAAGGGGTTGCGACACACAAATGCCGATGCCCTGTCGCGATTGTTGCCTTGTCAGAAATGTGCGTGTCTATCGGGATCGGCGCGCTGTAAACCGCCGGTTGGGGAAGATAGGGGGGCATTGGTTGTGACCGTGGACACACCAATCGGGGATGTTCCCGCTACCTCTCAGGATCGGGACTCGCTGCTCTCACTGTCGCTGAGTGAGTGGGGCCGCCTCCAAATGGCGGACAGCTCCCTGCTAGCGTTGCGCCGCAGGGTGGGAGGTCCTAACGAGGACCAGGAGCGAACTGGCTCCTATGTACTTAAACAGGGCATGTTGATGAGATGGGACAGTTTGTCCCGGCGGCATGCACTGGTGGTGCCTTCTGCTGTGAGGGGGAAGGTTGTTTTGGCCGCACACGAACGCCTCTTGCATTTGGGGGTAAACAAAACGCTTGCCCTGCTTCAGCGTGATTATTATTGGCCGGGAATGGGGGGCGACGTGGTAAATATTCTGAAGGGATGCGTTGAGTGCGCCAGGCGGAAACCACCGCCCGTGGCAGCTAATCCACCGCTGCAATCCATTCAAGTCTCGCGCACTAACGAGCTTGTTGCGCTCGATATTCTGGGGCCCTTTCCAGTCACGCCTAGGGGTAATAAGTACCTGTTGGTGGGGGTCGAATATTTTACCCGGTGGCCTATGGCGTGGCCACTCGCCAACCAGTCGGCGGCGGCTGTGACGGAAGCCTTTGTCCAGGGCTACGTCCTGGACAAGGGGGCTCCCGAACGCCTGCTGACCGACCAAGGGAAAACATTTTCAAGTAAATTGCTGCAAGAGGTGTGCGATCTGTTGGGCACTAAGAAGGTGCGTACTTCCCCGTACCGCCCGCAGCCGGACGGGATGGTGGAGAGACTCCACAAGACCTTGACTTCTATGCTGTGCCAGCGGGTGTTTGAGGCACATGTTGATTGGGACCTGCAGGTCCCGGGGGTCCTCGCCGCGTATAGAATGGCCCCCCATGCAGCCACGGGGTTTTCCCCATTCTATCTGATGTACGGTCGGGAAGCCGACCCACCAATGGAAACGCAGCTTGGCCTGTCCGCACCACGACCTAATTCTAAATTGGCAGAACATATTAAATTTAATATTCATAAGCTGACAGAGGCGAGGGAGGCCGCACGGCTTAATTCGCGGGCTCGCCAAATTGCTAACGAGCGGTTGCGTGCACGAAAGGTGTCCGTGCACGACTGGAGACCGGGTGACAGGGCCTGGCTGCATTGCCCTCAGGCGCCTTTGGCTACGTCGCCTAAGTTGTTGAAGCCATGGCGGGGACCCGTGGAGGTCGTGCGTGTTGCACGCCCCCAGTGCGTTCAGATAAAATGGGGAAAGCGACGGTGGTACGTCCACCCCTCCCGACTGAAACCGTTCTCGCCTCCATATGGCCTCCCCTTGTGTCGTGAGGGCCGAGCATGTGACGTGACCGACGACCCAAAGGGGAAAATGTCCTTGCCTGATCCTCACATGCTTCCGCCTGATCTCCTCCCAGGTCTCTCGGAACTGACAGCTGCCGACCACCGGCGGCCGGATCTTCGCGGCGGGGCCGGTCCTTTCAGGCCCGACCCACGCCGTCTAGAGCAGCCGGAACCACCGGACGGTCGTCAGCGTCCCGTCCCATATGACGGACCGGCCAGACAGACTCGCGCCAAGTCGCGCTACTTTTCATGACCTACCATGTGAGGAGTCGAGGAAGTTGGAGCGCCTCGTCGCTGCGGTAGTCACGGGGACGCCGGGCGCGTTCATTTTCTGGAAATCACTTTTATTATGTTGTTCGTCGGGCTGTATATAGCTTTTTATAAGGTGTTGTGTGTTATTGTTGACTTTTCTTGTGTTAATTGTCAAATTGTACATAGGTTGCTGTTGTGTTGTTGTTGTGTTACGGGGCACACTGGGGGGGTGGGGGTTTTGTTGTGTTAACGGTGTGTGAGGTTGTTGGTTAGCAGCCGGGACGGCTGCGAGCTATGTGGGGGGGGGGTGATGTAGTGGCGATACGCGCTGGGGTAGCGATCAGGTGCCAGCGCGTCGGGATTGGATGTGTGTGTGGTGACGCGCGCTGACGGTGAGGGATCAGGGGTCAGCGCGGGATCGTGTGTTGTGTGGTGCTGATTGGCTGGGTGCCGGTGACGCGCTGGTGTGGGAGTGATCGGGTGGCAGCGCGACGTGATTGGGTGATGAGTGGAAACACGCGCTGGGGGAAAGCGGATCGTAGAGATAGCACGTCGTGATTGGTTCACTAAGGAGCGATGCTTACATCGAGGTCCGCATCCGCTCCGTTTCCCGGGAGGAGGGACTATATAAGGTGATGCGCAGAGGCGCACGGGGGGAGTGTAACCAGCGAAGACTGAAGACGGAGAGGAAGAGACAGGGCCCTGCGGTACCCAGTCCCGCTGTCCTGTGAGGACCCGGACTCTGTGTAACCCAGAGGCGGAGTGTAGGGTGAGCATGCAGTGTCAGCATGCGGAGTGTGTAGCCAGAGAGCTAGAGTCTACACGAGACGAGTGATGTGTGTAGCCAGAGAGCTAGAGTCTACACGAGACGAGTGACGTGTGTAGCCAGAGAGTTAGAGTCTACACGAGACGAGTGGAGTGTGTAGCCAGAGGCATAGGGTCTACACGAGACGAGTGATGGGTGTAGCCAGAGGCCTAGAGTCTACACGAGTTAAGTAAAGAGTGTAGCCAGAGGCAGAGAGTCTACACGAGTTAAGTAAAGTGTGTCGTCGGAAGAATAGAGACCACACGTTGTATTGTGACAAGTCAAGATTTAATAAAAAGGTGTGTTACCCGTCAAGAAGTTTCCTGCCGTCATTTCCGATACTTCACATGTACCTGTTGGAAGTTGATGAATGTGATTACTCTCATCGAGAACGACCCATGCTTATAATGTTTTATAACCGTATTGTAATTATACCAGAAATATCGTAGCGTATTTGAGTGATTGCTATTAAACAAATTGTATTATTTCTGTTTGTCTTTTAGGCAGTTCTGACATGACCTTACCTGTGGGTGACATCATGCAGCATGTGAATGTGAAAAGCCTGTCGTGAGTGGTGCTCTGGGAAAGGAGACTCACATTGAAGAAGTGGTGCTAAACTAACAGAAAACCATCTTTCATACACATTCATTATATCGTTTAAGTATATTGTACTCCAATGTTGATCGTATATATTTCAAATCATGTATATTGATGTCATTACAGTTTGCATCCCATTAGGCATCAAAAAACAGAAATATAATATCAATGTTTGTTCCCGATAACGATTTGAATTCCTTCATTGCTTGCACTCAACTTTTGCACAAGTACCGTACTCACTGCACATACCGCGCCATCGTGCACTCACTCTCACCTGCCTCTCCCCTCTCCACTCCCAAAGCCGTGGCGACTACTTCGGTCCCCTAGGCCTCCTCAGCCAGTGTACTTAGGCCGTGGTGGCGAGATGTTAACTGCCTCGCCTGGTATACAGGAGGTCGTGGATGAATCCCGACCCTGACGCCTGCTGTATATTTGCAGTTTGCATGTCTCTCTCCCTGTGGTCGCGTGGATTTTTCTTCGGGTCCTCTGGTTTTTCCCTTCACATTTAGAATCAACAAGCGTTCAGAGTATTTAGCTGCTATACATTTCCACGTGACAAGCCACTTAGTTTAGCTATCATTTGTGGCCAGGGCACTTTTGAAATAGAGCAATGTAGCTCAGTGGGCCTTACCTGGTCAAATACAAAATAGTTTAGTTTACGAGCTCCCTGTCCGAGTATGGTGCTAAACACTTACCTGCCGCAGGCTTTACCACGTGTTTGGACACCGTTCTCAGTCGGGGCGAGTGCAGCAAAGTACAACGTTGTGTCAGGCGTCCCTCGCGTAACGCGTTTGCTCCCCCCCCCTCCATAGCGCGAATTCACAGTTATGTGATTCATATTTAAGGGACAAACTTCACGCTTACGCTATGCGTTTTACAGTCACAAAAGTAAAATAAAACATAAAAAAAATTCTAATGAAAGTTCTAAGTTAAAAACTGTCGGAAAGACAGCGTCCCAATGAACACCGCTAAGCTTGGCAGCGTATTTTTAATATGGGTGGGAGGAGCAGAGCGCCTTGACAATGGAGTTTACATATCAACAGCTGAGCTATTAACATTAAGTAACTGGGTATACACTACACCTGAGGACGGATGCTTATTGTTGTGGCCGAAACGTCGTGATAATTTTATTGTATTATTTTATTATTTCCCTTCTACGTGACTTTACCGAAAGAACCAATAATATGAATCCCTGCAGTCACGAAAGCTTTAAATCGAAATAAAAAAACGAATATTTCGCAGGTTAACCATCCAAAATCTCAATCTGATGGCTTAGCCATTTTAGATCTGAGTAGAAGCAGCCCACGGAAGCGTTGAAAAAGCCCTGAAGTTACTCCTTATTAAGTAATATTTGTAAGTATTACTCTTTAGAACCTTAATTAGTATTTGTCATTAAACTCCTTTTTAAGCAATTGCTGTATTGTTAGTAATATTAAGTACTAAATTTATACCTATTTTATAAAACCATGGCTAAAATAATTAAATGAAGCTTACATTTTCTTCGGTAACGCACCTATCCATATAAATAGGTTTTGTACAGCGCGCTTCGGCTTAGGCGCTGTTTTTCAGGAACGCACGTCGCGCGTTATGCGAGGACGCCTGTTAATGCACGCTGCCCGCCTTCACCGACCCACGCTGATCAACGTTGTGAAGTGTGGCCAATCCGCATGGCGTGGGGAATCACTCATCCAGCAGTGGATTGAGAAAATCACAGTCCTGCACGTGAGGGTGCCTATATGTTTAGGATGAGATGTGATGTAACGCGAGTCGCTTATTGTATGTTCGTAAAGCGCTCTGAGATGCCCCGGTGTGAAGGAGGGCGCTGTGTAAAAAAAAAATCGCGACACAAATCGGACATCACATATACACACACCACACAAACACAACTTACAAACCCACAGACGCAGACAAACCGCTTTACACCAGTCACAAGCACACAAGAACTTACAGCTCTTATCTTGCCAATGCACGGTGCTCGTCGTGCGGTCTTGGGGGCGAGTGCTCGTGCCCTGGCATCTTAAATCTAGAAGGTAAGATGTGACGCGAGTTGAAGGATATACGGTGCCAAGGCGTGAGTGGAATAAAGACGGGGTTACGTCTTCGAGGCAAGGTGACGCTGGACGGTGCAAACGTGTAGCGGCCTCGGTGAAATGGACACAGGTAAAAAAAAATCGATGCCTCCCACAGTCAACTGACAACCCGTCCATGCCTCTGTTCAAGTCCATGCTCAGGAGCCTTGACTTATGGCAAACTGTATTCCCATATATTGTCTTATATGCTGCTCATACTGCATTTCAGCCTCGCCTTATCCTGGTCAAATACCCCCCTTATTATTATGGGGGTATCCCAACCTTTGCATTCTTTCCAGTGTACTGCTCCGATAAAACGTCTTGAGAGCAAATCGACCAAATCACTCTGAATGAAGATGACCTTTTCAGATCTCGGAACCTGATTGGTACTTGGATGGGAAACTGCCTGCGAATACGAGGTGTTATATGCTTTTTACGGATATGTGTGGGTTTTCTCCAGGTACTTTGGTTTTTCTCCCACATGCTGCGCATAATCCCACTCGTTAAGAGAATTGATGAATGCAAGACTGAATAAAGATTAGTGGCTTAATGAGGCTTTCCTGGGAAAATAAAGGGAAAAATATTAGATAAGGGCTAGCTTCAGTCTCGCATGAGAAAACCTTGCATACTTAAAGGAAAAGCCCCAATGCCAGCACGTGTTATAACTTATATTATTATGAAGCTTGTTTACCCAGGAAAGCCTCATTAAGTCTCAACACTTAATTAGGAAGGAGGCAAAGTTATGTTTAATCCCATTGAGTAATTTGCAGGTACATTTTCAGTCTTTGGATATTTGCCCAATACCAGATACATTGTATGAGTTTTTTGCTATGGAAGGGAACTAACTGGAGACCCTGGAGGAAGCCCCATGCAGAACAGGGGGGGGGGGAACATACAACCTCCACATAGAAAGGTGCCGGATTTGTGAATCAAACCCAGGCGCTTGTTGATGTGAGGCACGCGTGCCATCACCGCGCCATCCTGCCACATATCACACTTGAGACAGAGGCCAGTGAACCCTATTGACTGTGCAAGTGTTTCTGCTTTAGCAACATTTATTCATTATTAAAATAATAAATACAATTTAATAAATATCCACGCAAGTATGTCTCGTCTGAATATGCATCTTACGGTGTTTCAGTTAAAACCGCATTTTTTCTCCTTCCTCTGCACCTCCGATTAGCATGGTTGGCTACGTACGGTGGTAAAGAAGTTCTACAAATATGTGTAGTGTCGTAGGTCTCTTCTACTCGAGGCTTTGTGTAGGCCTCGGCAAGGTAAGGTAATTTACCCTTTTTATCGAGTAAAAGGGTAAAGGTAAAGGGTAACGATGTCTACATGCCAAGGGGTAAGGTAAAGGGTAGGGTAAAGGTAGCTCGGAAGAATTACCCGGTAGGGTAAAGATAGCGCAAAGTATTACCCGGTAAATACGGCACCTTGTTTACCGCTAAAAGCTCCGTCGCGCAGTCCGTGGCCTCCATATAATAAGTAATATTAAAACAAACGTTATTAAAAACACACTTTTATGAAATGTACGAGTAATGGCAGAACTCCACGACTCCAGGAAGTGGCCCCGAAGCTTTCCATAACGTCAGGGACCGTGGTGATTTACAGCCAACGTCAGTTGAGCGTGGACAATTAGACCCAAGCCGAAACATAACATATAACAAAGATTGTTTAAAAAGCTATAGATTTTTTTTATGGTAGAATATAAAATTGTCATCAGTATGACCTAAGTATACCAAGTTTGCAGTCGATACCACATTAGGAAGTGGGTTAAAATTGAGTTACAAGATTTGAGGATATAACAATAACGACAACGACAGACAGAGTGAGTTAAAAGAAAGCGTGTAAAATTGATATAATCGAGAGTATTCTATATGATTAAAGCGCTCTACCTAGCATTTACCGTTATAAACCTTGTTCATGTGTAGTAGTTCCCTAGTAATTACCCTGTAATCGGGTAATTTGTATGGGGTAAGGGTAAAAGGTAGGGTAAAGGTAAGCTCGTTGCTTTTTACCTTTTACCTTACCTGCTAAAGGGTAAAAGGTAGGGTAGAGTGATTGTATTGTGGTAAGGTAAAAGGTAGGGTAAAGGTAGGCTCGTTTTTACCTTTTAACTTTTACCTTGCCGATGCCTAGCTTTGTGTGTGCGGGCGGCGTGCGTTGCGCACACACTCAGTCAGAGACTAGGTAGTCGCAGGAGGCACTGTCCTTCCTTTTTATTGTTGTGTTCACGCCACCAACTCCGGCTCCCTCTCTCACGACCACGCTGCCGTACGACCCGGCCCAGACACGACCCTGTCCGCGTTGCACCGACGGCGTCGACCGAGACAGCCAACTACTGTTCGGCCGCGCAATGATCGGGTGAAGGCGGCAGCGATGAGGGCGGCAACGACGACAGCGACGAGACGAGTCCACTCCCAGAACCGGCAGCCCGAAGCTCTCGCTCTCACTGCTTATATTCCCCTTGGCGTGGCTTGGCTCCACCCTAGCCATGCCTCCCTTCTCTAACCCACCAGAGGGTTCCAGGGGCCTCCCCACGAGGTCTGCCTTGACCCTTGTCCCAGTTCCTCCACCCTGCCTGCACACCCGTGTATATGCTCAACTGCGTGTGCGCTAAGTGTCCACCTGCAGTTGCAGCTGCTGTACAACAGTCATGCGTACGTTCAAAGATCAATGGTCAATAATATCTCGCATTCAAACTATCCAGTAAGGTTCTCAAGGAAACACAAGAACAACGAATTGCCACGCACATCTGTTATAACAACATTGCTCAACGGGCAATAGTCACACAAACTCTCATACTCTTCATTTGTTAGGGAAGTTAGAACTGCCAAGGGATCACTTCCCCAGTTCAGATAAATTAGAAATAAAAATATTGGAGGCGTAGGAGTAAAACAAAGGATGTGTAATGTGAGGTTATATCCGGGTCGTTGACAGATTACAACTCATCACGACGATTGGCTCTGCCGGTCCTGGTTCATAGCCAATGGGGGGAAGCCTAGGGGCGTGGCCCTGACGTAATGGAAAGGTGACAGCTGGTTGTAGAGGATTGGTTTTGCTGGCTTTAGCCACAGCCAATGGGGAGACGAGTCAGGGGCGTGGTCCCGGGAGCCTCTGGAATATTCCATGGAGGCTAACCAGGATTGGTGGAAACGTACCACGTGACCCGGGTATTAAATATGGGTGGAGACGTACGACACGTGGTCAGAATGGGAACGAACAGAGGAAGGGGGCCACGCGGAAGCGGGGCTCCGGGTTGCCACGTGGCAGTGTGTGTCTCTCTCTATCTGTCTCTCTCACGCTGCCTGTCAGCAGCGTGAAGGAAAGCTGTAATGCAAGGTTGAATAAAAGACCGGATGCCAGAAGTCGCCTCAACGAGCTTTATTACATTGGTGTCAGAAGTGTCTCTTGAGACCGTTTGGACGATCCTTTAAGATGCCCAAGCACCTCAAGAAGAAGAACCCACTGGACCCTCCGGCGGAGGAAGAAGTTGAGGTGGACGAGGACGAGCTGCTGAGAGCTGCGGGTCCTCTACCTCCGGCTGCTGCTCTCCCCGACGCCGCTCATCGCCGACAGGCTGGAGAAGCGACGTCCTCAACTGCGGACGAGGGATGGCGACGACTGGCGGAGCAAATTGATTCGCTCCGTGCGATTTTGCTGAATCTGGTGACGGCGGTCGCATCCTCAGCGGCCCTCATGCGGCCACGTGGATTTCAACCAAGTGCAGATGACCAGGATTTTCAGCGGGAATTGACGTCCGCCATTGTTCCTGCCGCGCAGGGAGAGGCCTCAATCTTAGGCGGGGCTGCTGCGATGAAGCCGCGGGACGCCATCTTGGGAGGGGCTGCTACCACACGGCCGCCGGATGCCATCTTGGGCGGGGCTGCTGCGATGAAGACGCCGGACGCCATCTTGGGCGGGGCTGCTGCGATGAAGCCGCCGGACGCCATCTTGGGCGGGGTTGCTGCCACGCGGCCGCCAGACGCCATCTTGACGGAGCCGCGAAATATGCGGGAAGCAGGAAATAGAGACGCTCGAGGCGTCGAACATTCACCGCGGACATCGCCTTCCTCAAATCAAGGAATTTGTCGCCGGGGGCGATTGGAGTGCGTTCACGTGGCGGTTCGAGTCAGCCTTTCGATCCGTATGATGGATGGAGGCGGAGGCACTGGAGGCGCTGCCCACGCTGCTAGATGATGTCTCCCTGGCGGTCTTTCGATCCATCCCGGCGACCAAGAAGAAGACGCTTCGTGACGCTTTCACGGAAATGGCGGAGTTTTACGAACCGCCGATGGCGGCTACCAGGAAATTTGTCACGTCGCCGAGGACCAGAGGAATCGCCCTTGGCGTACCGAGGGGCGCTGTTAGCGCTTGCCATGGCCGCCTACCCCGACTCGTCAGCTGATCTCCTGGATCCTCTCATCCTTTCCAGAATGATTGAGCTGGCCCAGGAACTTAACATCTCGTTGCCGGTGTGCGGCCACGAACCGCTTACGTCGCGATGGGTGGCGCGCTGCTTGGACGCCAAGTTCAACCTAAAACGCTGGGATCAGATGGCGGCATGGACGGGGAATCCAGAAATAGACGGTCTACCGTTGGGGTGGTCACCACGTCGGCTCGTCCACGGCTCCAATGACTCCAGCGACGACGACGTGATGGCTGCTGTTCCTCGCTGGGTCCCGAAACGCCGGCTGCGCGAGCGGCGCGATGGGGCCAGACGACCACGTGCAGAGACCGGGACGAGCGACCGCCGGGCGACGGCGGCTACGTATTTTAAGTGTGGCCGACGAGGCCATTTCGCCCGGGATTGCCGCTGCCAACCTCTGACTTCTCAGCTCCCGACGGGCCGGCTTCCATCTCCTCCACCGGACGCGGATCCACGGCACCCTCGGGCAAGTCGGCACACATCAGATACCTGGCAGGTCTTGTCACATCACCCATCCACTCGCACACATGTTTGCACTCCGGACGGTAATTGTCGTGTACCTGTGTCGATGCCGCACTCTGCGACACAATGGAAAAAATTGGCCCGTAGGGTGGTGGCACCCCGTACCGTCGATGGCGTCGATGTTCGTATTTTGGTAGACACTGGCGCGTCTGCCACCATCATTTCCAATGTAATTTTTCATCTCCTGTCCATTCCTACGTCACGGATCCGACCGGTTAATGATGCGTGCGTTGCTGCTAATGGGGGTAGCATGGGTATTTTGGGGCAAGTTGATGTGCGCATTGCTATTGGGAATATCACCGCGGAGGGACCAGTGTTGATTTCTCGTTCACTGGCCGTCCCATGCCTATTGGGCACCGATTTCTTGCGCCGCATGCCAATTAAGATACTCGTCGACCAAGGTTGCTTAGAAATGCCAGGGGGCCGTAGGATGTCGTTCCTGCCTTCCCTGCTGGAACGTTCGCCCCCGGGTAACGCGGTTAACGCGATTGTTGCTGCCACGGTGGAGGTGCCGTCGGGCTCGCAAATGCTTGTTCCGCTGCATTACCGAAAGCGTTTGGATGCTGCGGAGGGTGCGACGGGTGTGCTGTTGTCCCCGTCGAATTCGGTGGCAAGATCCTTTTCTCTAGTAGCGGCTCAAACTATCGTTCGGCCTGGTCAGGCCCCGTTTATACAAGTGTTAAATGGGGGCCCGAACCGGGTCGTCGTCCCGGCTGGATCGGTATTGGCTCACGCCACTACCAACTTCATCAGCTTTGAGGGGGAACCAACCACTAAAATGGCCGCTGGCGGGCCATGATACGATCGTTCACACGATCGATGGATGGCGGAATTGTGCGGGGAAAACACATCTTTGTCGCACACGCAAAGGAGCGCCTTGCAATCATTATTGTCGGAGTACTCTGACGTTTTCAGTAAAAACGAATTGGATCTGGGCCATACCTCGCTCTTGTCGCACCACATTGACACCGGTGCGGCGGGACCGATTTGTATGCACCCGTATCGCATGAGCCCTGCTAAAAGGGAACACGTGCACGGCGTTGTGGACGACATGTTGGCGGCCGATATAATTTCGCCGTCCAACAGTACTTGGGGCGCGCCGGTGGTGCTGGTTAAGAAAAAGGATGGTGGAACGAGGTTTTGTGTAGATTTCCGCAGATTTAATAAGATATCCGTGGCAGACGCATACCCCTTGCCACGGATGGACGACTCATTGGACGCTTTGTCAGGGGCAAATTTTTTCTCCACCCTCGACCTGTCGTCTGGGTTTTGGCAGCTTCCCCTCGATGACGCGTCCAAACCTAAAACGGCGTTCCGCACGCCACAAGGCCTCTTTGAGTTTAACCGCTTACCTATGGGCTTGAATGCGGCACCGGCGACGTTCCAACGTTTGATGAAACTGGTACTAGCGGGGCTGCAGTGGGAAACATGCCTCATATATTTGGACGATATCATCGTATTCAGCCGCACGTTCGAAGAACACCTCCAACGCCTGGAGACTGCCTTTCAGAGGATGCGCTCGGCTGACCTAAAATTTAAACCGAAAAAGTGCCATCTTTTGCAACGGTCTGTCCGATTCTTGGGTCACATCGTCAGCTCGGACGGTGTGTCCACGGACCCTCAGAAAACGGCGTGTGTCCGAGAGTGGCCCATGCCCACTTCGGTGGGCGACGTACGGCGGTTTATTGGGTTCGCATCCTACTATCGCCGTTTCGTTAAGAACTTCGCGATGCTGGCTAAGCCACTGCATGTTTTGACGGGGAAAAAACAGAGATTTAAATGGGGGCCGGAAGAGGAGCGCTCTTTTCAATCTCTTCGGGATCACCTCGCCACCGCGCCGACGCTCGACTACCCGGACTTTTCTCAGCCATTCATCCTTGACACGGATGCTAGCGATATTGGCATAGGAGCCGTTTTGTCACAACGGAAACACTCAGAACTAATATTTCTGTAGAGTGCACACATGATGAACAGTGAAATACAGTGTAAAAACTAATTTGGAACAGTGTTTAAGAGACAAGTAAAACCCTATGATGAACACTCTTAGGAGTCAGGGTTTTGCCAGACAGGGGCTCTTGGATTGTTTATCCAGTCCACCTAGACCAGTGGTTCTTAACCTGGGGTGCACGCACCCCTTGGGGGTGCGAGATGCCATTTCTGGGGGTGCAAGATGCCCTTTCTGGGGGTGCGAGACATGGCCAGGTTTTTTTAGAAGGTAAACACAAATTAAGCACAGGCACAACTACTTTGTTTCATCAAACCTACATATTTATATATTTATGAACGTTATACAACTGACGTAGACCATCATTCAGTCTTTATTTCACTAGGACGGGCGTATTTCAGTAAATCTGAAACTTGCAAGTGAAAAGCAGACCGTGACGTGATATTCATTGCATCCATCCGTGTGCAATTTGTAAGGCCGCGGTGACACAGACTTATTTAATTTAAAGGTTATAATCCAAGGCCGTAATTATAATATATATTGGGGGGGACACATCCCCCCCAATATATCCCCCCCAATATTCAAATATGCTCAAAATGTCCCCCCCCAATATATTGCTATGGACATTTATAACACCCGCATCACCAGCAAAGCAATCAAGATTGCAGGTGATCCCACCCATCCATCTCACAGCCTCTTCAGCCTGCTGCCGTCAGGGAGGAGATTGCGGAGTCTTCGGGCCAAGACCAGCAGGCTCAAAGACAGTTTCTTTCACCAGGCTGTCAGGAGACTCAACTCCCTCCCTGCTCTACCATCACTCCCCACCTCTGCCCACCCTCCCCCCTTTGCCCCCTGACCCCAACCCCGACACACACATTCACTCGTACATCCTGATCTCTGGACTGCACATTGCACTACATCGCACTACCACACCGGTTTAAATATCTTATTTCTTTAAATATTTTATTTAAATTATATTTTACATTTTATAATTCTTGACTGTTGTTTATTTTAAGTCTATTACATTTTTGATTATTTATCTTGTGTTGATCGCCGATTGTTTATTGTTTATTTATGTCTGTTAATTGTGATTCATTTTTTAATTGTTTGGTTGCACCGTGGGACCAAGAGAGAGGACTGTAATTTCATCTGTGTTGTATGTCATGCATGTAACACACTTGACAATAAAGTGACTTTTGACTTTGACTTTGATAATTGCTATGCTATGTAAATAAAAACAACAATTTGCTAAACCTTGGCCACAATGTCTGGACTTGTCTTCATATAAATCAATGCATAGATTTCTCTTTATGTGATTGTGGTTATAGTTGTACTTTATTAATCCCTAATCTCAAACATTGCATACAATGAAACAAGAAATGGTAAAAAAGTAAAAGCATAGCAATGTAATACAATACACTATTAGACAATATTGTAAAACATAAATAAAAAGTCCATCCCATGTGTTAGTTAATTTTTTAATATTTTAGGCAGGAAATAGCAGGAAATGAGTTTTCAAATTTAGATATTTTCTGGGTTGAAAACCTCAAACCCCTAGAAGATGTGGTCCCCCCCAGTGTTGACTCCATGGCTACGGCCTTGTTATAATCCCTTGTTCATCATGATGTTCTTTTTACTTTGATGTCTCAGTCGCGTTACGGAGATCGCGTGACGTGAGGGTTCTGCCTTTGTAGTGAGGGTTGTAAGTTGACGCCGAGGAGGGGGGAGGAGGCGCTTCGACCCCCCATGTGGAGTGACGTCAGCCGCTAATTATTATGAATGGAGGAGTGTGTCCATTTGGAGGACGTCACATTTTAATGGTTACCATTAATGAGGGGGGCTGTTCGATCTGGTGTGACGTCAACTGCTCATGATTATTAATGAGGGAGGCTGGTGGACGTGGAGTGACGTCACGTGCGTTACACACTGACATTCTTGGGTAAATATAGTAGTAAATGGGCCAGTACCCCCTCAATAAAGTGGACATTACAACGGAACGGGAACAGTACAGAGGGCATAGAGCAAGCAATGAATGAAAAACGAAACCCGTTACAACCTCAGTGGCTAACCCGTCGCGCCCTTACAAATCCAGGGGGATCGGAAACGAAAATAACAAGGGCCATATATTTTTTTAGAAATCGGTAAACAAAAAGAAGACCCTCGCATATTTCAAGAGCCGCAAAGCACTGCGGTGAATACGAGACGGCGGTCCTTCATAAATGACGTCACGAAGCAGCACTCCTTAAAGAGCCACCGCATGTGGCTCTGGAGCCGCAGATTGCCGATCCCTGGACCCAGATCAGGCACAGGCCTCCCATCGTCGATTGCCCCTATTACTTTAACCTTTACAACGATAGCAGCCGACGTTGAACCCACAAATATTGCACTCTCCTCTTGTATCCGGCAGGGAATGCTCTTGCCCCATCCATTGCTCTTGAGGAGTCGGGGCTACGATTTTGGTTCGGTGAGTTTGAGTCAAAATTAACGACCATGGTGCACCACGAACATCGAATTCAATGAAAGGTGACGGGACCCAAGATGGGGTGGTGGCCCAACGTAAGGTTTTTCTGTTCAAGAACAATATGTAGATGGAACAGCAAAAATTATGATTTAACTGCTTTAAAAAACCTTAAACCAAGCGGATAATTAAAACAATATATATGTTGTGTAAACATAAAACTCGCCCTTTTGAATCGATTCTATCTGAATAGATTTATTTTAATCGAAATTATTGTGGCGTCTAGTCTGCAGAGGGGCAGCCCTGGAGATTGCGACATGAGATGAGCCCCGTGGAGGAGAGGAGAAGACAGATTTGCGAGTGTTGGATTTGATGGCGATCACTTGGGGAGGGCCTTCATTCAGCAGCGGAGCGACCAATGCTGACGAACCAATGCGATTTAGAGGGCAATGTTAACATGTGTTGACGATGTAATTTTGGTCCGATAAAATAATATACGATTCCAAACCACCGTTTGTATTCGCTGTTAAATGCTCGCGTTATGCTATCGGCATAACTAAGAGCTGGGACACCCAAATACTGCTTATGGTAGTGCATGGGCATGCAACGAGTAATCTATTTCGGATTCATGCAAATATTGCAGGTGGCATGAAGGATAATAAAGCACCCGAAGCTGCAAAAGACATATACAATTGTGTGTACCATTGTGAGATTGTGAGTCTGTGGTTGTAAGGCTATTATTATAGTGTTCCGCTTCATTACCCAGGAAATCATCACTGAGGCTCAGGATTTATTTTCAGGAGGGTCCTGCCAAGTTGTAGCAGTTCAGGGTCGATGTTGCTCACGACATTTGAGTGATTGGCCGGTCATTGTTCAGCATTGAGGTGTTTGGTAACACTTGGTACATTTGTACGTTTTAATATCTGCAATAGAGTACTGCGTATGCGTGATTGTGGGCATGAACTCGCATGTGAGTCGGTGTGAGTCCAATCGCGCCCATGCGACTGATCCCTCCCATTTGAGTCGGTATGAGGTTGATCTCCAATGCGAGTTGGTGTGAGTCGGTGTGAGTCTGACCTCTCCCATGTGAGTCGGTGTGAGTCGGTGTGAGAGGGATGTCTCCCATGTGAGTCGGTGTGAGTCTGATCGCTCCCATGTGAGTCGGTGTGAGTGCCCTCTCCCATGTGAGTCGGTGTGAGTGACCTCTCCCATGTGAGTCGGTGTGAGTCAGTGTGTCTCAACTCCCATGTGAATCGGTGTGAGTCGGTGTGAGTCTGACCTCTCCCATGTAAGTCGGTGTGAGTGCCCTCTCCCATGTTAGTCGGTGTGAGTGACCTCTCCCATGTGAGTCGGTGAGTATGACCTCGCCCATGTGAGTCGGTGTGAGTGACCTCTCCCATGTGAGTCGGTGAGTATGACCTCGCCCATGTGAGTCGGTGTGAAATTGAACTCGAATATGAGTCAGTCTGAGTCTTACCACTCCCATGCGAGTCGGTGTGAGTCTGATCGCTCCCATGTGAGTCGGTGTGAGACTGATATCCCATGTGAGTCGGTGTAAGTGACCTCTCCCATGCCAGTCGGTGTGAGTCTGACCTCTCCCATGTGAATCGGTGTGAGTCGGTGTGAATGCGCTCAGCTCCGCCCAGACCGGAGGGGGGGGGGGTCCCGCTGAGCGGGGCCGCCCCGCGCCGTGCCTATTTCAGCGCCGCCCGCCGAGCGCTCCTCGCATCATCCACGTGTCTGAGGAGCATCCCCCGCAGCATCACCCTCCTCCTCCTACTCAGCATCACCCTCCTCCTCCTACTCAGCATCACACTCCTCCTCCTCAGCATCACACTCCTCCTCCTACTCATCATCACCCTCCTCCTCAGCATCACCCTCCTACTACTCAGCATCACCCTCCTACTACTCAGCATCACACTCCTACTCAGCGTCACCCTCATCCTAACTCAGCACCCATCTCTCCGTCGTCGTCCGTGTGCGGCGCGGTAAGACGTGCATGGGTGCCGTGACCGTCTGCTGTGGGTGTTGCTGCTGCTGTTGTTTTTGTGCCCTTGTTACGCCGCTGTTTTTATTGCTCTTCTTTAACGCTGTTGTGCTGTTGTTCATCTATGCCGGTGTTATCTTGATGTGCTGTTGTTTTATACCGTTGCGCTGGTAAACTGTTTTTATCGTATTGTGCTGTTATTTTTATTCCTGTTCTTTAATGCTGCAGTGCTATTTGTTGTTATATGCTGTTCCGTTATGCTGTGGTCGTGTTATGCTGTTGTGTTGCTCTGTTGTTATTATGTTATGCTATTGTTTTACGCTATTATGCTGCTTGCGCTAGTTTAAGTGGGCGTATGACAGCATCACACTTTCCAGCATCGCACATCATGCAGGCAGCTCGAGCGCAAAGCGTACAAAGATACACAACGAAAAAGATCCCCCGTGTAGCCTTTGGCAGACTTGGGGCACAGCACAACTGAGAGACACGGCAAGTCTTACACAAGGCTCTCGATACACAACAGTAATAATGGACACACAAAAGTTGCACAACACGCGCGCAAGATAGCAGGGAGAGCGGCACAGAACAAAACGCAAACCTTACAGCAACAGATACAGTGTACAACAGCACATTGCACGCAGCACAATATATAATGCAGTACACGTGTCCGTTGGTGGCCCATGGCCAATAGTGAAAATTCCACATTCATATGGCGGGGCCAGTGACCCCGTATGAACAGCCGCTGTTGAATTTAAACATTACAATACAGCCAAGCACAATATGAAACAAAAAACAACGAATTAATTGTCTGAAAACATCTTCGTATCTAGAGAAGCGCAGAGCTTGGCCAATGTTTGGCGCCGGCTCATCGTCTGCCTTTGCTGTCTTCCTGCTCGTCTGTGGTACCTGAACGATTCTAAACTTGATTATGAGCAATGTATCGATAGTTCAATGTCAATGTACAATTTTATTGAGGGACTGTGCTTTGTCTTGGTGTGGTCCGGGGCTGTTTTTGCTGTTGTTTTACTGCATTTTTCAAGCTTGGGAATTGATTTATTAATGAGATTTGAACTTGTATACGTTTGTTTATTTATTTAAGGGGCGTCGTGGTGGCGAGATGTTAACTACCTCGCCGGATATGCAGGAGGTCGTGGGTTCGACCCCGACCCTGGCGCCTCTATATTTGGAGTTTGCATGTCTCTCTCTCTCTCCCCGTGGTCGCGTGGATTTTTTTCTCCGGGTCCTCCGGTCTTTCCCTCCACATTTAGAAACATGTTTTTAGATAATTTTGCTGCTATAAATTTCCACACGACAAGCCACTTCGTTGATCTATCATTTGGGGCCAGGTCGCTTCTGAAAAATAAGCTAATAGCTCTGCGGACTTAATTTGATAAGATAAAAAAATCATTTTGTATATTTGTAAAGTTATTTGTTTACCTTTCCTATACTTTGGACTCCTATCGTGTTTTTGTATTGTTTGTTGTTGTAACGCTGTGGTTTTCCCCTACTAGACATATATGAAAAAAAGCTTTATAGCTCATCTGATTCCTCCAGTCTAAATATTCCGATTCCGATTGGTGGTCGGCGCTGTGTTCGTTTTATACATTCCAGTTTTATAACAAAAATACAACGCACTCCCACCCAGCGCAGCATACTACTGCACAGCCAAAAACTGGTAGTGTGGACCACACTCACGGCTAGGGCCGGCGCTTAGAAGGTCCCTGCCGTGAGCCCTGCCCCACCAAAATAAATCTTAAGCGAAACTATGTTTCACTTTGTCCAGGTCAGGCCCACTGTGCTATGTAGATTGCGTTTTCAAAAGCGAGCTGGCCACAAATGATAGCCCAACGAAGTGGCTTATCGTGAGGGCATTTCTAGCAGTCAGATGATCTAGACCAGGGGTTGGGAACCAAACCAGCAAGAATAGACATTTTTTTCCAATACGGTAAAACAATCCAATATTTCCAGAGCCGCAATGCACGTGAATACGAGAATGGTCCTTAATAAATAACGTGTCACGAAGCAGTCGTTAGAGAGCCGTGTGCTGCTCCGGAGCAGCAGGTTGCAGACCCCTGCTCTGAACGCACGATGTCGATTCTTGATGTGACGGGTACAATTAGAGGATCCTGGAGAAAATCTACGTGACCACGGGGAGGGTCATGCAAACTCAAAAATATACAGCAGGCGTCAGGGTAGGGATCGAACCCAAGATCTCCTGTATACCAGGCGAGGTAGTTAACTCTAGATTTGAAGCTTTCGTGACTGCAAGGATTCATACTCTTAGGTTTTTTCGGTAAAGTCACGTAGGTAAAATAATAATAATAATAAAAGTAATAATACAAATAAAATATTTTTTATTATTACTTTAAATTTTATTATTTTTTACCTACGTGACTTTACCGAAAAAACCTAAGAGTATGAGGTAGTTAACATCTCGCCACTCTCCCTGAGTGCTAGGCCACTGTTGTTACGGTGCCGCCCACCCCCAAACAGCAGCATCAGTTCGACTGCCCCCATCTCCATCCGAGAGGAGCTGGAGCCACGCCTCACCCATCCGTAGCGCGCACAGGAATGGTGGCGCGCGCATCTGGAGCGCACAGTGAGGGGCGCCATGCCGGCACATTCCTGCGATTAGGACGAAACCTTAACCCCGAGTGCAGCAAACCACGGGGCCTCTCTGTTTCCCACCACCAGCTGCTGCTGCTGCAGGCCGTCACACCGCGCGTCCCGCATGCTCGCCGCTCACACGTACCCCGACTTTGTTGTTTATTTTGGCACAGGTAATCACATTGATGCGCATAGAGCGCCCAGCACTCGTATGTACGTATGTTGAACTTTTTTCGTGCGTAACCAGCCACATTATTCCATTCTGACACAGAATTCTGACAGAATGGAATGATGTAGTTGGCGGATGAATGCACGTTTTGATAGGGACCTGGTTACACCATACAAATCTGGTTATAGGAAAAAGAAAAAAACGATAATAACATGATTTTAAAACAATTGTATGTGCTCAAGTTTTGGTCGTACGTCGTACATCAAAGTGGTACAATCAGAATAAACAATATAGCAAGCCGAGTAGAACACGTGCCATGCAAAACATGTTGGGTGTAAAACAGCTCGGAGGTCGGTGAGATAGTAAACATTTTTTACGAATTAAAGTTTCTAAAGCAGAGCGACCAATTGGTCGTGGTGGTGACATTTACGGTTGTGAGTTTATAGAGTGCCATCGGTGATCGCGTTTAAAATAACGATCCAAATTGATTATCAGGATGTCACGCAACTTGTAAACCCAGCATAATGTTATCCTATAAAATATAAATATGTAGAGGGCCTTAGCTCAAGATCCTTTACAGAGTTTAAAAGCGGTAAAAAAAATCGAGTGAATTAGATGGCAAGGGCAGTGCAAGGGCCGAGGAATGAGTGACCGTGAAAGAGGGCACGTGTGATGTCACGAAAAGGCTATCGGTGAGGGATGGGACAAAGTGGAGGGGCGAGGGGATGGAAGAGGAAGGGAATGGGCGACGGAGAAGAGGTGAGGCTTAAAAAGAGGAACGGAAGGAGGTTAAGGAGGGGGACTGCTTAATCAGTTCATTTCAGTTTATTTTGAAGTAACCTGTGAGCTAAGACTTTCATTAATAACAACCATTAATAACAACCATCAGAGAAAAATAAATGATTAATACAAATGAAAAAATGTAAAAAAAACGTAATAAATCAGATCATTTCAAATATAAAATGTATCTTTAAAAATTTTGAGTTAATTAAGGATTACAAAAAGTGCAAGATTAGGAATAAAATGTGCCAGTGGTAAACGCACCGTTTCCCAAGAAACACTAAATTTGTACATCACAGCAAGGCACTAATTTATTTTTAAACAGTCAGTATGTAAGCACATTGCTAAGTTTCTTTAAATAACCTAATTAAACTTTCCTGATGTGCGTGTGATTTTTGTTGTTGTAGTTTTCATCATGGGTTTTCCAGGCAAGTAAAAGTTAAACCCTCTTCAAAATGTAATCGGGGCCAAGTATCCCAATGCGGGGGGGGGGGGAGAAGAGTCTCGAGATTGTGAGTCTTCCCTGGATAAGTAACGTACAATGTGTATATCCCTCTTCAGTTGCCATGGCAATGTCACGTGTAGTTACGAAGGAGCCCCCCCCCCGCCATCAGATAGTAATTTGAAAAATCAGGGCAGCTTGGGCCCCTCTTACCCAACCCCGAGAGTCCCAACCCCCATCCCAGATCTATTCCTTGCCAGGCACGCAGTCTGGCTTTGTAGTTTCCTGTTTCTTTGCATTAGATCAAGAGCCAGTACAGTAGATGGAAGGCGACACACAGATGAGGCCAAATAAAAAAAAAGCGTTAGTGTAATCTTTAGATATATATTGTTTAAAATTAATATTGCAATAGATGAGCTGTCTTCAGATTACGTGGCCGATGTCTCAAAGCATGTGACCACCCGCAGCTTGGTTATGCCATGGTGTGTTGTGTGCACTGCTCTGCTTCCCTTGGTTGTGTGTGTGAATAAGACTGCGTATAATATAATTTGGGTATTTCGGTAAAGTCACGTAGATAGGTTCAAAGAAAATAACAAAAAAATACGACGTGTCGATCGCAACACCAGCGGTCGTCATTATGTTATTTTCTTTGAACCTATCTACGTGACTTTACCGAAAGATCCAAAGAATATGAATTACTGCAGTCACGAAAGCTTTCAGTTAAGATTTAAGACTGAATATCTTTTAGAAGTTTAGAATGTATGCAAATACGGTAATGTTTTTCGGTTAAACTCTCCTTTTTGTTTGTACCAAATAGTATAAGTGCTCTGGCCAAATTCCAAGTATGTCATCATGACTCCAGCTGTGGCTATATCCAGTGCCAGAGCGAACAATTATTCGGAGTCAAGATTTCCAATGAGCACGGAGGGTGTTGAGATGTCGTGTCCAAAGGGACATTGTGGTGCCCAGGTGAGGGTATTGATATCTGGTGAGGTCTGGATGAGCGTTGTGGGGGTGGGGGGAGGTCAGGGGGTGAAACGCGTGGATGATGGGATGGCTCTGGGTGACAGGAAGAGACGGAGACATATATTTACTAGGAAGTTGGGGGCGCCATACTGTAGGCGCCCCCCAACAACCACAGCCTGCGGCGGCCCCCAAAAGACTAATCAAGTAAATCCTTAGGATTGTGTGGTGGGCCTTCATCCAGCAGTGGATTTAAGCACACAAAAAACTCCAGTACTAATGTAATGGACAGAGCACGGCTCTGCCTCAGGGCAGCAGCGGACCGAGCACGGCTCTGCCTCAGGGCAGCAGCGGACCGAGCACGGCTCTGCCTCAGGCCAGCAGTGGAGAGAGTGCGTCTGGCTCCCTCGCGGCAGCAGTGGAGACAGCGCGGCTCTCCCTCAAGCCAGCAGTGGAGAGCATGGGGGTCCCTCAGGGCAGCAGTGGACGGAGCACGGCTCTGCCTCAGGGCAGCAGTGGAGAGAGCGCTTCTGGCTCCCTCACGGCAGCAGTGGAGATAGTGCTGCTCTCCCTTAGGACAGCAATGGACAGAGCACGGCTCTCCCTCAGGGCAGCAGTGGACAGAGCACGGCTCTCCCTCAGGGCAGCAGTGGACAGAGCACGGCTCTGCCTCAGGGCAGCAGTGGACAAAGCACGGCTCTCCCTCAGGGCAGCAGTGGGCAGAGCACGGCTCTCCCTCAGGGCAGCAGTGGACAGAGCACGGCTCTCCCTCAGGGCAGCAGTGGACAGAGCACGGCTCTGCCTCAGGGCAGCAGTGGACAGAGCACGGCTCTCCCTCAGGGCAGCAGTGGACAGAGCACGGCTCTGCCTCACTCTCACTCAACCGTCTCCTCCGTCTCACTCACCCGGCTGCTTGCTCGCGGTCAGGTGACGCACTTCAACCAATCCGGGGGCGTACATGCTTGGGAGGGGCACACCTGTGGTTGGCTGCTTGCACGTGACGCACTTGAAGCAATCCGTGCCGCGTTAATAACAATGACAAAGTCACAGAGCTGGGTGTTTATATATTAGTATTACACACGTGGGCAAATATTAACGCGGTGAAGGGTTTACATGAATATCATTAATATCCTGGAATATAAGTTTTCCGCCCTCACTGAGCATCCATATGTTTCAATCCCAGTCGCAAGAAGAAAAAAATACACTTTTGTCATAAGCACAGTACAAGCTGCCCAGCCAATTGTATGCAAAGTTCGCCCAAATTTCTGGACTGACACTGGCCACATGTAAAGCAGTGCAGCCTGTTGCGTGGTTGAGACGTTGATGAGGAAGGAACCAGCACGCTCCCCATACTTGGCCTGGTCGGTGGAGGAGACCAACTGGACACGGCAGTGCAAGCAAACGCAAGGACCCCATCGAAGGGCACCACAAAAGGGCCAGTGGGACACACCGGGGAATGAAAGCTCGCCCCTCGAACCTTTCTTGAAATGGAGAGGGGGTCTTGAAATGGAGGAGTGGCACTGTGGGGTACCAAAACAGAAGATGTGAAGTGTTAGGGGGGTACGTTTGGATGTAGAGTCCTGGGTCAGTCGGAGGATGAGTGGCTTGTTGGCTCGTGTACTGTGCTCGCAACAGTTGTGTGTCTCCTAGACATTGCCAAGTGGAGCCTTCACTGTTCGGCTGGTAACCATTTCAGGATTTTTGAGCACTCGGGTATAAAATTGCCACACAATTGCCAAAACGTGTGCAAATCCTTTTTAACCCAATCATAAGTAGTTAAAGCCAAAAATAATCTCTCTAACGTCCTGTCCTCCACCAATTTATAACTTTGGGGTTAACACTGGTTTGCAGTGCAGTTGTTAGCACACTGTGCTCTGTACTTGGTTGGATTCCTGGCTGCAGAAAACGGTGGTGCTTAGTGCCGGCCGTAGCTGTGAGTGAGGTGCACACCACCAGTTATATTTTTTACTGTTGTGGTCTGCCATCAACACACGCAGTCACTCGTAGATATATATTCTTTTGCGGTCGATGTTTTCAGTTGCAATGACAATGGTCAGCTGTTTTTTTTAACGTAATTTCTCAAATGTCAGAAGAAATCGGAGAGAGGTGTACACCAGGGGTCCCCAACCCCCGGGCCGCGGACCGGTATCGGTCCGTGACCTGTTAGGAACCGGGCCACACAGCAGGAGGTGAGAGCGGTGAGTCCGCGCGTGGCCCGCCCATTCATTTATTATTTACCACTTCCGTCCGCGCCTCTTTCCCGCACTGTGCACTTGCCTCAGTCACAGTTTTGGTAAGCCAACAAGCTAACCCTGGTCAAAATGAGTAAAAAACAAATGTCGCTGGAGAGCTTCTTTGAAAAGGGGGAAAGACTCAATGATGCCCCCCCCCCGGTCCGTGAAAAAATTGTCTTCCACGAAACCGGTCCCTGGTGCCAAAAAGGTTTGGGACCGCTGGTTTACACTGCTCGTTCATTTACAAGCAGTGCCAATAGACATTTGTTCCAAAGTGTTACATCACATACAAACTATTTACCTTGTTAATTTAACTGGCAGGATGCAAAGGTTGGCATATGAGCCACGCTTTATTGGCATTGCCTGTATTGGCCAAGATGAGCTACAAACATATTTCAGGACAAAGACCGAGTGAGGTGGAATTGAGCCCTATTCACAAGTTGGCTGACTTATGGCAGAATTTTTTTTTGTATCCAAATGCCAAGTTGTGTGCCCCTGCTAAGCGCGATTCACTGTTTATGAGTATGGCTGAAAGCGATTTATATAAATGTGTAGAATGTGAATTTTAATAACGATGTTAAAAACGTCACAGACAGATGCAATTCATTCATCACCACATAGTCAGCGAAGGACCGTTGTGCCAAATGTGTGACCTCTTGCGACAGCATTCGCTTAAAGCCTTAAATTACTCTTGCTGCCATTCACCGGTGTGTCTCAAGCTATTTGTTTGAACCACGTCTTACGGCAGTAGGGGGGGGGGGCGACCACGGGGGCGCTGTCATTCTTTAGAGGGCTGCAGTCTGCTTCGATCGTCGACCGCCAAATGAAGTGTGCGGTTTGGCTGGAGTTTGCACGCAAGATGGGGCGACGTGTCCACAAAGTGATAGCCGTCTCCTCCCTCGAACCGAGCTCTGGATCACTCGGAGACCGGTCGCAGATGCTAACGGTGACGTTGGTGATAGAGTTGAACCATCGGACGCCAAGAAGGCGTCTTTGGCATTGCGTGTGGAAGGACTGCAGCCGATCCAAATGGGCTTGAAGCAATGTTCAGGTCTCCGCACCATACAGCAAAACTGACAAAACATAGCATTGGTAGACTCTCAATTGGTGCCCAGACGTAACTGTTTCTGGAACCAAATGCATTTCAGACAGTTTATTATTCCTCAGGCCAGGCTGATCCAGCCTGACAGACACAAGATGATCGACAATTTATTACAGATAGCAGTAGGTACAACAAGAAAATTAACAATAATAATAATAAGAGAAAGGCAAAGTTAGATCTTGAGGACATGTACGTGTAATGAGAAAACAAAGACCGAATATAAATAAGTTTTGACTGGGAAGATTAGAGGTACAAGAAGCCAGGGAAGACAGTGCATTTAATTCCATATAGCAATTTGAACAATTGGATGCAACTGGGAGGAGTATCTCATGCAAAGTTATTGGTTAATATTAACGGTCAGAGCTAAGTGGAAGAAGGCCATGATCACCGCCGTCTTTGAGAAAGGACGTGGCACCATCAAGAGAGACAGCAAAATGTCACTGCAATAAACGTGGGCGTTCTGCATGCAGAATGCCACCACTTACATATCGTTGCACACGCTGCTAAATCTGCGAATACCCATCAGCCGATTTTTCCCTTTCAAATAATAGTTGACAAATAGAGAAACGCAGTCACGGAATTCGTTAAAGTTTACTTAATGAAGGCAGAGCTCTCATTGTTAAATACAGGGGCTGTACGGAGCTCTCGTGGAGACACGGACGGGGGCCCGCGGCGCACTTGGGCGTACGAAGGGGCGGTGGCGGCGAGCGTGTTTTTGGTGCGTTGCCTATCCCACCATCGTGTGCCACCTCGGCAGCCTCGTGCATCTGTGACGCACTGCAGCCCCTCTACCGTTGATGCCGTATTTGCAAATGTGATTTAAGCACTTTGATCATTACTCCTGTATGTATCGATAGTTCCATGTTAAGCTGCTTTTTAATTGAGGGACTACTGCTGCTATGTTATCTGGGTGTGGTCTGGGACTGTTTAGTTGTTTTCTGTTGCCTTGTTCAATCTTTATGGAATCAGACATATAATTAATGAATCATTTTTCCTTGTTTTTTTATATTTAGTCACTTGCTTACCGTTTTGTCTATTTTGCACTCACATCGTTGTTGTATTGTTTGCTATTGTAACTTTCTAACCCGCTCATACTGGTCATGTCTGAAAAAGAGCATATTAGCTCATCGGATTCCTCCAGACCAACTAAAAGATTCTGGTTCTAGTATCGCACAGCCGAGGCATTGTCACTGTTCAGGTTGATCTCTGGCAGAGCTGGTGAGTTTGCATTAAGCCCAAGATGCGAATCACATGGAGCAGACTTGACATAAATCAGCCAATTTCCGAAAGCATTTTAAAGCAATTTATTTGTCATACTTGCTGAGCACAGGGCCAAAATGAAAAGTGCACCAAGCGGCCAACAACAAACAGGACCGTTGGAGTTGCACTCTAAGAGACGGATTGGTCGGGTAGCTCACACGTTAGAGCACTGAGCTGGTACTGCTGAAGCTCTGGGTTTGAGTCACATGCAAACTACCTGTGATTTTAACTGGTTCATCAGGTGCGGTGAGTTGATGGTCTCGGCCGGACATCAAATACGTTCTAAAAAAAAAGCCGTTACATTACAATTGGTTTTGCCCTTAAATGGGCAAACATTCCAGCTATGATTGAATTGAGTTGATAAGTTTCTTGAGTTGAGCAATTTGTGTAATTCGAGTTTGGGGAAAAGAGACAATACGAGGGAAGAAGCAGAAAGAGAAGTGGCTTGGGCTGCAGTATGGTGGCTGAACACAGCACGGGTGTGAGGTGAACCAGTCTGTTAGATCACGCCTTCAACATGCGCAGAGGAATAATTGAGTGAAGTTCAAAGGAAGAGTAACCATGGTAATAGCAAGAGGTGAGTGTTAAAGAGGTGACCGCATGGAGTGAATCGGTGAATGCTGGATTAGCATCATCAATCACCCTGACTGCTGCTGCTGCTCCACTGAATTCTGTCGGGTGCAGCAGTGAAGTCGGAGATGGGTGCTCCATCCCAGATGGGAGAGCAGCAGCAGAATTCCAGCTGGGATTGAATGTGTGCTTTGTACAGCAGCAGTTGATAATTGCTCAGAGTTAACGAGGCGTTGGCATTGAACACAAAACGAGCTTCTTTAATACACCCTAAACCAGATTAGTAACACGGCTATTCCATGACAGGTTATATACGATGATTGTGCAAAGTAGAAGAATGGTTGTGCTTTGGATAATAATATCGTTGTTTAAATATGGTGGGAAGGGAAGTGAGGAATTGCCAGCCTTGTGTGGTTTTATCATTCCCTGGTTTTTTTTTAGTTGAACCCAACCGGTGTATTCGTCACTCCAATCAAGAACTGTATTCAAGTCAGCGGTGATTTATCCTGAGGCATCTGCGCATTGGGGCAGCCGTCTCTTGAAATGAGAGTGATGTACCCAACTTACGGCCTTCTGTGAGTGGGAGATTCGAAGTAATTCGCAGAGAGAACCAATAATGTTGGAAACAAAACAGTGTCTTTTGAATAGCCAGAGCTAATGGTGAAAATATCTTGATTCGTAAGAATTTTTTTGGGTTAGGCCATGGAATGATTTTGCCAGATCTGTGTTGTTAAAACCCTGAAGCACCCAACACAGCCAAACAAAGTAAATCATCGCGTGGTGTACAAGCATTTCATGATGTGACAATAATTTATTGTTTTGTTTCAACGGTGAATTCATGAACAATTATATTCTTTGGGTCTTTCGGTAAAGCCACGTAGATAGAAAAAATGATCTAAATAATAATAATATCACGATGTTTCGATCGCAACACAAGCAATCGTCTTCAGGTGAAAAAAGAGGGGGAAGTTTGCCGAGGCAGGCGGTTTGTAAAGGTTTATAGATGGACGGGGCAGCTAATGTTAATGTAGGAAAGGTCTCCGTAACCTGCAGTAGGTCTACACCAATCAAAGAGCTGTTTACAAATGGTTTAGAGATGGCGGGGCAGCTAATGCCAATGTGGGGGAGGTACTACAAAGCTGTGGGGGGTGGCGATTGTATTGTGAGAGATTAGCATGTCAATATAAGAAATTTTAAGCTCATCGAGAGCTCGGACAGCACAGTGGCCACATGGAGGTGGAAAAGAATGGCAAGCCGCCATTTACTAACACAGCTAATGGTGGCTGTGTTAGTGAATGTAACTCAGAGAGTCGAAAATAACTGCTAGGTAGGATATGAACATCACAAGCAGTTATGACCTAAACTGGTTAATAACGTCCTTCCAATGATTGCTCAGTTTGTACCCATCTTTTCGGTGGAAATTGTGTCTGTGTTTATATATCTGTATGGCTTCATGAATGAATCTTTGTTGATAGCCAGTGGGTTTCCAGAGTACCTTCGTCTTGACAAAATCTATTTCGTGTGTGCCCACAGCGTTAAAATAGTGATGTTCCAGATCTCCCTTATATTCACGGACCCGGTCAGAGACATGTCACTTAGTTTCCCTAATGTAACTGCTGCCGCAGACACAGCTTAGTTTGTAGACACCGGGGTATTGCATGTCGGGGATTGCATCCTTCACAGAAGGGATCAAATCACAAATGTTATGTACTGTGTTGAATCGTACCTAGATCTTGTATTTGCTCATGATTTTGTAAATATTTTGGTGATCCCTGCTATGTATGGCAAGGTGATGGTTTTGATTGGGTCCTCAGATGATTCTTTCCCCACGGTTGGGTTGATAGCCTTACGGAGTGTGGAGTCCGAATATCCATTGCTCTTGAGGGCTTGGTGTACGTGCTCCAGTTCACTGGCTAGGTGGTGATGGTCAGAAATACAACGAGCTTCGTGATATAGAGTTTTGATGAAAGAATTCTTCTGGGATGGATGGTGGTGGGAGTCAGGTTTAGGTATTCATCTGTATGGGTGGCTTTCCTGAAGACAGAGTGTCGCATTGAGCCATCAGGTCTCTTTTCGATTAAAACATCCAAGAATGGTAACTTGCCATCCTTTTCCACTTCCATGGTGAATTTGATAGCTGGGTGTATGGAATTGATGTGGTTGAAGAATTGATCCAGAGCTGGTAGGCCATGTGGTCAGATGACGAATGTATCATCTACGTATCTCTTCCACACGGAAGGACGTAGGGTGGATGTCTGGATAGCATCTGTCTCAAAATTTGCCATGAAAACATTGGCTACAACTGGAGATAAGGGAGAACCCATAGGGGTACCTTCAATTTGTTTGTAGAATGTTTTATTCCAGGTGAAGTAATTTTTAAGACTGTATTTGATTTTCAGCAAACCTGTTTTTATTTGGGAACCTCATTTGCCAGTAAAAATATGATAATTGGTTCTTTACCCTTCTATCTGGCAACAAAACTGACACCTTTTTACAAGGAGTCATGTTTGCATAGACCGCAATACCTGCAGTCATAATACAAACAAAAGAACATAACTCTGATAATGTGCACTGTCCTTAAAGTTGATTGATCCACACCCCCGAGACAGCTTTCCTTTGAGCCTAGTCTCATATGGGTTGGACCAGATGACGCCAATTTTTGGAATACATATTGACTCCTTTTCTGTGCTTATATGTTGCTTTCTTCACGTAATCACAGTTTAGCCATTTCATAATTATATGTAATGTAGTAACTCGGCGGGAGACGACTTCACGGGTAGCACACTCTTTTATTTCACCAACTATAGTTACACGGGTGACTAACACCAGCTATAGTTACACGGGTGACCAACACCCACTTAGTTACTCGGGTGACCAACACCCACTTAGTTACTCGGGTGACCAACACCCACTTAGTTACTCGGGTGACCAACACCCACTTAGTTACTCGGGTGACCAACACCCACTTAGTTACACGGTCGGCTAACACCAGCCTAACCCACACGGTTCACCTGGCTACACCAACACGGGCTCTTACGCCCCGTAGCCTCTCGGAACACACCCAGCCGGGGTGTCCGTCTCGACTCTGGGTCCCACAGTCCCGACCCACAAGGGCGTCGGACCACGGGTCCCACAGTCTCGCCTCCGAGCCACACAGGGCCCCGGTCCCGACAAGGACAGCGGGACTAGGGGTCTCAGGGCACTACTTCTTCAACTCCGTCTTCAGTCTTCAACTGGTTAGCCAACCCGAGTGCTCCCGCGCGTCCTCTTTTATATCCACCCTGCGGACGTCGCTGAGAGCACCCATCCCATTTGACCAATCACTGTGCGCTGCCTACGATCCCCTTTTCTCACCCTCGTGTCAGCGCGCACCCATCCCCCACGCTGCGCCGCCCCGTACTCCCTTACTCCCGGCGCGTGCGTGCACACCACGCCCACATGCGTGTCCAACCCCGCACCTCGCGCCGCCCCGTAATCCATCACTGTCGGCGCATGTCAACACCACCACTACATTACCCCCTACCACATAGCTCGCAGCCGACCCGGCTGCTATAAAAATGTATCACTCCCCTTTCCCCCATGTGTGCCCCGTAACACAACAACAAGAACAACAACACAACAAGAACACCCCCATTCGCAAAAATCAGCACATGCCACTGCAACAACAAAAACAATGTGTACAATCTGGCGAGTGACAAGAATAAATGTGTATGCAAGAAAAAAAAATTTCCGATTCGTGCAGCGTCCTCTTCTTTCCGAGCGCCCCTTGAACGGGACATTACCCCGGCAGAGGGGGAACGCGGCGGCGAGCTCGGGTGTGAATTTTTTTTTTTTCTTTATGTTTTTCACGAAAAGTGTTGTGTCCTAGCACGAGTCCGCCTTGCCGGCCCGTCGTATGGCACCCGACGCGATTGCCCGTCCGGTGGTGCCGGCAGTCCAGGAAGGCACGGGCCAGGCATCGGAGATCCGCACGTGCCGCGGGATTCCGGTTCCCGATGGTCAACAGCCGTCAGGTCCGAGATACCTGGGGGTGAGTCAGGTGGAGACACGTGAGGATCAGCCTGCGACACATCCCTCCCCGAGTCGACGGTCACATCACACGCCCGGTCGTCACGGCACAAAGTGGGGTCACGCGGTGCCGCAAAGGGTTTCAGTCGGGAGGGGTGCAGTACCAACGGCGTTTTTCCCATTTAATCTGTATACTCTGGGGTCGTGCAACACGCACAATTTCCACCGGCCCCCTCCATGGTCTCAACAATTTAGGGGACGTAGCCAATGGTGTATGTGGACAATGCAGCCAGGCCTTATCGCCTGGTTTCCAATCGTGCGTATGCACCCTTCGCCCATGTAATCTTTCGTTCGCAATCTGCCGAGACCGCGAATTCAATCTCGCAGCCTCTCGCGCTTCAGCCAGTTTGGCGATATTAAATTTGATGTGGTCTGCCAATTTAGATTTATCGCGTGGCTGGGAAATCCCCAGTTGGACGTCCATGGCCGGATCGGCCTCCCGCCCATACATGAGAAAAAATGGGGAAAACCCCGTCGCCGCATGAGGGGCCATTCGATAGGCCGCGAGTACCCCAGGTAACTGTAAGTCCCAGTCAACCTGATCGTCGCAGACCTGTTGGCACAGCATAGAGGTAATCGTCCTGTTCAGACGTTCAACCATTCCGTCAGTCTGCGGATGGTACGGGGAGGTCCGCACTTTCTTTGTACCCAACAGGTCGCACACCTCGCGCAACAAAACGCTCGAAAAATTCTTTCCCTGGTCCGTCAGCAAGCGCTCGGGGGCGCCTTTGTCCAAAACATAGCCCTGGACAAAGGCGTCCGCCACTGCCGCAGCCGACTGGTTGGCGAGTGGCCATGCCATGGGCCAACGGGTGAAGTACTCTACGCCAACCAGCAGGTACTTATTACCCCTAGGTGTAGCGGGAAAAGGCCCCAGGATGTCGAGCGCAACCAATTCGTTTGTGCGTGAAACCTGAATGGATTGCAGCGGTGGATTAGCCGCTATTGGCGGCGGTTTTCTTTGGGCGCACCCTACACATCCCTTAAGGATGTTCGCCACGTCGTTGCCCATCCCCGGCCAATAATAGTCTCGCTGGATTAGGGCGAGCGTTTTGTGAAAACCCAGATGCATGAGTCGTTCGTGAGCAGCCAGAACGACCTACCCCGCATAGCAAATGGCACAACGAGCGCGTGACGCCGAGACATGTTGTCCCACTTCATCAAGAGGCCCTGTCTGCACACCCAGGAACCGACCCGCGTTTCCCCCCTTTCGGGAGCGTCAATCTTCCGACGTAGCGTGAGTAGGGAGCTGTCGGCCATTTGGAGACGGCCCCACTCGATGAGAGGCAACGCTAGTAACGAGTCCGTCCCCGTAGGAACGTCGACTCCCGTAGTGTCAGAGGCGGCGAGCAAAACTTCCGCGGGGGCGGCGCCAGGGGGTTTACACCGCGCCGATCCCAGCAGACATGTGCATTCCGTGCGCGGCGGCAATCGCGACAAGGCATCCGCATTCGAGTGCCGCAATCCTTTACGGTAAATCGTCGTGAATTGGTAGTCCTGAAGGACCTCCAACCATCGGGACAATTGGCCGGAGGGTTGCACCACCCGCATAGCGTATTGGAGAGCCGCATGGTCCGTACGAACCACAAAAGGACGGCCGTAAAGATACGGCCTGAATTGCTGTATAAAGAACACAATCGCCAGCAATTCACGACGTGTTACGCAGTAGCGTTGTTCCGCAGGTGATAGGACTCTGCTACCGTAGGCGACCACCCGTTCGACCCCCCCGACCACCTGTGAGAGCACTCCCCCGATACCCGTGTTACTGGCATCCGTGTCAAGCAAAAACGGTTGCGTGAAATCGGGGTAACACAAGGGGGGAGCCCGCACCAAGGCGTCACGAAGGGTGCAGAACGCCGCCTCCTCTTCCGGCCCCCAGTGAAACCTCACACCTTTAGCCGTCAGAGCGTGCAGGGGCCTGGCTATGGTGGCAAATTGCTTGACAAAACGACGGTAGTAGGAGGCGAATCCTATGAAGCTGCGGACTTCAGTGACCGAGGTTGGCGTTGGCCATGAGCTGACGCAGTGCGTCTTAGCAGGGTCCATCGAGATCCCTGAACGGCTAACGATATGGCCCAAGTACCTGACCGATTCCCGAAGCAGGTAACATTTTGCCGGTTTAAATTTAAGTTTAGCGGAACGCATCCTGAGGAACACCGCTCTCAGTCGCTGGAGGTGCTCCTCAAAAGTCCGGCTGAAAACGATGATATCATCAAGGTAAATCAAACAGGTGTCCCATTGGAGTCCTGACAAAACCAATTCCATGAGTCTCTGGAATGTGGCGGGAGCGGAATGTAAGCCCATGGGCAATCGGTTGAATTCAAATAGGCCTCCCGGTGTCCGGAAAGCGGTTTTTGGTTTCGATTCGTCATCGAGAGGCAATTGCCAAAATCCCGAAAGCAGATCAAGCGTCGAAAAAAACTGTGCTCCCGCTAAGGCGTCCAGTGACTCATCCATCCTGGGGAGCGGATACGCGTCGGCCATTGAGATTTTGTTTAGGCGGCGGAAATCGACACAGAACCGCAAGGACCCGTCTTGTTTTTTAACAAGGACGATGGGAGCACCCCACGGACTGGAAGATGGCGAAATAATGTCGGCCGCCAACATGTCATTAACCGCCGACTGCACATGCTCCTTCTCGGCTGGGCTGAGCCGGAAGGGATTCTGTCGAATAGGGGCCGCGTCCCCCGTCGCTATGTGGTGGCGCAACAGGTCTGTGCAGCCAATATCGTACTTGTGTCTACTAAACACGTCAGCGAATTCGAGTAGCAAGCCCCTCAATGCTCCCAACTGTACACTAGACAAGTTACCAGACCCAGCACACAACGAGTCCAACCACTCTGTCCCTTCCTCAATTTGAGGATGTGTATCAACTCTGGAATCCGCGTGAGCAACGAGCTGTTCCTCGACGGGTAGCGGCGCCGCGTGAGCCAGCACTGTTCCCTGTGTAATTATGGCTGGCCGCGACCCCGTATTCAGGACCATAACGAACGGCTCACTGTCCGCCCGCACCATGGTCTGAGCCACCGCTAAACCGAGGCCCCCAACAGCTTTGTTTGACGGCCCCAACAGAACTCCCTGTCCCCCCGCATCCACCCCGAGGGGTTTCCTCAATCGAAGGGGTACCAACATTTGCGATCCCGGGGGTACCCGTACAGTCTGAGTTGCCAGCGCCTGCACCGTTGCACAAACCGTGCGTATTTTAGTAGAATTCGTCAAAAATGCAACCCGCCGTCCCGATGGAAGCTCAATGCAGGCCTGATCTATGAGAATTTTGATGGGCATTTTAGCCAGAAAGTCCGTACCTAGTAAACAAGGAACTGCCAGCGATGATGAGACAAAAATAGGACCCGCCAATTTGATATCGCCAATAGAAATAGTCGCCCGAATCTGGCCGATGATCCCCAAGGATCCCCCGTTCGCCGCGTAAAATGGTACGTCCACCGGCAAAAGGGGTCGACATTGGACGGGAAGGATGTTATAAATAAGGTCCGAAATGATAGTGGCTGACGCACCCGTGTCCACAAGCACCCGGACCTCAACCCCGTCAATAAACCCCGTTACCACGGACGACCCGGCCGACGCGGCCACCATCCTGTGGGCCAGTTCGGACCATTCGACTGCTTTCGGGCCGTGTACGAACCCCCCTCGCCGAACCGAATCCCCGGTACCCATACGCGGTCCCCCCACCGCGAAGCGGCGACCCGAGTGTGCCGTGTATGTAGACCGAGCGTGTGAGGTGCCGCGACTTGCCGGGTTTAGCTGGGACGACTTGTGGCCCAGGTCGTCGTCCGGACGTGGTCCCATGGCGCGCTGACATGGAGCCCGGCACCCGGACGCGACGTGACCCCGAAGGCCGCAGTTATAGCAGACGACGAGGGACGTCGTAGGTTTTGGTTGCTCCAGCTTGCGGGATGAACGTGTGGGCGAACGACCTCCCGTTCTCCACTCCCCCGGTCTTGATACGGTGAAGGCCTCCTCCCGCGCCGCAGCAGGCTGAGGCTCGGCGACCGTGGCGGCAGGTGCCGCGATCCCCGTCGATGCGCAGATGACCGTCCGCTTGCGCTTGAGGACTTCGTATGCGTGAATACTCGTGGCAATCCCCAGGGAGCAGATATCCATTTCGTCCGCCGTATTAATGGGGACTCCCAGGTCGTGAGCCAATGCCAGCAGCTGCTCCGTCACCATGGCGTCCTTCCCCTCCTTATCCATGCGGGGAAAAGCTGGGTCCGCCAGGGCGAGCAGTGCCGTGCGATAGGCGAGCGTCGTTTCTCCAACCACCTTGCGCCGTTCGTAGAAATGGTGGCGACAGGTCGAGGGTGGACCGAACACCTTAGCCATTAGATGTAGCGCGGCCTGGAGCGTTGAGCGGGACGACCTCGGAGCAGATATGAAGGCTGCAAGCGCGTCGTCGTCGAGCGTCGCTGGCAGCGCGCGTAGGGCAGTGGCGTCGGACCACCCTGACATTTCTTGATGTGCGAGGAAACTCCGTTGGAAGGCTCCCCAGTCGCCCCCGTCCGCCTTGAACGCCGTCAGCGCGGGCAATCGTTGCTGGAAGACCCGGTCGTCGTCCTCTGAGAAACGATTTTCCCGCGCGCCGCTGTGGTTATAGAAAATGTCGGCTCCGTCTGCAGGCGCATGATGGAGAGTTCTGGCGCGCGCCGATGACGTGGGCAGCGCTGAGTGGAGATCTCCCCCCATGTGGTGTCCGCGCTTCCCGCCAACCGATGGCGGACCCTCAAAAAAGGCGCCAACTTCCAAACTTTTGGCGCGAAGTGCCTTCTGGCGGGATCCCTCCGTTCGCGCTCCCTCCTCCAACCCCGCAGCCGTCCTTCCGCCCGCCAAAACGGTGATGTCCGCCAAGATCGCAGCGGCGGCGAGCAACAACTCCGCCAGGCGGGAGTGTGCGTCCTGTAGGCTGGTGTCGGAGGCGAGCGGAGCGTCGGCCATTTCCGCGAAGTGTGGCATCGGCGGCAACTCCTCGTCCTCTCCTTCCGAGGTTTGTGTCTCCGGTACGCCGTCGTCTTCCCGATCTCGCTCGTGGGTACGGGTAGTCTTCCTAGTATCCATTCTTTTCTTGGAAGACAGGTTTACTTCTGACGCCAGTTGTAATGTAGTAACTCGGCGGGAGACGACTTCACGGGTAGCACACTCTTTTATTTCACCAACTATAGTTACACGGGTGACTAACACCAGCTATAGTTACTCGGGTGACCAACACCCACTTAGTTACTCGGGTGACCAACACCCACTTAGTTACTCGGGTGACCAACACCCACTTAATTACACGGTCGGCTAACACCAGCCTAACCCACACGGTTCACCTGGCTACACCAACACGGGCTCTTACGCCCCGTAGCCTCTCGGAACACACCCAGCCGGGGTGTCCGTCTCGACTCTGGGTCCCACAGTCCCGACCCACAAGGGCGTCGGACCACGGGTCCCACAGTCTCGCCTCCGAGCCACACAGGGCCCCGGTCCCGACAAGGACAGCGGGACTAGGGGTCTCAGGGCACTACTTCTTCAACTCCGTCTTCAGTCTTCAACTGGTTAATCACCCCGAGTGCTCCCGCGTGTCCTCTTTTATATCCACCCTGCGGACGATGCTGAGAGCACCCATCCCATTTGACCAATCACTGCGCGCTGCCTACGATCCCCTTTTCTCACCCTCGTGTCAGCGCGCACCCATCCCCCACGCTGCGCCGCCCCGTACTCCCTTACTCCCGGCGCGCGTGTGCACACCACGCCCACATGCGTGCCCAACCCCGCACCTCGCGCCGCCCCGTAATCCATCACTGTCGGCGCATGTCAACACCACCACTACATATATAAAAGACTAGCGGGAAGTACCCGGCATTGCCCTGTGGAAAAATATATTTCAGAACTTCTCTTAAAACACAACATATACGTACATTAATACGAAGCTATTGTGAAAGCCCGGCATTCCATTTGTCTGGCCATTTTTCCATCAACAAAATGACAAGAGGCTTGCAGAAGTCCTGAATCAAAAAGTGAAAGAAAGTGGTGTGTAAATAGTTGATCTAAAAGGTTTCCGAAAATTGTTGACCTCCCCCCCTCTCAAAAAATATTCATACCCCCCCGTAGGCATATATACCTACACACCCTACATACAATAGAGTGAGTAGTATCTAGTGACTCTATAGTAGTATCTGACTCTACAGTCGTATCTGGCTCTACAGTAGTATCTACTGACTCTATAGTATCGATTGACTCGAAAGTAGTATCTACTGACTCTATAGTAGTATCTGCTGACTCTGTAGTTGTATCTACTGATTGTACAATAGTATCTACTGAGCCCAGTAGTAGCTACTGACTGTATAGTAGTATCTAATGACTGTAGTCGTAACTACTGACCGTAGTCGTATCTTCTGACCATACAGTAGTATCTACCGACTCTATAGTAGTAACTAATAACTCTATAGTAGTATCTGCTGACTCAATAGTAGTGTAATGCGGGCGTAAGCGACCTTCCGGATGTGACGTCACGGGGGGTGGAGCCATGTGACGTGGGTGGAAGGTTCGGGTCCTTAAGCGGGTAACCCGGAAGGGGAAGTCAGTCGGGGTGTGAGCGGAAAAAAGTGAGGCCACGCGGGCGAGTGAGAAGAGGGGGGGGCACCGACGGCCATCGGGAGCCAACCCCGGAGACAGGAGGAAGCTACGGAGTGGTGTGCAGCTGCGGAGAAGACAGCCAGAAGGGCTGCGTGTTAGAGGCAGCGGTGTGGCTGCCAGGTGTGGCGGGAGAGAAGAGGGAGAGACAGCACGAGGCTGTCAGAGCTGCAGAAAGGACGAAGGAGAGAGGAGTTGCAGCAAGTACAGCCAAGGGGGGCTGTGTGAGAGTAACAGCAGCGGGGCTGCTGTTGTGGACCGGGCCGACAACGGAGTCAGCACCGTGGAGAAGCTACAGAGTAGAGACAGCCGTGTGGGAATACAGTACGAACCGAATAAAGGACACTGAGCCAGACATCGTGGTGCAGTCGTTTATTACACTGGTGTCGGAAGTGCAACGGCATGTCGAAACAAGTGAGGAAGAAAGTTAATCCGGCGCCTGCATCGGCTTCTTCGTCCGACGACGACGAACTCCCTCCAACCACGGATTCTGCTGGGGTGGTGGAGGAGAGCCCTGCTGAGGCGAGCACGGGGACGGGAGTGGAGGATGTCGGCGCGGTGGCGGGTCCGTCGACATCATCAGACGCTGATCAAAGATGGCAAGAGATGGCGGTACAACTGGAGGCACTTAAGGACGTCCTGACGCATTTATGCCATCTCGTCGCGCCAGGGACGATGGAGGACGCAGTTGGTGCTCCGCGGGCCGCCACGTTGCCTGCCCTGCCGCCGCCATTGGCCACGCGGCAAGAAGCCGCCATCTTGCGCGCTCCGCGGCGCCAAACCGCCATCTTGGCCACGCCGCGGGCCGACGCCATTTTGAATTTGCCACCACCACCATTGGAAGACGGCGGGAAGAGGAGTCGGAGTCGCCACCTTACCACAGTTAAAGAATTTTCCATCGGTGGGGACTGGAACGCTTTCGCCTGCCGCTTCTTGGCGGCGGTACGCACAGCAAGATGGACCGATGCGGAGGCTTTGGAGGTGAATCTGTCCGATTTTTCCGTTCCATAACGACCGATAAGAAGGCAACTTTATGTGGTGTTTTTCAAGAAATGGCCGACGCTTATGAGCCACCAGATGATGCGCATCGGCGATTCGCTCAACGACAACGAGCACCAGAGGAGTCGCCCGTGGCGTTCAGGGGGGCGGTGCTGGAGCTGGCCATGGCAGCTTATCCTGAGACGCCACAGGACCTGCTCGAGCCTCTCATATTAGGGAAAATGTTGGAGCTGTCTCGGGATCTAGGGATCCCCATGCCTGTGTGTGGGCATGAGAAACTAACTTCCCGGACGGCTGCTAAGTGTCTCGATGCGCAATTCAATCTCCGTCGCTGGAAACAAGTGACGGCGTGGACGGGGGGGCCCGTCAAAGAAGGGGATGCGCTGGGGTGGAACCCTGCGCAGGCTGTCTACGTTCCGGATGACCGGGGCCCTCAACAGCTGACGGCCGCCTCCGCTCCATGGACGGGACGCGGCGGGCCGAGGCCGCGCGCTGCGCTACCGGAACGGGGCCGTCAGGAGGCAAGGCCTGCGCTTCGGCGCAACGATGCCGAATGTTTCCGCTGCGGGCGTAGGGGCCACTACGCCAGAGACTGCTGGGCCCGCTTCCCGGCTCCGCCGCAGCAGGAGGCCTCGGTACCGGACAAGCCGACTAAAGATCCTCCGAAACAGGCATGTTGGCACGCACCAGACACCCGGCAAGGCTTTACACCTCACCCATCACCTTCGTTGCGCGATCCTAATGTTGTTGTTAAAGAAAGCCCTTCGACGGGGCCTTGTCGCTCGGTCACGCAGTGGCGCAAGTTGGCACGGAGAGTCGTCGCGGCCGCTACGGGTTCGTCCACTGTACCGGGGTCTATACAAGGGGTGGACGTACGCATTTTGGTCGACTCCGGCGCGTCTGCGACTATTATTTCGGATGTCATTTTCCATCTGTTGGGCATCCCGCCGGGGGCTGTGCGTCCGGTTTATGGGTCGTGCGTCGCTGCGAACGGGGGTAGCATGGGTATTGTGGGCCAGGTGGATGCTAAGATATCTATTGGGGATGTGTCGGCCTCGGGCGTTGTGTTAATATCGAGATCTTTGGCGGTTCCTTGTTTGTTAGGCACCGATTTTTTGGCTAAGATGCCCATTTTGATCAAAATCAATGAGAATTGTATTGAACTGCCGGGGGGCCGTCAAATCTCGTTTCTGCCGTCGCCCTGGGGGCGACCTGCTTCGGCCGTACAAGTGCAGGCGCTGTCCGTCGCATCTGTGGACATCCCACCTGGTACACAGATGCTTATACCCTTGCGGTATCGGAAGCCCCTGCCTGATCGGCTAGGAGCAGTAGGGGTCTTGTTGTCACCGTCCGCCACGATAACAACCGGGTTGGCGTTAGTGGGGGCACAGACCATCGTCCGGCCGGATCAATTACCGTTTTTACAGGTGCTTAATGCGGGGGGGGAAAACGTCCGTGTTCCGGCCGGTACGGTTGTGGCACATGCCACTACGGCGTTTGCGACGCATGATTGTCCGCATAGCCGGGGAGTGGTTGCTGGGGTTTCCGAGCCAAGGGGTTCGGACAATCGTTGGGTTGCTGACTTATGTGACGGAAATTCTTCCCTGTCCATGGAGCAACGTGGTGCCCTGCGTAAATTGTTGTTGACATATTCCGATGTGTTCAGCTCCGATGATTTGGATTTGGGCCGCGCATCGTTGCTTTACCATCACATTGAGACGGGCGATGCTGCCCCTATTCGATTAAATTCGCATCGGATGAGTCCTGCGGAGCGAGAACACGTGCGGGGGGCAGTGGAAGACATGTTGGCTGCGGACATTATATCGCCATCTAACAGCCCATGGGGCGCTCCGGTCGTCTTGGTTAAGAAAAAGGATGGCAAATTGCGATTTTGTGTTGATTTCCGGAAATTGAATAAGATATCGGTGGCAGATGCGTACCCCCTGCCGCGTATGGATGACTCCCTCGACGCATTGTCGGGGGCTAAGTTCTTTTCCACACTGGACCTCTCTTCGGGATTTTGGCAGCTTCCCCTTGACGAGTCCTCACGGGAGAAAACCGCATTCCGTACGCCGCAGGGGTTATTTCAATTCAACTGTCTCCCGATGTGATTGAATGCGGCCCCTGCTACATTTCAAAGATTGATGGAGCTCGTTTTGTCGGGGTTGCAGTGGGAGACGTGTCTTATATATTTGGATGATATTATTGTCTTCAGCCGCACATTTGATGAACATTTGACGCGGCTGGAGACAGTGTTCACGAGGATGCGTTCTGCCAAATTGAAATTCAAACCAAAGAAATGTCACCTACTGCAACGGTCCGTCCGCTATTTGGGGCACATTGTGAGTGCTGAGGGGGTGTCCACGGATCCGGAAAAGACGGCGTGCGTCCGGGATTGGCCGACTCCGGCCACCGTGGGGGATGTTCGGCGGTTTTTGGGATTTGCCTCGTATTACCGAAGATTTGTGCCGGGTTTTGCGACAATTGCGAGGCCCTTGCATCTCCTTACGGGTAAAGGACGGAAGTTTGTTTGGGGACAGCCGGAGGAGGCGGCTTTTCGGAGTCTGCGTGATCTATTGACCACGGCCCCAACATTGGATTATCCCGATTTCGATCACCCATTCATTCTTGATACGGACGCGAGTGACACGGGTATTGGGGCGGTATTATCACAGTCTAAAGGGGGTGTAGAGCGTGTCGTGGCGTATGGTAGCCGAGTCTTGTCTCCTGCGGAAACCCGCTACTGTGTCACTCGCAGAGAACTATTGGCGGTTGTTTTTTTCCTACGGCAATTTCGACCATACCTCTACGGTCGTTCTTTTATTGTCCGTACGGATCATGCGGCCTTGCAATATGCCCTTAAAATTGACCAGCCATCCGGACAGTTGGCACGTTGGTTGGACACGCTACAGGAATTTTCCTTCCAAATTCAACATCGGAAGGGAGTGCGCCATGCAAACGCTGACGCACTTTCCAGATTACTGCGGCGCGCCCCTTGTAAATGTGCGTCGGGGACGCATAGGTGTTCGCCGATTCCAAACCCCCCTCAGCCGCTTACGTTGGCCGTCGAGAAGTCGGACACTCCGATGGAACCGGGACCGGCTGACGGGGTTTTGAATCTGCCGTGGTCTGTCTGGATCCGGGAACAGATGATGGATGAGTCGTTGGTGTCCTTGCGGAAGCGGTCTGCTAGGGACAATGGGAGTCCGAGTACGGCTGTGGGGCCGCAAACCGCTCTCCGAGATGGTCTGCTTATGTGGCGGGAGGGGTTCCGGGAACGTTGGCGCCTGGTGGTACCAACGTCCTTGCGATTCGAGTTGATTAGAACCCTCCATTGTGACACTCTCTTACATTTAGGGGTGCAGAAGACCTTGTTGACGTTGCAACGTCATTATTTTTGGCACGGCATGGCGACAGATGTCGTAGGGCACGTGCGCGCGTGCCCTGCGTGTGCACGACGTAAGCCGCCGAAACATCCTTACGTGCCGCCTCTCCAGTCAATTCAGGTGTCTCGAGTCAATGAATTGGTGGCACTGGACATATTGGGACCTTTTCCACCATCGGCGAGGGGTAATAAATATTTGCTGGTAGGGGTTGAGTACCTCTCCCGTTGGCCGATGGCCTGGCCGTTGCCCGATCAGTCGGCCGCGGCCATTACCGACGCCTTTTTGTTTGGGTATATTATGGACAAGGGGGCGCCTGAGAGACTCCTCACGGACCAGGGCAGGAATTTCTCTTCTAAATTATTGGCGGAAGTGTGCGCGGGCCTTGGGACTAAGAAAGTACGCACATCCCCATACCATCCGCAGACAGATGGTATGGTTGAACGGCTGAACAGGACATTGTCTGCCATGCTTTGCCATACCGTGAGCGAACAACAATCAGATTGGGATCTGCACATCCCCGGAGTGCTTTCGGCGTACAGGATGACGCCGCATGCGGCTACAGGGTATTCGCCGTTTTACCTTATGTATGGTCGGGAAAACGTGCCGCCGGTGGATGTGCAATTGGGAACTGGGGTGAAGGGACCTCGTAAACCACTTCCTGAATACATTCAGGACACGGTTCGCCGAGTCACGGAGGCGCGGGAGAATGCCCGCGTGGCTACGGCCAAAGCCCAGGCCCGGAACGAGCGGTATGCGCGACGGTCCGAGGGGGAGTGCCCCTGGAAGGTTGGGGACCTAGCCTGGCTTCATTGTCCACAGGTACGTCCGGGAACCTCTCCGAAATTGTACAAACCCTGGCATGGTCCCGTACGCCTCATTGCGGTTCCCAACCCACAGTCAGCACGCGTCCAAATTGGATCTCGTCGCTGGGTTGTGCATACGTCGCGCTTGAAACCATATGTTGCTCCCTTACATGATGCGTCATCCCCCAATGTTGCCTTGCCGGGGTCTGTTGCTGCTGACTCTCCCCTGCCTGCGTCCATTGATCTTGCTAGAGCGCCTGTCGTACCTGTTCCAGACAGGCCGGCCGTGACATTGCGGGGGACGAGGGGCCCTGCTCGGAGGACGCCTGCCAGGTCTGCGGGACCTTCGAGCCCTGCAGCCTTTCCGACCCAGCTGCAGGCACGGTCACGGGACAAGCCCAAGACTGATTCTTTAGGGACACGGGACGTTGGTGGACTTCCAGCTGCGACAGGGGGATTACCCCCTGTCATTCCTCGACTTTCATCGCGTTCCCGTTCTGCGAGTGGGCCGCCGACCGTCCGGGACGGGCCGGCGACCCGCACACGTTCCAAATCGCTTACGTTTCGTTGATTGTTGCTGTGTTGTTATCTTTTTCTTACAGTTGTATTTATTGCATGCTTTTTGTACGTTCGTTGATGTTAATTGCGTTGTTGTTGTTGTTCTTGCTGTTACATTGTATGCTTAGTGTCCTTTAGGGGGGAAGGTCGATTCGCCGCATTACGATTTGCTATTGGTCAGCCGAGGTCGGCTGGGATTTTTCTACGGGGGAGGGTGGTGTAATGCGGGCGTAAGCGACCTTCCGGATGTGACGTCACGGGGGGTGGAGCCATGTGACGTGGGTGGAAGGTTCGGGTCCTTAAGCGGGTAAACTGGAAGGGGAAGTCAGTCGGGGTGTGAGCGGAAAAGAGTGAGGCCACGCGGGCGAGTGAGAAGAGGGGGGGGCACCGACGGCCATCGGGAGCCAACCCCGGAGACAGGAGGAAGCTACGGAGTGGTGTGCAGCTGCGGAGAAGACAGCCAGAAGGGCTGCGTGTTAGAGGCAGCGGTGTGGCTGCCAGGTGTGGCGGGAGAGAAGAGGGAGAGACAGCACAAGGCTGTCAGAGCTGCAGAAAGGACGAAGGAGAGAGGAGTTGCAGCGAGTACAGCCAAGGGGGGCTGTGTGAGAGTAACAGCAGCGGGGCTGCTGTTGTGGACCGGGCCGACAACGGAGTCAGCACCGTGGAGAAGCTACAGAGTAGAGACAGCCGTGTGGGAATACAGTACGAACCGAATAAAGGACACTGAGCCAGACATCGTGGTCCAGTCGTTTATTACAGTAGTATCCACTGACTATAGTAGTAACTACTAACTCTATAGCAGTATCTACTAACTCTATAGTAGTATCTGCTGGCTTTATAGCTGTATCTACTGACTCTATAGTCGTGTCTACTGACTCTGCAGCAGTATATACTGACTGTAGTGGAATCTACTGACTAGTATTATATATCGACTCTATAGTAGTATCTACCGACTATTGTATCCACTGACTATCGTAGTAACTACTAAGTCTTCAGTAGTATCTACTGACTCTATAGTAGTATCTACTGACTGTAGTAGTATTTACAGACCGTAGTAGTATATACTGACAGTAGTATCTACTAACTATACAGTAGTATTTACTGACTCTAGATTTGAAGCTTTCATGACTGCAAGGATTCATACTCTTAGTTCTTTCGGTAAAGTCACGTAGGTAAAAAATTAAATTAATAAAAATAAAACAATAAAATCACGACGTTTCGGAGGCAACACAAGTCTCCGTCATAGCCAGATTTGCTGCATCAAGTGAGGGAGGGATTCAAGATGCAAGCTCTTAAGTACCAGTTAAGGGGGGGAGGAGAGGGGGGGAGGGGCTTATCAGAATGTGGTAGCCAATGAATGGAACGTATCGGGAGGGGGGGGCGGGGCTAAAAGAGGGACGGGGTACTCGTGGTCGTGGACGTGTTTGTGCGCAGTCACTGTGGATGTACATAATAGAAAAGGAACGAAAATGCCCATGTTTATACCAGTGTTGGCTGACAATAAAGAGAGTACTGTTAAACGTCAGGGATGTTAACACTCGGTAAAGTAAAATAGTGCCTGTCAGATAAGATGGTCCAAAAATGTGTAATTAAATATTTTTTGCATGGTTGATAACATCTTTGCAATGATTACTAAGTTTGTACCCATCATCACGGTTGAAATTATGTCTGTGTTTGTATATTTGAATGGCTTTGTGTACAAACCTTTGATGGTAGCCAGAGGGTTTGCAGAGTACCTTAGTCTCGGAGAAAACAATGATCGACAACGGCGGAAGACTCAATTTTGCCGTGTTTCAAATCTGACTTGTGCTCGCGGACACGATCAGAGACATGACGTTTCGTTTCCCCAATGTAACAGTCACCACAGCTGCAACTCAGTTTATAGACTCCAGGGTATTGCAAGTCAGGGATGACATCCTTCACAGATGGAATTAGATCACGGATTTGATGTACTGTACTGAATCGGACTTGGATCTTATGTTTGTTTAGAATTTTGGAGATATTTTTGGTCACGCCTGCTATGTATGGTAACGTGACAGTTTTGATCAGAGTTTCAAGTGGCTGTTTCTGTATGGTGGGAGAAACAGCTTGGCGGATGGTGCGTTCAGAGTATCCGTTCATCCTGAGGGCCCGATGTACATGTCTCAATTCACTGGCCAGGTGGTGTTGGTCAGAAATGCCATGAGCTCTGTGGTATAGCGTTTTGATGAGAGAATTTTTTTGAGATGGGTGGTGGTGGGAATCCGGTTTCAAGTAGGAATCCACAACCACGAGTACCCCGTCCCTCTTTTAGCCCCCCCCCCCCTCCCGATATGTTCCATTCATTGGCTACCACATTCACATTCTGATAAGCCCCTCCCCCCCTCTCCTCCCCCCCCCTTAACTGGTACTTAAGAGCTTGCATCTTGAACCCCTCCCTCACTTGATGTAGCAAATCTGGCTGTGACGGTCCCACCTGATGACGGAGACTTGTGTTGCCTCCGAAACGTCGTGATTTTGTTGTTTTATTTTTATTAATTTTAATTTCATTTTTTACCTACGTGACTTTACCGAAAGAACTAAGAGTATGTATCTACGGACTCTATAGTAGTATCTAATGACTATAGAAGTATCTACTGAATGTATAGTCGTATCTAATGCCTCTATAGTAGTATCCACTGACTATAGTAGTAACTACTAACTCTATCGTAGTATCTACTGACTCTCTAGTAGTATTTACTGACTGTGTAGTATCTACTGACTCTATAGTAGTATCTGCCGACTCTATAGTAGTATCAACCAACTCTATAGTAGTGAATACTGACTTTACAGAGTATCTAATGACTATAGAAGTATCTACTGAATTTATAGTCGTATCTAATGCCTCTATAGTAGTATCCATTGACTATAGTAGTAACTACTAACTCTATCGTAGTATCTACTGACTCTATAGTAGTGTAGTTTCTTGAATCACGGACGAATAAACTCCTTTGAGGTACACATTGTTTATTGTCTTTCTTCGACACGGTCGCTAACACACAAGGGGTATGCGGTCCCCTTACCCGTTAACCTGAGGAGGTACAGCCTCCGGGCGTGGTGGGACCTACACACAGCCTATCTGCTAACCTAAGGAGGTACAGCCTCCAGAGTATACCCGCATAACCTAGCGTCCTCCGGCTGGGACCTAGGGGAGGCTAATTGACCCACCGCTGGCTCGGTGGGTCCCCGACCTCTGGTCACGCAGAGCCTCAGCCCTTAGAAGGGCTGGAAGGCTGGGACCCAGGGTCATGCCTATCCAGGACCTATTCTCCCCTGACCACTGGAACACTGAGCCTCAGCCCTTAGAAGGGCTAGAAGGCTTGGCCCAGGGTCCTATCTTCTTCAGCCCGGGCTTCGGTCTTTGTGTATGGAGAACTGAGCCAGAGCTCTCAGCGCTCTGGCTTTTATACTGGTTCGTGGCTGGGCTTGTCCAATCCCACGTTACTTTGTGGACCCTTCTGATTGGTTATTCCCAATCTGTCGTTTTGATCCTCTTTCACCTTATCTGACCCTTGGCCGTTTGTCTGGCGGGAATCTGTGATTACGATCCGCTCTCACCTTTCCTGACCCCGACCGTTTACCGAGGGAGGCAACGCTGTACCGTAGGTCCCCGAATAATGAGTAGCTATCACCTCTACAGAAGTATCTGCAGACTCTATAGCAGTATCTACTGACTCTATAGTCATAGCTATTGACTCTGCAGCAGTATATACTGACTATAGTGGTATCTACTGACTTTATTATGTGCTGACTCTATAGTAGTATCTACCGACTATAGTAGTAACTACTGACTCTACAGTAGAATCTCCTGACTCTACACTAGTGTCTAAGTACAGTATTATTTACCTACTCTATAGTCGTATATATCGACTCTATAATAATATCTATTGAGAATAGGAAAACCTATTCTCAAAGACGTACACCCCCCTCCAATATCATCTGGTCACGTGTCGACAGGTCAACCAGCGTATAATGCCCCAATGTAACCCTGGCTGGCTGACACTTCCTCTCGCTCCCTCATCGGGAGCCCGCACCGCACATGGTATGTGGTGCCTCTGCGCGAACCAGCGCTGACCCAAGCCCCACTAGGGCTGGTACTATGCCCAGTAACCGGACTGCACATAATGACAACATATTATCCACCGTGGCCTCGCAAGCCCGGCACCACACAGTGACATTCACAGTCACTACATATATTATTGGAGTATGTTTTTTGCTTGCATTCTGACCACAAGTAATGCAGACATTATTTATTGTAAAAGGTTTCAGTTTTGTGTTTTAACATCTTAACACCTGTTTTGTTGCCAGAAAAAAAGGGGAAAACCTATTCTAAAATTTTGGCACTGGCAAAGGAGGTCCCATGAAGTTTCTATTGACTCTATAGCAGTTAACTACTAACTTAACAGAGGGCCGTGGTAAGGCCTAGTCCCGTGCAGAGCCCCCAACCTCTGAACCGCTATCCCTCCCCCCACCATCCCTCCGCATGACAGTAGTAGTATCTACGGACTATAGTAGTAGCTAGCGGCCCTATAGTAGTAAGTGCACACATTTGGGTGGGGGGGGGAGACATCACACTTTGAAGAATTTACCTCAGCGTTGTGTTTTGTTGTTGCATTTTGAACGCGAATAACAATTTCCCCCCCCCCACCGAGTCAGCGTTCTCGCGCATGCGCAGATGCGTGCTTTGGCGCGCGCTCAGCGTAGTAATATAATAATAAACAGTGATAAATTGTTAATTTAACTACTTTACATTTAACAGATGGGAAAAATAAATCGCGATTTGTCGGTCAGGGGCTTATTGCGTCGAACGTGTGTAGTTTGTTGAAACGCAGCAGTTTGTTAGTTAAATGCAGACAGACGGACAGAAAAAAAATACTTTTCGAGGTAAGATTTTGATCATTTGGGCACATCGTTTTTTATTCAGGTCTTGGTTTGCAAGAGCTTGGATACCTTAATGGCCACGAAAACAAATGGTATTTTCATAGCCTATAAAATTTGGACGTCGTTAGTTTTGTTTAAGGATCTTGATTTATTGTGGCCATGTGGTCGATGGTAGAAAACGCCAGACTTATGAATGAACTGGAGTATCAATCTTTTCTCGAACTCCCACCTCCACTGCATCCCAACACTATACAGCAAAAGACAGTGAGGCAGTGTTTGCTGTGAGGCGTACTCAATCTTCACGTTTTTTAAAATCTGTAATTGTGGAATGCTTTGATGCTGTCTGTGGGCCGAGTCGCACCTCCGATTAGTACGGTTGGCTACGTACGGTGCCAAATAAGTTCTACATACATATGTAAGGACAGTACGGGGCCTAATGGCCACAAATAAGGATTGCAGCTGAGGACAGGCAGGGTCAAGTGAGGTAACTGGGTGAGGAGTCACTGCGGGAGGAGGGGTGGAACGCACGAGGTGTTAGTGAGGCTAAGAAATCTCCAACAGGAGAGAGTTCAGGAAAAGGGTCGTGGCCGAGCCGAGCGGAGATAAAAAGGCATCGCGGAGTGGGGCTCGAAGCTGCCGTGGGGAGTCCGAGTCCCGACCGTAGTCGCTGTCATCGCTGTTGATCACCCTCATCGTCTTGGAAGGTTGGCGAAAGACGTTATATATCTACACCGTGGCTATTATATTGACTCCTATATAGTCAGTCAGCTATGTTGTGAACGTCATGTAGCAGCTACATAGTCACCCAGTTATAACATAGTCAACCTGCGTCCATCTAATAACACGTCATGAAGTCGGGTGGACTGTATTGTATAATATATATAACTTAAGAAGACAGCGTCTCTGAGTGCTACATTACACATACGTACGAGTCACCCTTGAAAAAAGTGCTTCTAAGCTCAATGGGCTTTACTCGGGAAATAAACGCTTGATTCTAATATATTTGCATGGCACTTGCTCAAGAACATGTTGGAAAAAATAACATGCTTCATTGGTGACAATAAAATCTCTACTGTATTTGAACACGTTGAAAGGACTGCTTGCAAAAGTTAATTGTGTATGCGTGTGTGTATGCAGGAAATGGAGGCAGGGATAAGGCTTTCGATGCTGGGATGCTTTGTGTTGGCTTCTCTCATGTCATCTGCTCAGCCTCAAATGATACATGGTGAGGTCATCCATCACTGTATTTCCCTACAGCTTGCATCAATAGATTTTTTCATGGCAACATAATTAATGCCATTATTTTGTACTGTATTTTCAAAAGCAAATATTCTGTTCTACCACATTCATATTTCCAATGCAGCAACTTATCTTTTTTCATTTGATTAAATATTGCTTATTTTATTTCGTTAATAAGGCATGAAGTATTAATAAAAAAAAAATATTTGTGTGTGTTTAACTTCCATTTTGTATCACACGTTGAGCAAAACTTCTGAAAAGTAATGATAAAGACCTTTGTAGATCTGCTCATGGCCCCATTCTCATAGCACAGGGCTCTCAAGAAGGTGCTGGCCTATTTCACATACACAGCCTGCAGTAGTTTCTCAGTAGGGGGCGATGTTGCTGTGTGTAATTCCAATTGGGTAATTTGCAGATTAGTTTTCAAACTTGGTAAATTCGGACCGTGACACCGGAGAAAGCGACCAACTCTCCTCGAATTACATCACAGGAAACATCGCCTTCTCAGATTTTTTTTTAATGTGTCCCATTACAGACCTTTCATTGATTGATTGAAGCAGATGGCGCGTAGTATTTTATGGTTAATACACCGGCAGTAACGGCCACACGGGGGCCCGACAGGTGGATCCTGTTACCCACGTTCATCCGTGCATTTTCCTGGACTCCTTGAGCCGAAGTGCGAACAAACAGATCGTAGGACAAATTCGCTGCCACTTCTGGGCACCTCTTACCCACGTGAAGGCTTGTGTTGGGGATACCGTATCCGGGTGACTCTTCTGGGAGAAAGTCTCTGATAATAGGAGCACTATGGGAACCTCATTTGCCAGTAAAAATATGATAATTGGTTCTTTACCCTTCTATCTGGCAACAAAACTGACACCTTTTTTTTACAAGGAGTCATGTTTGCATAGACCGCAATACCTGCAGTCATAATACAAACAAAAGATAATGTGCACTGTCCTTAAAGTTGATTGATCCACACCCGAGACAGCTTTCCTTAGAGCCTAGTCTCATATGGGTTGGACCAGATGACGCCAAAAGGCGCACAACTCAAAGACAATGCACCATCAGAGTATGAGAGCTCGGGGCAAGCATCTACACTATGGGAACCTCATTTGCCAGTAAAAATATGATAATTGGTTCTTTACCCTTCTATCTGGCAACAAAACTGACACCTTTTTTACAAGGAGTCATGTTTGCATAGACCGCAATACCTGCAGTCATAATACAAACAAAAGAACATAACTCTGATAATGTGCACTGTCCTTAAAGTTGATTGATCCACACCCGAGACAGCTTTCCTTAGAGCCTAGTCTCATATGGGTTGGACCAGATGACGCCAAAAGGCGCACAACTCAAAGACAATGCACCATCAGAGTATGAGAGCTCGGGGCAAGCATCTACACTATGGGAACCTCATTTGCCAGTAAAAATATGATAATTGGTTCTTTACCCTTCTATCTGGCAACAAAACTGACACCTTTTTTACAAGGAGTCATGTTTGCATAGACCGCAATACCTGCAGTCATAATACAAACAAAAGAACATAACTCTGATAATGTGCACTGTCCTTAAAGTTGATTGATCCACACCCGAGACAGCTTTCCTTAGAGCCTAGTCTCATATGGGTTGGACCAGATGACGCCAAAAGGCACACAACTCAAAGACAATGCACCATCAGAGTATGAGAGCTCGGGGCAAGCATCTACACTATGGGAAGGGTAAAGAACCAATTATCATATTTTTACTGGCAAATGAGGTTCCCATAGTGTAGATGCTTGCCCCGAGCTCTCATACTCTGATGGTGCATTGTCTTTGAGTTGTGCGCCTTTTGGCGTCATCTGGTCCAACCCATATGAGACTAGGCTCTAAGGAAAGCTGTCTCGGGTGTGGATCAATCAACTTTAAGGACAGTGCACATTATCAGAGTTATGTTCTTTTGTTTGTATTATGACTGCAGGTATTGCGGTCTATGCAAACATGACTCCTTGTAAAAAAGGTGTCAGTTTTGTTGCCAGATAGAAGGGTAAAGAACCAATTATCATATTTTTACTGGCAAATGAGGTTCCCATAGTGTAGATGCTTGCCCCGAGCTCTCATACTCTGATGGTGCATTGTCTTTGAGTTGTGCGCCTTTTGGCGTCATCTGGTCCAACCCATATGAGACTAGGCTCTAAGGAAAGCTGTCTCGGGTGTGGATCAATCAACTTTAAGGACAGTGCACATTATCAGAGTTATGTTCTTTTGTTTGTATTATGACTGCAGGTATTGCGGTCTATGCAAACATGACTCCTTGTAAAAAAGGTGTCAGTTTTGTTGCCAGATAGAAGGGTAAAGAACCAATTATCATATTTTTACTGGCAAATGAGGTTCCCATAGTGTAGATGCTTGCCCCGAGCTCTCATACTCTGATGGTGCATTGTCTTTGAGTTGTGCGCCTTTTGGCGTCATCTGGTCCAACCCATATGAGACTAGGCTCTAAGGAAAGCTGTCTCGGGTGTGGATCAATCAACTTTAAGGACAGTGCACATTATCAGAGTTATGTTCTTTTGTTTGTATTATGACTGCAGGTATTGCGGTCTATGCAAACATGACTCCTTGTAAAAAAGGTGTCAGTTTTGTTGCCAGATAGAAGGGTAAAGAACCAATTATCAATAGGAGCACTTTTCAGACACTTTGTGGGTCACTTTTTCCTATCCACAAGAGTGCTACGATAACAGGAAGACTCCAGCATACAGGTGATAAGAATGTGCGTGGCTCTCTTAGGGCGAATGGGCGGTACGAAGCATGGATAGTAGGTAGTCGAAGTAGAGGATTTTTACTGATTATACATTGTTTATGAGAATCGTAGAAAACCAAAGAATGGGGATTCTAGACACAGACCCAGCACGTGAACGAGCTCTGGGTTTTTGGGAGGCGTTTTGGCAATGGGAACGGCCATAGCAGCGGCAGTACTGCACAATGCCGCACATGGCCTTGTTGGGGAATGTGTGCAGTTTACATAATCATTTAATCCACAATAATGCACTTCATTCAGCTCCAGTTTTCTTAACGTTTTTCAGATTATGTATGATGTGCCGCTTCCCGCATCCAATGATGAGAGTTTTTGTAACTTGGACATCACCTTCAATTCCAGTAGCACAGTACTGTATATGTACTCTATATGAACCTAACACTTTGGTGACATTGTTTCGTTGCAGGATGCTTGAACCCAGAAGCTGACCTTGTTTTCCTGGTCGATGGTTCCTGGAGCATTGGAAAAACAAATTTCGAGGAGATCCGAAACTTCTTGCTGGCCGTTGTGAGAGGCCTGGAGGTCAGGCCCGAGAAGGTGCGGGTGGGCATCGTCCAGTTCAGCTCCGAGCCACGCACCGAGTTCCAGCTCAACAGCTTCTCATCCCAAGGCGCCGTACTGGACGCCATCGCCAAGATGCAGTACCAAGGGGGTGGCACCCGCACGGGCATGGCGCTCGACTTTCTGATAACCAACCATTTTGTAAATTCGGCAGGCGGCCGAGAAGGAAGTGTGAAACAGGTCATGGTTTTGATCACAGACGGAACCTCTCAGGTAAGACGGTTCGGAAAACTGAAACGGCTTAACGTATATTTGTGAAGGAACTTTTTGTTTTATTTAGTTCTTGCATGATAAAGCACTCGTGAGTTAACATTACGTGCGTCCAATTTGTCGGCTATGTCCGGTCATATGTCATATGAGCGATGGCGCAGTGCCCATCTCTGTTGATGGCCCTGGGATTAGGTTTATTGGAATTCCACCTTCTTATGGCTGGGGATAGTCTATCCATACGACTCTCCGATGAAGTGGTTCTCGTTTGAATGACCCTGAAGAGGCTGACTTGAAACTTGACCGGGATTTGAACTTGAGTAAAACACTCTACCCACAGTTTTCTACTGCTGTAAAATATCACGTAGCAATAATAATGTATTGATCTTAAGGCAGTAGGGTGGCGCAGAGGTAAAACTTGCGCATCACAGCAAGAAGGGCCTGGGTTCTAACCCCGATTTGGGCACCTATATGTGTGGGATTGTGCACGTTCTCCTTTTCCGGTTCTGCAAAGGTTTCCTCCCAGGTTCTATGATTTCCTTAGCAAAAGAAAAAACACGTAAATGGTATTGACAAAAACATGCCAATGTTGAACATGTACCTGCAAAATAATCGAGTTGGGATTTCTTATAGGAGCAACATCACAACGTCGCTTCCTACTGCAAACAGAGTCTGAAACAAGCGCGATAATAACAACGGTTGACCGTCTGACTTTGAATTGACGACCTCGGCTTGCCAGCTCAGTATATTGCCATGATAGCCTCCTGGAACATGCAACCAGCCAAATTCAATATAGTTTGCTCCCATTGGCATTTCATATGCTCAACATGCTTTGAGACATAGCATATACAATCAAAACAACAATTGGGATTTTATTTAAAGTAACCTGTCGCTAAATTTCAGCTGCTGATGCTCCATATATATACAGGATGTTCTCCTATAATGTGGCGGTTGTAGTTGCGTTCCCGAAGAACACTGCATTGTGGTAAAATCGCGTTTAAAACAAACTAGCGGGAAGTACCCGGAGTTGCCTGGGTCTTAAAATATTTCAAAACTACTCTTAAAAATCTAACAGCAGTGCGTACTGACTGTGGTGGTTCCTGCTATGATTACAGCAGTGCATACTGTAGTGGCACTTGCTTTCACTGCAGCAGTGCATACTGACTGTGGTGGTACCTGCTGTGATTACAGCAGTGCATACCGACTGTGGTGGTACCTGTGTAGGGGTGTCAGGGGAAGGATTCCCACCAATAGATGGGTTAGGGGGAGGGGTGATCGAGGTGATATAAGGAGAGAACGGGCGGGAAAGGGGGGCCTTTGGCGGGAACGGGATTGGGACGGCTGGCGACAGGTGTGAATGGAAGGAAAGGAATAAAGGACGAGACCCCTGCAATCTCGTGTCGGCTCCTCTCTACATTTGGTGGCAGCGGTGGGATCCTAATGGCTACAAAGAAGAATCCTCGCGGGAGGGAGCCGAGGGAGGAGGAAGCAGGGGCCGGGGATCCTTCACATCCTGGGCAACAAGGGGGCCTGCTGTCAGAAGCAGCAGAAGGGGGCCCGGATCGCCTGGAGGATCGCATGGAGGACCGCATGGCCCGCGTGGAGAGGGCGCTCCAGGAGCTCTTGCAGAGGCTCCCTATGGGGGGCCCGCCGGCACCGGGACCCCCACCCCCACGCGTACTACGGGAGGAGAGGCCACGGGAACCGGACGCCGACCAGCCGGCCGGGCAGGAGCCGCAACCAACCTCGTCACGCCAGCCGCCGCCGCTCCCGCCAAAACCCCCAGGGCTAAACACCCAACACGGAGAGCAGGTGGCCGGACGGCCGCGTCGGCTGGGGCCCGTCGACAAGTTTGTGGCTGAGGAAGAAGATTGGGAGGAGTTTGTCCGCCGATTCGAGGCTGCCTTCCACGCTCTCGAGTGGACAGACGAAGAGGCCCTACGAGCGCTGCCATCTGTTCTGGGCAAAGAAGCACTCTCCTCTTACACCTCCCTTCCCTCGCACAGCAAGTCCACGCTACAGGCGGCCTACGAGGCTTTGGGGGAGATCTATTGCCCGGCGGAAGGAGCCTTTAAACGGTTCCAGGATCGCCAGCGAGGGGCTAAAGAATCCCCTTTAGCCTACAGGGGGGCGCTGCTCGTGTTGGCGAGGAGAGCTTTCCCTCGCCTGGCTGAAGAAGCGCTCGAGGACCTCGTGGTCGAGCACCTCATCGCCTACGCTTGCCGCGCCGGCGTTGTAATGCCCGTAGTGACGCCGGAAGAACGCACCTCGCTGTGGGCTGCCCGGACCATCCAAGCCCACGAGCAGGTCATGGGCCGGGCGCCACCCGTGGGCCCGGTGGCTGGCGCGGCGGGGGGGAACAGCCGAGCCGTTGCCGCGGCGCTACTTGGTCCAGCGACACTAACCGCCGAACCTGCACCGTCACCACAGGCTGCCGGTGGGGCATCTGGGGACGGACCGCCGACGTCTGAGACGGAGCCATCGCTGCGGGAGGTGTACGCGGCGATCCGGGGACTGGCGGAGCAGAGGGACCAGCCGCCGCGTCGCTGGCAGCCGCCTCTACAACATCGCGCCGAGCCCCCCCGACGCAACGCCCCGTGGGTCTGCCACCGTTGTGGTCGCGAGGGGCATGTGGCGAGGGGGTGCCGCACGGAGCCGGAGGCCGCCAACGTCACCTGGAACCTGCCGGGGCCGAACGCCGACAGGAGCCAGGCGAGTGACGCCGTCCCACCCGGCCTCTGGGGCGGGCCGGGTAATTACAATTCCGACGCCGCGAACTCACCAGGAGTCTCCTCGGGGTGGGCGCCGGTGGTGTCGTTTCCCGGTCCCCGCTGTTCTGGTCGGGGGAAGGGGATAGCGCCGGGGCCTGTGGTCGCATCGCGACCCGGAGTGGCGTCGCGAACGGACGTGACGTTGCGTCCGGAAGTGACGTCGCGGCCGGAAGTGGTGTCGCGGATCGCGCCGGGAATTGCGCCGGGGCCGTGGACCGCGCCTGGAATCGCGCCGGGGCCAGGGACCGCGTCGGGGATCGCGCCGAGGCCGGGGACCGCGCCGGGAGTCGCGCCGACGCCGGGAGGGACGTCGCGGACGGAGGTGACGTCGCGGGCGGAGGTGACGTCGCGGGCGGAAGTGACGTCGCGGCCGGCAGCGACGTCGATGCCGGGCGTGACGTCGCGCGCGGGCGGGGTTTCGCGGGCGGGCGTGGGTTCGCGGGCGGGCGGGGTTTCGCGGGCGGGCGTGACGTCGCGGGCGGGCGTGGTTTCGCGGGCGGGCGTGGGTTCGCGGGCGGGCGTGACGTCGCGGGTGGGCGTGGTTTCGCGGGCGGGCGGGGTTTCGCGGGCGGGCGTGACGTCGCGGGTGGGCGTGGTTTCGCGGGCGGGCGTGGGTTCGCGGGCGGGCGTGACGTCACCGGCGGGCGTGACGTCGCCGGCGGGCGTGACGTCACCAGTTACCTGCAACGCCGGCGAGTTGCCAGGGGCAACGGCCCGGGGGCGGAGGCAGCCCACACGATTGACATTGCGCCCTGGAGCAATTCCACGACCCGCCTCACCACCGCTTTGCGACAGAGCGAGACGGAACCAGGGGGACCACGCCCCCGTGACAAAGGAAAGGGAGGGGCTCACGGGAAGGCCCACCCCCCAGTCCCCACCGCCCCCTACAATGGGGGGGCCCCCCCACACCACAAGGGGGGCCCATCCTACGTCACCTAGGGGGGGCAATTTGCACTACATAGAGAGCCCAGCCCGCAACCCAGGGGTAAGCCCACACTATGTAACAAGGGCGCGTTCACCCTGCTGTGACGCACTCCAAAGGGAGGAACCCCATCTTCAGTCCATCCACACCCATCCCCCATCATTTCACCATGCACCACAGGATAACGAGACGCCGCCTGGTCAGTGGCCGGACTCAGCCACACAATGGAGGAAGCTGGCAAGGCGGGTGGTAGCGGCCACGTCAGGAACCTCGGTCCTGGTCGGTGAAATCGCGGGAGTGTCGGCACGTATCTTGGTCGATACGGGGGCATCAGCCACGATCATCTCGAGCACCATGCATGAGATGCTGCCGGATAAAATCCGACCTTTAGTCCCCGTCAAGACAACGTTCATTGCAGCAAATGGAGGCAGCATGGGCTTCCTGGGCCAGGTTGAAGCCCCGATACAGATTGGGCAGCTTTCGGTAGCAGGACCCATCCTTGTCTCCGCAACGTTGCCCGTACCCTGCCTGTTGGGGACGGACTTTCTGAGGCGGATGCCAATGAAAATCGATCTGGCCAATGGGCGGGTGGAAGTCCAGGGAACGCATCTCCATTTCCTAAAGGCGGAGGGGGCCAGCCAGGGTGTACCCTACGTGCAGGCTCTGGTCAGTAAGTCTGTCTCCATTCCCCCGGCAGCCCAGATGCTGGTTCCGTTGCAATATCGGTCCCCCCTCGTGACAGCCCGACCAGACTCACCCATCCTGGTGTCTCCGGCGTCAGCGGCCATGGATCGTCATGCGCTGGTGGGGGCCGAAACTATTGTACAGAGGAACCAGCATCTGTTCATTCAGGTGCTGAACACCTCCGATAGAACAGCGACGGTGCAGGAGGGAACAGTTCTGGCCCACGTTAGTCCCTTGTCACTAGGAGCCCCAGGGACAGAGCCCGAGCTTGTAGGCAGCATCAGCCAGTCCGAGGACAGAGGGGCCAAATCGTGGATGGACCAGCTGGCGGGGCCTGAGCCGGGATTGCCGCCCGACCAGAAACAGCAGCTGCACTCGTTATTGCAGGAGTTCTCGGACGTGTTCAGCCGGGGACCGTTCGACCTAGGGCGCACAAATCTGTCACAGCACCACATCAACACGGGAGATGCCGCACCCCTGCGCCAAAACACATATAGAATGAGCCCAATGGAAAAAGGGCACATTCAACAAGCGGTGCAGGAGATGCTGCGGGCCGACATAATTTCTCCATCCTCGAGTCCCTGGGGGGCACCGGTGGTCCTAGTCAAGAAGTCAGATGGGTCACTGAGATTCTGTGTGGACTTCCGACGCCTCAATGCCGTCACGCTGGCCGACGCATATCCCCTACCACGTATCGACGACTCATTGGATGCACTGGCGGGAGCAAAATTTTTCAGTACGCTGGATTTGTTGTCCGGGTTCTGGCAGGTCCCACTAGACGCGGACTCCCGGCCTAAAACAGCATTCCGGACACCACAGGGCCTGTTCGAGTTCAACTGCCTGCCTATGGGCCTCCAGACGGCGCCGGCAACGTTCCAACGCATAATGGAGTTGGCCTTGGCAGGCCTCCAATGGGAAACGTGCCTCATCTACCTGGACGACGTCATTGTTTTCAGCCGATCATTCGAGGAACACATTGACCGATTGCGTCAGGTGTTCCTGCGGTTCCGGAACGCGAACTTGAAGCTCAAGCCGTCGAAGTGCCACCTTATGCAGTCGTCGGTACGCTACTTGGGCCACGTCGTCAGTGAGTCGGGAGTGGCTACAGACCCGGAAAAGACGGCCTGCGTGAGGGCCTGGGCTGTTCCCACAACGGTTCCGGAGGTACGCCGGTTTGTGGGTTTCGTTTCTTACTACCGCCGGTTTGTGCCCAACTTCGCAACCATTGCCAAGCCCTTGCACGTGTTGACGGCGAAGAACCAGAGGTTTTATTGGGGCCCTCTGGAGGAAGAGGCATTCCAGCAGCTGCGCTCACGTCTGACAGATGCACCACCATTGGCCTTTCCGGATTTTGGCCTCCCCTTTATCCTGGACACGGACGCCAGCGATGTGGGCATCGGCAGTGTTTTGTCGCAAGTCCAGCAGGGTCGGGAGGTGGTTATCGCCTATGGTAGTCGCGTGCTTTCATCAGCAGAGCAGCGCTACTGCGTCACACGTAGGGAACTCCTGGCAGTCGTTCACTTTGTGCAGCAATTCCGACCCTACCTGTATGGTCGCAAATTTACGGTCCGCACTGACCACGCGGCCTTGCAGTATTCGCTCCGCATCGACCAGCCTTCGGGCCAGCTGGCCAGATGGATAGAACGCCTGCAGGAGTACAGGTACCAAGTAGTGCATCGCAAAGGGACCAGACATGCCAACGCAGACGCATTGTCCCGACTGGTGCCCCAGGGCCCTTGTGCATGCACCACAGGCGGGGCACGCTGCAAGGAGGCGAGGCCGGAGGGGACGGTCATCGCTCCCGTACGCACGGCGGAGGGCGCACAGGGTGAGGTCCAGCTGACCGACCACGACCTGGGGCTGACCTTGGACGATTGGAGACGGCTACAGCTGGAGGAAGCCCCACTGCGAACACTACGCGCCTCAGCAGAGGCAGGGGGGGAGGAGTACATCGTATGGGAGGATCTCCTCATGCGATGGGACCCGACAGGGCGCCGGCGATGCCTGGTAGTTCCGGAGTCGCTGCGTCAACAATTGGTTTTGGACGTACACGGCCGCCAGCTGCTGCACCTGGCAGGGCGGAAGACACTGCACACATTACAGGGTCGGTACTTTTGGCCAGGTATGACCGCTGACGTGCATCGATGGGTCGCTACCTGCGTCGAATGTGCGCGGCGAAAGCCGCCACCCCGGGTAAGCCGGGCGCCCCTACAGCCCATCACGGTGACCAGGGTCAACGAATTGGTTGCGTTGGACATCTTGGGACCGCTGCCGGTCACGCCACGGGGAAATAAATACCTGTTGGTCGGAGTCGAGTACTGCACGAGGTGGCCGATGGCGTGGGCCCTCCCGGACCAAACGGCACAGACCATCGCCGATGCCTTCGTGGGAGGCTATGTCCTTGATAAGGGGGCACCGGAGCGGTTGCTCACGGATCAGGGCAGGAATTTCTCCTCACAGCTATTGAAGGACGTCTGCTCTATCCTGGGCACTAAAAAGGTCCGAACATCTCCATATCATCCCCAGACCGATGGGATGGTAGAGCGGCTTAACCGCACCATAGCGGCCATGCTGTCCCAAGTGGTGGACGAAAACCATTCCGACTGGGACCTCCACATTCCATCGGTCTTAGCGGCGTACAGGGTGGCCCCACACGCGGCGACGGGGTTCTCGCCGTTTTTCCTGATGTACGGACGGGATCCCGTTCCGCCTATTGAGGTGCAGCTGACGGACATTCCGGCAAGAGCCGACGCATGGCCGAAGGCACTAAAGACCTCCCTCATTTATTTGAGAGAGGCCCGCCAAGCAGCCGAGGCCGCATCGGCCGCGAGCCAAGAGAGTAATGTACGGATACGGGAGAGGACAGTGACAGCCAAGCCCTTTAAAGTCGGGGACCAGGCATGGCTACACTGTCCTCAGGTGCCGGTTGGCCTCTCACCAAAGCTGCACCGACCCTGGAAAGGGCCGGTCGAGGTCATCAAAGCACTCCGACCGCAGTGCGTCCAGGTCCAACTGGGTAAGCGACGATGGTTTGTACACCCCACCCGCCTTAAGCCATACATCTTTCCACCGTCATCTTCACCAACATCACCACCAACATCACTGCCAACATCATCATCATCCCTACCCAGGCCAAGGTCGCCGACCACCACGCGCCGACCGGCAGGGGGTTCGGTGCCCTGTGTTCCCTTGTCACCTACAGCACCCCATGTGAGGCCTGACGGAGCGGCGGCACGAGCGGGGGCCGGAGAGACAGCGGCGCCAGGCAAGGCGACACCGGCACCACCGAACCAGGGACCGCGACGAGAGGGCCTTCGAAGGAGGGGGCCGCCACGGTCATCTGCTGCCTGTGGATGTCCGGGCTGTTACGGGATGCTGGCTGGAGACCTGGGCAGGCCGCGCAATTGATTTGTTGTGTTATATTGCATTGTATGGTTGTGGGGGGGGGTAAGGGCTGTCGTCACTGTCAGTGGTGGGAGGCATGGGGAGACTTAAATGGTCCATGGGGGAGGCAGAACCGAGGACGGTTATTTTTTCTCCGGGGGGGGGGGGGGGGGTGATGTAGGGGTGTCAGGGGAAGGATTCCCACCAATAGATGGGTTAGGGGGAGGGGTGATCGAGGTGATATAAGGAGAGAACGGGCGGGAAAGGGGGGCCTTTGGCGGGAACGGGATTGGGACGGCTGGCGACAGGTGTGAATGGAAGGAAAGGAATAAAGGACGAGACCCCTGCAATCTCGTGTCGGCTCCTCTCTACACCTGCTATCACTACAGTAGTACATGCTGATTCTATAGCAGTATTTATCGACTGTATAGCACAAAGTACTCACCTGACAGAGTGGCGTGGTGAACCCTAATCCCATGCAGAACCTCCGGCCGCGGCCTAGTTTGTCCAGCCGGCCGAGGTGGCATCTTGGCAAGCTGGGGCTGGGCTGCTACACCTGACCCCCCCCCCCCAGCCACGATCTCCCCGGCCCCTCTGCAGTAATATCTACGGCCTATAGTGGTAGCATCTAGCGACTGTATAGTAGTAATCACTGCACGCATTGGGGTGGAGGGGACATCACACAGTGAAGAATTAACGTCAGCGTTTAGTGTATTCTTATAGCATTTTTTATGCGAAATGTCCCGATCCCTCCCACCAAAGGCGTCAACTTGCATGGGCCGTCTCCCCCCACCAAAGGTGCGTGAGTTGGTATGGGCATGCACGTGTCATAAATAAATAAATAAAAGGGAAGCGCACACAAATTGCACTAAATCGCTAATTTAGCATATTTAAATTTGATGGATGTGAAAAAGGCATAGCGCTTGCTCACCGCGGGGCTTACGGCGTGGTACCTGGCTTTTTTTTTTATTAAACCCCACCATTGGAGAGGCAAATCGTTCGCAAGCGCGCGAACACACACAAACTCACAAACAGATAATTTTTTACTTTTACATATATAGACTCAATTTGAAATCGCTTTATCTCTGCAACCACGAACCGCCCATTAATGCAACTCTTACCACTTGAAAGGGCAGGGCATATAGTTTCAAATGATTACTGCTAGATGCCTCTCTCAGCGCACAAACAGTCCCTAGCCTCAGTCATTCGTAAGACACACTGCCTCAATATTGGATAGCTCGCACGGGATCCCAAGACCCCCAGACATCACACCCTGCGACTTTTTCTTGTGGGGATACGTCAAAGACCGTGTTTTTGTGCCACCATTACCGACTAATCTGGATGACCTCAAAAACAGAATCACGGCAGCGGTGACTTCAGTGGAAGAAGACACTTTGAGAGGCATTTGGGATGAATTCAACTATCGTCTCGATGTTGTCCGTACAGCAGGTGCAGGGCACATCGAACATTTATAAAATCGTTAGTAAACTTGATCAATCATTAAACCTTTTGTAACTTTTTGTGTAATAGTAACATGTTGCCATCGTGAAATATACTGAAATTGGGTCCATCATTTTCATACACCCTATATAATACTCTTTGGTTTTTTCGGTAAAGTCACATAGGTGAAAATAAAATAAAAATGAAAATTAAATCACGACGTTTCGGAGGCAACACAGGTGGAACTGTTACAGCCAACATCACTGTAGTAAGTGAAGAGAGCTAACAGAGATACGCGATTATATAGGGTAAGAGGGGGGGAGGAGCCAATGGGGACCGCAAGGTAGGGGGGGGGCGCCCAAAGTGGAGTCGGGGGGGGGTGATACGCTGAGTTAAGCCGGCGTGTGAACACGGGGGCGGAAGTTAAGCTGATAAATAAGAACGCTAAGTTAAGCCGATTGATATCATCTATTTATTATGCAGGAGAGGGGGGCGGTGAGTATTGGGGCACGGAGATTAGAGAGACTTCGGGGGCGCCGTGTGAAGTCGGGGGGGGGGGGGTAAGCTGCATGTACCACAGAGGGGGAGGGGGGAGAATGGGATGGGGGACAGTTTTACACGATTAAAAACACTGTACGTCAAATGTCCTAGTGATGATCGAGTGCAAAGCTGGGAGTAAAAGACTGGAAATATGGATATGAATATAAACTATAAGGCAGCTAAAGTTTAACTTGGTTGATGACATCCTTCCAATGTAGGGTAAAACACAGTCTGCGATAACACATGACATGCGTACACAGGCTGAACAAAGGCTGAGGCGCGTGGGTAGCATCTAGAAGCATCCAGCAGCATCCCACCTTGTGTAATGCTACGCCAAGGTAGCCGTACACCCGCTTATTCCTACTCATGATGACGTAGTCCTGCTCGATCGCGTTGTAAAAATGTGTTCCCTAACACATTCATCGTGTTATGTCACATTCGCGTCATGAAAACAACACGTGTTTTAGGAGAAACAGACCGTACGCATGGTGATATTTGAAGTGCATTAAGCGAACGACTCATGATTCTGAACGTCAGGTAAGGCCTTGCGATTTCCACCTGGCAGGATGACGTGAGGCAGGCTGCGAGCATCTTGAAGCAGAGAAAGGTGGACATCATCGCGCTCGGCGTGAAGCAGGCAGACAAGTCGGAACTCAATTTGATTGCAGGTTCCAAGGTCTTCATGACAGACGATTACCCGGCTCTGAGCAGCTTCTCTCAAGAGGTTGTGACTGAAATCTGCTCTCCAGTGGACGAGTTGGTCATGAGAAGTCAAGTGACTGGGACACGTGAGTTGCTTGTTCGTTTACCGTCTTGCATTATTAAATGTTAACCTACGAGGCACCCCCCCCCCCAGCGTGTCACCTTCCCCTCCCGCGAGTCACCCCCCCCCCCCCATGGAGTCAGTCACCGCCCAGGAGTCACCCCCCCCCCCCCCCCGTGAGTAACCTCCCCCACGAGTTACCCCCCTCTCCCGTGACTCACCTCCCTCGCCCCGTGAGTCACCCACCCAGTGAGTCACCCCCCCCCCCCTCGCGATTCTATCCACACCCCGCGAGTCACCCCCCTCGAGTTAGAGTTACCCCCCCAAGTAGGCCTTGGCAAGGTAAGGTAATTTACCCTTTTTACCGGGTAAAAGGGTAAAGGTAAAGGTGTCGACATGCCAAGGGGTAAGGTAAAGGGTAGGGTAGAGGTAGCTTGGAAGAATTACCCGGTAGGGTAAAGTAGCGCAAAGTATTACCTGGTAAATACGGTACCTTGTTTACAGCTAAAAGCTCCGTGGCGCAGACCGTGGCCTACATTTAATAAGTAATATTTAAACAAACTTTATTAAAAACACGCTTTTATTAAATGTTCTAGTAATGGCAGAACTCCAGGAAGTGGCCCCGAAGCTTGCCGTAATGTAAGGGACCGTGGCCAATTACAGCCAACGTCAGTTGACCGTGGATAATTAGACTCAAGACGAAACATAACATATAAAAAATAATGTTTAAAAACATATATTTTTTATGATAGAATATAGTATTGTCATCAGTATGACCTAAGTATACCAAGTTTTCAGTCGATACCACATTAGGAAGTGGGTAAAAATTGAGTTTCATGATTTGAGGATACAACAACAATAACGACAACAACAACAGACAGAGTGAATTAAAAGAAAGCGTGTAAAATTGGAATCATCGAGAGTATTCTATATGATTAAAGCGCTCTACCAAGCATTTACTGTTATAAACCTTGTTCAAGTGAAGTAGTTCCCTAGTAATTACCCTGTAATCGGGTAATTTGTATGGGGTAAGGGTAAAAGGTAGGGTAAAGGTAAGCTCGTTGCTTTTTACCTTTTACCTTACCTGCTAAAGGGTAAAAGGTAGGGTAGAGTGATTGTATTGTGATAAGGTAAAAGGTAGGGTAAAGGTAGGCTCATTGTTTTTACCTTTTAACTTTTACCTTGCCTTGCCGAGGCCTACCCCCAAGTACCAAGTACTATGGCCTACGACACAGTGTTAACTTCAAAGACATTTTTGAGCAAAAATTTTGTGTTTCGTGGCTGCTGCAGCTTGCGAGAAGAGCGGTCCTGCCGACATCGTCTTCCTGATGGGAGGAGAGAAGAATGCCCAGACGTTGCAGAAGCTGCGAGTCCTACTCCTCTACATTATCGATGCCCTGGACGTCAGTAGCAACTTCGTTCGCGTCGGTCTTCTCCGTTACAACGCCGACCCCAAGAACGAGTTCTTCCTGAAGACGCACAAAAGGAAGGAAGACGTCATAAAGGCCGCCAAGTCTCAGCAAGTCAGAAGAGGGAGCCCGAAGCTCGGCGCCGGTTTGAACTTCGCCGCCAAGAATCATTTCACCAAGTCTGCTGGCAGCCGCGAGCTGGAGGGCGTGCCGCAGATCGCCGTCGTCTTGGCAGGAGCGTCGACAGACGACGACGTGTTGGCGGCGGCGGAGGAGCTCAAGAGTCAGGGAGTCGCGATCTTTGTCATCGCGACTGAAGACACGGACATTGCCGAGCTGCAGAGAGTCCCCAGCCAGTCATCGTTCTTGCTCACCTCCGACGACAAGGCCACGATTTTGCAGCAACTGTGCAAGTACATCGACCTCCAACTTACACCTTGGCCGTTGAAGCCGATGGGAGGTAAAACATGTTTAATCATTCCGCATCTCCTCATATACGCCGCAACATTTATCGTCATGTTCCTGCTAATTATTATTCTGCCTGTGATGCAATGTGGCAACACAAAGAAACGTATACTTCATATATTTTAGTACTGTGCAATGTAAGCAGCTCCAATCACACAATAAAGAACAAATGCTCTATTCAAGCTGCCTATCAAAAGGACATATCTTGGAACCACATTGCGCTGACTTGCACGGACGCAGTGGTTACCAGTATTGGCTGCCACGGTACATCCAGGACGAGCATTGGGCACCACGTTTGGCACAGTGACCTCGCAGTGACTCCCTACTCGGACACCTTTCTGCGTGGAGTCTGTATGTTCTCCTCCTGTTCTGCATGGGGTTTCTTCCGGGCTCTCCAATTTCCTCCCAAAGCAAAAAAAAACTGGTATTAGCCAAACATCCCAATGCTCAAAAAAATCCTGCAATTGACTCATTTGGGATTACGCACAGCAGCAGCAACATTGCTCCCTAATGTGAAAACTTGGCAGGACCCTCCTGAAAAGTGATGAGACAAAACACAATTACAATTTTGTTGGCAGAGTAAGGTGCCCATAATAGCAAATCTAATTCTATATTTCAGCATAGCTCCTGAGGCTCTCACTTCTCAGTTGGTGATATCTTTCTGAGATCGTGTGCGAGCACTGCATAAGCACATGAAATTCGAGGAAGATTTTACCTTGCTTCGAAATCCCGTTTAGTTTTAGTGCATCCGATCAATCATTTTCAGCAAAGTATAAAATTATTTCAATAACCGATTTGAAGTGTTTTGAAGTCCAGGCCGACCAGATGTGGAACGATCCAATTATTTGTCCGACAGGAACGCACGCGTGCGAATCGTGCATTTTGGTTCCGCGCGTGTGGCGTGTGTTATGCCATCGCGCCGCCCCTGCCACCATCTGCAGCCAACAGAAGGCGCTACCATTTGCCAGGATGTAAAAAAATAACAAACTAGTATTCAGAATAATGTTATTTATTCGTCACCAATGAACAATGCTGTTGCGAACTGAGCAGTTGAATGTGCTCTTCTCCCTTCTCAGATTACATGCGCGCCCCGCCAATGGACGTGGTCTTCCTCATCGACGGGTCGTCATCCGTGGGAGAGATAAACTTCCGCTTCATCAAAAACCTTGTCTACTCCTTCGTGTCGGCGCTGCCCGTCGGCGTCGACAACGTCCACGTGTCCGTGGTGCAGATCGGTGGCGCGCCGCACATTGAGTTTACGCTCGACAAGTACTTCGACAAGGAGAAGGTCCTCCGTGCCATCGAGGGAGTCACGCTTCAGGGCGGCACGGGAAAGATCAGGGAAGCCATCGAGCTCTCCATCAGCAACGTGTTCTCTCAGAAGGGCGGCGGCCGAGCGCAGAGCGTTGTTCCACAGCTGGCTGTGGTGGTGTCCGGCGGAGAGTCCGCGGACGACCTCTCCGGCGTGGAGGCCCTGCTGAAGCGCGCCGGCCTCACGGCGTTCTGCATCGGCGTGAAGGGCGGCGGAGTGGCCAACCTGAACCTGATAGCGTCGTCGCCGCGCGACGCCCATGTGCACCTGGCGCAGTCGTTCCAGCAAATCCAGCGTGTCGTGAATGAGGTCCTCAGCACCACGGTCGCAGAAGTGGAAAGGAAAATAAACAAAGTGATTGTCAGGTCGACGAGTACCTCCTTCAATCCAAATATGCGTGAGTGCTTTTGTACCCTTCCTCATGAATACACTCTAGAGCTTTTCATTGTCATTGTCTCGTGTGCAAAGCTGATTTAAAAAAAACACAACTGTACTGTAAATGCAGGAGGTTGCAGTGATGACACACAGAGTGCTTGCCACAAACCAGAATACGTTATTAATCTCGAACAAAAACTGTGACCGTATCACGTGCTTTCAGATGCGCTTCTGCGGTGGTCTGGAATGCTCTTTCTTCTGATATTAGGAAGCCACTGGAGCTATGTACTTTTAAATTTAGATTGAAAACTAATTTACTTTAGAACAGCTTTTTGTATTTACTTTGTTGTCCTTCCCCCGCACATCCGATTAGTGCGGTTGGCTACGTACGGTTCAAGATGCATTCAGCATTGTGTTCCAGCACCACTTCATGTCATCCATAAATATGTGATGTAAACACTCATTAATTGGTCGCTAACACTTTGATGAATAGATGAATGCAGAGCTTATGGGGGAATTTTGTGCTGGCCCTTTTTGCTCATCTGTAGTTCCTCGTGGCTCTGAGCCTCTCTCTTCAAGGAGCGAGCAACAACTGTGCATTATTAATAATAGTATGGTATAAACTGGGGTTGTGAATTTCATGACAACGGCTAACAGCATCTCAACGATGTTTTCGTCACAGAATGCGGCATCATAGCCGACGTGGTGCTGGTGATCGACAGTTCGACCAGCATCAGTCCACAGAACTTCGAGAACACGAAAGACTTCCTCAGCAAGCTGGTGATGAACTTCAGAATCTCGCCAAATGCCGTTAACGTTGGTGCCATCCAGTTCAGCACCAACCCCAAGACCGAATTCCTGCTCCCAGATTATGATACGCGCGAGAAAGTGGTGGCCGCCATCCTCGCCATCAAACAACAGAAGGGCGACACCTACACAGACAAGGCGCTGTGGCACGTCAAGAACAACATGCTGGGCGATCGCAAGGTGTCCAAGGTGGTGGTGGTGTTTACCGACGGCGACCCCACCAACAAATACAAGGTCCCCGCCGCGGCCGAGGCGCTGCACAACCAGGGCGTCAAAGTGGTGGCTATCGGCGTGGGTGACGTCCGCTTCGAGAACCTCAAAGTCATCGCCAGCGAGGAGAAGCTAGTGTTCCACCTCGAGAGTTTTGAAGACCTGCCGAACATTCGGGACGAGGTGGTGGGCAAGATGTGTGTCGGGGATGAGCCGGCGCCAAGCACGACGCCTCAGCCGCCACCGAGTAAGTGTTGCTGCGTGGGCCTATTCCAGGGATCGTTTTTGCTGCGAGACAGGGCGGTGGTGATGGTGGTGGTGTCGCAGTGATGCCCGCTCACGCCTCACAGCAGCAAGCAGGGTCTGGGTTCGATTCCTGGCTCGGTGTCTTTCAGTGTGTAGTCTATTTAACGCATAAAAAATAATGGTGTAGTGTATGAGTACGGTGTGGTGTTTTTGTAGTGTAATGCTAGTGTAGAAATATGGTGTAGCAAGTAGATACTGGGTTTGATTCCTGACTGTTGCCTTTCGGTGTGGAGTCTACCTAACGCATTTTTTCCCCTATATTTTTTTCATGGTGTAGTGTAGGAATAGTGTGTAGTGGTGTGGTGTAGTTGTGTGGCATAGGATTGCAGCGTAGTGGTGAAATTAATTCATGTAGTGGTGTAGTGAAACTTCTGCGTTTCAGGGGAGTAGTGTGTCTGGTGGGTGTCTACCGAGTGGTGAGGTAAGGCCCACTGAGCTATGTAGCTCGTTTTCAGAAGTGACCTGGCCGCAAATGGTAGTTCATCAAAGTGACTTATCATCATGTGGAAATGTATAGCAGCCAAATACTCTAAACGCGAGATGTTGATTCTAAATGTGGAGGGAGAAACCGGAGAACCCAGAGAAAAATCCACGACCACAGGGAGAACACGCAAACTCTATATATACAGGTGTCAGGGTCGTAATCGAACCCACGACCTCCTGCATACCAGGCAAGATAGTTAGCATCTTGCCACTACGGCGTCTGTATTTTCTCCACCTGCTCTGAATAGGGTTTCTTTAGGATCTACGGTCTCCTCCCAAAGCTTAATAAAAACCGCTGAAATATTACCTGAAAATTACTCAAATGGGATCACACACAGCAACAACATCGCCCCCCTACTGTGAAAACTTGGGCAGGACCCTCCTGAAAAAGAGTCTTGAGACTCAGGCTTTCCTGGATAATCACAACGGAATAATAACAACAATAATGATACAGTTTTAAGAGTTATAACATGTGTTGTTCACGTAGTAGTCACTGTGCACTGTTATGTCTCATTAACATTGAGGAAAGGGCAGTGACACGGCCTGGCAGTTAGTACGTTCACTGTTTGTTGTTGCAGAGGTTTATGGTTCGAATTTGGCAGGCCGCCCTGGTTATTCCTGTTTGTGTAATAATCGTCTTAATACCCCACGCATTCTGCTTCGCAGTGGATGTTAAAGATCTCCTGACGTCATTCGCAAGAGTATTCCATTGTGTGCCTGCATCATGATAAAAATTTGCCAAATTACAAATTTTACCTGTTAAAGACTCAGCTGAGACTATATAGCTAGCAGCAATACTTGCCTCCCTACTGGCTGACCAATGCCCCAGGTCACTCTTGCAAATGAGACTCTTTTCCTGGTCTCTAAAGTTCTCATCCTGGTTACACAAAATCAACTTAAAAGAGTGACTTTTGTGCAAGTCTAAACGCGCGCGCATGCGCACGCTGCCACCACGCCATGTCTAGGTATTACGGAGTGCTCGGTGGATGTCCTGGTCGGGGTGGACGTGTCGACGAACAACGCGGCGGACTACCAGAAGTTGATCAACCCCCTGAATGACGTGCTCGGGGCTCTTGGGCAAGTTGAGGGCGTCAGCTGCGACTTGGGAAGCATCCTGCCCACCCGGTTGGCGTTGTTGGCGGCAGCCCGCAACGGAAAAACGCTCGTAGAGACCGGCTTCGTGCCCTTCGGCAACACGTTCAGAGAGGCGGTTGAGAAACTCAAGACGGCGGGGCCTTCCTTCCTGAACGAGCAGGTCCTGGGAGCCGCCCTGGAAAAGATGGAGAAAGATAAATATGCCAGACTGAAGGTACGTCGGAGTCCCAAGGATTTACTACATCGGTAGGACTTTTTCGTTCATCAAAAACTCTGAACATCTCGTAAATATAATTAAAGATATTAAGCTTAATCCTAATGATATTTGGCGTCCTCTGGTCTTACACCGTTTGAGACAAGGCTCGAAAGAAAGCTGTCTCTGGTGTGGACCAATCAGTTTCAAAGACAATGCATATATTATCAAAGTGGATTTTTTGCATTCTGACCACAGGTATTGTGGTTAATGCAGACATGATTCCTGGTAAAATGTGTTTTTTTGTTGCAAGAAAAAATGGGAAATAAACCTATTATCATATTTTGGTACTGGTAAAGGAGTTCCAATGAAGTAAAAATAATTGTAACCGTTTGGATAGCTACCGCCTTAGTGCTGCATGGAAGCGAATCATCAAACAATACATTAATTAAATGCATGCCTATAAAGGGCAGCATACTTTAATAGGGATTACCGTTGGTATGCTATTTTAATACACACAATGGAAAGGAAGGACACGATCAAAGGGCACGCATAATGCACATGCATAATGTAGTTGACTCCGTAATCTCCCCCCCCCCCCACTTTGCACAAGAACGCAGAAGTGTGGTCACCACAACTCTCCTCAGATTATTCGAATCAGAATATTTATTTATCCAGGAGAAATCCGATCAGCTATGAAGCTCCTTTTCACAGATACCCAGAAGGGGCGGGTCAGAAAGTTACATAGACAAACAATACAAAAACACGATAGGAGTGCAAAGTATAGGAAAGATGAGCAAATCACTAATAAAATAGATATAGTGTATTGGTAAAAATTGCATGAGTACGCCAATTCTCAAGCTTGGGAAAAGAAGCAAAACAGCAACAGTCCCAAACCATATCAAGACAACGACACACAGTACCTCAATAAAATTGCACATTAAAATGTAACTATCGATATATGGGTAAGGATGAAAGTTATGAATCATATTCTGCAAATGCAGTTGTATCCACCACTAATATTCTGCTTTCGGATATTTTTTTAAAGGAAGATTTACGATGTTAAGGGAGGAAACAATGTTGTTTCCAAAACGTTGGTACTGCAATGGCAAAGGCTTTGTCACCTATTCCTATTCTTGTTTTTGGGATAGTTAAAGGCAATTAGATGGACGTCTGTGGTGTCTTGGGTTAGACAATGGGGTTAATGAATTTGCTAATTTTAGCGTAGATTTTCAATAAGGATTTTTTATGGATGAACATGGTCCAGTGTATATTTCTTATCAGCTCCTATCGGCTGCGACCCGGTGAGCTGCGACTGCTGCTATTCACAGCCAGAACTATTTGCAGGGACTCCTATCATCCACGGAGTAAATCACTGCCTTTTGAGCAGAGCTAGTTTGCGGATAGAAGAGAAGTCGCCCACACGTGAAGCTGCCGTGTGTGTTGATCAGCGGCACAATGCTGTTCCCGCCAGTCACATCCGTTCCTCGTGGTTCTCTCCAGGCTCAGAGAAGTTGCATGGCACTGTGGGATGATGATGATGATGATAGCGAGGGTGGTGATTGTTATGATGTTGGAGATTGACAGTGATAGTGATGATGATGATGGATTGGTGATGATGGATTGATGGTGTTTGACGATGATGATTGATTGCTGATGGTGTTGACGATTGATGTTCCTGATAATGATAATGGATTGATGATGATTGAAGATGATGACCATGAATTGATGATGGGTTGCAGATTATGTTGATGATTTGATGATGTATTGATGGTAATAGATTGACAATGATGTGTTGATGATGATGTATTAATGATGGATGATTGACAGTGGTTGATGATGTTACTTTTGACGTGTTCCATTGCTGGGCTGTGTGCCGCTGTACTTCATTTTTAAGCGACGTCGATCCCCACCGTTTCCCCTTCGGCTGGTGTGTGCTCTGCGTGCAGGTTCTCATATATTTTACGGATGGATTGGATCAAGACTTGAGCAAGATGCAGAAGATCATTCAAAAACTACATACCACAGGTAAGCGCTTGATTCTCTTTGGCATCGACAATTGTTGTCTGCACGCAGGTGCCGCCTCCTAAAATGTTTTAGCCTGGGCACTGCCTCCCCTAAAATCCTGGTGATGAACGTGTGATGCATTGTCATGGGCCAACCAGTGGACACGTGTGATCTTGAGCCCAAGCAATGCACGCCACAGTGCGATGCTGGTGCGTCTGTCTATCGTGGGGACAGGTCGTCATCGTCTGCAGATACACAAGCTGTGGCCAACAGAGCCATGCAATCCGTAGCAATAAGGGGCAGTTGTCTTGTATCGGAGTTGGACACCCTTGCAACATTGAGTTTAGTCCTTTCATCTAATATGTAAGTTTTCCACAAGCGAAGTGAATCAGAAGTGGGTTATAATGTCATCAGGTTGTTAGTTTTATGTTAGCGTAGTAACCCTATGTGCATGCACATTGGGCAATATTCATCTCAATTGACTATTCTGAGTCCTTTCTGTAAACCCGATGCTACCAAAATTGCTAACTGCACTGTTATATTTTGTATCACCACATGGCAACATGAATTCAGAGTTGTCATAAACGACCCTTGTAATAATCAATGAAAAAACCCCGATTTATTAAGCCATATGGGCGATAATCATGCATATATATCTGTTAAATCATTAACATAACTTATTGTGGCACATACCCAACAGTATATTCGCGATACTATTTTTATCTTCTTGGGAGCTCCCCCTTTTCACTCCTCGCCATGAGAAGCAGCAAAAATTTGCAAAGCTACCCACAAATTACTCAATTGGGAAAATGCATTGTAACATTGCCCCCTACAGCGACAACCTGGCAGAACCCTCCTGAGAAATAGAGTAATGAGACTTGGTGAGGTTTTCCCGGGCAAACGCTCGATTTAAATAACTAGGTGTGTCTCAGAAATGTGAAACATGACAGATCTCTGCTAGTGCAAAGGATCTCTGCTATAAAATGAGCAAAAGGGCAGTCGTCGTCTCCATTAGTGGCCCTGGGTGAATCGGGAAATGTCCACATTGTCATGGTGGGGGCCATTCCTTCCACACTATGATCAATGTTGAATTTCCATGAAATGGTATTCACTTGATTGATTATGATGATGACGACGATGACGATAGGCAAAGTAAAGCATCAAATAGGCGGTAGGCTAGCACACTTACGCCTTACGGCAAGAACGGCCTGAGTTCGATTCGCCTTTCTGTGAGAAGTTTGTATGTTCTCCCCCTGTTCTACAAAGGGTTTCCTCTGAGTTCTCCGGATTCCTGCCATAGCTAAAAAAAAAATAACAAATAATATAACAGGTATTGGGCAAAACATCCCAAAGTTTAAATATTACCTGCAAATTGTTCAATTGGGATTTCACATAGCAGTAACATCACCCCCCACCTGCTAAAACTCAGCAGGACGCTCCCAAAAAAGTCTTGAGTGAGGCCTTTCTGAGCGAACGGGCATAGTAATGATGTGCTGCGAGCTCGACAGTCTGAACGGATGACTCGTTGCATCCTCACACTGGGCCATTCTCGACCATGTTGTAATGGGGGGGTGGGGGTTTGCATGATGGCGCTTCTGCTGTGAGCAGGTATTGTGAACGCCTTCATCACGGTGAGCCTGCAAGGTATGGCCCAAGAGGCCGATATCTCCAAGGTGGAGTTTGGCCGTGGGACGCGGTACAATCGGCAAATCGTGCTCGCTCGCTGGGACCTGCAAAACGAGCTGGCTGTGGAGCTCGTGAGTGGTTTTGACTGGGAGGCACTCCCATGGACACACACACACACAAAGACAAATATTCCCCGTATAGCTTTAACAATTTTTTTAGGCTGATAGCGAGCACCTATGAAGGCCGGCACGGCACAGCATGCTCGGGCGCCTTCGTCTCCCCAGTGGCAATGTTTTCACACAGCACCAGGTACTCATTTGAGGCTGAGTCTTGTGAGTGGAGGCCCAGAACCGGTTCAGATAATTGTCATTAGTGTTGCCCGTGAGAGCGGAAATCGAACTCTGGTCACGGGGTTCATAGCGCCGCGCGCTAACCGCTGTGCCACCATTCCCTCCAAACACACACACTATACTCTTGGCTGATGGATTAATTCCAGTTTCTAGTTTGCCAAAGCAAACAAAGCAATGTATTTGGCGCGGTAATCGCCCACGGAGATGAAGAAGTATGTCGGACAAGTTAACTGTGGAGTGAAATAAGAACAATATGGTTGGCGAAAGAGAGATGGTGCAAAGCAACAACAAGGCCCCCCTAAAGGGGTAACAAGACATTCAAACGTTGTAGATAACATTTCACAGAAATAAAATAGACATATATATATACACACAACCCACACATTTCTTACGAAAAAAAAACGAAGTCTTTAAAACAAACCTTCCTACTGTGTTTTGCTAAATACATAAATAGCAATTAAAAATGCATATATAGATATTCAAAAGCCTTTCTCGTATGATAACGAAAAACATTTTTATATTAATTCGTCTTTCATGAGTGGAAAGGCAGATTATAATGCTATTTAACATAACATAATTTTTCGGTTTTTATTGCAAAAATCAAGTCAAATTTGTCTTTCTGACAACACACGAATCAGGCTGCACATCTCTGAGAAGCTCTAAACTCACCCGTTTCCCTTCCGCTCACGTGAATTTGACATGAAATGAGAATCGCTCATCTGATTTGCAAACAACTTATTGTCAGGTAAAGTGTTAGTAACCTGTCTGTTATCAGCTGTTACCAAGTATGGTAATCACCAGCAATGCTCAGAGTGCTAGACTTAACTAAAACCAGCCTATGTAGAGATCGTTTTTAACTTTACATATTTTTTACTTGGAAATGTTGACCTCGGGTTCGTATTTACATGGCAGTGTAGTGTAAATCGTCGTTTAGCAAATGCAATCTCATGCTCAAAAACATCTCTGGCAGCTAAAGTTTCGCTCATCAATGTGAGAGGGAGAATAAACTCAAGTTGGCTTAAGCAGCCGGAGTAAAAGCTCGCAGATAATGAGAACCACTCCGTAGTTTTCTGAGCGCCCACGCGGCTGCGAACGGGATATGCCGACCTTGATTGCCGACCACGTAACGATGTAAGTGCACCGCTCATTCTTGCCGTTGAGGCTGTTTCCTTTCGCTGTGCCCGCTGCTCTCCCCCCACCCCCAGAACAGCGTGGCGGAGCGCATCTGCTGCGGAGTGATGTGCAAGTGCAGTGGGCAGTCGGGCCCGCGCGGTCTACAGGGGCCGAGAGGCCTGCAGGTACGTGGAGGTTCTGCTGGGGGCCGGCCGGGTAGCCGGGTGGCTGGCCGGTTGGCCGGCCTGGCAGTGACGGCCAGATGCCACTGCGACCCCGAGCATCGTGGAAAATTCTTAGCGGTCCTCTCCGAACGCGAGCTGGCGTGGCTGGAGACAGGCTGGACGGGAGCCAAAATGCTATGTCTTGCGCTGCCAACAAAGAGGACATTGCAGATGTTTTCACGAAAACCATACAATGCGAAATTGCTTGCTACAAATATTACTACAACTTGCCCAGATTTATATAGTTTGTGGTAAGATGGGCAATGAAATACTTTTAAAAAAGGTTTTTCTTTTAAACTGATATGCACAACAGCAGTTCGTGGGTCTGCATCCAAGCGTGTGAATCCATGAAAACATAGAGAGTATCCACGCGTACATTCTTTGGAGATCTGCATAGCCTAACGCAACACAAGTCTCCCTTATACTGGCTTTCCAGCTTGTACTGGTCTGCCAGCTTGTTTCTATATTAAACTTTGCAGTGTGGTGAAGTGTGGTCAAAACAACCCCATGGCAGCCATGCCATGGGGACGCTTTGGTGTGGAAAAAGGCTGTCATTTATTATGATTGGTATTTTCATCTTATTTAAATTATATTGTTCATTTGGAATGTAGTATTTTATCTTTGTAAATACGTTCTCCATTTAGACTTTTGCCTTTTATTTCAGTCAAATCCAATTTTTGGAAAAAACCTTCGATTGTTTTTTCGGAGAAATAGCTTTGGCGAAAACGTGGGTAATTGTTATAAATTTGTATTGTATTGCTTGTTTTACGCAATCTCAATGGACTTTATTATCTACGATCGAATATTATATCTCTGTGACAAGTTATAGTTCCATCTTTCATCTCTCCCTCAGTGTGACCACATTTTGCTGTTTTTTAAGGCTCTCATTGCTTGACATCTCAATTCGATGGAGCTTTTATTTTTGTTTTGTTATTTCTTAATTTTTTCTTCTCATTCATACAGAGTTTGGTGTATTCACGCTTTAGTTTTAGCGTCTGTATCTACTTCCTCAGCAAGTCTTGTGGGTTTTGAGATAATTTGTCCTCTGCTGGTGAACCTTCCCCCTCCGTCACCGTGCTAGTTTATTGCATTGTCCGTGCAGCACACAGTATGTTGAGGGGCTGGGGATTATGGATGAGGGGAGAAAAGTGTAATGTCCTCGTCATTGTCCAGAGTGGGTCAAGTTTCTAGCCCGCAATACGGGCGGCGCGCAAGCTTCGGAATTTAAATCATTCTCTGCTGAAAACGTTGGAGTGGATATGCAGACGGGATGAATGAGTGATTTAAAAGTTTATGAAATATTTTATTTAAGCCATAAACCAGGAATTGTGACCACTTTGCTCATTTTAACAATTATATACCATCTGAGGTAGAAAGAGTGTATTGTGGGGCGGGGGGGAGGCAGCTGATTACAGCATCACGAACTGCCCATGGAAACAGCTGGAGGGGTTGCTGCCACATGAACACATGGTACAGATTAAACAACCCATTACTCCGGGCCCCAGCGTAAACACACAAAGAGTAAAAAAAGCAGCCTTTAAAGGAAGGAAACCTCACAAATGCGTTTGATGGTGCAAATCGTACCTTCATGAAAGTTAAATCCCATTGAAAACTATTACCAAATGGCTGCGCAGACAGCTGTGCCCATCGCCGGTGACAAACGGCATCGCCGAGGTGACCTCGGGATTCACTGCGGAGTAGCCGCACGCATCTGGTCCGCCGGAGTGGCGTTGAGATTGAATGCTCTACGTGCTGTACACGATACCAGCTAATGTGAACGCTTTCGCACGCGTGTTTTAACAACAACAAAAGCCGTTGTCTCATTGCAAAAATAACTGCATCCCGATTTTCGTCGAGTTTGTTTCTGCGCTCTTGCAGACCTACAACTTTTTTCTGCAAATTCCATTTAAAAATAACGGTCCCACCAAAATTCAAACGGCGGTTTCTGGCCCTCTTTTAAAATCTGTGGGGGATGGGTTGAGCCCTGCTCTGCAGAACATGGTGCAACCGGCCGGCACTTGGCTGCCGAGGAACAGCCAGGCCGTCCCTGCTGATATCGGCACGTCTGCTGCGACAACCGGACAGGCCCGACGATTGGTGTCTGCTCCACCCTGGCCCGCTACTGCATGCTAAGCCACACCAACGTCGGGCTACTTGAAAACAATGATGACAAATGAAGAGTTTTCGTAAAAGTAAAGATGCTGCTGCTTCAACTAACTGATGATCCATCAACTGGCAATTCCACAAACCCACAATCCAAATTCTGCGTTGATCCACCAAACCTTATCACACATGGTACTGCTTTAAGGCATCTGTGAAAAGAGCTTCGTAGCTCATCGGATTCCCCCAGGATTAATTGCGATTCTCAATCTGAAGGCTGACTTGACCTAGGGCACGCTCAGGACCGCTTGGTTCAAAGATCACTCGCCAATCATGTTAACAGTGTCCAGGGCTCATAGCACAGCAATCTAACCACTGTGCCGCCACTCTCCTCCCACACTTTGCACGCAAAAATCACAGGCAATGGCTTTGTAAAGGGCTCTCTAATTTGTATTGCTCAATGTGAAGGATGGAGATTAAGGCAGCGTTAAAGACAACCTCCAATTAGCACGATTGGCTACGTACGGCACGAGAGAAGTTCAACGTACATCCACAAATCGCACAAATCTGCATTCAATAGGTGATAGAGCTCTCAATGCCTTGCCCCAGACTGTTTGGGATGCTCCGTCAGTCGAAGTTTTTAGGGATGGTCTGAGATACATCTATGTAGGGTTTGCCGCAGAGTTTGAGTGTAAAGGGTTGTTAATGGGATTCTGTTGTAAAGCGCTGTGAGGCATTGTGTGAACGGCACCATATAAAACTGAGACAGCCTGCTGGATCAACAGAAATGCCTGTATTGTTTGTGAGAGCGTTGACAGGCCAAGGATGCTTACGTTTTCAATCTACTGCCCTTTTTCAATGCACTCTTGGATGAAGGCCTGTCGATGCAATGTCAGTTGTTCTTTGTCCATACTTGACCTTGCTGGTCAGCGCGGTCTACTGAAAGCGGGGATGTTTTGGTTCTTGTATTAGTCACCAGTGACGTTAGCCGTGACCGGGACTCAAACTCGGATTGGCAGGTTCATGAGGCAGTGCTGCTGTTCCGCCCCCCCGACACCGCCTCCACCGCTCAGTGACCTACGTTCATAGTCCTGGAGGTTGTGGGTTAACTAGGAAAAGACATTACGGAAAGTGGGTTCCTGAATCTGTCTGTTTGCACGTTCGACTATAGTATTGTCCCCTGCATGCATGGGTTTTATCTGCGATTCCTCCCACGTGCAAAGCACTCTTAGAAGCAAGGCGTCTCTCTCCTTCTGAATCATCATCACCATTTTATTCATCCCAAATCCGTGATCTTCATCATTTTAATAATTATTAACTCTTTCCCATTCTGATGATGTACATGTGCATTTGAATCATTATTATCATCACATGTACATCATCAGTTTTTCTTCCGATTCAGCTCTGATGATGTACACGCACATCATCGGAACGGAATCTGGAGTAAAAGGCCATGCGGGAGGACGTGTGGCACAGTTTGGCGCCAGCTATCATAGATTGCGGTCGTGTCGCTACAGTGCTGACCACGTGTGCGTTCCAAGGTTGAGCAGTTAATGGGACCTGCCCTGCAACTTGCAGACGTCTCACAATCGGAAAGGTATAATAGCAACAACAAAAGCATTACAATCATGATCGATGTCATCAATATCATCATATCGTCCTCATATTCCTTTTCATATTGGCAGTTACATCGCCATTGTGCGCGTGAGCCTCGATTCCAGAATTTGGTGGAAAGTTGAGGGAACCTAAACATTTCTGTACAAAAGTTGAGAAATGGTCGCACCAAATGTATTATTTATTAATCTGATTGATTACCCCGGAAAGCCTCACTGAGTCTCAAGACTCTCTGTGAAGAGGTTCCTGCAAATTTTATTTGCGCGTTAGAGAGCGATGCTGCTGCTGTGTGTCATCCCAATTAAGTAATTTGCAGGCAATATTTCAGTGTGGAGATGTTTGGCAAATACCGGTGACGTATTGTATTTTTTTTATTTTAGCTATGGGAGAAACCTAGGGAACCCGGAGTAAGCCCATGCAAAGGAGGGGACAACATCTCATGTTATATAGAGTTATATAGCAGCGCCTTATTCCAAGGCGCTTTACAACAACTGTAAAATTGTGCCTAACATTTTAGTGGTTGAGATAATATAGAGTGGAGTTTTTATTAAAAGTGGTGGTGTAGTTATGGTGACAGGACAGGTGCGAGTGATAAAGCATGGATTGGGGTAGGGGTCGTGATAGGGGTAGGCCTGGTCATAGCTGCCGGGCAGGGAGAAGCAGTAGTAGGATGGACTCTGGAGAAGAGATGGGGGTTCTTTTAAGGAAGGAACAGAAGCAGTTAGAGAAGATGGTTGTTTTATGTGCATACAAACATCACACAGAAAGACGTTGAATTTACAATGTTATAAACATTTGTAGCACTTGCAGATGCATCTGTGTGGAATGAGCCTCTCGGCACTCCGCAAAAACAAGCCACGGCTGCGAGATGTTACCTACTTCGCCTGGTATACCGGAGGTTGTGCGTTCGATCCCGACCCTGATGCCTGTATGTTTGGAGTTTGCATGTTACCCCTGTGGTCGCTTTGACTTTTCTCCGAGTCCTCTGGTTTTTCCCTCCACATTTAGAAACATGCGTTTCGAGTATTTGGCTGCTATACATTTCCACGTGATAAGCCACTTCGTTGAGCTATAATTGGTGGCCAGGTTGCTTCTGAAAAAGAGCTACATAGCTCAGTGGGCCTTACCCAGTAAAATAAAAAACATGGTAAGTCACATCTGCCAATCGTGAATTGGATCATTGCGCGTATTTGCCAGAAATTTTCCACACATCGGCTGAATCCTTCCTCAGTTGTTGTCCTCTGTAACCCCGACAACCTGGGGGCCGTTGCACAAATGTTCCGTGAGCAGTGGCGGACTGCACTGATCTACAGGAAATAGTGCCACGTTATTTGTATGGCCCTTCGGTGAATGTTTATCTTTCAACACATGACCTCATTACTGAATGATCCTTTTTGAACCAATCAAAATCTTTACAACAAATGCCTCTCAACTGTCATTTATAACAACCCAAGGCACTTATCGGTGGAGGTGTGAACATTTCCAGAGAGCGTTGCATTGTATTTTTGGTTGTCACAATGGGTGACTGCTGCTATTGGCTTTGTACGCTAACCCTCCATTTGAGTGGCGATGTGGAAGAGGGCTCAGCTCACATTTAGAATATTTTGAGTTCAACTCGGCCCATCAACCATCTGGGCTTACTTAAAAATGAGTACCACTAAGTGGAAAGGAAACCATTTTCCTCTGAAAACAATGGCCCCTACCTTGGGAATGTATCTGCACAAATTGCTGCCTTAAATATTTGAACATTGACTTACTCTTTGGTTCTTTCGGTAAAGTCACGTAGGTATAAAATAAAATAAAATGACTTCACCGAAACAAACAAAAAGTATGTATTCCTGCAGTCACGAAAGCTTCAAATCAAGATTGACTTTCATATTTTCTTTGATTTACTGTAACCTCTGCTGCGGAGAACTGTTAAGTGGCGTTACTGTCTCGTTGATATTGGCAGCCTTGTGAATGCAATATTTAAATGAACCACCTGTGTGTGTGTGTGTGATCGCTAGTAACACACGTGATCGCTTGTCGTTTTCTAGGGCAACGTTGGACTAAAAGGTTTACCTGGCCACCCCGGGGAGGAAGGGCCCACTGTGAGTAAATGCTCATGAGCTCGCCTTTAAAACAATCAACTTTTCTCTGTTATAATGTTCCTTTTATTTCAACCATCACTAATATATAAATATACACTGGCCCGACTCCACGGGACACCAGGGTGAGCCCTGCACAAGCGCACGTCCCCTAGGCCCAGACAAAACATACGTATTCTTTGTTGTGGTTTACGTTGTGTTCACGTTTCCTACGTTGCGTGTTAGGTGACATGCCTAACAATTGACATGGCCTCGTGAGAGTGCATCATTTCAGCAGCGTTGTTGGTTGAATGTAAAGCGAGCTGTGGGCTCATTTTGACATTCAGTGTTCCACCAGCTTGATTGACTCAATGCTGTAAACTGCCAAATGCTTTAGGTAAGGGCCCCCTGTCTAAGATATGGGTCCTAGTTCGACACAAAATTATAAAATGCATAACAACAGTAATTTGCGTTGTCGTGGAGAATTAATCCATTACCCACGACTGCTCGATACTTTATAAGTCATGCAAGGGGATTGACCCGCCGTGAGATGATTATACAGAGTGTGTGAAGACGTCTTTCTTGTTTCCCTCTGGCAGGGAGAGAGAGGCCAAGTCGGCTTGAATGGAACCCAGGGCTTCCAGGGCTGCCAAGGTGTCAGGGGTCAAAAGGTAGAGGAGGACCGGGTGGACTTTCCCTCACGCCGATGCCCTCGGTTTGTTTTGTCCCGAAAAATGTGTGTGGCCTGTATGGAGGACTTTTCTGGGCACAGGCCCGGCACCCATTGAGAATGTACGTATGTATTTTGAACTTCTTTTGCACCGTACGTAGCCAACCATGCTAATCGGAGGTGCGGGGGAAGGACAAGAGACTAAACACAAAAGCAGTTCTAAAGAAATTAGTATTCAATCTAGATTATTTAAAAGTGTATAGCTCCAGTGGCTTCCTAATATCAGAAGGAAGAACGTACCAGACGACCGCTGAAGCGCATCTGAAAGCGCGCAATGCAATGATCATCTTTTTTCTATGGCTAGCCAAAAGCCGCTGCTGCGAAGATGATGGTTTATGCTCCTTGACGACATCAGCAAGGTATTGTGGTTCATTTGTGGCAAGCACTGTGTGCGTGTGTAATGAGATAGTGACATCTACTGGTTGGTAAAGGGAAGCAGGGGACAGGCACCATTATAAACATTATCCAATCCCCAAAGGGGAAGGTATCTAGGCCAAAGGTGAAGGGCAGGGCCGGCCTAGAAACTCCGAGAACCGGCTAGAAAGTTCAACGAGAGGGCGTGGCCGGAGGCGGAGCCCAGCCGTGCCTGCGGCAATATAAACAGAGGCGGAGGAGGACTCGGGGTCGGTGTGTGAAGTATTGGGTTCGGACTGCGTCGCTGCTCGCCGTCATCTCTCTCCGTCATTCGGCCAAGCGGCAGATCTCCGGCAGAGCTCCACCGCCCACCCCGGCACGCCGTCAGCCAGCGGCGAGACCGGGAGCGGACGGGCAGAACCCGTCGTGTGATCGACCGTGTGTGTACTTGGAGAGGAAGCCGATGACGTTGGCCTGTGCCGTGCCGCACGTGGAATAAAGAAGAGTACCCTCTACACAATGTGTCATGGAAGTCGCTCATTACACGTGTAATGAGTGCATTAAGCATTGCCCTCACAGTCATCAACTGCCCGTGCCACAGAAATATAAAAACCGAGACGGGGCTAGGCACCTTTCTCCACCGGAGCCATGGCACGGCACTGCTATGTAACACCGGCTTGCCATGCGTTGAGATTAGTTTCAGCGATAATTACAGTCTGAGTGGCGATGGGGAGGTTGTGTTATGGTAACAATCGTGTTCGTATGTATTCACAAGCTTTATGTTTCGTGCGGTGTCCTGCCGTTGCTATGCTGACGCGGGGGGCGAGGTTATGTTTGGAAATGTTACATCTTGCAGAAATGTGCAACCGTGAAGCATAATTGGTGCCCTTGATAATCGGTCCATGGCAATGCCTGTGGGGAGAAGTAAAATAATGCCCTCTTGTTTATTTTTCAGGGTTCACCGGGGACATCAGGACAGTTGGTAAGGATCACCATCAATAACAGTGTTGATGGCGAAAACCCATCATGTTCTCATGAGTATATTCTTGGAGTCATTGAACAGTATTTTGAAGTGGGAAGAAGCGATACGTCAATTATTCGTGTCCTCCCTGTCATCTTAAAGCGTATTTTGCAAATAAAACTCGTTGCACCTATCTATAATACATTTTTTTGGGTTAGATTTAACCCCAAACAAACTATTATGGATGATATTGGTCGTGAAAGCCTTCGTTGTACCTATTACATTTTAAATGCAGGATATGAATATGTTATTGTCACCATATCATAAATTCTACAGATTCTTAACAACCGTTTCACAACGTTGCCACTGCCTGCTCCCTCAACGAAATGACTTTAAATGTAATTTTAAAAAATCATTGCACGTCAAAAAAGTGAATTGCTGGGGGAAAAGAAATGCCCGTCTCACGTTAAAGATGTTTGCACAGATACTGTGATACCGAGCGCTGGTACACAGCATCTGCTGGAAATACAAATGCCACTTTTTAAATCATGTGACCATATACTCTTCATTATAAGATGCTCCGGATGGTAAGCCGCATCACAACGTTTGTTGTCATTTTGAATAGAATAATATTCCAGAAAATGCGACAGAAATCCTGGGAAAGTCGGAAAGGAGGATATAAAATACGAAGTCATACAAATATAGATTGGATGCTGGGAAGAAAGAGTCTGGAGAATGTTATGTTTTAACTACCTCTGTGGAGGAAATAAAGTTATTAAAGTCTGATCAACAAAGACTAAGATACCCCAGACTGTTGGGGCAAGTGCTGTTAGCGAGCACCTATGAAGGCCGGAACGGCACATGAGAGGGTGGGTGGCCAGAATCACGCCCGGCTGAATTTGTCTCCCAAGTGGCAGTGTTTTTACACATCGCACTAGGTACTCAATTAAGGCTGAGTCGACCTAAGGGAGGCCCAGGACCGGTTCAGATAATCGTCACTGGTGATGGCTGTGAGCAGGAATCGAACTCTGGTCGCTGGGTTTGTAGTGCAGCGCGCTATCCGCTACACTAATTCCACTCCCCACCAAGGCTGGTCTCACACACACACACACCGGGTTTTAGACGCACCTCCAATTTTCTTTTTTTAAATACGGGAAATAGATGCATCTTATAATGCGGAGAATATGGTACCGTACAGTATTGTAGAGAATGTTTAGTGGCCTCCTCACAGAAGAGAATAGTAAACTACAGGAAATGGCATATACATACTGTATATCGTTTTGAATGTAATTGCAAGTAATGTTATGGAATTAATCATGGGCAAGTCAAGAACAATGGATTAAACAAGCAAGTTGGCTTTCCCAAAAGTATAATAGCCACGCTCTTTATCTACAAATATAAACGATCTCACTTGTATGCAAGAGGCTTTGTGAAAGAAGAACGTCCACCTCACCGCTTTGTTTTGTTTGACAGGGAACATCGGGTGAGCATGCATTGGATGGGATTAATGGCCAAGACGTAAGTCCGAGCAGCACACCACGTGCACCGTTACAGGTGTTTCTGGAACGTGCTCGAGCTGTAGTCAACGAAGGTGCAACAATATTATCTTGTGGCGATGAAGAAAAATGTAAAAATGTATGCAAGAATAGACTTTACCCTTTCTGGCAATAATACGGGAGGTGTTAAGATGTTCAAACACCAAATAAGACACCTATTGCAAGGCATCAAATTTGCATTAACAGCACATACTTGTGGCAAAAACTTGCAAACAGACATGCTCTGATATATGCTTTGTCTTTGAAGTTGATTGGCCTATACCAGAGAGAGCATTTTTTAATTGCCTTGTCTCACCAGTGTCAGACCAGAGAATGCCAAAAGGTGAACCATACAAAGGCAGTGCGAGCAGTTATATCTATGGGACCTTTTTGCCAGAATGAAAATTATGAAAAAAGTAATCGGCTTTACCCTTTCTGGAAATAGCCACACATACAAATGGCAAAACATGCAAACAAAAAAAGGATACCAGCAAAAAGGTCCCGTAGATATTATTTTATAGCTGCGTTTCCCAGGCTGTTTAATGGGAATCTTGACATTTTTTCTCGAAGCCAGGATAAAATAATCATGCACGTTCATGTGTTTCATCACAATGTCCAACGGGGTTTATCCTTGGAAGTATTAATTTTTTGTAATGAGTGCGCGACTACCTGATATGGCACGGATGAGGAACATGGATAGTAACAGAATATAAAAATCGGCTTAATAGCAATTCATTATCACATCTTTTGCTCTGACTGGATTTCCTTTTAAGAGGGTTACAGCGACCCTCGACTACATACAAACATAGCTCATGCATTAATGCCTTAGACCTGCATTTACAATCCAAGGCAGGAGCATCCTTGTGAAATCACTGGATTAGAACACTCAGGCGCGATGTTGTATGATGCCAACAGAGCGCACCTTGCCATGATCCTAACATTTCAAAATAAACTTCTTCTCACCCAGAGACTCACAGCTAAGCTACGTAGCTAACAGAGTCGCTCTTTATTTATGGCTCTGTCATTCGTCACTGTGGTGGGCCCCCCTCCTGCCTATGCATAACGAGACCTCCACGTTGCACGTTTTCAGGGGGAGCGAGGGTTCCCTGGAGTTCCTGGAATCAAAGGCAGTATGGGAGGAGCGGTAAGACAATGCTGCCATCTCATTTCCACGACATCGAGATTACCCTACACGTTATTGAATGGTCCGTTTTTTATCATTGAATGGATTTTGCCAGTCAGTAAATGTGGCAATGTCGTCTCCGCTTCCCTATCCCCACCGCAGGGTTCACAAGGACCTACAGGGGATGATGGAGTGCGGGGTCACCCGGGATTCCGAGGAGATGCCGTGAGGAAAACACTGCCCACAGACTCAACACTGCCCATAGACACACACTGCCCATAGACTAACACTGCCCATAGACTCACATTGCCCATGGACTCACATTACCCATAGACTCAACACTGCTTATAGACTCAAAACTGCCTGTAGACTCAACACCGTCCATATACTCAACACTGCCCATAGACTCAATACTGCCTATAGACTCAACACAGCCCATAGACTCAACACTGCCCATGGATGCAACACTGTCCATAGACTCAAAACTAACCTGTACATGAAGCAGTCCCCCTCCTTAACCTCCTTCCATACCTCTCTTTAAGCGTCACCTCTTCTCCATCACCCATTCCCTTCCTCTTCCCTGCCCTCGCCCCTCCACTCCATCCCATCCCTCCCCTATAGCCCTTTCATGACCCCACGTGCCCTCTGTTACGGATACTCATTCCTAGGCCCTTGCACTGCCCTTGTCATAAAAATCACTAGATTTTTGTTTTCGCTTTTATACTTTGTTATTAAGCGCTATGAGTTAAGGGTGCTCTATAAATATTAAATTGGAAGATGAGATAAGCATGAGCAAGTTACAGAATCACAGATGTGAAAAATAAAGTTGGCGTTTGTCCCTGACCGTCACCTTGCTGAGAGCCCCCAGGTTCTGCAGTGCACCCTGAGCACTGCAAGGTGCGCCGTCACTCGGGAGCGGCGGTGGCGGGAATGTTTATTTTTCCCTCCGGGATTTTGGTGTCCGTAGGGTGAGCCTGGAGTGGCGAACAATAAGCAAGGTCCAAACGGTGAGATCGGATACCCGGGACCTCAGGTAAGAACATTTATTTTTATTAGAGTTAATTTATGATAATGGTACCTGTTCACCTCTTGGCATTTTACTCAAGATAAGTGACTTGCATCTCATCTCATGGGCAGCTGTCCCTGTGGGCACAGGGTGACTGGGGCATCAGTTTGCCAGCAGCGGGGAGGCGATAATTGCTCTGCATGATCCTAACCGAGTAATGTGCGGTGTAATTTTCAAAGTTTGAACTTGGCCCTGGAACACGATGGCCTACTCTTTCCAATGACGTTACAGGATTTTTTACGTCCGCCGTAGAGCAGACGGCACATATTTTACGGTTAAGCCGCACCAAAGTAGTGACCAGGGCGGCCTGCCGGATTTCAACCACGAACAGCAAGTGGGTGAGTGCGCCACCGCTGGGCCGTGTCGGCGCCCCATCCGATGTTTCTTACGTTGAGTTGCACTGTGAATGCATGCGCAGGGTGATATTGGCAAGAATGGATCAGATGGACAACCCGGTGATGCTGCATCCGTAGTGAGTGACACGTCTTCATGCCACAACACTGTCCATGTATAATTGTTTTTTGTATAACTTTCAATTTCAAACATGTCACCAGAGTTGTCTAACCCCCAAATCTTCCGAAGTGGTTTATGCAGTCCATCAAAAACATCCTCTTAATTATGATATTTCTTGAACTTTTTCTCACAAGCTCCTGAACCCACAATATCCTATATTATCTTCAACATCTCACCTCCAATGTAACACCTCTGCAATGGCTACACACATTTTAAAGGAAGATGCAAAGCATAAACCAAATAGCTACCAAAGTTGCTTGCTGCAGCTTGCTCTCTCTGTATACCAATTTAGTTATCGCGGGGTTAGTTTTGGCCCTTTGTGGCTATACACGGAAGTATCACTCGAGAAGCTTCTTCGGTGATAATTGCCAATGTGATGGGTTAAAATGTATTTAGGATTGGCGTTGTGGAATATACACTTTGTGTGCAGACAATTTCTAAACATGAATATGCTATTTATATTCAAGAAGTTTACCACATTAAATATTTTTCAGGTAATATGTTATAATAAAATGTCAATGTTTTATTCAGGGTCTAAAAGGAATGCGGGGTCCACCAGGAGAAAAGGTAAAGCGAGTATTCGTTACCATTCACATGCTGCTATTACGATATTATTATTCTGTGGACATTCGCTGATGTCAGGAGCTTAAACGTTGTACAGTCACCCAGCGTGGTTGGGGTTGCGTTCACCTCCGTACCCTCGCCCGTGCTCGTGTTGCGTCGTTGTCGTGCGTCTTGGGACCATTTTTCTACGCGAACGTGGGTTTGCGATATTCACCGTTTTTAAGATTCAGCTTGCACGAATGCTGCAGTATAAAATAATTACCATTCACTTATCTATTCATATCAGAGTTTTTATAGTGCGCTTTAATTACGACGATTAAATTACACGACTGACCCCTGACCTTTGCGTGGGAGATGCGTTACATCCCGACACCGGTTGCAGAGTGAATGTCTCAAGGGGGTCTCGCTACCCCTTCCCCACTCCCCCTGCCTTCACGAACTCACTGACCAGTGTGGTGAAGTATGATCATTTTAATTCGCAAATTGTAATGGTCACTTTCACAGAGAGCGAGAATGATTCAGAGGTGTAAGGCAGCCAATACTGTTTTAAAATGTGTACGTTACCAGGTAAGGCCCACTGAGCTTCAGAGCTTTTTTCCAGAAGCGACCTGGACACAAATGACAGCTCAACCTATTGGGTTATGTGGAATTTATAGCAGCCAAATACTCTAAACACATGTTTATAAATGCGGAGGGAAAAATCCGGAGGACCCAGGGAAAAATGCACGCGACCTGTATACAAGGCAAGGTAGAACATCTTGCCACTGGTGCCAACATTTGCCCAAGCTCTATGGCCCTATATTGGGTTGTGTGGCCATCTCCTGTGACTATTTATGATCAAACAGGCCCCACGACTGAAAGGACCGAGAAGGCCTTGATCCAACAGTGGATTGTCACAAACGCTGGAAATTAATATTTAAATAATTAAATCGCTGCATTTCCCGCAATAATATTTCAACGAGCGTGCCATCTTTTCAGAAACCCACACGTAGACTTCGCAATGAATTTCTGTGCGCTGCAGGGCGGGCGTGGGGATCAGGGAGGAGCAGGCTTGCCGGGCATGAGGGGAACTGTCGGCATGCAGGTAATGCCACTGCTCCTGTGCAATGCACCATCCTTTCTTGTAGTACGCAGCTTCTACCCGGAAACAACTACTCCCTGGACTCGTGTATACTCCAGCACCCATGCACTTACCCTTTACATGATGTTATATTCTTGCCTATGGCAATATAACCAGGAGCTAAATGCCAATGTCAAGGTCTGCTAGCCACGAGAGGGCTTCAGGAGAGAGCCAATTAGTAAGATTTATCGCGTCAACAAAACTTGCCAATTAGTTACTAGTTCAGCAAACCGATGTGTTGGAGAGTAAACCTACAACATTTACAATCAAATTATAATGAATTGACTGTCAGGTGGTAGTGGGTTAAGAACACATTTATATTTAAGCGATCGAACCCATTAAAAACCGTGATTATAAATAAAATTGGTCGTCAAAGCCTACGTGTTAAACAGAGTTTGTGTAAGTTTGCTGTTCTTCAACGGAGGACTTTTGCTATTCCTCAATGGAGGCATAGAAAAAAACGACACGACCTTTCTCTTGAAGCACTCTCGTGGTAAGCATGCATATGTTACATAGGTTAATATCGCATTATCTTGGTATCTTCTTGAGCAAACAGCAGATGAACCATCCAATAAAAAAAAATCTTCAAACAAAAATCTTCTCGTAGCTGGACTCGAGTAAGCCATAATTAGGGGTTGGACCTTAATTGGGGGTTAGACAACATGATAGGTTAGTCAGAATTATTGGTTAGACAGATTTTGGGGTGAGACAGGATTGGGGGTTAGACAGAATTAGGAGTTAGATAGAATTAGGAGTTAGACAGAACTTGGGGTTCGACAAAAAGGCTGTCTGGGAGGGGAAAACACTGAAAAGACACACAAAACCCTGCAATTGGTAGGATGGACCAGCATGCCACATGGTCGTCTGGTGATGGTGATGTGCTGTTTTTTGGAAATTATTCTGAATGCATATGTGTTATATATATGTATTTGTTCAACTAATGAAAACAAATATTGAAGGTTAATATTAAAACAAATGACAGCGCAACTCCATCCACATCAGCGATGTAGACAAATGCAATTGGTTAGCTTGCACCCTTGGGTGTGTGAATAATCAAAACGCGATGAATTGAAGACAGAGTTGAGAAGGGTTATCCTGGGACTATGGGACACGGTTGGCATCGGTGAGGTGAGAGGCGGGGGGGGGGGGGAATTCTCAATAGTGGGCTACCTTTTCTATCACAGAGTGAAGAGTTGATTGCAATGATGGAGGTGTGGGATAGCAACTTGTTTTGAAAGTCAGGCATTTAGCTTAGGAGCAGTGTTCTCAGTGACAGCTCAGCTCTGGCTCGGCCTCCCAACGCTCAGCCTCAGCTCAGGCTTGAGACGCTCGGTGGTTTCAAAGTCGCACGAGCGAGCGGCCCGGCCATTGCCTGGCTCAGCCTCCTGGGAATCCTGAGCGCGGCTGGGACCTTGCCCTGAGCTGGCTCGAGTTAAGCGCCACGGTGGTTCTGAGCCATGGCTCATTTGAGCCAAAACCTAGCATGAACCGAGCCGTGGCTAAGAATATATAAAGGGCTGTCTCCATCTCTTTTCCACTCGACACCGCTGTGGCGTCTCTCTCACTCTCTATGTACTGTGAAAGAGGGCCATTGCCCAGAATGTCACCTTCGTATTTACTTTTCCTTTTAAGGCCACAGTGTTGTTGTTGATGAATGTGAGGGGTTTGTTTTGCTAATTGTGCTTGTGCATCACCGTCAATGCAGCAGCATCACCGAATGATTTGTTTTATTCATTGTAAAGAAGCTTCAAATCTATGCGTGACAGCTCAGGACATAGCCTCGGTTGTATATCTAAGATATAAGCACTGCACTTTTTGTGGTGAGTTTAGTAGTGATAAAAGTTTACATTTATGTGTAGTAGTGGAATTCAGTGACACGTTTCCATTGCAATGGTGTCAAGTCTATCGGCAAAACACACAGACTGCTCGAAAAATCAGGGACCAGCTGAGTTTGAAACGAGATATATCGAGAGTGAAACTTGCTCCTTGAACGTGAAAAATTCTTAGAAGCATTATTCTTAGTTAACTGGATGAACACTGCATTTGCACCGGGGATGGTCGCAAAACTGTGAATTAAACTCAAAGCTCGTATTAACAAGGGAGGCGACGTCAAAAATGTGAAGGGCAGCCAACAATCCAAGTGAGTATTTCATGTGTAAAATTGTCTTCTCTTTGCAGGGAGCCCAGGGTAATTCTGGACCTCCTGGCAAGAGAGGGGATCCCGGATTCCGTGGTCCCAATGTGCGTATCGCCGCTACGCTTGCCAATCATCCCAGACACATTCGCAGTCTTACACGGCTCCCGGTGGACGTGTTAGGTTAATAACTCGCAACACCCATACGAGGCATTGAAGAACAGTTATGTACTTGTTACTGTGATGTGTGATTATAGTTATTCATGTAAATATGTGTTTATATTAGATTGAGTGATATGTTTACATTATGAAATAATGGCAAAAAAATATCGAAGTCGGTGTCGTGGTTATTCTTGCTGTGTTTTTCTTCTACCGTAGCCGGGTGGCATTAAGTTTAGACATTTTTGACAATTGATATGTGGACACGAAAGGCAAATGAGCAATGCCTGGAAGCCCAATGTGCCAGTAAGAATGCTATTCTGTGACGCCCGCCTCGTGAGCTGTATCGTAGTCACAGTATGTAGCGTTTTCGCAACATCGACTATATCAAATGCATATACACGTGTTAGTTATATTTTATAATGTAAATGTTATTGCAGATGTTGAGATTGTTTAACTGACATTTCTATTGCTAAGGCGCACGTTCGCAAGTGGCTTATGTGCACGTGTCCGTGTCGTGTCAATGCAAGGGTGTTCCTGGGGTGCCTGGAGTCGGTGGAGATCCCGGAAAACCAGGCCCAAGAGGCTTGAAGGTGAGAAGTGTACCCACTGTCACCCACGGTAACACGAGCTACAACCCAAACGCACTTTTTTTTTACTAAATGTGCAATAGTTAATATTTGAATGCAATGAAATTGCAATTTAAGTAGTGATTGTTGTAGTGTTTGTGGTATCTGAATTATGCATATGCACATTCAACTTTTTAAATTCATGTCTAGGCTGCCCGGGCCTGTACTGACAACTTTTTTGTTGTGTACATGGCAGAAGAACTGAAATAATAATCTAGCCATATTGTTAACATACTTACATTTGTTTCATGCACACTTATTTTACAACATATAAAACCCCCACTAAGAATAAACAATCTTGTGTGTTTCATGAACTTCCTTTGTCCCAGTCAGTAACTGCAAACAAATGATGATGCAAACAAATACAACACGATAATATATGTACATAAGTACATTGAACTTCTTTCGTGCCAATCATAGCCAAGCTGGAAGATGTTTTCAAACAAGACGCAAAAATGTGTAGACAGCCTTGTGTGTCTTTCACAGCGCACAGCCAATGCAAAATAACGATCAGCATTTCCTGAAGTGCATTTAAAATATTTGGGTGATTGCCATAAGCAGCTTTTAGCTGGGTCAGCTTGCCCTGTGTCTTACTACTCTGTCCTGGTCCTGCAGCGCATCCATTCTGCAAGCCACATGCAAATGATGATGATTGTGGTAATTACCTGTGAAACGTCACGGTACTCGAATTTGTGAATGTTGTGGGTTTACTCTCCACCACACCGGTGTACTGAACAAGTAACAAATTGGCATGTTTTGTTTACGTGACAAGACTTACTAATTGGCTGTGTCGGGTGGTGACAGGTTTAACGACACATTTATATCTACGCGACCTAACCCAAAAAAAAAGATATAGATAATATTGTTCGCGAAAGCCTATGTATTCAACTGAAAGAAGTAAAATTTCGATATTTCCCTTCTACGTGACTTTACCGAAAGAACCAAGATCTGAATCGGAAGTTTATTTCCCATGGTGGTAATTTTCAATGGCGACTCGGCCGGCCAAACGACAGGAATAGGAATAGGCAACAAAGCCCTTTGCCATTGCAGCCCAAACGTTTTGGAACGACCGTTGTTTCCAAAAAAATATTCTGAAGCAGAAGACGAGTCCTGGATACAACCGCTTTTGCAAATGTGATGTGTGACTTTGATCCGTATATCGATAGTTGAATTTTGATGTGCTATTTTATTGAGGGACTGTGTGTCGTTGTCTTGGCGTGGTCTGAGACTGCTGTTGTTTTGCTGCCGTGCCCAAGATTGCATTTGGTCTTGAAAAATCGCCAGGAATTTATGTACTTGTGCAATGTGTACTCCTATGCTTTATTTATTTATATTTAGATGTAGTGCCTTAGCTTTCCTTTACTTTCCACTCCTATCGTGTTTTTGTATTGTTTGTTGTTGCAACTTTCTGACCTGCTCCTACTGGACATTTGTGAAAATAGAGCTTTTTTGCTCATCGGATTCTTCCAGTCTAAATAATTATTAACATTCTGATTCAAACTCTTTGGTTCTTTCGGTAAAGTCACGTAGAAAATAATAATAGATCACGACGTTTCGAGGCACAAGGAGATACAGAGACACACAGAGATACAGAGACACACGGAGATACAGAGACACACGGAGATACAGAGACACACGGATATACAGAGACACTCAGATACAGAGATACAAGGAGATAAAGAGACAGACGGAGATACAGAGACACAAGGAGAGACAGAGACACTGAGATACAGAAATACAAGGAGATAAAGAGACACACGGAGATACAGAGACACTGAGATACAGAGACACACGGAGATATAGAGATACAAGGAGATACAGAGACAGTGGGTCAGAGTCACGTTTCCCCAAACCCAATTAAGCGGTATTTTCGAACCTGTGTGCAACTAATTGAACGTTCCACGTGTTATTTATCAAGTTGCATGTTCAAAAAATTGCCATGCACTTACACTGCACATATGCTTTGATAATTATTTACAGTTTTTCAGTTTGTTATGATGCTAAAAACTGTAAAATAACATCTCTTTACGGATGTTTACATCAACTTGGTTCTACACATCTGGCAGTGGGTTTTATTGGCCTTGCAAGACACGGTCCTGCCAATTTTTAAAAATGTGAAACCATTGCTGCTGAATTCCCAAAGCAGCCCATTCCAAAGGGAAAACTCCCTTCCATACATTGTGAGTGTTTCAACATAACATAAGAATGACTCGTTTTATATTTCATGGCCCTTTAAGCCGTGGCGGCATCTTGGACCGCAGATATGAATGTATTATCTCCTGTAATGGTGTGTTTGTCACAATGAATAACTATCTTCTTGGTTCATTCGATAAAGTCACGTAGAAGGGAAATAATAAAATAATAATAAAACACTGAGACAGACCTGTTCTTCACCTGAGGACGGCTGCTTGCGTTGTAGCCGAAACTTCGCGAGAATTGTATTTTATTATGTTTTATTTTTGTTATTTTATTATTTCCCTTCTACTTGACTTTACCGAAAGAACAAAGAAGATGAATCCCTGCAGTCACGACAGCTTTAAATCGAAAAATGAATAACTAACTGTATGCCACAGCTGTCATACATTAGCTATATTTCAGCGACTTGTCTTCGACTGTATGAGTAAAGACAATAAATAACGCGCCCAATGATTATTGCTGAGAAATTGGATGTAGCCTCGCCGTAATGTTTACATTTCACTGTAATGTTTTTTTTAGATGTGGAGTGGAACCTGTTTCAGATTGATTTTTACACACACAGGCCTCATCAACAACAGTTGCTTTGTGAGCACTGATGAGTAGATAAACTGAAGTTCACAACGCCCCCACAGTCTGTAACGGCTCATAAATTCTGCAAGGGCGGAAATCCGCAAGTTCTTCAGAATGTTAAGACTTTCGCAGTGCGGCAATTTAAAAAAATACTGTATATATTTTCATCGCAGTGTCTCGCAACACCGGCATACACCAGGAGACACAAGGAGATACAGAGACACAAGGAGAGACAGAGACACAATGAGATCCAGAGACACAAGGAGAGACAGAGACACTATGAGATACAGAGACACACGGAGATACAGAGACACAAGGAGAGACACAGACAGACGGAGATCCAGAGACACTATGAGATACAGAGACACAAGGAGATACAGAGACACAAGGCAAAGATATAAGTACTCATTAAAGGCCGAGTCGACCTAGGGGAGCCCTAGGACCGGTTCAGATATTTTTCACCAATATTAGCTGTGACCGGGAACCGAACTCAAGTCACCAGTACGTTAACCACTATGCCACCGCTCCCCATGTTGTACGGCATGTACACTAAACACGGGGAATAGCTTTAAAAGTTGTCCTGCAGATCTAGATGCCCCTTGTTCTTCATGTTCTGCAGATCTAGATCCCCCTTGTTCTTCATGTTCTGCAGATGGAGATGCCGCTGGTTCTTCACGTTCTGCACATGTAGATGCTAATTCTCTTTGGTGCTCGTGTTTCCTCTCTATTCTTTTGAAACACTTAGCAAGAGATGTCTGCACAGTTGCTCTCTTCTTTTCTCCATACATGAACTTGTATCCTTTAAAAAAAAAATCCCAACAGTCGAACTATTTATCCCAAAAGCTCGCGCAATGTTTATCATTTTCTCACCTCTGTCACATATCTTTATAATGTCCACTTAGTTTCCATCGTAATACTGTGCCTCTTCTTACTACCACCCTTAACACTTTCACCACCCTTAAGCATGATGGGGGTTGATCATGTTCGTGAAAAGCAGAGAGAACGTCATAGTGAACCGCACAGCGACAACACAATAACATAAAATGGCGGCAGCCCAGGTAGAAATGCTGGCAATGCTCGGTAATGATATCGAACAACCACCGCCATCTATTGCGCGACAGTTAAACGTACGACTCTCAGTCCAAACAGGCAACTGGACATACAGACAGGTTTGTTCGTATCTCTGAAAGTTCGTAAGTCGAGCGCTTGTAAGTAGAGGAGTCCCTATATTGTATATGGTTCTTCGACACACATTTACACGTATGGCACGTACTATATATCGACACGCACATAACCCAGTGACCTGTGTTCGTTTGCCATGGCTAACATCAGTGTGAGTGATAGCCAAACCCGTGCTGTCATTGAGTAACTTCCTTCGCTCGCCCGAAGTGACTGGTGCTGGAGAAGTGTGGTCATACCCTTCTGATGTAATTCCTCGCATGTGCCGAAAAATGTGAAAAAGCGTCAAATACGCAACTCTGTATGAATCCGGCCAGGAGTCCTGGAATCCCTGAAACAAAATCAAGTCTCCCTCGATGGTCCAGCTTCTCGGCTTGTTATATAATAATTCTTCACCATACTCGCTCGCTCAGCTCCATCTCCTCTTGGATGGGGAGGCCAGGAGAGTGGCGGTGTGGTGACCCAGCATCGCAGTGATTTACCGCTAAGCACAATGAGTTTTTGTAATACAGTAGAACCTCGGAGATCGAACGCACCAGAACTCGAACAAATCGGTGTTCGAACGATATTTCCCAACATTTTTTGCCCTGGAAACCGAACGAAATTCGGAGGTCGAACAGGCAATCGCGACTTGAAAGAACCTGTACGGCTGAGACGCGTATGGCCAGAATGCATGACGCTTGCCCAGACTAAGGGAACTCCCCTTCCAAACAATAACACCACCACCTCCTCCTCACCACCTTCCACTCAAGCCATCAACTCTCCTTACTACAGGTAAAGTGAAGTTCAATGTTAATTTATTTCATTTATTCCATATAGTTATTCATTTATTCAATTTATTTATTGTGTTGCTTGTTTTTTTGTATGATTTTATGCATGTAATTACTGTAAACTTTGTGTAAAAATGCTTTATAATGATATTTCTTGTGTCTGGAACCAATTAATGTCATTTACATTAATTTTTATGAGAAAAATGCATTCGGTGTTCGAACAAATCGGTGTTCGAATTGCCTTCTGGAACGAATTAAGTTCGATCTCCGGGGTACCACTGTAGCTGGGAAATTTTGAAATAACTAGAGTGCAAGCCCGTCCTACAGACGGGATTATCTTCCCCATCAGCTCAGTCCCCGACTTTCAACTTTTCTCCCCTTACTGTTTTTTCCACCATCGGCACCACCATGCCTCTGTTGACGACTCTCAACACTCACCAAACACTGTTCACCGAATGGGACTGTGACCAGATACGAGATACTCACCATCTAATGAGGGTCAGGGGGATGTTCTGGCGCCACGGTGGCGAGATGTTAACTGCAGGAGGTCGTAGGTTTGATCCCGATCCTAAACGCCTGTATATTTGGAGTTTGCATGTCTCTCTCCCTGTGGTCGCGTGGATTTTTCTCCAGGCCCCAGGTTTGTCCCTCCACTTTAGAATGCACATTCGTATTGAGTATTTGCCTGCTATAAATTTCCACTTGATAAGCCACTTCATTGAGCTACCATATGTGGCCAGGTCGCTACTGATAAAAAGAGCTATATAGCTCAGTGGGTCTTAGCTGGTAAAATAAAAAAAATAGTTTAGTTAAGAATGTGTAAATATAACTTGGCTAGGCACGAGGGACATCTGGTGGTGCAGGGCCCCATGCCAGAGCGCCACTAGCATCAAGCCGTGCTCTTCGCTTGGCCGGTATTACCACATCAAGTCGACGCTGTTCCTGTTTAGACGTACGTAGTCACCTCAGTCAATAAACAGGACCCTGCGGGGTGGGCTGGTAGGAACGAATAACCAAAGAATATAAACATAATGTATTATGACACTTGTTTAGCCAGGAAAGCCCCACTGAGTCGAAAGGTTTTTGTAGGGTCCTGCCAAGTGTTTGCAGTAGGGGGCGATGTTGCTACACCTAATCGGACGATACGAAGGGAGAGGTTGAGGCCTAGTTCTAGGCTTTAGGCCTAGCTGTAGGCTTTAGGCCGCTGTGAGTAAATTTTTAATTTAAATGTTTTAATTATACATGTAAAAGCTTTAAATGTAAATGTTTCTATTAAAAAAACACCAGGGAATGTAACATTGTTAAACATTAACTCCCTTTCACACACACGGGGGTACGATACGAAGGGAGAGTTTGACGCCTAGTTCTAGGCTTTAGGCCTAGCTGTAGGCTTTAGGGCGCTGTGAGTTAATGTTTAATTTAAATGTTTTAATTATTAATGTTTAATTTAAATGTTTTAATTATTAATGTAAAAGCTTTAAATGTAAATGTTTCTATTTAAAAACATGAGGGAATGTAACATTGTTAAACATTAACTCCCTTTCACACACGCGGGGGTACGATACGAAGGGAGAGTTTGAGGCCTAGTTCTAGGCTTTAGGCGTAGCTGTAGGCTTTTGGCCGCTGTGAGTGAATTTGTTATTTAAATGTTTTAATTAAAAGCTATCTCAGGGAATTATAAGGGAATGTTACACTTGTTTAGCCAGGAAGGCCGCTGTGAGTGAATTTGTAATTTAATTTTTTAATTAAAAGCTATCTCAGGGAATTATAAGGGAATGTTACACTTGTTTAGCCAGGAAAGTGTCACTGAGTCTAAAGGTTTTTGTAGGGTCATGCCAAGTGTTTTCAGTAGGGGGCGATGTTGCTACACGGACGGACGGACGATATCATCTATTGTAGGCTGGTCCACTTCGTTCCTACCAGTAATACGTTTTCCCTCTTGAGCATTTCGAGGCTCGCACTCACGTGTTTATAATAACACATACGACAGCATTTAGAAAAATGTATACACGAAATTTTTGTTTTTTTAAACACGTTTATTAAGCATATTGTACAGGAATGATGTTGAAACGGGAAACTAAAGTAACACAAATCCAAGTTTGTAAAAGGTTTGTGATGCATACAGTACATGTTGAATTGTGTGCATTGCAGTTTTTGCTTTCATTGGCAAGGGTTAGTTTGCATGCTGTTTAACAAAGCCTGTACCATTTCTGGCATCGTGTTCTCCCCTCGTGACATTTGGGATATTGTAACCATGCCGTAAAGAGCTCCAGATGTTCGGCCCTGTGTCTATTCTTGAAATCTCTAATTCAAAACACAATAACCAAGATGAGCAAGAAAATAATTAAAAACGAAATTTCATTGAAAACCTGCACATCTGCAATTAAATAAACAAGTGGCGATCAGCAGCTGTCTCGTATCTGGTGCGGCTCAGTTTGCGCAGGAGTGAGGTCAGGATCGGAAAATGTTGTGAGTTCCAGTAATTATTCACGTTAGACCAAACCCATCATTCCCTTGGGACCGGTGGAATAAGGGCCCAGCTGGTCAGGACCACTTAGGGAAAAGTCAACAGCGGTCATCAAGTAAAGACACTGGCCACATGCACGTACAGAATTCATATTCCTGGCTCGCTTGAAAAGCTTGGAGAACGTTGTTGAGTATTTACCGTGGATACATTAATAACAGAAGTGAATGTTTTACCACGCTTCGCAACAGAGACTATTTGTATTACAGTATCACGTACTTGCCGTGCACACAGATGAATAAACTCCCAGCACGTCCAATGAAACGTCGGACACTGTGCCGAAAAACATGCAGTACGAACCGAGAATACATCGGAGAACTCTGCCAACGCAACCACAGTGGTCATGTTTTGCCAACTGGACAGCTGTAAAAAAAGAGTGTTTTAGCTCAATGTATTCATCCAGTGTAAATAGATATTGTGATTCACTTTGTCAGGCTCTTCGTTGGTCCACTCTGGGATTTTTATGCTGTCAGCCTTAATTGTTTACCAATACACACACAAAATGCTAGAAATGAGAAACACAGTGCCCTTTACTCTTTGGTTTTTTCGGTAAAGTCACGTATAAAATTAAATAATAGAATACGACGTTTCGGTTCCAACACAAGCAACCATCATCAGGTAAGAATGAATGATAAAACACAGAGACGGAAACAACATAGGCAGACACACATGCAGAGAGACACACACAAAGACACACCGAGCGAGACACACACCAAGACAAACAGAAGGACAACGACTCTGTGCCGAGGCCTTAAATAGAGAGAGGGGGGGAGGGGCCGGGGCAGAGAGAGGACTGGGGAGGCGGACAAACGAGGGGACAAGGAGGGAGCAGTGTGGAATTCCGGACCACAGTGGCCGGAGGAGAGACAATGGTTTAGAGCAAGAAAATCAAAAGTTTGAGAAAGCAAATTTAGTAAAATTAAGAAGTATAATGTAATGCAACGCAAGAGGGTCGGTTAACACACAGTTAACGCATAGCCTGGTTGATTAACGTTTTTCCAAAGTTTGCTAAATTATAAGTAAAGTGTGAGTTGTGAGTAAACCCTCCCCGTAGATGTGGTTCAAACTAGATTCGTGCCCTTTGTTTATAGTCATCACAGGAAGCTATTCACCCATCCTGTAATCCACGATACCATTTCCAATCGGTTGTTGATTGGCAACTCCCATGTGTCTATTGTAAAGCGAGACCTGGAATATACTTCAGTTCGAGCTAATAATGGGAAATTCATTGTGACATGTCTCTGGTATGTTCTGCGTTTACGATTATTAGCAATCAGTGGAGGTATTACCACACTCGTGTAACAATCACAGAATAACAGCATATTAACCGAGAGCTACGTGATGAGCAATCATTAAAAATGTTTCCACAAATCTGGTTGTTGCCTGATGAAGCTAGTTGTAATTACTGGTGAAACGTCGTATTCAGATTTTAAATGTTGTGGATGTTCTCTCCAACACACCAGTGTGCTGTACTAGTGAAGTATTGGAAAATGACGGCAGGAGACTCCTTGACGGGAACACACTTCTTTTATTAAATCTTGACTTGTAACAATACAACGCGTGGCCTCTCTTCTTCACAATGCGCTTCTCTTGACTCTGGATTCTGTGCTGCTGGCTCTCTGTGCCTCGTGTAGACTCCGCGCCTCGGCTACACTCCTCTCTCGCCTCGTGTAGACTCTGCGCCTCTGCTACACTCTCCACTCGCCTCGTGTAGACTTTGCCTCTCTCTCCCTGGCTACACCGTATGCATACTCGGCTCGTGTAGACCCTTCTCTCTCTCTGGCTACACCGTATGCATACTCGGCTCGTGCAGACCGTTCTCTCTCGCTGGCTACACACTATACATTACTCAGCTCGTGTAGACCGTTCTCTCTCGCTGGCTACACACTATACATTACTCAGCTCGTGTAGACCGTTCTCTCTCGCTGGCTACACACTATACATTACTCAGCTCGTGTAGACCGTTCTCTCTCGCTGGCTACACACTATCCCGTACTCTCCTTTACTCTCCCTTACTCTCCATTACTCTCCATTACTCTCCTCTCCGGGCTCTATCTCTGCACCTTCGTCTTCATTCTTAGATGGTTCCACTTCTGCCCCCTGCTCCTCTGTGCATCACCTTATATATCCCTTCTTCCCGGGAGACGGAGCGGATGCGGACCTCAACGTCGGCACCGCTCCTCAGTTACCCAATCCCCACGCGCTATCCCTACGATCCGGTTCCGCTCAGCGCGTGTTTCCACTCCCCGACCAATCACACCGCGCTGCTACCCGATCACTCCCTCTGGGCGCGTCACCGGCACACCGCCAATCAGCAGCACTACCCCCACCCGCGCACTGACGCCTGCTCCTCCCCGTCAGCGCGCGTCACCACACACACACCCGTACATACGCGCTGGCACACGACATACACACCCAGCGCGTATCACCACTACATCACCCCCTCCCACATAGCTCGCAGCCGGCCCGGCTGCTAACAACAACCAACCACGACGATAAAACGACAACCAACAAAAAAAAACCCCGTAACCCCCCGAGTGTGCCCCGTAACATAACACAACAACAACAACAACAAGAATAACTATGTACAGATTGACAATAAACCCGAAAAGTCAACAATAACACGATACGAGCAAATTCGAAACGAACGCGCCCCACGTCCCTGCGACTACACGCAGTGACGAGGCGCTCCAACTGCCCCGACTCCTCACGAGGCACGTCATGCAAAGTAGCACGACCTGGCGCGAGTCCGTCTGGCTGGTCCATCGTATGGGGCGGGACACTGACGACCGTCCGGCGGTTCCGGCTGCTCCAGACGGCGCGGAACGGGCCTGAAAGGGCCGGCCCCGCCGCGGAGATCCGGCCGCCGGTGATCGGCAGCTGTCAGTTCCGAGACACCTGGGAGCAGATCAGGCGAAAATACGTGTGGATCAGGCAGAGACATTTCCCCCTCTGGGTCGCCGGTCACGTCACACGCCCGGCCATCACGACACAAGGGGAGGCCATATGGAGGCGAGAACGGTTTCAGTCGGGAGGGGTGAACGTACCACCGGCGCTTTCCCCACTTTATCTGAACGCACTGGGGCCGTGCAACGCGCACGACCTCCACGGGTCCCCTCCACGGTCTCAACAATTTAGGCGACGTAGCCAAGGGTGCCTGAGGGCAATGCAGCCAGGCCCTGTCACCTGGTTTCCATTCGTGCATGGACACCTTCCGTGCCCGCAACCGTTCATTAGCAATTTGGCGAGCCCGCGAATTAAGCCGCGCGGCCTCCCTCGCCTCTGTCAGCTTGTGAATATTAAACTTAATATGTTCTGCCAAATTAGAATTAGTTCGTGGAGCGGACAGGCCAAGTTGCGTTTCTATTGGCGGGTCAGCTTCCCGACCGTACATCAAATAGAATGGGGAAAACCCCGTAGCTGCATGGGGGGCCATTCTATACGCGGCAAGGACTCCCGGGACCTGCAGGTCCCAATCTACATGTGCCTCGCACACCTGCTGGCACAGCATGGAAGTCAAGGTTTTGTGGAGTCTCTCCACCATCCCGTCAGTCTGCGGGTGGTACGGGGAGGTACGCACCTTCTTGGTACCCAACAGATCGCACACCTCTTGCAACAATTTACTCGAAAATTTTTTACCTTGGTCGGTCAGCAGGCGTTCGGGAGCCCCCTTGTCCAGGACATAGCCCTGGACGAAGGCATCCGTCACGGCCGCTGCCGACTGGTTAGCGAGAGGCCACGCCATAGGCCATCGGGTAAAGTATTCGACCCCCACTAACAAATATTTATTCCCTCTCGGCGTGACTGGGAAGGGCCCCAAAATATCGAGTGCAACGAGCTCGTTGGTACGCGAGACCTGAATAGATTGCAGCGGTGGATTAGCTGCCACGGCCGGTGGTTTACGCCTGGCGCACTCAACGCACCCCTTCAGAATATGCACCACATCACTTCCCATTCCCGGCCAGTAATAGTCACGCTGAAGCAGGGCAAGCGTCTTGTTAACTCCCAAGTGCAAGAGGCGTTCGTGTGCCGCCAAGACAACCCTCCCCCTCACAGCGGAAGGCACCACGAGTGCGTTCCGCCGGGACAAACTGTCCCATTTCAATAACACGCCCCGCTCAAGTACATAGGAGCCGGTACGCTCCTGGTCCCCCTCGGGACCCCCAACCTTGCGGCGCAATGCTAGCAGCGAGCTGTCCGCCATCTGGAGGCGGCCCCATTCGCTGAGCGACAGCGAGAGCAGCGAGTCCCGACCCTGAGAGGCAGTGGAATCATCCCCGATCGGTGCGCCCGCTGTCGCAGCCAGTGCCCCCATCTCCCCCGCAAGCGTCGGTTTACAGCGCGCCGATCCCGACAAACACGCGCATTCATCACAAGGCAACAACCGCGACAAGCAATCGGCATTCGTGTGTCGCAACCCCTTACGGTACGTAGTCGTAAACTGATAGTCCTGGAGGACTTCCAACCAACGCGACAACTGGCCCGAGGGCTGGGCGACCCTCAATGAATACTGTAGCGCCGCGTGGTCCGTTCGGACTGTAAAGTGACGACCATAAAGATATGGCCTAAACTGCTGCACAAAAAAAACAATGGCAAGCAGCTCGCGACGGGTGACACAGTAGCGCTGCTCCGCCGGAGACAACACCCTACTACCGTAGGCGACAACTCTTTCGACACCCCCAACGACTTGGGATAGCACCCCCCCAATGCCCGTGTTGCTAGCATCCGTGTCCAGCAAAAAGGGACTGGCAAAATCGGGATAACACAAGGGCGGGGCACCCACCAAGGCGTCCCGGAGGGAGCGAAACGCGGCCTCCTCCTCCGGTCCCCATTTGAACTTCACTCCCTTCGCCGTTAGAGCGTGCAAGGGTTTTGCAATAGTGGCGAAGTGCTCAACGAACCGCCGATAATAAGAAGCAAACCCGATGAAACTACGCACGTCGGAAACGGACGTAGGTGTCGGCCACGAACCGACACAATCCGTCTTCGCGGGATCGGTGGAGATCCCCGAAGAATCGACAATGTGACCCAAGTATCTAACGGACCTACGAAGGAGGTGACATTTGGCCGGTTTAAATTTCAACTTAGCCGATCGCATTCGCAAGAACACCCCTCTCAATCGCCGGAGGTGTTCCTCAAACGTTTTACTGAAAACAATGACATCGTCCATATAAATCAAGCATGTATCCCACTGCAAGCCCGACAAAACCAGCTCCATAAGTCGCTGAAACGTCGCTGGAGAGGAGTGAAGTCCCATGGGTAACCGGTTAAACTGGAACAGCCCCCCTGGAGTCCGAAATGCCGTCTTAGGTTTCGACTCTTCGTCGAGCGGCAACTGCCAAAACCCCGATAACAAATCAAGAGTCGAAAAATATCGTGCACCAGACAATGCATCGAGGGACTCATCCATCCTGGGGAGCGGATACGCGTCAGCCACAGAGATCTTATTCAGGCGACGGAAATCAATGCAGAATCGCAGGGACCCGTCCTGCTTCTTAACCAGCACAATAGGCGCTCCCCACGGGCTAGAGGAGGGCGAAATAATATCGGCTTCTAGCATATCGTTAACAGCCGACTGAACATGTTCCTTCTCCACGGGACTCAGTCGGAAGGGATTTAGCCTGACCGGCGCCGCATCGCCCGTTTCAATGTGATGGTGCAACAAATCCGTGCACCCAATGTCATACTTATGTTTACTGAATACATCAGAGAATTCAATGAGCAACTCGCGCAGCGCACCCAACTGCGCCGCCGACAAATCGTCCGAGGCGGCACATAACGAATGGACCCACTCAAGGTCTTCCTCTGGCTCAACGTTCCGCGCGGGGCTCGAGCCCACCTGCGCAACCAACCCATCATCCCCAGGGACCTGCGCCGCACGAGCCAGCACGGTGCCCTGCGGAATGACAGCTGGTCGCGACCCCACGTTCAAAACCATCACAAACGGATCCCTGTCAGCCCGCACCAAATTGTGAGCCACCGATAAATCAAGACCCCCGACAGCCTTGTTAGAAGGACCCAAAAGCATACTCTGTCCCGAAGCCTCCCTCACCCATGGTTTCCGCAACCGGAGGGGAATCAACATCTGTGAACCCGGGGGCACTTGCACTGTCTGCGTCGCCACCGCTTGTATCGTAGCGCACGCCGTCCGAATGTCAGTAGGGCCCGTCAAAAATGAAATCCGGCGACCCGATGGCAGTTCAATGCATCGTTGATCGATAAGAATTTTAATGGGCATTTTAGCCAAAAAGTCAGTGCCCAAAAGACACGGAACTGCCAAAGAAGACGAAACGAAAACGGGTCCCGACAATTTGATATCTCCAATGCAAATGGACGCCCTAACCTGACCGATAATGCCCAACGATCCCCCATTAGCGGCGTAAAATGGCACATCCACTGGAAGCAGCGGACGACATTGGACCGGAAGAATATTATAAATGAGGTCCGATATAATAGTTGCCGATGCCCCCGTGTCCACTAATACCCTAATCTCAACCCCATCAATAGAACCCGTAACAACGGACGAACCCGCCGAAGCAGCCACAATTCTATGCCCCAATTCCGCCCATTCAATGTCTCCCTGGTCCCGGCCGAACCCCCCTCGCCGAACCGAATCCCCGGACCTTAACCGGCCCTCCTCCGCCGCAACGCGGCGTCCCATGTGTGCCGAATAAACAGGCCGAGCGTGTGAGGTGCCGCGACTTGCCGGGGATTGTAGAGATGACTTGGGCTCTCGGTCGTCGTCCAGCCGAGCTCCCATGGCGCGCTGCCGCGGAGCGCGGCACCCGGACGCCACGTGGCCCCGGAGGCCGCAGTTATAGCACGTGACGAGGGTCGGAGTAGATCTTGGTTGCTCCGACTTTCGGCCCGATTGCAGAGGCGACCGGGCCCCCGGCCTCCAGTCCCTTGGTCGTCCCGTGGCGAACGCCTCCTCTCGTGGGCTGATGACTTGGGGTTCGGCGACCACCAAACCCGGGGCTGCGACGACAGCAGCGTTGCAACCAACGCCTTGCTTCCGTTGTAGGGCCTCGTGCGCTTGAATACTCGTGGCGACTCTCAAAGAAGAAATATCAATCTCGTCAGCTGTGTTGATCGGGACCCCCAGGTCCTGCGCCAACTTGAGCAGCTGCTCCAAAACCATCGCGTCTTGGCCCTCCTCGTCCATCCGAGGGAACGCAGCATCAGCAAGAGCCAGCAACGCCGTGCGATAGGCCAGCGCGGTCTCCGTGGCCGCTTTCCGTCTTGCGTAGAACTGATGGCGGCACGTAGAGGGAGGCCCGTAGACCCTGGCCAACAACCCCAGCGCATCCTTCAGCGTGGAGCGGTCCGACTTCCGTGCAGCCCTGAAGGCCGCGAGCGCATCGTCGTCCAGCATGGCGGGCAATGCCCGCAGCGCCGTAGTATCGGACCACGCTGACATCTCTTGATGGGCCAAAAACCTTCGCTGAAATTGGCCCCAGTCCCCGCCTTCCGCCTTGAAGGCTGACAACGTGGGCAGGCGCTGCTGAAAAATGAAGTCATTCGCCTCGTGGTTCCTCTCCGCCTGTCCGTCGGTGTCTAAGATGGCGGCTCCAGTAGCAGACGTAAGATGGCGGACCCCCTCGCGCGCTGATGACGTCGATGCGCGCGCTTGGGAACCCGCCACCACGTGGCGCTCGCCGTTCCCGCCAAAAGTAGGCCCAGGCGCAATGGCGGGAATCCCCCATTCGTTTTGGCGGGAATCTGCGGGGCGACCTTGTAAAATGTCCCCCACCGTCCCCGCTCCTCCCGACGAGCTGATCTCCGCCAAGATGGACGCGGCGGCGAGCAGCAGCTCCGCCAGTCGGGAGTGCGCCTCACGAAGCCCGGCGTCTGTCCCCGGTCGCTCGGCCGGCGCCGTCGACGGACCCTGCAGCGTGGGCAAGTCCTCTTCCTCACCCCCCGCCACCAGCGGCCCCGAGTCGTCCAGGTCTTCCTCGCGGTCAATCCCGTGGGTCCTACGGGTCTTCCTCGTCTCCATACTTGGAAGCCCGTTTCACTTCTGACGCCAGATGAAGTATTGGAAAATGACGGCAGGAGACTCCTTGACGGGAACACACTTCTTTTATTAAATCTTGACTTGTAACAATACAACGCGTGGCCTCTCTTCTTCACAATGCGCTTCTCTTGACTCTGGATTCTGTGCTGCTGGCTCTCTGTGCCTCGTGTAGACTCCGCGCCTCGGCTACACTCCTCTCTCGCCTCGTGTAGACTCTGCGCCTCTGCTACACTCTCCACTCGCCTCGTGTAGACTTTGCCTCTCTCTCCCTGGCTACACCGTATGCATACTCGGCTCGTGTAGACCCTTCTCTCTCTCTGGCTACACCGTATGCATACTCGGCTCGTGCAGACCGTTCTCTCTCGCTGGCTACACACTATACATTACTCAGCTCGTGTAGACCGTTCTCTCTCGCTGGCTACACACTATCCCGTACTCTCCTTTACTCTCCCTTACTCTCCATTACTCTCCATTACTCTCCTCTCCGGGCTCTATCTCTGCACCTTCGTCTTCATTCTTAGATGGTTCCACTTCTGCCCCCTGCTCCTCTGTGCATCACCTTATATATCCCTTCTTCCCGGGAGACGGAGCGGATGCGGACCTCAACGTCGGCACCGCTCCTCAGTTACCCAATCCCCACGCGCTATCCCTACGATCCGGTTCCGCTCAGCGCGTGTTTCCACTCCCCGACCAATCACACCGCGCTGCTACCCGATCACTCCCTCTGGGCGCGTCACCGGCACACCGCCAATCAGCAGCACTACCCCCACCCGCGCACTGACGCCTGCTCCTCCCCGTCAGCGCGCGTCACCACACACACACCCGTACATACGCGCTGGCACACGACATACACACCCAGCGCGTATCACCACTACACTAGTAACGAATTGGCATGTTCTTTTTACGTGACAAACCTTACTAATTGGCTGTGTCGGGTATTGACGGGTTCAACGACATTCATATTTGCGCGATATAACCCAAAAAAACTATATTACGGATGATATTGGTTGCGAAAGCCTACCTGTTAAACTAAAAATTTGTGTTTGACAACAGCATATGCAACGTGTTTGTCCCATCACACAACTGATTATCTCTGTTTATCTGCCGGAGTGATGCTTGTGCCACCATAGGTACACATATCAGCATCTGAACTCCCACTGTTCCCATTTAACTGCGATCGTGGTCTGTTACCCAAGCACAGCTCGAAGATCCTCATTCCGCATGTGCCATATGCCATATGGCACTTTTTAGCTATGGGCCGTGTTTTGTTGCAACCTATTTTTGTGGCTTGTTGTGTCCTCCGCACCCATTCAAATGGTTGTGATTAAAATTTAGGTTTTTGAAGGAATCAATGATGGTATTAACTTTTTCTAAAATGAAAACAGGATAACTGTATTTAATTAAAAACGAGGAGATGAAAGCCCTGTTAGAGGTAAACATGTACATGTTTTTAAATATATATCTCTTGAGGATCTTTTCTGTCCCACAGGGTCAACAAGGAATTCTCGGAGACGCGGGTCCCATTGGTCTCGATGGAAACCGAGGGTCGACTGTGAGTGACCATTCATACCTCGCCACCTCACCGGCCTGCCACGCTCCTCATGGCCAGGCCACAGCAAGCCCAGCGTGTGGCTAATGCGTATCGCATCTGCAACTACAAATAATAAGAACGTTTTTCTATCTCCGTGACTTTACTGAAAGAACCAAATAATATAAAAACCTATTCCATTGACATTAGCCACGCAAAATTGGTCGTGGATACAAAGTAAGAGGACTGTATTCTTAGTCACGGCTCAGCTCAGGCTTGGCCCAGGCTCTAGTGAGCCGGCTCAAAACCGCCATGCTTAACTTGAGCTGGCTCTAAGCATCGGTCCCATGTGGCTGAGCCTGAACCAGGCGGTGGCTTACCTCTTATCACCTCGACTTGGTAACCAACCGAGTGGCTCAGGCCTGAGCTGAGCGTGAGCATTCGAGGCCGAGTCAGAGCCATGACTAAGAACACAGCCCCAATTTGTCTCCCTGCTTTCAAGCGTGCATTGTGATGTTGCACACCCCCATTTGGAAGACCTGGGTAAGTGATGCAAATTAGATACCCTATGACAATATAAAACCGCAAAAGGACTACCAATGTAAAATTCCCAGACAGTGATACTCCTATTATTGACTCTGGAGGGATGATAAACTAAGTTGACTCATGTTAAATGCTCTATAAATCTCTTGATGGATGAATCCGTGTTGGTCATGGGGATTGTTTTATCATATTTCACCACGCCAGTCAGTGAAGATTGGTGAAGTGGTGGTGGAGGTGGCGAAGGGGTGGCGGGGCAGGACCAGCCAAAGATTTTAACTTGTGGCCTTTCACCTGTGAGTCAAGGGTTCTAGCCGCATCAGCACGCAGTTTGCATGAGAACTGTTATGGCAGAGAGCCTGCAACAAAGATTTTAAAAAAAAAATGTTTTCCTGAATTCATCCTAAGGCATGTGCGCTTGCATTAGTACCGAGTGCAGTTTCAGCCAACCGATGTTTCCAGCACAAGTGCAACAAGCGCCACCTAGTGCAGCTTGGAGAGAGGGCCTCCTCTTGCACTGACATCCGAAGCCATTCAATTCTCCAGTCTTATTTTGTTACGATTACGCTCGGGTAGCCAGCAACGCCTAGCCGAGTCTTCAAATCTCTTTTGAAGAGGGTCCCGGCCAGGTTTTCGCAGCAGTAGGAGGAGATGTAGCTCTGTGTGTAATGCCAGTTGAGTCGTGTGCGGGCCATTTTTCAGCATTGGGAATATTGGCCAAATACCAGTGACGTTGTTTGTTAACCTGAGCACTTAAGTCTGTGCCACTGCGTTGGCAGACACAATCGAGTGTGCACCTCGTTGTGGTTGGGAGTGTTGGGGTTTTAGTCGGTCACAAAATCCCCTCGTCTCAATTTGTGCAACAACTGTGGGTTTAAAGAGTTAAACGAGCTAGCCTGTGTTTGGATGTCACTAATATATGTTCTAGTTTAGTTGTAATTATAATGAAAATATTAAAGAGGCAAATATTTAATTTCTGTATTGATTTTATCGTAAACATATAAAGAATAACAACACTATGTTTTACGTTCTCCTCACTGAAAATGTATTGGGACACGGACATGAAGATTAAACATGACATTGTCTTTCAGGGTTACCCAGGGGCAGACATGATTGGACCCAAGGGAGGTGTTGGCAAAAAGGTATTGACTACTCATGCACAACACTGCCATAAGATATTTCTATTGGCATCAGAGTCTTGGTCCCTTAGCCATGGAGCAAGGTTTAATGTGTAAGCCCGAGAAGAATGCAGTCCAATTTTTAAGTCGTGTTTTTCTTCCATATAATGTGCATTGCTTACTCATTTGTATACCTTTATTTTACTTAAAGCGTTTCCTGTTTACATAGTTTAGAGACTGCCATAACCATTTTGGCGAAGCCCAGATAAACACAATCGCCCGCTCACCCTGCCTGCAGTAGCCATGCGAGCAGGCAGTGTTTGGACGAGGAGTGGTGTGCTTGCTTTGCACGCGTGGTCTTCCAATTTTACGAAGATTTGTGGAGAGCTCTATTTTTGGGGAACGGTGGAACAGCGGGTTAGCACACTGCGCTGCAAACCCGGCGACACAGCGTTCGATTCCCACGCAAGGCCAGCTTTGGTGGCGAATATCTCAACCGGTCCTGCGCCTCCCCTAGATCGACTCGGCCGTAAATGATTGCCTGGTGTGGTGTACAAACATCAGCACTGAGGAGAAGGGCATGGTGCTACTTACTAACAGCACATGTCTCAACTGTCTGTTAACAGCTAAATAGGGAATCTTGCCTTATTTTGGTGTTATATTTAGTGAGGACTAAATATAAAAAAATTAACTTTGTGTTCTTAATGGCATTTCAGAGCATGCCAGCACTTTGTGTGTGTCCCAGCTCACGTAAAAGGTGTCCAATTGCCTTCACCAAAACCCCAAGCTATGCTCGGAAAATGTTCTCAACTTTTCATAGCAAACTTTTCAGCTACATCGAGTATCTGACTACAGAGCTCTGGAATTCCTCGAGGAAGGGAGGGTCCATATTTTCTTATCAGAAGCACAGAATTCCAAAGACATCAATGCCAGCATCGGTCGGTGAGAGCAGCGCCTCGTATCTTAATCGAACGCGACGCTGTTATTGTGTTTAAATTATCCCAATCCACACTGATTTGATATCGTACATTTGCCAAAATAAACTTTAATTCACAGCATTGTATTGCAATTTCTGTCTTAAATTGTTAGCATGTGCTGAAAAATGAGCTGGAGCAATTTTACAATTAATTGGAATGATACTTGAAAACTGATGAGGTGGGGAGGCATGGATACATAGTAATAAAAAAATGATTGCCTCTCTTATGCGCGATGTTGATTCGACACTCACATAAAGGTCTAGATAATAAAGATGCCTACATATTGAGATATTATTTTCACGAAAACTCAAGAGAAACATTTCACGAAGAAAGCAAAATAGCGCGAGTTGCTTGAACCATCAATGTGATGCGTGCGTTGACCGCACCTCCGATTAGCATGGTTGACTATGTACGGTGCAAAAGAAGTTCAACATACGTACATACGTACATAACCTGTTGCCATGTGTCTCACAGGGCGACGATGGCTTTCTGGGCTACACTGGCATCCAGGTAACAAGGCGCACCTTCATCCAGTATACAGTCATTACACTTTACAGCTAAGGTTAAAAAAAGTTTACAGGGCAGCGCCTGGGTTTGACTCCTGACTCGGGGTTGGGGGGGGGGGGGGCGCCTGTCTGCGTCGAGTTTTTATGTTCTCCCCTTGATCTGCTCGGTTTCCTCTGGAGATATCTGGGTTCCCCTCCATAACTGGAAAAAAAATGTCCACAAACAATGCAAATCTCGGTTAAAATTGGCAAAAGTTTGACAAAAATAATTAACCACTATTCACTCGCAAGAAATCATCACCCCTACTGGCAGACTAATTCCCATCGTGAGCCAAATGTTGTGATGTTGTGCCGTACGGGGACAGCTACCAAGAGGGCTTTGCGCTCTGAGACGTTTTCCATTAACATAATCAACTTCAATATGAATGCAAGCTCGTTCATTAAGGTCATTCACAGTTGCAGTGCGTTAGATGTGGGGAGAAGCACATTAGTTCCTAGAATTGATGAATCCTGCTTCACGCCATTACCCTGTTCCCTGCAGGGTAATGTTGGTGACGAGGGACCAGGAGGTGAAGATGGACCCAAGGGCATCAGAGGTCGCATGGTAACAAACGAAGAGACATGCTGCCTTAAAACCAATCTCATTCGCTTTTATTTTGCCTGCCAATCCAAAGGCATCACCAGGTTCTATGATTCTTCAGATCTGTATAACTTCCAAAAATCATTACCATCATCTTCTTAATGTATCCTTGTCACGAGTACCGCTCTCATCGTTCTCATCGTCATCATCAATGAGACCGATTCAAAACGCGCGGCGAGTGGCCAACAAGTCAGGGTCACAAACACAAGTCAGAGCTGCTGGGCAAGGCCCCAGCGTAACCCGAGTGCCATTCCGCACAGACGTGTCTCCAGCCACCTCTTGACGGCCGCTGCCACCACCGCGAACCACGCGCTGCCTACAGCCACAGGGAGCGTATTCCATTCACGAGCAGCGGAGACAGATAACTAGCATAGACAATTACCATCATCTTCGTACATGGTCGTCACCATCATTATTTATCATCTTCTACATCCTCTTCTTCATCATCAGAAGCATTGTCATCAACAAATATGGCCAATCGCTAAACTAGCAGACCTGGGTGCAAGATGGAGCAGCTCTCAGACACAACAACAACAGCTGTCATTAGTCACTAAGTGGCGGCGACGTCATCACGGCACTCGCGTCATGTCAGGTGCACTCCTGAGGCCACTTGGAGTGTTGAAGGCTCGCTGACATGAGGTCACGGGACATACCCAGCAGGTGCTTGCGATTGGCTGACTGAGACGACTGGCAGATGCAACTGCCTGTGACCTCCACACGCACGTACCTGCGAATTTTGTGCAACAAAAGCCTAATTGGTCGGCTCGGATGTCAGCAGTTCCCGTCAGTTCTCTTCTGGCCCGCTCGGGACCTTGCGGAAGTTTCTAGTGAATGGGGCCATGGCGTGTCATGCTAAATGTCGGCGCGTGAATTTGACGAAAGGGATTTTGCGCAATTCATGTACTACGTTGGATTTCCGCCCATGTGCTCAAGCTCAAGGCATATCTCTGTTTCATAAACACAATGTTACAATTATATATATAGGTATATTTAAAAACTCAGCATCTGGGATATTGTACGTTATCCACACGTTGAATGTCTTGCTTGCATGTATGTGATGGTTTCATTTCAGACTTAACGTTTAAAAAATGTAAATGTGGCTGCGCTGTATTTTGGCTGCAACTAGGTGTTGTTGTGACCTGTCACTTATTTGCCTAGAATAATATTTAAAATTAATTGCGGGACCAAAGCATAATTTTGCTGTTGTTACTGCCCGCACCCACTGATTAGCCATGCAGAGCACAAGCTACAGCCCCACATATGGCTGGCTGTATGTGGGGTTGTCTGTCTCTTGGGTGCTGATCTCACATGCTGGCGACGCTGTCCTTCTGCAGGCAAACTCGGGGAAAAAAGGCACTCCAGGAGAGGGAGGGGAACTGGGACCACCTGGTCCACTGGTGAGTCAAGCAACTGCAACAAAGCTCTCTCGCCTACAGAAACTACTCGCCACATTCATCAATAACACTGCCTCTGCATCACCAGGATTCAGCAACGCATGCAGCAAAAGTGTATAGGATTTCCCGTACGCAAGCTCTTGGCCTTATCCAGACCACCAACTCCAAAGGACTGAACGCGTGTGGTCCGTTTGCACATTTAGACCGCCAACTCTTCAGAAAAAGTGTCCACCTTAGCAGACAGCAGTGAAGCAAAGACACGTGGCAGCAGGGGAATGTGGCAGCAGCCTACATTCGTGACTGTACTGTACTGATGAGCCCAAATGAGGATGAAACCAGCCCACAGTTGATTCATTGTTTTTACTGTTGCCTGCTGGGATGGTCACGTTTCTCCACTCATCGAGTTGGTGGTGAAAAAGACAAAATAGCCGCATGCTCAGATCTTGTGAGCTGCCCCCCCCTCTCTCTCTATACAATGCCTCGTCACAGAGGCATTGTTTCTCTGTGTGTGTCTCTCTCTCTCTGCGTGTGTGTCTTTCGATATGTCTCTCCACCATGTGTGTGTCTCTCTCTCTGTGTGTGTCTCTCTCTGTATATGTGTCTCTCTCTGAGCTTGCATTCATTCACACCTGATGACGGTTGCTTGTGTTGCAATCGAAACGTTGTATTCTATTATTTATTTTATTTTATTTATACGTGACTTTACCGAAAGAACCACAAAGTAAGTCCTGCAGTCACGAAAGCTTCAAATCAAGTTTTAACGACACATTTATATATGTATGCGATCTAACCCAAAAAAACCTCTATTAAGGATGGTTATGTCCTGTTTATAATCAAAATCAAATGTGCACCCACAATGGTTGAACCACACATTGGCTACTTCGATTAGTTGCGTAATCCCTACCTCGCAGTACAAGAAGTTAATCTCTTGTTCACTTCACTTTGTTGTTGGTTTTTGAATTGTGGAAGTCATTATAGCAGCTTCACATCCATTCTAATGGAAATCAGTCTTTATTTGGAATGGAGGAAGAATCCGATGAGCTATGAAGCTCTTTTTTACAGATGTCCAGTATAGATGGTTCAGCAAATGGAGATACAACCCAAACAACGAACATCTATTATATTCTATCAGGTTTTTTTTGGTGTTTACACAGCATCACTCATACCAATTGGACCGCAGTCACTGGGAAACAACAGACTAAGCCGGAACGCAGCAGCCAAGCGGTGAGCCGGTGTTAACAATGACCCAAGCTCTGCAGTCCCTGATATAACAATATGTTTTCAGACAATTAATGAGTGTTTACATATTGGAAGAAACCGAAACAACCGGAGAAACACCACGTGTGAGGGTGTAACACTCTCCTATAGAGAATAGACCGGCGATGTTAGTCTACACTTTGCTGTATCACCTCCTGGGAAGCCAGGCTATAACACCTCCACTCATATGGAAAGGGAGCTAGCAACATTTGTGCGATCCATAAACCAGTCCTGCCTCCACAGCACTGCATTTACAGGCATGTCCACCCACCAGCGCCCGGCTAATGTAGATTCATACCTCGGCTGTGCCCAGGCCTGTCCAACACACATTCTAATCTTTCATGAATGCAAACAAAATATGTAAAGTTTATTTCAAGATGGCTGCCATGGTGCACTCTCGTGATATCATTGCGGTCTTACGATTGTAAATGGTGTGCCACGGTGGCGAGATGTTAACTCCCTCGCCTGGTATGCAGGATGTCGTGGGTTTCATCCCGACCCTGACGCCTGCTGTATAATTGGAATTTGCGTCTCTCTCTCCCCGTGGTCGTGTGGATTTTCCTCCGGGTCCTCCGTATTTTTCCTCCACATTGTGCGTTTAGAGTATTTGGCTGCAATACATTTCCACAAGATAAACCACTTCATTGAACTATAATTTGTGGCCAGGTCGCTTCTGAAAACGAGTTATATAGCTCAGTGGGCTTTACCTGGTAAAATAAAAAAAAAGTTTTTTTAATAGTAAATGTCTCACCTCAGCACCACGTGTGGCTTCAGCTCCTCTCGGTTGAGGGGGGCCAGTCAAGTTGCTGTGGTGGGAGGGGGGCACCGTAACAACAGTGGGCTGGCGCTAAGGAAAGTAAACTTGGCTGGGCCTAACAGACATTTGGCGGAGCGGGGCCCACGCCAGTGACCTGCTAGTACCGGCCCTGCTCAGGACTGTCGTCACTGCAGTACGTTTGGTGCGTGCTGGGAGCCGGGCATGTTAAACTCATGGCGCTGCATGCAGCAGGAAAAAAAAACAGTAATGTCAGCATGTATAGATACACACTTCGACTGCCACATTACTGTGAATGTATGTTGCTTGGACATCTAAGTAAAACGAAACTGTTAATGAATTCATTAGTTCCGCCTATTCGTCTGTAACATGGGGGCACGATAACTCTCATGAGGATGGTGCTGTACAAACAAAACCTTTGTATCAAGTTGTGTTGCTATGGGTACCAAATATATCAAATGGTTGTCCAAAATTTTAAGACAGAAAACCAGCACTAAATGAGAGGTTTGAAAAAACGATGTCAGGACGTATTATTTCGTACAAACCCAAACAAAAACACGTGAGACGAATGACACCATCGCGGAACGTGATCGATTTGTACCGTCGTTACTTTAATGGAACTTCAATGTATGATGTCACCACATGTTCAAGAAGTGGTACCAACGCAGTTGAACAAAAACAAACGCGGGCCATGAGCCTGGCCGTGTAGCGGCGTACCCGCTGCCGACCTGCATTTAATTTTTCATTTTTTTTCTCCATTTTATTTCCAATAGAGAGTTCTCTGTTGGAAAAAAATGCGGCAGACTCACCCATCACGCGGCTCATCGCGCTGTCGTAATGGGCACTGAGGCGGTGACATCAGCAGTGTCACAAAGTTCAGTGGCACCTAGCGGCCCAACGTACGTTGTAATGACTTTATTGTTTTTTAAAGCCCAATGGATCTATTTAAGCTTGTCTGATACATGTACGCTGTCTGTCATTCATGTTTCAGGGACTCAAAGGAAAAGCAGGCCATATGTTGTCGGTAATGATTTTGCAATAGCATGACACATTCCCTTTGTATAAAATGTCGTTTTACTTTCAGCATGATGACACATTGAATACATGTTTTATTGTTGCTCTAAAGTGCAAATATCCAAACCCTAGATCTCATTACATACATGGAAACCAGCTAGAACAGCAGCTTATAAAAACACGTGTGCACAGATTTGTATTGTTCCTTGTGGGGAGTCTAGCCATTTCAGTGACCAACCTGAACATCTACACCTAACAATATATAAGATTGTCACGACGGCTGAGAATTGCCATGGATGGTGATAAAGGTGGTTATTCGGGACAGTGATTTTGGTCCTGCGGTCGTGCGTTCATTGTTCGTTGCAGAGGTACGTGGTTTAAACTCGGCAGGCCACCCTGGTTTCACTACGGTGGTGTGGTATTAACCCTAAAATATTATGCGCTGTCTGCTTCACAAAGTGAACATTAAGGAAACCGTGATGTCATTGTGTTGCCGGCGTCACGGTCCAAATTTGCCAAACTTGATAATAACCTGAAAATTACTCAATTGGGATTAAACGCAGCAGAAGCAGCAACATCGGCCCCCTTCCTGCAGACCGTGTCCGTGAAACACAGCGCCTCAGTGATGGCCTTGCGCTTACGAGATTGATAGTGCCGACACCAAACGTACCTCGGTCATTGATTCGCAAGACAGGTTTGTGTGGCCGCGTGACCCCGTGGCGCACTGACAGCCATGCCCGTGGCCTCGCAGACGTCACGTGACGCTCAGCGTGAACGAACACGAGCGCAGGACGAGGGGTGCCAACCCCTCCCTGTCTTACTGTTGAACGAAGATGAGCACGGTTTCACCACCACCTCTGTCAATGTCTGTCACGAACGCTCGTGTGTTTCAGAAGTGCGACGTGAGAAATTTCGTCCGAGACAGATGCCGTAAGTAGCGCAGCACGTGCAGCGCACAAACTAAGCGTCACGCGGTGACACGCACTTTTTGTCTGGAACAGTAATTTTAATACTCTCAACACTTTGGACATCTCCTTTGGCACCATTGCATCCTATGGCAAGTTTTTTTTTTATTATAAATTTTTACTCGATTGTCGCGAGCACTCAATTCAAATGTTTTTTCCCCCCTCTCTCACTCCATTTTATGTCTGAAATAATGTAGCTATTTGTTCTGTTGCCAAGCATGAGAAATGTATTTACCTTGCACAATGGTGACCTTTGGCTCTGTGGACTATTTTCCTTTTTGATGCCGTCGGATTGAACACCCACTCCACCCCCTCTGGCAAAACCTTCCGAGCGGCAGCACGCCTTGCTGTGGACACATTTTCCAGAGCGCGTTAACGACTGGTGCTTGCTTTGGCTCATTTTGACTTAGAAAAGTCAGCGTCCCCTCATTATAGGACCTATAGATGCACGGGACATGTTGGGCCAGGCTTAGTAAGTAGCCCTGCCACTATTGCTATCATCGCTATAACTAGGCTCCGTTATTTCTGAGGCTGTGCATGCGGGTTATTTACACGCATCTGTGACCGGATTTTTTGCCAGCATTTTTTATTTGTATGTAAATAATTTATTGTTTATCCTGTTTGCAGTGAGCTCTGGCTTGGGTTTCATGGAAATAATATTAGTTTTTGCTCTCGTTTGCACATTCCCACCAACCAATGTTCTGTAACTGCCGCTCCTGCCGACAGTCTTGAGCTGTGGTCTATGGGTCTTTATATAATACTGAATCTCAATGCAACTCTGAGTCTCTATGTAACTGTGTAACTGCAATGTCCTGTCGCTGCCGCCACTGCCGACAGTCTTAGGCTGTGGTCTACGTGCCTTTATATGACTATATGAATCTCTATGTAACTCTATGAGTCTCTATGTAACTCTATAGCTCTATGTAACTGTGTAACTGCAATGTCATGTAGCTGCCGCCACTGCCGACGGTCTTTGGCTATGGTCGTCCGGGTAACAGAGCTGCCTAGCTCAATGCGCCTCACCGGCTGAATTAAAGTTCGACTGAGTGTGAACCAATCTTTAACATAGCACCACAAACACTTGCGATTTATAAGAGGCTTAATTTAATCTCCATGCATCATGACTTGTTTCACCACTGTTTACATTTATAACAGTGATTTAATTAACACTCCCTTTTTGAGTAACAGTAGCCATTGTATTTAAATATTAGGATGCAGTTTAACACGTAGGCTTTTGCAACCAATATCATCCATAAGAGGTTTTTTGGGGGTTAGATCGCGTAAATATATAAATGTGTCGTTAAACCCACCACCACCTGACACAGCAAACTAGTAAGGGTTGTCACGTAAACAGAACATGCCAATTAATCACTAGTACAGCACACCGGTGTGTTGGAGAGCCAAGCCACAACATTTACAATCTGAGTACGACGTTTCGCCAGTAATTACAACTAGCTTCATCAGGCGACAGCCAGATTTGTGGAGAAGTCCACCTGTTTCGTTCCTTATATAGAGGCGTAGATGTGGTGACCACACTTCTGCACTCTTTCGCAAAGTGGGGGGGGGGGTGGATTAATGAGTCACCGTACATTATGCATGCAAGCCCTTTGATCTTGTCCTTCCTGTCCATTGTGTGTATTAAAATAGCCATACCAATGGTAATCCCTATTGAAACATAGGCATGCACTCTTTGGTTCTTTCGGTAAAGTCACGTCGAATTTTTTTTTAAAATAATATAATACGACGTTTCGATTGCAACACAAGCAATCTTCATCAGGTAAGAATGAATGAGAAAACAAATCTAGTAAACTTAGAAATATAATGCAATAAAACACAGAGAGTCGGCTAACACAACAGTCAAGACTCTACCTGGTTGATTACGTTCTTCCAAAGATTGATACATTTGAGAGAGAGACAAGACACAGACACAGAGACACATAGACAGACACACAAGCAGAGAGAGAGACAACACAGAGACACACGAAACAGGTGGCTGTCGCCTGATGAAGCTAGTTGTAATTACTGGCAAAACGTCTTACTCAGATTGTAAATGTTGTGGCTTGGCTCTCCAACACACCTGTGTGCTGTACTAGTGATTAACTGGCATGTTCTGTTTGTGACAACCCTTACGAGTTGGCTGTGTCGGGTGGTGGCAGGTTTAACGACACATTTATATATTTACGCAATCTAACCCAAAAAAAAACCTCTTATGGATATTAGGATGCATTTTGCAAACTTCATTTCTGTAATGAATGTACTATTTATTCATGCAAAACAAGACAAGCTTAACTGATAACCACGGAATTCCGTTACAATTCAATAGAATCAAAAACAAGATAAGCTTCAAGTAATCTAAAAAACATCACCACTATCTAGGGATTTTAACGTGACCATTTTAAACTGCATTTCTGTGCGAGCGCTTTGATTTGTTCAAAGCCACATAATTCCTTCTCAGTCGGGTGATTAGGGGTTTGTGTTTGCAGCATTGACTAAAAAAAACTCCACCGCTTGCCCTAACAATTCCGTGTAAAGACCGCCATTGCCCTTGACTGTATCCGCAGCATGCTGCAAGTCCGACTGCCCCATCTATCCCACGGAGCTGACCCTGGCGATTGAAACGTCTTCCAAGAGTACAGAAGCACTTTTCACCACGACCAAAAACCTCATAGCAAGCTTGCTGAGCAACGTCACCATAGCCGCTGCAACCTGCCCAAAAGGAGCCCGCGTTTCTGTCCTCCTGTACGACTCGGAGGTTCGAACCAAGATCCGCTTCGGCGAGTTCACCAACGTGAATGCTCTCGTAAAAGAGATCGAGCAGCTGCCGTTCAAAAAGTCAAACAGACGAGCGAACCTGGCCAATGCAATTCAAGTTGTGCATAGGAATACGTTCAAGAGGGTTCGCGGGGGGTCCATGATACAGAAGGTGGCGATGTTTTTCACCGTGGATTCCGAAATGAACAACTACGACACTAACATAGCCATATTCAACATGGCCGTCAATCAGATCAACCCTGCCGTATTTGCCTATGAGCCATTGCCAAAATTGGTACCCGCTCTGCAGGTAAGGCACTGTTTTACGTTCCTAACGGGTTGTTGCATTGTAGCCTGTCAAGAGAGTAGTGGAGCACACTGTGGCATTGATGGCAGCCTGTGCATGACAATGAAAAAAATAATGAATTATTTGCAAGCATATGATTCTTAATAGGTGTTTGCTAATAGTATTTTCCCCACCTGTGTGTTAAAGGCTGTATGTAGTGATCTTTGTCTTAGTAAGCCTATGATGATTGTGCGTGTGTAGAACGTTCCACCAATAATATCACTCCATGTTCATCTTTAAAGTCAGAATCAAATTTCTATACACGATTTATATATATACTAGCCTTACTACTCGACTTCACCCGAGACTTGGATTCTTGTCTTGGATTAACATATGGTCTACGTGGAGGGTGGGGGGGATGAATGACGTGAGCAGGCACACTGCGTAACGGTTCCGCATGCGGCTGACATCACAGATGTGACGTCACCGCTCACTTGCCGTGCAAAATATATGCATTATTGCGCCCCCCCCCCCCCAAAATACAAAAGTCTATTTTTATACTTTTAGCATTGTGTACAGTCTGGAAGCTACCCACATGCCAAATTTCAAGTTTGTTGCATGTCGGGAAGTATGCTAAACATTTCGATCAGACACACATTCACAAATTTCCCTTTTACATATATATCGATCGATACTAGCTTTACTACCCGGCTTCACCCTGGACTTGGATTCTTGTCTTCTTGGATTAATACACGGTCTACGCGGAGGGTTGGGGGGGTGACGTCAGCAGGCATACTGCGTGACGCTGCTGCATGCGGGTGACATCACAGATGTGACGTCACCGCTCACTTGCCATGCAATATATATCCATTATTGCGCCCCCCCCACAAATTTTAAGTTTGTTGCATGTTGGGAAGTATGCTAAACATTTGGGATAGATACATTCACAAATTTCCCTTTTATATATATAGATACTTTAATTTCCAACCTCAATCGTAAATATATTCACAGTATACTCATGTATTATGGATCTGCATTCCCTCACTTCAGTTGCTTTAAGTCACTCACATTCCACACCTTCTCTGTAGACCACATAAATATTACATTTAATCAATGTAATATTGACCTGGAGGAGAACCTGAAATGTACACTGCTCACCATTCAAATGTAGAAAATCACTCAATATGCAACTCTAATATAACTACTACCTTGATTTGAAGCTTTCGGGACTGCAGGAATCCATACTCTTTGGTTCTTTCGGTAAAGTCACGTAGGTAGAAAAATAATAGATCACGACGTTTTGATTGCAACACAAGCAATCGGCATCAGGTGGGACAACCACAGCAAGAAAAAACTGCTGAAGTAGGCGAGAGATCTGCCGTGGCACGAGATTATATAGGCCTCGGCAGTAGGGGGGAGAGAGGGGGCGGGGCAGAAAGTGGACCCCACGGCAGCACTTGGAGAGATCTGTGAGATCGGTTACAGGGGGGGGGGAGAGAGAAGGGGGGGGCGGAAAGTGGACCCTGCACTGTGTTGCGATCAAAACGTCGGGATCTATTATTTTTATACATATGTGACTTTACTGAAAGAACCAAAGTGTATTACTACTACCATTCACCTTGCATGTCAATAGTTACAAACTTTCCTGTTAAAGTAATCATTTGTGATCAGGCCTAGCAGCCGGCTTCTTCAGGAATGCTGCATTCGTAACATTGCTGTTGGCATCTTATAAATGTTTGTGAGCATTTTCAATCTGTTTGTTTTTTTATACCAGATTGGACTTCCAACTTCGACCGTCATTCAGGTTCCGAGGAATAAGATTCCATCACAAGCGGAAATTGATAAAATTCTTAAAAGCACTATTTGTCGTGGTAAGTAATTTATTTTAGATGCGGTCTTACCTTGAAGTGTGGCAGGGTGTCACAGTGGTAACGTGCATGCCTCAGTAGCAAGAAGCACCTGGGTTGGATTCCTGACTCGTTGTATGTGGAGTCTGTATGTTCTTCCCCTATTCTGCATAGGGTTAAAAATTTATAAATAAATATTATTTCACTAAGTAAGGCCCACTGAACTATATAGCTCTTTTTCAGAAGCGACCTGTCCACAGGTGATTGGTCAACAAAGGCGGCTTATTACATGGAAATTTATAACAGCCAAATCCTCTAAACGCATCTTTCTAAATGTGGAGGGAAAAACCGGAGGACCCGGAGAAAAATCCACACGACCATGGGGAAAACATGCAAACTCCAAATATACAGGCGTCAGGGTTGGGATCAAACCCACGACCAGGGGCGGTTTCTTCATTAGGGTGATTGGGCGACGCACCACCAATATCATTCAACCACAGAGTCACGCTAGCCGTCACTGTGCCTCTGGATATAGTCCAATCAGCGTCATGTCACGTTCTGTGGAGTACCGCCTCTTTTTGGGCGATTTCACTCCGGCTGAGAATCGCCTCGAGTGGCCCCATAGACTTACATTCAAAGATGTTTTTTTTCGAACGGGGGCGCTGCAATGCATTCTCTATGGCTTCCGGGAGGGCTCGCCCTAACGTGCTTACGTCATCATACGTAAGCACGTTTCATCCAACAATATAATTTGTCGCCACCTAGTGGAATCTTTAATAAAAGAAACTTGAGTGGATTGTATTAATAGTGAGTATAGAAACAAACAAGATGTATTGTAAGAGTCACTTTATTTTTCATTAATATTAAAGAAGTGAAGTTGCCTTTACATGCTTAAGCTGTTAATTTATCCATTGCATGGGTGGACCTTATCCTTATCAATCATCCAGACATTTGCCCCCCCAGAGAGATTTTGCAGGAGCCGCCACTGCCCACGACCCCCTGTATACCAGGCGATGTAGTTAACATATCGCCGCCGTGGTTCCCTGATTTCCTCTGAGTTTCCTCCCGTAGCTGAAAAAAACCCCACAAAATGTAACTGAAATTGGCCAAATATCCCAATGCTGAAAACTTACAGTGAAATTACTCAATTGGGATCACACACAGCATCAGCATCGCTCCTTACTGCAAAAACTCGGCAGAACCCTCCTGAAAAAGAGTCTTGAGACTCAGTGAGGCTCTCCCAGGAAAACAACCATCGTCGTAGTAGTGATAATAACGTAATTGAAAGCTGGTGTCTCAGTTTTTCACTTGGTTGTACTGCAATACAAAAATATTTATTTACAAACATTTCCCAATGCGCTGCTGAATGAAGGCCTCCCCACACCATGTTAGTCATGGGGGTAATTTGGCCATACTTCACCACACTGGTCACTGAGGGTTGGTGAAGGGGTTGGGGGGGATGCTCAGGATCGGTTCTGATATCACTCACCACTGATATTAGCTATGGCCTGGATTCGAACTCAGGTCAGCGCATTTTGAAAACTATTGGCCCACTGCCTCTTTATCCCCTTAGATAAGAACTGAAGGCATTCTAACCAGCATGATGAAGCTGGGCAGTGGTGGCTACACACATGGCCCGTCATCCAGCACTGTGGAGGCAGCGATTGTTTGTGGATCACCGCACAAATGTTGTGAATCCTTCCCGGGGCGTCGAGAATAAGCTTGCCACAAATGAACCAAAATACCTTCTGAACTCGTCATACAAAAGTCATCCTCGCAGCAGCTTTTGGCTAACCATCGAACAAAGATGGGGTCACCGCATCGCGTGCTTTCAGATGTGCTTGTGCGGCCGTCTGGAACGCTCTTCCGTCCAATATTAGAAAGCCATTGGAGCTATGCGCTTTTAAATCTAAATTGAAAACTAATTTCTTTATAACTGCTTTTTGTGTTTAGTTTGTTGCCCTTCCCCCATACGGTTGGCTATGTAAGATGCAAACAAAGTTCAACATATATAGCAGCCATTCTCGCGCTCACCAGGAGAATGCGGTATAGCAAATGTGGACTTCCCCAGTTCCCATATGGGATACATTACAGCCCCCTAACACACACGTGGGTCTTCTCTGGGTGCTCTGGTTTTCTCCCAGATGTAAACACTTAATGACTGGCCCATACCACCTGAATATTTAGAGGACCGCAGAGCTTGTGGGGTAGAGGTGGGAGAATCAATCCTTTCAACTGATATTATGTATTCTGGACTTGGTAAGGATTGTTAAAGTTATTAAAATACATTATTTCATTGCCTACAAAGATGTATACTGAAATAACATATGCACTTTTCCACATTTCAGACATCTGCGATCCATCACCAAAACCAATAGAAATACAGAATGTAGATTTAGCTTTTGTGATTGACAGCTCAGAATCGATCCGTCCTCCTGATCATCAAAATATTAAGGAATTCCTAAAACTTATTATCGACCAGTTCGAAGTGGTCCGAGGCAATAATAGCACTCGTATCGCATTACTTCAGTATTCGCCTCCCACTCTCGAATTCGATTTCACCTCCAGCTTAAAGAAGGAAGATATGAAGAAAAAGGTAGATGAAATGGTTCATTTAGAGAGTAATACTCTCACTGGCACTGCTATTAAGTATGCGCTGGACAAAATTTTCCCCATTGATTTGCCTAACCCTCGCAAAGTTAAGGTCATATTTGTGCTCACGGATGGAGAGACGAATTTAAAAGATCAGCATATCTTGCAGAGGGCTGTTCTTGAGGCCAAATGCAAAGGAATCGTGATAATGACTGTAGGTGTTGGCAGCTACAATCAGAGAGAGTTAGATTTCATTTCCAGCAAGCCTTCTACTCTGCATTCCATTCGCGCTGCTAGCTTCATTGAACTGCCAAAAGTTGAGGACGTCATGAAGTTGTTTAAAGTCTGGTCAGGTAAGATACGTCAGCTTCATATTTGCAAGTTGCTTGCTTTATACATAATCGCGTTTAATTATATTCTTACTGTGTACCATATGTTTACCTGACGACTCACACATGCCCTTGAGCTCTTTATAATGGAGTATTACACGTGCCTGCCATCGGTGAGTATTTGATATTTACCATTGTACAGCCTGCATCGGAAATGTAAACGTGTCATGTGTTACATTAAGGGGAAACTGCACATTTAGACTTTTTACAGCACTTGTGCACAATGATTCACTGTTATGCAGGAAATGTCATCAAATATCCAGATGAAGAAACACAAAAGAAGTGCGCGGAGCTTTACAAGTCTCAAGCTGACAAGTGAGCCCTGATAAGTTTGAATAACTATTGCTTGCATTTGGTATTAACGCCATTCCTATCATGCAAGGCCATCGCGAAGCAAAGCGCTGCCATGTTGCAGCAACGTGGTAGTTTCACAGAGAAGGGCGACAGTTTCCAAGTGTGTTCCCAATTGAGGAATTTTTTTTGTTGGGTAAATTTCGAATTTGGCCATGACGCCAGCACACGACGGCCTCGTTTCAAATGACGTCGGAGGATCTTTAACGTCCACTGTGAAGCAGATGGCGCATGGTGTATCCCGTTTAGCACACCCGCAGTATTAACCAGGATGGCCAACTGGATTCTCACCACGGACCTCTGCAACCAGCGGCAAATGCGCTACCACTGGGCCAGGTCGCTGCACCAGGCCCCTGGCTAAAACTAACCCTTGCACCTGACAAGCCAGAGAGAGAATTGTTGAAATGCTGACAATGCAGTTTGTTTACATTACATAAGATATTCACAAAGAATGTAGGTTAGTTACGTGAGACTCCCAAATTGGAACTATCAGGCGATTAGCGATTGTTTTCATACAGCCAAAAACTAACGTGTAGAATAATGCTTACAAATGCTACTTCCGGCTGGTTGATGCTATCGTGACAGTGCATAACTCACAATTTGAAGGTCACGGTTTATATTTATAACCTCACCCAGCGGTTGACTTGACCTATAATTCAGTCAGGGCTAATCAAATGAGTTCCACTTAATGGGAAATGAACAGTGGTTGCCCTCAGTAGAGACCGGGTCCCTGCCATGAACTCGGAGCTCAGGGCCCACTATGGAGATAATCTCTGCCTACGCGAGTGTGGAGTCACTGGCGCCAACTGCATCACGGTTGTTTGGGAGCTTGTTCTTCTATTTCTACAACAACGAGGTCCCTGAGATTATCGGATCACCTTCTTCTAAGTACTCCGACGTTACGGCTCTGTTACTGGGGTGATTGGGCCTTTGCCAGTGCAGCTCCCAAGCTTTGGAACAACGCTTTGCCTTTGCTAATGAGACAATCAGAGATGTATTTAAGTCTGTCTTGAAAACGCACTTCTTTAAACTGACCTTTACGCCCGAGTGGTGCCCATTTACACTGCAGGTTCTGTTTATTTCCTGATTTCCATACATGGGGCACATTGGGATCTACATATGAAATGCACCTCGCAAATGTTTGTATTATTATCATGGTTAAATACTCAATGCCAATAACTGTAACATGGAAGGAATATTTTACACTCTAAACCTGGATTTTTTTGTGTGTGTGCAGCAGCTATCCGGATATTACAGTGACCATATCAGGTACGGTGATATAGTTTTTAAACCTTTCCTTAAATTCTATAATTCTACCCACGATACTGTATTTTCATTTTGAGTTACGGTATATAAAAGTGCACCTAAATTTTATTTTGAGTATTTCAAACAATAAAATCCCATTTTCATAAGATGGCAGAGGATGCAGGTTGTGATGTAACACGCCTTAAGAGTTAAACATCCTGTCATTATAGGAAAATAATTGTAATAATTTAGTACATTTGGTATTCACGCCATTTGTATGGCTTGGAGAGGACTTCCTCCAGCACTGGGTTGATTGTTGCTGATGTTAATGACGATAGATAAGAGGTTTTAGATTACTTATATGCAATAACTTTACTTTGGTAAGAAATTTGTGGCATTTCTTTGTAACATATTGCTTAAATATTCCTGTAATGGCAGACGTCAATCTGTTGTAAAGTTTAAGAAAGAAAATGCGGGTGATATTTCTCACGCGATTCACGGTAATTCACCCGGCGAGCGTCGTTGGCATGCACGTCTTTACCACCACAGAAGGCACTCCTGGGAGGGAAAACTCCGTTCAGCAGATCACGACAAAGAACATCACGGAGAAGAGCTTCGTAGTGTCGTGGATGGCGGCCACTGGCGCATCAGAGTACGAGGTGGTGGTGATCGACGTGGACACACGGAAGCCCATCCTGAAGCAGCGCACCGTGGCCACTGAGATGCTGGTGTCAGACCTGGAGTGTGGCCACGAGTACACGGTCATTGTCAACTCCATCCGGCAAAGGCAGCACATCGAGAGATACATGGCGAGCCAGGCCACACGTATGGCGGACACATCACCACCACCATTCACTCGCTCGCTCGCACACACCCAAAGGGAATGTGACAGCGTGTCTGGTTTCTGACGGTGGATCTTTGGCATGTAACGATGCGTCGGTTTCACCCCGTCAAAATAGATTTTCACATCCATTTTGTATGTATAAATGTTGAACTTCTTTCGCACCATATACGTAGCCAACCATGCTAATCAGAGGTGCGGTAAAAAGACAACAGACTAAACACAAAAAGCAGTACGTACACGTACGTGACTTTAGCGAAAGAACCAAAGAGTATGGATTCCTGCAGTCACGAAAGCTTCAAATCAAGAGCAAAAAGCAGTTTTAATATATACAGCACTCCATTGCGCATGCAAATAGTGTGCGTGTGTATGTGGCTCAGCGGTTAGCGCGCTGCGCTACGAACTTGGTGCTAATGGCCACCAACACCAGTGACGATTATCTGAACCAGTCCTTGGCCTCCTCTAGTCTTCACAAAGGTCTGTTAAGGCTATACAGGGAATCTTTGTGCAAATGATATGTGAATATTACATAAATGTACAAACCAGAAAGAATAAACAACATGCAAAAGATGTTGTAAGAATGGGACTAAGAGAATAGATTTATTTCATTTGTATTATTATACGTTGTGTTACCCAAGAAAGCCTCACTGAGTCTTAGGACTATTTTCCAGGAGGGTGCTGCCAAGTGTTCACAGGGGGGGGGTGCTGCTGCTGTGTGTAATCCCAATATAGTAATTTCCAAGTGATTTTCAGAATTGGGATGTTTGGCCAAGGAACCTATACAGATCAGTGTGGAGAACACACAAACTCCACACAGCAAGGCGCTCGAGTCAGAAATCAAACTCAGGCCCTGTGTGCTGTGAGGCTGCTAGTGTTACCACCGCACCACCCTGCCGCCCAGTGCAGCAATTGATTGGGACAATTCAAGACGTTCGCGAGTGGGGGTGAACTGTTAGATGCCTCGTACAGAATGTCCAGCTAGTTGGATGGACTTTTGAGTCGAGGTGATGCTGCGTGGCTGGGTGGGTGGGCAAAATGTTTGAGACGTTGCTTCATCTTTGGAGGCGGCGGACCAGGATTCCTCCTGTGACCGAGTAGGATACCCAGGCACATATGAAGAACTTCGATCGCAGGCACCCTGGTCTTCACAGGCAATGCGTGCAAATTAAACACAGCCCTTGGGGGCCCACAGTGAATTATATCTCAAATGTGGTGGAACTCGAGCTAGTGGGGAAAGCCAGCCATGTCCATCCACAATTAACTGTAGAAGAGTTCAGGTGTGGCCACAAGAGCAGCCAAACCTTTATCCTGAGCCTCTAAGGATCAAGGTTTGGTTTAGGTTAGAGTCCGAGTGGCAACCAAAACAACACTCCGTCTCCGTCTACCGTTGTGACGGAGCGATAAAATCCGCTCGGGTGCAGGAGCTCGATTGATCGTTACACTACGAGAGCATGACACGTGGTGACACCTTGCAGCGGTCTTCATCCAACAGTACATGGAACATGGTTGCTGATGTGTGTCTGGCATATACATTTAGTATTCTATATTAAATTTATATTGGCCTTTCACTGCTATGCACTTGGAATGCCTTATTATTGTCTGTTGGGAGCTGTTGTCAGTGGCAACAAATTAGGAAATTGGAGACAACTTATTTTCCATGCTGTCTGTGTACATATGTAACAAAAAACATTACCACTTTCTGCCACTGTTATGGGAAACGACATGTGCGCTCTACTGTCTGGGACAAGGCCTAACCTCTTGTTAATACAACAGATAGCTAGACTCACATGAGTCAGTGTACTCCGAGAGCAGCATGTTTACTGGCACAGGGTCTCGTTATCCTTGAGAAGAGCGGGTGGCAGTGTTGTATGTGTCGGGTTATGAAATTTTGATAAAAATAATACAAATTAATAATTTTCCGAAAAATGCGCAAATCGCATTAATTATGTTAATGTGTGTATTAATATGCATACATTATGATGATGCGTGTGATTATATGCATAAATTATGATAATCGCTGAGATAATCGTAGTAATTTATGCGGATGCTTGCGATGATGTTAATATGTGCAGTTGTGATAATTAGGCTCAGCTTCGTTTATCCCGAGTAGTCAATCAGGATAACACGATTATCATCGATTAAACGTTTACCGATTATCCTAGTGTGTGTTATGATATTTAAGGTCACCAGTTCAGATCTCATCACAGGATACAGCTCTTATGAATAAGACAGTTTTGCATGGACTTGGAAAGAAGCACTCGAACAGTTGGTGTTAAGCAATTTTATTCTAACAAGCATGTGACATTCTATCATGCAGGTCAAACATGCGTCAATAATTCATGAATAACCAAACTCTTATGCATTGCGATACTATGCATTCGATTAATATGAATAACTAAAATTCTTATGCAATTACGAGGTTATGCAATTCCCTAATATGAATGACTAAACATTTTTTTTTTATTCATTGGCGAAATTATGCAGTTAACGAAAATGAATGACTAAAAACATTTCTTATTCATGTAACTCGACGGCAGCACTGCTTTGCACGATCAGTTGATATTGAACGCACCACCTCGAAATGGCAACCCTTTTTGAAACACAAAGACAATTTTCTTTTAAAGTCTTATTCGTGTACGTGCTGTGTATGCGTTGTCCCCTTGTAATATTAATTAATTCTTAGAGCCAGGAGTTGTGTCATTAGCTTGTGTGGTGTGGGAGGATACAAACAGCGGCCAGAAGTTTTTCTCTGGGATGGGCGTGGCCACCGCTCTGCTCCTGCTGCTCCCTCGCTCGGCGTGTCTCTGCTTGTGCTCTCTCTCTCTCTCCACTGCTCGATGACGAGTTGGCACGATGCTGTCCTTGAAGATGCTCGGTCGCTCGTGTCGCTCGTTGGCGCACAGTGGCGCACGGTGGCGCACGGTGGCGCACGGTGGCGCACGGTGGCGCACGATGGCGCTGGGTGTCGCTCGCGCTTTCTTGGTGGCAGCCTCCGGCTTCTCCACTGCTCGATTGATTGTTGAGTCGGCACGATGCTCGCCGTCGCTCTGGACGTCTGGTGTGTTCACACTGGTCGTTGGTCGGTGTGCCCTCAGGCACACGGCGCATTCGATGGCGCTGTCCTCTCCCTCCCAGCCGTTTGACCAGGCTTTCTCCACTGCTTCGCGCTCTCTGCTTTGCACGCTTGGTCGACGCTTGGCGATCTCCGCCCTTTTACAGGTTGATTGCTTGTCGTCACTCGTTACTCTCTCTGCTCCATGCTTCCTTTGTTCGTGCAGCTGCCAGCTTCACTCGCACTTAACTTCGTTCTGCGATAAGCGACACCTGCTATCGGCATCGGTGTTTCGTTTCCTCACGACGCTCCGCCAGCCGGAGCACGGCTGAAACCCAGCCCCAACTCAGGTTGAACTCAGACTTCTGCGACTCGAACGACTCCTCCTCGTTCCATCACTTCTCGAGGCACAACCGCCCCAGCTCTCTTGCGAGCCCCCGTCGCAACGCTGCGTCGCAAGCCGAGTTGCGAGACCGAGCGCCTCGGACAGACTGCTCTCAGACTGTCACTTTAACGAAGTCTCGTCGTCCCATCTCTTCTCGAGGCACGACTGCCACAGCTCCCTTGCGTGCGCCGTCGCACCGCTGAGCGCGACTCGGACCGACTCAACCCAGACTGTCCTTTCGCGGTGTGCGCCCGTGCCTAACTCAAAACGTGACTCCCCTCTCTTCGCGTCTCTTGCAAGAGAAAACAAACAAGACAGAGCGAGAAGAAGCAGACACCCCCCCCCCTTGTGACCTTTTGCTCCCTCCTTGCCCGTCAGACCCCGCTGGAAGACAAAGGTGGCTGAGGAGATGTTTGTAATACATTTATGTGGTCCTGTGTGTTACATTTATTCTTGAATTATATTTTATGAGTTCCTTCGGTCTTAGTATCGTGGTAATCATTCGTCTATGTTTAATGAATATTCGTAATGATTCTCGTCACATTATTATTTTGGCTTCGCCAAGTTTAGTTCTCCAGAGATTGGTGTTTATTCTGAGTTATATTTTAATGTCCTGAGGTTAAGCGTAATTATGTTTCCACTTAAGCTTTCTGGAATTCGTACTCTTTATTTTTTATTTTTATTTTTTTGGAAGGTCGTGTAGGTAGGAAACATATAATAATAGAAAAAATATTATTGTTTGTTGGTTAATTATCTATGTTAAGTTTCTACTTTTCGGTAAGGAAAACGTTAAGAAAACGCGAAGTTTCAACCGTTATTTATTCTGCCCTTATCTGTACATCTCTAGATGTCTTGGGAGGCTAGTCCATACATCTTTTGTCCATCTGGATGTCCATGACCTCTTTGTGACCGAACTCTCAACATTTTAACCGCCCTCCATGTTTCATGGATTCCTGGTGTTCTTGTGAGGAGAAGTGAGTTGTTTTCATTAATTAATAAAAAAAAAAGGTATATATATAGATTAAAAAAAAAATTATTGTTTTTTTTTTGAATTGTTCTTAATAAAAAAAAGGGTATAGACACAACAATCCGCCCGTTTGAAAATTATCAGGGGTCGATTTGGCCACTGGCGAATTTTCAAACCAAGTAAATGCCCTTTTTTTTGTTTTATGAATCTATAAGCCGCGCTCACTCTCGGCGGTTATTTCTTACGACGCGCGCATATGTATCACAATCGTAACATGGTTACATTTGAAATAAGCAAAAGAAATAAAACACAACGTTAAACATCGGTACTAATCCATAACGCATTCCTTCCAAGGCGCGCGCATATGTATCACAATCTTAACAAGGTTACATTTGAAATAAGCAAGGAAAATACAACAAAACTTTAACATCGATATCACCAGTTACATGGTTCTCATACATCATAACTCCGACGGATATTAATTTTTTTGTTTTTGTTAAATCCTGGGAAACGCTAGGTAGCGGTTTCGAACGCATTTTTGCGTTATTTTCCTCCTGTTACATCCTTGCAATCTTTTTACCAAGTTCCGAGTGTCTGGTTTACCACTTATCACTTTGATCATTCGATCACGGTTTTCCGGTTCGTTTTTGTAATTTCCCCTCTCACTCTCTCGCGTCGTGGGAGTGTGTGGTGTAAAATTGTGCTGCACATAATCAGAATTCGCGCACACAACCAACTTCTGTACTCCGTCATCACTGGCATTCGCTCTCTCTGCGATTACATGCACATTTGCCGAGTCAGTGTGTCGATTTAATTCTGTCCCTCGTAATGTTGCCCTCTTTGTTTTTACGAGTGTGTTGGATTTCAACACCATTCCCGATACGTCATGGACATTCGTCTCCATTTTAGCACTCCGATCCACATAAATTTTGGTTTCCCTTGGATATTTTCCATTCAAAGGCTCATGCCTGCGCTCCTCAGGGCATGTCCCTGCTGTCTGTTTTTGTACTGTCCGATCACGCTTCAATGCAACCCTGTCCTTGTATTCGATCCGCGCGTCATTTACGGGAGCACTGTCCACGTTTTTGCCCGCCCTGTCACTTGCAGCCTGCTTGTGTTTCCCATTGAGCTCCGGGTTTAACACCTCGGCGGGTGGGGCGCGTGTTGGCCGCTCGCTCGCGCTCACTGTGGGTTGTTTATCATGTATTTGGACCGCATTCTGTGTTATTCCTCTATTCCCTCCTGGTATAGCCGGTGGAGGAATTGGTCGGAATTGGATCGATTGTGTTTGACCTCCCATCCTGCGATTCCTCTGAATGTTCGCATCCATACCTCCGCGGTCTGTGTAACACCTTCCCGCTAGGTGGTTATCTTGCCATCTCTGTGCGTAATTTGAACCTTGCGTGTGTCGTGGGATGGGGTGTTGATATGGTTCTGCTCTGAACCTCTCCCTCCTGCAATTCTCGTACAATTTTGGCCCAGTGTTTCTCCCATTTGGGTGCCAAATTTTTCCTGGATTGTTACCTTGCCATTTTTGTGGGTAATTTTGACCTTGCGTGTGTCGTGGCATGGGGTGTTGATATGGTTCTGTTCTGAACCTCCCCCTCCTGCGATTCCTCTGAATGTTCGGCTTTGTGCCGCTCTCATTCTCGTGCCAACCTCTCTCTGGGTTATTTTGCCATGTGTGCGTGCGTTTTTGCTCCGTCCTGCATTGTGGGACTGCTCGGTGATTTTTATTCCTCTCTGAGAGGCTGGGTTCTTTATCCCTCTCCCTGTGTTCTGGATCCGAATTATGATTCTTAGCTCTGTATAACCATGCCATGTACGCCTTGCTCTCTATGCGGCGTAAGGATGCGGTTTCTGGATTCACAACCATTCTCACCCTTTCTGTAATCTCTGGGCTCAAGGATTCAAAAAACATAATTTTGAACATTTTATCTCCTTCGTGGTATTGATTCACATCGCCTGCGTAATACGCTCTTTTAAATTGTACGAGGTAGTCACATGGATCTTGGTCCATGCCCTGGGTCATCGATTTTACAGCATAAAACCCTTCAGTGAGTGTCGAATATTCTCCAAACTTCCGAATCACTGCCAGGCTCAGTTGTTTAAAATCATTTCTAACCTTGTGTGGTAGTGACTTTACCCATGGAATAGAATCTTTATGTAAGCTTCGTTTCAACAAACTCGCTTTTTCATCCCGTCTCCTCAGCCCTCTAATCATTGCCTCCTCTTCCACTGTCGCGATATGTGTATGTATATCCATGGACTTATTGTGGGGGTCAAAATCGGGAATTCTGACTAGAGCCTTGTCCATCAATTTAAGGGTTTTACTGGTGAATAGGTATTCCGAAAGTTGATTGCCGTCAGCGTCATCATAAAACAAGTTATCATCAGGCAATCTGTCAATTTGGTCTGTGCTGTGTCGCTTGTGTTTAAGTGGCGTGCAATTTTTGTGTGCGCGTCCAGTGCTGTGTCGCTCGTGTTGCCATTTCCCTTCAGTTTTTGCCTCTGCCCTTAGTGGAGCATGTCCTGTCGACTTTACTTTAACATTTTGCCTCCCTCTATCTGTGAAGTTGTCAATCTCACATGTTTTTGTTTGCATATGTATCTCTCCATCCCTTCTCTCGAATTGTGAGGGTTTCCCTTTGTCAAGGATTTTTTGTTCGATATTCATAATTTTTTTTCGATCAGTCCCTTGACTCTGTCCCCGTACCCAAGAGTGTGATTTACTGTTACTTTCATATTTATTCTGTGGATCAACGTCTGTGAGTTTCGCTGGTGTCGCGAGCCCTGATTTCTCCTCCCTTACGATGGTGTGAGGACATTTTTCCTCGTTTATTAGAGACGATTTCTCTCCCGTTTCCCTTCCAAATTTTTCCTCATTCCACAATCCCTGTCTGTATGCTTGTGTGAGAAGGCATGAGTCCTGTCCTGCCTTCTCTGCAGTTTTTGCATCGTGTTCGCCTTTGTTACATTTTATCCAGTCACTTAGTTTCCCTCGAGGTGTGTTCGTGTTATCGATACAGCTCCCTTCCCATATGTCTCTCTGACTGTACTGCTTTATAACAGATTGGTCGGTACGTTTTAATACGAGCTCCCAGTATTCCGTAATCCATTCAAAAATTATTCTTAATCCTATCATCTCAAGTGGCAGGAGTTACTTTGACCTTTCCTTTCAGAGTGCATATAAAACAATTATCTCACAGAGTGTGGTCAGTTTGACTCGAGCTATTCTGTAATTTTCCGATTCAGAGTGCGTACCTCTAACACCATTTATCACAGGATGCAATCGGTTTGATACGATATTATCTTAATTCCACTGTCTCTGTTTCAACCTGCTATTCTGGGTTTTAACCTTAGAGGGCGTTTTTTTTTTTTCCGCCCGTTTACAATCACAATGCAATGTTTGATCCCGATATTTTGGTTAACACGTAGTGGTTCATTTCATCATCCATGCAAAACACTGTCTGTGAGAGATCCCGGACGACGCCACCCATTATGTTGTATGTGTCGGGTTATGAAATTTTGATAAAAATAATACAAATTAATAATTTTCCGAAAAATGCGCAAATCGCATTAATTATGTTAATGTGTGTATTAATATGCATACATTATGATGATGCGTGTGATTATATGCATAAATTATGATAATCGCTGAGATAATCGTAGTAATTTATGCGGATGCTTGCGATGATGTTAATGTGTGCAGTTGTGATAATTAGGCTCAGCTTCGTTTATCCCGAGTTGTCAATCAGGATAACACGATTATCATCGATTAAACGTTTACCGATTATCCTAGTGTGTGTTATGATATTTAAGGTCACCAGTTCAGATCTCATCACAGGATACAGCTCTTATGAATAAGACAGTTTTGCATGGACTTGGAAAGAAGCACTCGAACAGTTGGTGTTAAGCAATTTTATTCTAACAAGCATGTGACATTCTATCATGCAGGTCAAACATGCGTCAATAATTCATGAATAACCAAACTCTTATGCATTGCGATACTATGCATTCGATTAATATGAATAACTAAAATTCTTATGCAATTACGAGGTTATGCAATTCCCTAATATGAATGACTAAACATTTTTTTTTTATTCATTGGCGAAATTATGCAGTTAACGAAAATGAATGACTAAAAACATTTCTTATTCATGTAACTCGACGGCAGCACTGCTTTGCACGATCAGTTGGTATTGAACGCACCACCTCGAAATGGCAACCCTTTTTGAAACACAAAGACAATTTTCTTTTAAAGTCTTATTCGTGTACGTGCTGTGTATGCGTTGTCCCCTTGTAATATTAATTAATTCTTAGAGCCAGGAGTTGTGTCATTAGCTTGTGTGGTGTGGGAGGATACAAACAGCGGCCAGAAGTTTTTCTCTGGGATGGGCGTGGCCGCCGCTCTGCTCCTGCTGCTCCCTCGCTCGGCGTGTCTCTGCTTGTGCTCTCTCTCTCTCTCCACTGCTCGATGACGAGTTGGCACGATGCTGTCCTTGAAGATGCTCGGTCGCTCGTGTCGCTCGTTGGCGCACAGTGGCGCACGGTGGCGCACGGTGGCGCACGGTGGCGCACGGTGGCGCACGGTGGCGCACAATGGCGCTGGGTGTCGCTCGCGCTTTCTTGGTGGCAGCCCCCGGCTTCTCCACTGCTCGATTGATTGTTGAGTCGGCACGATGCTCGCCGTCGCTCTGGACGTCTGGTGTGTTCACACTGGTCGTTGGTCGGTGTGCCCTCAGGCACATGGCGCATTCGATGGCGCTGTCCTCTCCCTCCCAGCCGTTTGACCAGGCTTTCTCCACTGCTTCGCACTCTCTGCTTTGCACGCTTGGTCGACGCTTGGCGATCTCCGCCCTTTTACAGGTTGATTGCTTGTCGTCACTCGTCACTCTCTCTGCTCCGTGCTTCCTTTGATCGTGCAGCTGCCAGCTTCACTCGCACTTAACTTCGTTCTGCGATAAGCGACACCTGCTATCGGCATCGGTGTTTCGTTTCCTCACGACGCTCCGCCAGCCGGAGCACGGCTGAAACCCAGCCCCAACTCAGGTTGAACTCAGACTTCTCCGACTCGAACGACTCCTCCTCGTTCCATCACTTCTCGAGGCACAACCGCCCCAGCTCTCTTGCGAGCCCCCGTCGCAACGCTGCGTCGCAAGCCGAGTTGCGAGACCGAGCGCCTCGGACAGACTGCTCTCAGACTGTCACTTTAACGAAGTCTCGTCGTCCCATCTCTTCTCGAGGCACGACTGCCACAGCTCCCTTGCGTGCCCCGTCGCAACGCTGAGCTCGACTCGGACAGACTGCTCTCAGACTGTCACTTTAACGATGTCTCGTCGTTCCATCTCTCCTCGAGGCACGACGCGCCTCCGCTCTCTTGCGAGCCCCGTCGCAACACCGCGTCGCAAGCCGAGTTGCGAGACTGAGCACGACTCAACCCAGACTGCTCTCAGGCTGCCACTTTAACGATGTCTCGTCGTCCCATCTCTTCTCGAGGCACGACTGCCACAGCTCCCTTGCGTGCCCCGTCGCACCGCTGAGCGCGACTCGGACCGACTCAACCCAGACTGTCCTTTCGCGGTGTGCGCCCGTGCCTAACTCAAAACGTGACTCCCCTCTCTTCGCGTCTCTTGCGAGAGAAAACAAACAAGACAGAGCGAGAAGAAGCAGACACCCCCCCCCCTTGTGACCTTTTGCTCCCACCTTGCCCGTCAGACCCCGCTGGAAGACAAAGGTGGCTGAGGAGATGTTTGTAATACATTTATGTGGTCCTGTGTGTTACATTTATTCTTGAATTATATTTTATGAGTTCCTTCGGTCTTAGTATCGTGGTAATCATTCGTCTATGTTTAATGAATATTCGTAATGATTCTCGTCACATTATTATTTTGGCTTCGCCAAGTTTAGTTCTCCAGAGATTGGTGTTTATTCTGAGTTATATTTTAATGTCCTGAGGTTAAGCGTAATTATGTTTCCACTTAAGCTTTCTGGAATTCGTACTCTTTAGTTTTTATTTTTATTTTTTTGGAAGGTCGTGTAGGTAGGAAACATATAATAATAGAAAAAATATTATTGTTTGTTGGTTAATTATCTATGTTAAGTTTCTACTTTTCGGTAAGGAAAACGTTAAGAAAACGCGAAGTTTCAACCGTTATTTATTCTGCCCTTATCTGTACATCTCCAGATGTCTTGGGAGGCTAGTCCATACATCTTTTGTCCATCTGGATGTCCATGACCTCTTTGTGACCGAACTCTCAACATTTTAACCGCCCTCCATGTTTCATGGATTCCTGGTGTTCTTGTGAGAAGTGAGTTGTTTTCATTAATTAATAAAAAAAAAAAAGGTATATATATATAGATTAAAAAAACATTTTTTTTTATTCTTAATTAAAAAAAAGGGTATAGACACAACAGCAGGAACGATGCAATGGCTATCTACCAGACTTAAGGTTTTTGTTGCCTTAGGTTGGCGGTTGCCATATTTCTGAAAGTTATATCTTATAAAACGTTGGCAGCGTGGTTGACGAAAAATGGAAAACATGCTGTTGACATTTAACTAAACCACATTGAGTGCATTCTGAGAGAATTTGGCATATTTGCTAGCTCGCCGTGGATTCTGACAAAAAATGTAGATGGATTTCACAATAGATAATTCGTGAGGAAGAATAATGTAGTACACATGAGAAAAACATGGATTCTGAATTTTGAAGAGTCGTAAGGGCCCAAATTACCTTATGGCAAACGGTATTTTTCCATTGCATATCTAGGAAACCTTGCTATCTTCTCACTCCACATTAAAGAAATTCAACAAAGCGATGCATTTCAGATGGTTCGTCAAGATGTAAATCTGACCCATGCTCAAGCAATAGCAGACTGTTTATAAGCATAGAATAGAGTGGTGTTGTGTTTCGCAATATCCTGGTGGCTCAGGGGGTTAATACCCCCACACCTCCAATTAGCACGATTAGCTATGTACGGTGCAAAAGAAATCCAACATACACACGTACATGGGATGCCGTGTTCAGCGTGCGGACACCCATGTTCAGCACAACCAGTCGAGAGTCCATTCGGTCACCAATGTACAAAATAATCCGAAACAGTGCCAGCGCTAGCGGAGTGCCGATGTGCTCCCTGCACCACCAAATCTCCTTTTGCGCCAACCACGCTCACTCTCCCGAGCGGTGATCACTGCTATACTGGAGCCTGACCTTATCACAAAGGGTTGGTTTTCCTCTTGGCTCAGGCTATAGCTCAGTGAACAAGTACAACACGATTGGCCTATGGCAAATCACTCTTAAGGGAGTGCGGAGGAGCGCCTTGTCCTTTGCTGAGTTTAGAGGAGCCAGTGGCAGTAACAGATTAAGTAGTGCGGTTCACTGTTGTGATGTGCTTGCCGACTGCAGACATTTTAGGATGTTTCTTGGCCCTTATAGTTTGACTCCCATACAATACTATTGCTAACAATGAAAATACATTGATAAGCATAACACATATTTGTATTCTTGGAATAGGCAATCCTGTATGCCTCGTAGTTGCTATGTAAAGTAAAAATGGGCAATGAAACGTCAATCTATAGCATTGCTATGACATGGGTTTCATAAAAAAATACCTGAAACTCTTTCTTGTGGCGCCGTACCTTAGCGGCAGGTTCTTTGGCTGCTATCGTGTCCATCCTTGACCGTTCTCTGCCCTCCTCTTCATTCCCGCAAACGCCCCATCCTTCAGCTCCTCTAGCATCCCGATCCTTGGCCTCCCCTCTCGCTCTGCTCCCTCCCATTCCTCCCTCTGTAACATCTTTCACCAATGTCCAATCCAGCTCTTCTCTCGCCTTCTGATGGCATCCATTGTCATTGTTGTTTCGTTGATGCTTTTCATTATTGCGTCATTGCTCTTATTCTCTGCTCAGCTTACTTTCTGCTTAACACATTATTGATTCGTACATTAGGATTATCATTACACTGAAAGATCAGCACACGGTGAGGTTTCTAAACAATGTCGCAAATCTACAACGATTAGCCCCTGCTGCTGCACTTACACGGGGCCGTCGTCGTCTGCGTTTGCAGATTGGCCAGCATGCTTGTGCGGATGTTATGTCCTTCGCAGGGATGTCTCCGCCCGAGGCGGTGGTCTTGCATGCCGTCGGGGAGAAGAGTGTCACTGTCCGCTGGTCCCCACCGCGGAATGCTCGTCCCTCCTCGTACAACGTGTACATTCAGAAGCTCCCCGATGGCGAGACGTGGAGCGTGAGCTTGGATGCCGAGCGTGAGGTGCACACGTTTGATGGCCTGGAGCGCGGCACTGTGTATTTCGTGGCAGTGACGGCGCTGAGCGGCCATTCAGAGAGCCAGCCGGTCGGTGTGCATGCACAGACAGGTATGCGAGCGGGGACTCCCCATAATGACTTGTCGACACTGCGGGGGTATCGACTGTGCAGAATTCATTAAAAGGATTCAAGAATTTTAAATAGCACTTTGATAATTGCATACAAGCCTGTTTAATCAATTGTACACGTAGGTTTTCGATTTAAAGCTTCCGTGACTGCAGGGATTCATATTCTTGGTTCTTTCGGTAAAGTCACGTAGAAGGGAAATAATACAATAATAAAAATAAATCAAAAAAATTCTCACGACGTTTCGATTGCAACACAAGCAATCATCATCAGGTGTGAAAACCACAGCAAGAAAATGTTTGAAAAATTTTTGTAAACCGCCACTTTTTTCAAAAATGTTCTTGCTGTGGGTTTCACACCCGATGATGATTGCTTTTGTTGCAAGCGATACGTGAGAATTTTATTGTTTTATTTTTATTATTTAATTTTTCCCTTCTACGTGACTTTGCGGAAAGAACCAAGAATATGTACACGTAGGCTCGTATGATTTTCTGGCATAAATCTACCACGTCGCCTAAGCTATGAACAAATAAATATATATCAGCCTCTTCAAGCTGCCAATTCCAGTCTCACAAAGTATCGACAGATGTTACAATCCACAAATTATCCAAACGCCTGTTTGCACTGCACAATGCTGGCATCCACTCGTGTAATTTCTTCCCACATCTGATCCTCCAAGTGGTTGACTGGTATTCAAATGTTCTATTAAAATATTGCCGTCTAATTTATTTAATTTATGTTTTAAAAAATATTCCCGTGCGCTTAAATTACGATGTAACCCCCCCCATCCCCCCAAAGGTCGCCGTTGCAAGAGAGGCCACAGTGTTTCATGAACCTCAGTTCGTTTATTTAATCATATAAAAAGCTCATCACTTTAGATGTACCTCTCGTAACCTAGAAAGAAAATCACTGCCGCGGCAATACTACTGGAAGGAGCAGCGGTAACAACATTTTCTAAGTGTAATAAGAAAAAACACACTTTCTGGAAAACTACAGAAATGTTGAGGGCTTTTTTTTCCACAACCTGGCAGCACGACCATGCTTAGGTGTGGCTGGCAACAGGAGGTCTACAAGAACAGGGATGATGGAAGATGTGGAGACACCCAAATCAATCTTAAATTGTCTCTGGCTTCATATTTTTGGTTCTTTCAGTAAAGTCACGTAGAAGGGAAGTAATAAAATAATACAATTGAAAGAATAAAATTCTGAAGACGTTTCGATTGCAACACAAGCAATCATCATCAGATTAAAAAATGTTCTTGCTGTGGTTTTCACACCTGATGATGATTGCTTGTGTTGCAATCGAAACGTCGTGAGAATTTTATAGTTTTATTATTATTATTTCCCTTCTACGTGACTTTATCGAAAAAAACAAGAATATGAATCCCTGCAGTCACGAAAGCTTTAAATCGAAATTTGGTCTCTGGCTTGTCAGATATCCCAGCTTCAGAGCACCGGTTGTGGCGTCTCACTTGCCTTATCCGCTCATGTGCACTTCTGCGTGATTGCCAGCGCACGGCCTGGAGAATCTAGTCTATAAACATACATATTTCTGAAGCTTGTTTGGCCATGAAAATATAAATCCCAGTACATATGATTTATGTATATTATGTTACAGCACCTCTGGTTAGCATGGTTGGCTAGGTACGGTGCGAAAGAAGTTAGACGTACATACATAGTCGTTATATGGAACCCTTACAAAATTGATTTTCTCCGAATTCCTTTCAACAAACGTACATTTTGGGTTTTCAATTTTTTTTTTGCAAAACTTCGACCATTATTAACATTGACAGTAGCAAAGCCCTTAATTTCTATGACAGGATTGCATCTTTCAGTAAAGGCTATTACAGTAATTATGTGGTAAGTGTTGAACTTACAATGTTATCATGAAACAACTAAACATTTCACAGCATTGAAGTGCAGAGTCCAACCACATACATACAGACCAGAAGCGCTTGGTTACATTTATCAGCTTGGAGTTACTGAGGCGTTGCTCCATCGTAAGCTCAGTCTTGCATTACGATAGAAGGCACACAAACTTACAGAGGAGGGGTGATTGATACATTTGGTATTGGAGTGACAAGTGAGAGAGGTGAGCATATCCATTGGAGTCCAGCACCGAGATGGAAATAATGAGTACCTTTAAAAATTAATCTCAGACGTGGTAATGCAAGAGCCCAATTGGTGAAAGTACACATCAGCTTGACTTGAACTTTACAAATAAACCCGGCTAATTCGCAAAACGAAGATTAACATTAAAAAAAAATCTGGGTTGGCGCACAGCTGATTTAAGCCAACTCTAAGCAACATTTTCAAATGCCTGGAGGATCAGCTAGATGCATGATTGGAATTACAGTGAGGGACAGAAAGAGGGACATGGAATGGAGGACATACACAGGGTAATGACGTAATTCAACCTGTGAAGAAACTTAAGTGGAGCCTTGGGCAGGACGTGTCACTAGAAGGGGCAATTTGCCATTAAATCGGAGGATGACGGAGTGGCAGCCAAAGGAGAGAGGGCATCTGAGAGTGAGGCCGCGACATGGATGGAGTGCTCACAACGGATTATTTGATGGAATGGTATATAACAGGGACACAGCAGGTACATAGAAGGGACAGCAGGTACATAGCAGAGCCATGAGGGGGTGAGATCCAGCAGTGGAATGATTATGGCTGACGAATATTGAAACTAACAGCTATCGATGTAATTAAATGTGATTAGGCTGCTGTATGTTTGGATTGCGTTTAATTTTTTATTTTTCTAGCAATTAGGACGGAAATAAATTCATTTAACCACTTTCAATGTAAAACAATCTATACCGCATTGAATACTGTTGACTCTTTTTGAGTAACAGTTGGTCGTTTAACCTGCACTTGGAAATTAATTTGGTTCACATGCTTGTTTCATACTAATCCTACGTTGTCATCAGGAGTAGTGTTTTACTTAATACAGCTCATCGTAAGATACCATATATCCCAATTTCTCGCACAATATTAAATGCATAATCTTTAGACTTTGATGACTCATTATCAATCGCAAGCACTCGTTACAATGCTTTTCACAAAGCACAGAATCCATCAATGACCTGCTAAGATTGATGTGGAGAAACACTGCTTGCATGCGTGCCTTGAGATGTCTTGCATTGTCTCGGACACAATGCCTTTGTCCATGGTAGCACATGGATGGTCCAGCATGTACTTGGAATGGACAGCATGCCCGTGCGGATGTTATGTGCTTTGCAGGGGTATCTCCACCAGGGTCGGTGGTCTTGCATGCTGTAGGGGAGGAGAGTGTCACTGTCCGCTGGTCCCCTCCCCGGAATGTTCATCCCTCCGCGTACAATGTGTACATTCAAAAGCTCCCCGATGGCGAGACGCGGAGCGTGGAAAAGGATGCCAAGCATGAGGCACACACTTTTCATACTCTGGTTTCCGACACGTCCTATTATGTGGGAGTAACTGCTGTCTATGGGCACGCAGAAAGCAGGCCCATCTGGATACATGCCCAGACAGGTACTACTTGCGGATCTTGCCGTACAAATGTTGACCATGAAACGTTAACCGCCTTGTATAAAGCAGAATACATTTTTCGACTTTAGTATTGGCGTTGAACTGTGCTCGCAAGAATCCCGGATTTTTAGGTAGTGGGACGTACCTCGTTATATTTTTGCCACGTTGTGACCATCGGGAGGTAATGTTTTGAGTGTGGCAATAAATTAGCAGAACGTTGCTAATTCGACTAGTCGCTTTACAAATACAGTAGTCGGTTAGTTATGGCCTCAAATGTCCCTAAATACGGTCACAACTCCGCATTGTTTGAAGAATTTCCCGGGGAGTTCGTCCCACTACCTATTTGAGTTCTGTTGTATGTATGGTCAGTGCACCACTGCAATATGTATGTTTGTATTTTGACATAATATATGTTGAAAATACTTTGCTGAAACACACGTGATGTTAAAATGCACATCTCCAGTATAACAATATCTTTTCATTGTCATCAACACTTTGGTTTTTCAAAGTTAATATAGAAATGTTGTAAATTAAAGTCTATCTGTAAAATTACACATTCATGAAATATTAAACAACCCCCTATGACCAACATGGAAGGCATTCAATCGGTAGTGTGATCTACATTATTTTACTGTTAGGTGGAAGAGCAAATCATTTTGTAAATCGCGTGGTAGTTGAAGCGATTTAAATAGTTGTTCATTTGGCACTTAAATGTGCGATTACAAGTAAAGTGTGAATAAAAATGTCAACAAAATAGAACAATTTTAATACCAACAACACCTTTTGGATAACAGAGCTCCTAAGCTGATGTGCTCCAATGGAAGTTACATAAACATTGACCGGGTTTGGCTTCTTTTAAAATAACTTTACGCTGTTGAAAACAGTGTCTCTTTCCTCTTATAGATGACCACGTGCACTCCAAATAAAATGCCATGCTTTATACCAATTTTCAATCGGAAGAAGATTATGCATAAACAAGTCTGCACCTGCGTAGTAGAAAGATCCGGGGGAATAATTGTTCCATAACTGCCAATAGTCTAAGTTGAAGTACATTTATTATCGAAAATGTTATAAAACTGGCTCAATCAAAATATTCTAATTCTCAAAGGATGATAGATGTATCCCTGCGACAAAATGTACTGCAGCTGATCTACCCAGTGTGAAGATGTGCAACATTTTCACTTAAAAATGTTTCAGAAAATATAATCACGATATATTCAACATACATTTCAGAAACCGAAGCCAGAATGTATGATTAATTTGCGGATGAACCCAGTTCTCATCTCCAGGATAGAAAGCATCCTGCTCACACCGAGTTTCACTTCAGCTGTGAGCGATGGGGAGATCTAAAATAGCAAATATATTTCCTTCAACAACTGAAGACCGCGCTCTGAAGACTGGATTAAGGTGTCTATTTATTGAAGCACCGGGGAGAGGCTTTCCCCGAAGTTAAATCACAAGGAAGTGATGTTGAAGTTAAGAGGATAAGCAGCTATGCAGCCTCATGTCGAGAAACCGAAGAGAGGGACGGAATGAAAGTGTTTTTGTAGAGGCACAGCAGCATACGACTTGACCCCTTACTGCTACTACACTTGACCGGCAGAGGGTCGTCACGCCCTCCGGCCTGGCCGGCCACTCTCAGCTCTCTGCCTACTGGGTCATAGGGGGCCCGTTTCCGTCTCTATGTGGCGTGGCCAGATGTGAAGAGGCAGGTAAATTGGAAATGCTTCCAGTCGCCGCCTGCTGCTCTTGCTCTGCGCCTTGACGTGATGCGTAGCGGGGGGGGGGGTCAACGTGACCCGGAGAGTTCTCCGGCATTTTACAAGAGCGATATAATCACCATCAAAATGTGGATGTGGCTTCGACCGCCTTGGCCACTGACAGAGAAACAGCAGATGGTGCGGTAGCGCCACGATGGTTTTTGTGGTTTCGCCTCTTCTGCTCGGGACGTTTGTGTGAGAGCCGTAGTGGAGGGCCCGGCCACGTGCTCAGGCCTTGCATCGAGAAGACCGCCGCACCTTTAGCGTAGTCGAAGCCGGTGAACAGGCTGTCTATTGACTGCATTACCAAAGGTGCTGGTACATCTTGACACGATCCGGTCGACGGCTGGGCAGAAAAGGGCCAGGGCGATGATGCAACCTCGATGGACCCCGGACAAAAGTGGATAAATGAGCAGACTGTTACCGATTTGAACACATGAGGTCGTGCCAGGCGAGAGATCCGAAGCAGCTGGTGGTGTTCCAGTGGCTCTTGGGGCCTTCCACAGTGCTGCCCTGGCAACGGAAGTTCAATTCCCGCCGTCATGTCAATGTATGCCACTTGAAGGGGGGTTGTTGAACTCTCGATGCAACTCGGCGACAAGAGGCAAGGCGGGAAATGCATTTAAAGTCGATAAACGCTTTGTGAACTCTGACCGCTGTGGGCAGCAACGCTGCTGAAGAAACGCTTTCAGCTTGGCCAACAGGACGCAGGGAACCTTGGAATTGACAGTCGCAATTCAGTCGGTAGCTCACGCAAATTGACCTTTGTTCCTTTCCCTGTCACAGAAAGGTGGATGGTGCCTTGCTTAAAGTTAGCTGGCACAAGTGCTGACTTCCGCACGCTCAAGAAAAGATTCTGGAAAGCAAAACTTTCTGGCTGTCCTGCACACTTGAGTAGTTGGAGAGATGCGATGCTGGCATGCGTCCATTGCCCAGTTTTTTGTTGGCCTGCCACACTTCTTGCAGTGTTGCAGCGTCCTCAGAAATGGTCTAGGCTGGGTGTGGTGCCAGATGAGCAGACGTCCGATTCAATAGAGGCAGCGTGCGGGGAGACTTGCAGTCCAGGATAAATGTTTTCACTGTCCTGCATGCACAGCAATCACTCTTGGCGTGATTGTTGTGATACCACCACCGTGGCGCTCAGTGCCACCTTGCGTCCGCTTAGTGATGCGGTAATCTGGGCGTCGTTTGTAATGCTGTATGCCATTCTCAAATTCATCCGCAAGCCCGGCCGTAGAACACTTTGGGTTTAGTCTTTGCCTTCTTCTTGAACAACTCCTGAAGTCTACGTCCCCCTTCCATGACCGATGATGTGTTAGGGAGGTCTTCATGAGATGCGCTTCTGCGGCACGTCTGGAATTATCTTCCGATATTAAGAAGCCACTGGAGCTATGCACTTTTAAATATGGATTGAAAACTCATTTCTTTTAGAACTGATTTTTGTGTTTAGTTTGTTGTCACTCTCCCGCACCTCCGATTAGCACGCTTGGCTACATATGGTGCAAAAGAAGTTCAACATACATCCAGCAGTGGATTGACAAAGAGCTGAACATTTTTACTTTTATTACTGTGAAAATATGGATAACTATTCTGTTGTCAAACGCCGTTTTTATAACCAAATACAATGAATGCTTTACGACTGATAGAGACATTGGTTTTTAAGATGACTGCATACAGCCAGAAGCTCTGACGTTCCATATGAGGCTTGCCATGGTCATAGTTTCGTCTGCAAAGTTTATTTTTGAGAATCTCTGCAAAATGTGCTCTCATGCAGCGTTGAATGCCGTATAAGTCTAGTTATTTTATTGCAGAGAGTGCTGGATCTGCCCAAGTACAGCAACATGACTTTCCACCCAGTGCAGGTATGCATTTTTGTAAATTTCCAAAAACTTGACTCCCGTTTAAAATTAGTTCGTGTTTAAACCACAATACATTTCAATAATAAATGCTGGATGGATATCACGGGATTAAAATCTGAAGTAAACATCTCACTCTAAACCCATTGGTTATAACGCTGTAGTTCTAAAAGTGTGAGTCCTGATGTAAAGTAGATGCAGCCTGCATCTGCTTTCAATTTGCCTTCACAACATTTAAAGCCAACACATTTAAAAGGTATGTAACATTTTTACATAGGCTCATGAAATGTTGTCTTTTTCAGTGCATTCAGATATCTGCTCACTTCCATTGGACAAAGGCAGCTGCTATGACTACTCAGTGAAGTGGCATTACGACCAGACACAGAGAAGCTGTATGCAGTTTGTGTACCGTGGCTGCACGGGCAACGCCAACCGCTTCGACTCGCACGTGGAATGCGAGTCTGTATGCCTTACCACCGGTGGGTTCCCCACAGACACCTCAATCCACACCTCTACTCAAACAATACTCATTGTACAGTCTCCACATATCGGGTAAAACTGAAACGATGGAAGGTCAACAGTTGGGGCCTGGCGGAGTTGCATGAGTGCCACCCAAGTTTGACATGAGGCATATTTGGTCAATTGAGTGTTGCCGACTGTGCTACCATCTGTATTGTGGACGAGTGAACCTCATTGCACGTTATTACACACAAAGTGCTTGCCAAAATGTAACCACAACACCTTGCTGATCTCGTCAACGAGCATAAACCATCATCATGCAAACTCCGATCATCCTCGCAGCAGCGGCTTTTGGCTAACGATCGGAACAAAGATGGTCACTGCATCGCGTGCTTTCAGATGCGTTTCTGCTGCCGTCTGGAACGCTCTTCCGATATTAGGAAGCCACTGGAGCTATGCACTTTTAAATCTAGATTGAAAACTAATTTCTTTAGAACTGCTTTTTGTGTTTAGTTTGTTGTCCTTCCCCCCGAATCTCCGATGAGCTGGTTGTCTACATACCGTGCAAAAGAAGTGCAACATACATATATACATATCAACCTGTCCGTGTTATTTCCAGGTCTCGTGGGAGCAGGGACACTCCGCGGTGACATGGGACCACAAGCCGCTCTTGTAAAGCACAGCTGAAAAGTGTTCTAATAACCTGCATCGCAGTGAACACAAAATGTTACTCGTTTGTGATATCAAATTGTTTTTGTACCTGCTGTTGGTATCTCGGCTCAACGTTTCCCCACTGATTAACCAAAGATATAGGTGCTATAATTCTTAAGAATTACATTATTTTTTGAAAGTTTCAATCTTTCTAATTTTCCAGTTATTTACACATTCAGAGACTGGCATATCAGTTGTCTTGGACTCTCACGTTTTATGACTACGTGTTGGACTCTGGTGCTATTTTACATTTTAAAAAACGACTTTACATGAGCACAATACAAATTAGGAACTGCCCACATGGTCTTCATTGTATCTGTGTACACTGTCCATTTTTATTGTGCTGTTTTAAAAAAAATGGCATACGTGGGATTTACCTAAAATTACTAGGTGTTTAAAAAAATGAAACTAAGTTAACTATTTTTATTATGATTACCCGGGAAAGACGGAGTCTTGAGACTCTTTCTTCAAGAGGAGCCCCTGCCAAATTGTTCGCATCAGGGATGATCTCGCTCCGTGTAATCCCAATTCAGTAAATTTCATGTACATTTTGCAGCATCGTGAAATTTGGGCCAATGCCAATTACAATGTTTTTTTTTGTTTAGCCATAAATTTAGCAATATCCAGACTAGTTTATCTCATGAGTGCTTCTGTGACAAACAGTCTCTGTTATCAAAACACTGCAATGCCATTACATTTATTTACGAACTGAAAAGTGTATTTATCAAGTTCCTGAGATACGACAACAACAAAGAGCTTCATTCAGGGTGCAGGAGATTGAAATCGATGGAATCTGTTCAGGAAACTCATCATGTCATTTGCATTTTGATCCAAAATGCAAGTGACAGGGTAGTAAGGGTGTTTAAGCAAGAGTATAAATTAACCGTGAAAGAAACGATTCAACTTTAAAAAATCCTCATACTTTTTGGAGTCATTCTCATACGGACAAGCACTCCAGAATGAAACCACTTTGCGAATGCTGACAAATTAGCGGTTTCTGTGAGTTGTGAGGGGACTGTAGTAAACAACCGACTAAAGTACACATTTAAGAGCATATCTCTTGTGTCCCTTACCTGCATGTATCCTGCTAAGATGTCTAAATGTGCTACATATCCGTAATACAATCTCTCAGTGCACATTTACTGAGTTATCATTTCCTGAGAGGAATATTTCACGTAATTCCTCTTGCCAACATTTCCCCCGTTTCTGTCAGCATCTCTTGCTACTCAGCATAGCAAAATAAATATACCAATGATTTATATTGTTGGCTGGCGTAACACTCGCTCAGTTTTGCCCTGTTCAACAAAATTGGGTATGATTTGAATGTACCACTGTATTCCCACGTATGTTACAAGTTGTATTTGTGCACTGTACTTGAGGGAAAAAAATTGCATTGCATTTATATCAAAAAGTAGCTTTTTTAATATTAGCTTTATGAAATAAATATTGAAAAAATTCGCAACGAGCTCATTAATTTAGTACATTTGGTATTTTGCGCCGTTCTTAAAGTACAAGGCAATGAAGAAGGAAGACACTGCTGTGCTTCACAAACACAGCCTACAGCCAGTGTCCAATAATCTTCAGATCGGGGGGGTCACTTTCACCGGTAAGACATCATCACTGTGAGGGCCGCCACACATTTGTAACCATTGGGGTTTGACAGCACGATGGTGGGATGTTTTCAAATTGTGTATTGTCGGGCGCCGCACTAAAGGCCACTGGGGCCGCCAGTGGCCCGCGGGCCTTGAAATGAAAACACTGCTCTACAGGAGGTTCACAATGGGGGGCAATGTTGTTGTGTGTCATCCCAATTGAGTGCTTTGCAGGTAATTTTCAAATTTGACATCGAATGACGTCACGCGATGATTGACGTCCACTGTGAAGCAGTATTTTACATTTAAGGTGTACCGAAGTTATAACCATGATGTCACAGGATCTTTGACGTCCTTTGTGAGGCCACACTGTAGTCGTAACCGTGGTGGCCTGCCGGATTTGAACCGCGAACCTCTGCAACAAGCAGGCGAACGCCCTCCCGCTCGGCCGTGTCACCGCCCCACAGGGAATGGCGTTATTCCTGGTTGGGTGGTGCAGTTGTTCAAATCGCAGGTCAGGTTACCCAAACGGCTACTACTGTGAGAAGTCAACACTTGTGCTATCGATTGACTTGTCCCTGCAATACGCATGTGTATTTCACACCCCTACCCAAAGCTGAGTTATTATTGCCATATGCTCAATAAAGGACTGACGGGATTTTTTTGATGTGATACTGCTCCTTAGAGAGGAATGTGAATATTTCATGCCAACAATGTCAACCTGTTTTTATGAACGTGTTGTGGTTTTAACTGTAGGGATAGCTGCGGTTAGGGTCCACCGTGAAGTGCATTTACCCTCAATTCCTGAAAACCCTGAAACTCTAAGTATGGGGAGTCACGCCACAGCATGAATACTTAATTTCTGGCGGCTATGTTGCAGTCATGTAAGTTATTACTTATCTGATACAGATTCTCTACAAATCCTCATGGATCCACAAATATGGGAAGAAATGTGGATCTTGTTGACAAAAATAGGATTTGCAAATGTAAAACAAATCAGACCAGGTGTCTCAGCAGTATAGCGAGCGACTCATAAAGTTTCAAGCTCAAATCCTGGTTTGGGATTGACTCAACCCATCATCCCTCTGGTCTCTTGAATTCTCACGTGGTTAAACAAAATAAAATAGAAGCTTGACAGATGTTAAGCAAATTCATAATATAAAGCAATGCTTATTTTCTTGGACTCCCACGTCTTACTTGGGCTTGCACTCTGACATACTTTATTTGAATCGATACCTAAATCTTGTGTCCATGAATAATGATCACATATGAGCCTGTGGTAATATCTCTTTATGTTGTCACACCAATCGGACATTTTACTGATACAGTATCTAACACTCAATGTGGGAACATGTAAAATTCCCACACGCTGATCTAACAGCGTAAAGATGGCATGTGATGTTCAACTTAACATTAAGGATGTATTCATATCACTGCTCCAAAATACCATTTAAAACGGACCGTAAATATTGAAGTACGTTCATTGTAAAACAATAAGCTATTCCATGTGGAACCAATTATTTGACGATAAACATTGTTGATCTTGGATTCATAATGAACTCTTGCCAGAAACATTTTGGAGCCTACTAAAAGCAACACTTGATCACCACAGATCACAATGTCAGCCAGCACCGTTGCTGAGAATTCAGTAATCACTGCCAAAAGCAAATGGTGAGAACAGCTGTAGACTCAATCGTGATATGGAAAATGTGATGAGATTGCATCCAGATTGCAGCTTGCCAGAGGGTTCATCTTTTAAGTCATTATCCACTGTCTCATCATAAGTTCCTATCGTTATTATTTTGTTCGATGGACTACGTTTTGATTCAAGTTAATACGACATTGTGTTCATGGCGAAACAAAAACGCATAACGAGTAGGGCTCACCGTGCGGAGGCGACGCTTTGGTGGCCCAAACGGAGACCACGACAGAGCTTCGGCAGCACGCCGATGCGCACTTCTCCTTCATGAATAGGAAATAAACTAAACTTGTTATATGTTACCAGGTAAGGCCAACTGAGCTATATGGCTCTTTTAGAAAAGCGACTAGGCCACAAAAGATAGCTTAACGAAGTGGTTTATCATGTGGAAATGTGTATCAGCCGAATACTCTTAATGCACATTGATTCTAAATGTGGGGGGAAAAACCAGAGGACCCGGTTAAAAATCCATATGACCAAGGGGAGAGCATGACAACTCCAAATATACAGGCAGCATGGTCGGCTTCGAACCCACGGCCCGCATGCCAGACGAGGGAGTTAACATCTCGCCACAGCGGAAATTAAAGACAAGCCGCAATAGTGCTATAGTAGCCATGCAATCCAAACTATGGACTGTTCAGTAAACACATAGAGGCACATAGATACTCAAAAAGAGATATTAAAGACAAGCCACAGTAGTGCAATGGTGGTCATGCAACCCAAACTATGAACCATATAGTTCACCACTGTAGTCTGCGTTCTTTCAACAGAGAACAGCAAAACTACACGAACTATCTCCCGACGCCCTCTGGTGGGGAGCAGTCCTCGACATTGACATTTGGCTCCGGAAAATATTGCCATGCACAAGAATATAATAGATTTATTATGATTATATTTTCTATGTGCAATGCGAATTGTGTACATTTCAGGTCATTTCCTTACAGCTTTTGGATGTTTAGCAAATGGTAGTTACATTGTTTTTGTCCATGTGAGGAAACCCATGCAGAACAGGGAGAGAAAATACAAACACCACACAAAGGCACCAGAGTCAAAAACCAAACTCAGGTCCTTAATGCTGTGAGACGTGAATATTTACCACTGCGCCAGCATGTCACTCCAGAAAAAGAGTGCATTGTGGGTAACGTGACAATGAAGATCACAGCCATTTGTAACTATGATCCTAAATACAGCACAAATACTCAAAAGCACCGATAAGAATGTGTTTCGGTTTCATATAACTGCGTGAAGATGGCATGTGATTTTTAAAGTAGAGAGAATAATCAATGTTTTGTTAATGACAAAAAAAAATTCTCCAAATGGTTTCCGCTTGGCTTTAGAAATGCAGCCCTTCAATCTTAATTGGTTCCACATTCAATGCTCTCAAATATATTCACCATTTGTTTACCGTGTTGCAGTGGCATTGCATAACCGCGACTGTTTTGATTCTTACAGTGCCATGTAATACCTTAAATGCATACAACTTAAATGTAGGTACATTTTAAGTTCGTGAAAACTGAAACAAAAAAGGGACACGTCATTTAAAATGTGTAGGTTAAACATGGCAGCCGCACAAGTATGACTTCACTTGGTATGCACATCTGGGGATAACAGCTCTTGGTTCGAAAGGCAGCTTTTCCAAACACCAGCTGCAGGGTTTCAGTGTAAGTGGTGGGTTTTTTGTGCGCTCAAATATTTACATCTGACTCATTTGGCCTGTTTGGGTGGCAGGGTGGTGCAGTGGAGAGCCTGGGTTAACTTCCTCTCTCAGGCGTCTCTCTGAGTGTATGTTGTATGTTCTCTCCCTCTCTTCTTTGGGGGTTTTCTCCAGATTTTCTCCAATAGTTTAACCTCCGTTCCTCTCTTAAAGCGTCACCTCTTCTCCAATGCCCATTCTCTTCACTCCTTCCCGTCCCTCCCCTTCCTAACCCCTAAGTACCCCTCTATCGCGGTCACCCATCATCAGCCCTTGCACGCCCGTGACATGGAAATCGTTCTGGCCTTAACACTGTTTTTAAACCTATGTCAAGTGCCTTGAGCAAAGGCGCTCTATAAATATAAAATAAGATTGCTAAACAAAACACACAATTGTAGACAACTTACATTTATTTGGCCACAATGGTAAAAGGGGCCGATCCGTTTTGGACAGTGAGGACAGAGCTATCATTTGAGTTGGAATGAGGCCGTTCTTTGTGGTTGTTCCCGTTTTTCATTAATATTATTAAAGAGTTGTATTGTTCTAAAGGCAATCCTGAGAACGATCATATTTGACTACACAAATTCGTAAGGTGCCCAATTAGGAAATAGACGACACAATGTATCCGAATCATAATATTTATTTATACTAGAGCAATCCGATGAGCTTCAAAGCTCTTTTTCACAGATGTCCAGTAGGGGCGGGTAAGAACGTTACAACAACAAACAATACAAAAACACAATAGGAGTGCAAAATACAAGAAATAGGAGTGCAAAGTACAAACATCCCAATGCTCGAAAATTGCCTTAAAATTATTCAATTGAGATGATACGTGCAAACATTTCCCCCGAATGTAAAACTTGGTAGGACCCTCCTGAAAAAGAGTCTTGAGGCTCAATGAGGCTTTCCTGGGTAAACAAGCAGAATCATAATATATTTATATATGTTGAACTTCTTTCGCACAGTACGTAGCCAACCATGTTAATCGGGCGTGTGGGGTGAATGACAACAGACTAAACACAAAAAGCAGTTCTAAAGAAATTAGTTTTCAATCTAGACGATTTAAAAGTGCATAGCTCCCAGTCGCTTTATAATAACGGAGGGAAGAACGTTCCAGACTGCCGCAGAAGCAGCACATCTGAAAGCGCCGTGCGATGCGGTGACCAGTGTTTGATGGTTCACCAAAAAAAATGTAATGTCAGCATACTTACTCGCACACCCCAACCCTGACTGCAAACCCTCTTCAAACCCCGTCCTTAGAGCTGTTACCAATCAGCATAACACACAGCTTCATAATCTCAAACAACGTACTTCCCTTTCCAATGAACACCACATTCCCTCTGACCTCCACGTGTCTCCTCTTATAGCAAGGTTTGTGGTTGGTTATGTTTGTAAGAAATATATACAGTGTGCTCCAAAAAAATGTAAACACTTCCGAGAATTTACAACAATAGCACAAGAAATGTGACTCCGGGCTCTGGAGACCACCTGGAGAAGATTCCAGGCAATGTGTTGACAATGATAGCGAAGAAGTGGAGACTATTTCATTTTTGAAGCTATTAACATACTTTTGTTATCCCGTTAAAGTGTATCATCCATTCCTTTTTCTATTAAAAACGACAGTCCCATATACGTATTACCATTGTTGAAGCGCCCTGTCATGCAGACGATGGCGCCATCTAGTGTCTGCCGCTCCCAGCCTGCCATTGTCCGCGAATATGGGACTGGTTTTCGCCTCAGAGTTTTACGCACCTTTGGTTGACAATTTTCTCTTCCCCTCCCAAGTCAAATTGCGTCCGCAAAACGTCTCCCCTTCACCGTGAGTGCCTGGCACTGCACGTGCTGTTGATTTTTTTTCTTTTTACATGCTTTTATTTAACTCACTTCGTCTGTTGTATTCTCAAAAAATAAATCTTGTAACTAATTTTTTACACACTTCCCAATGTGCTATCGACTGCAAACTTCGTATAGGTATGTCATACTGATGACAACACGATATTCTATCATTGAAAATAAAAAATATATATTTTTAAACGATCTTTTTTTACGGCTCTAATTGTCCACGTTTACGGCTCTTAATTGTCGACGCTCAACTCACGTTGGCTGTAAAATCATCCCTTGTGTTACGGCAAACCACGGGGAGCCACGCCGCGGGGCGGGGGATGTGGAAGGAGGGGAGGGGCGATGGGGGAAGGGGGCAGGGGGAGGGGCAGCTCGGACAGTACATTTCATTAAAGTGTGTTTAAAAAAAAGTATTTTTAAATATTTTATTCTGGTGTTTTTTCTGTCCCTTCGGCACTCGCCACGCTGCAGGCTGCTCGTGTACACGGGCCTATCACTCTCCCAACTACCCCCCTATCTTCTTACAAAACTCTCTTTTTCCTTTATTTCACTTATTTTAATCTCTTTTCCTCGTTACTTTCGTTTCACCGGTGCTGTTTCTATATATATAACGGCACTTTACGAGAAGTACGAGGCTCTCACTCGTAAAAATGACCTCATCTGCTTCCCTTCAGCAGTAGTCAGTGTCGAGGGTATAGCTGCATCTGCTGGCGAGTGCGTGGTTCCGGCGAGCGTTCTCGTCGCCTCGCACATGAACCATGGCGGGGTCTTGTTCCTGGCCAAGGTGGCATGCGTTGTGGAGACAGGTTTAAACATTAAGGGGAGCTGTTTGTGCAATTTACACCTCTGGCTTCCCCTGCTGTAAAAGTCCTCATCTCCAACGCCCCACCCTTCCTCAAAAACGCCAATCTGCAAAGAGATGTACAGCGCTTTGGCAGAATCGTCTCCCGCATCATCGTGGTGCCCTTGCAGAGACGGCAACAGAAGCTAGCACACATCATGTCGTTCCAGCGCGAAACTTCATAATTTTGAACGCCAACAACAATGACCTCGACGTGAACCTCAAGTACACGGTGGACGGCCACGTCTACACCGTGTACGCGTCAACAGCGTTGCAGCAGTCTTGCGTGTGCGGTGGTGTCGGTCACGCCTACAAACACTGACCAGAAAAAACTGTGCAGCTTCTGCCACACACGATTGGAGCAGCAGCACCATCAGCAGGATACTGACTCGGTGGCCAATCGCGCAAAGCCATCAACTGACAGTGAGGAAAGTTTCACCATCGTCGAGTCGCAAAAGTGGAGGGCAAACGGCGGCCCTGCCGCAGGAGGGCGCAGTGCCACGAGGCCCAAGTGCGCAGCCACCGCAGACGACGAGCCCGACCCACCAGATGCAGTGGATGCCAAAGAACGACCCCCAGTGAATGCCGTATTGGAAGCCTCTGAGGGGGGTGCGACAGCAAATGCGGTCGATGGCGCCCTACGGGGGCTTGGCATGGTGGGAGAGGCACAACCAACCGATGCTGGCTCGGCCGCCTCGGAGCAAGAGGGGCTGCAGGCTGGCACAGCGTTTGATGGTGTCACAGTGTTGGAGGGCGCCAGCCAGCTCAACTTACCCAAGGAGGTAGCTGTAGAGCATCAGTTTGTAGAAGAGAGCCACCATGTTTCGGATGAGAATGTCGACAGAAGAGGGGTCTGTCGAGCCACAAGCAATCGTGCACGGGGACTCTGACGACTAATTGTCAGAATCCAATGTAGATGAATACACGAGATGAGTTTCTCACGAATGAAGGGCGAATGTTAATATGTGCCCAATGGGATCCACTATTATTACCTACAGAAAGTGTGGAGTGATGCGTGATGCTTTCTTCCCGGATGTAATGGGCTTCCTTAAGAGCTCTCAGAAAATTTACCAACAGCTCAGCAGCCTTTTTCCCGTGAAGAGGGGGGTCAGAAAGGGATTCCCTCTATCGTGGCTGCTGTATAGTGGAACCTCGGTATACGACCGCTTTGGAATACGTCGAATTTGGTATACGTCGTGTTTTTTCGAGAAAAAATGTCTTGGGATACGACGTCTTGCTTGGGATACGACGCGCTTGCTAGAACTTGTATGGGTCGGGATGAGTCACCGCGTACAGTACCCGCGTATACCCCGTTTACGACTGGAACAAAGCGAGAGGGGCGGGGGGCGTGGGGGGCTGCCCCCATGGAGGGTGGAGCCCCGGGTCGAGGCGCGTGTGACGTGCGGGGTTGAGGCACGCCACGTGACCAGCGCAGCTGGCAGCAGCGTGGTCACGTGGCTTCTGTACGCATTTTAGTAATTAGTGTCTAAATTATTTTATACAACTCCATTAATGTATAATATGCCATATAAAATATAATTTCTTTTCTTCTGGAACGGATTATTTCCTTTCCCTTTATTTATTATGGGAAAAATGTGTTTGGTATACGTCATTTTCGGTATAAGTCCTACCTTCTGGAACGAATTAACGATGTATATCGAGGTTCCACTGTACACCCTGTCTATTGATCCACTCCCACACCGCCTGAGATAAACTATGTCTGGTTTCAAGTTTCTAGGACCTGAAAATGCAGTCGTCAGGCACTATATTCCGGACGATATTTGCATGGTCAACAACGCGCAGGACGTCTCCGCACTCTGCTGGGCGGTGGCAGTGTACAAGAAGGCCTCTTGTGCCAGGGTGAACTGGGCCAAGTGGGAAGCTCTATGTATGAGGTTGCAGTGCGGCGTGCGTTCTGCACTCCTCCCAGGAGGGGTCAGTTGTGCAGGCTGATGCAATCAAGTACCTGAAAGTCTACCTGGGGAAAGCACACATCGCTCAGAACAATTGGACCAAGCTGGCCGACATAATTGGCGGTAAATTGCTGGCATGGCACGCGTTGGTCCGCAGATGTCCTTTAGGGAGCGAGTGCTCATCATTAAAAACCTGGTAGCATATGTGCTGTGGCACAAGACCAAAGCCCTTCAGCCTTCGGACTGGCTACTCATGAGAGTGAACTGGTCACTCATGCACTCTGTATGGTACGGGAAGCACTGGCTGAAGCTGGGGTTTCTCTGCCTGCCGGTGGCTGAGGGCGGTCAGGGCCTGGTGGATGTCTCTGCCAGGGTGATGAACATCAGGCTCATGCCTGTGACGCGGCTGCTGTACAAACAGGGAGGGCTACCCTGGAAATTACCGGCCCTCAGCCTGATGAGAGACGCAGCAGGGCGTCTGGGATGTGGAAAGGAGCTCTTCCTGTTAGACCTGAGCCTGGTCGACTACACGAGTCAGCCAGGTTTTTACCAGAGCCTTTTGGACACGTGGCGGAGCTTTGAATGGAGCAGGGTGCGCATGCACTATAACCTCAAACAGTTATTGAACGAGCCCTTGTTCTGCAATGGCCTCTTTAAAGGTGTAGTGGTGTTAACTACTCGCTGTTCGCAAACTGTGAGAGCAGATCGTAAACAAGGTTTTCCCGCTCAATCGAACGGTCAGGGTCAAATGGGGTGAGGTAGGATCCAAACGCCAGATTGGGAAGGACCAATCAGAGGGTCCCACAAGGTGGCCGGGGATTGGACAACCCGGCCACGAACAGGTATAAAAGCCAAAGCGCTGAGAGCTCTGGAGGAGTTCTGCTACACGAAGACCCAAGTCGGCCGAAGACGTCTAGGACCCTGGACCAAGCCCTCCAGCCCTTATCAGGGCTAGGGCTCAGAGTAACCAGTGGTCGGGGTGAGATCCCCTAGGTCCAGCCAGAGGACGCTGGGAGAGCAGGGAGATTAGATAGCCTGCAAGGTCCGGAGGCTTGTACCTTCTGAGGGTAACGGGTGAGGGGACCATATACCCCTTAGTGTGATAGGGACTGTGTATTACGATAATAAACAGTGTGTGCCATAAAAAAGTTTAGAAGTCCGTCCTTACAACACTACAAAGGGATCAGCGCAGAGAGGACTCTGGCTCTATGTTTGACCTCAGTAGGGGTATGGACAGTCAGCAACCTCGTAAAAGGCCACCAGTGCAAGTGGAAGACCGCAGCTACGGTCGCCAGCACTGCGGGACTTTGCTCCATGCTCGCCGGTGAGAAGCTGCTATGGGACATGATCTGAGCCATGCAGGAGCTGCGTTTGAAGCCCTGCATTTTCAGGACCTGAAGAACCTACCAGACACAAAATGGAGATATAATTTATCTCCCCTAATTGAGGTTGCCCCCCAGTGGAAGCAGATGTACAAGTCTCCTGTTGCAAAACGCTGCGGAAACCTCCAGTGGAGGTTAGCGCACTGGACGGTTCCCTCGGCCATGTGACTCAGCCAAATCTCCCCAAGGGCACCAGACTCTTGTGCGTTCTGCGGAGCCACGGAAGATCTGGCCCACCAGTAATTGGGGTGTCCGCGGCTCAACCCAATGTTCCGCCTTTTGGGGCCCATTTGTAGGAGACTGGAGATGCCTTTTTACAAAAGCAATTTAATATACCTGGAAAATAAGCGCCACAATCTTGCAAACTTCATCTGTGCCCAAGAAAAGTTGGCAGTTTACAAGACGAGAAAAAGTATTTTGCTGCTGGCAGCAATAAAAGTGGTTTAAAGTCGAGTGTGTTTCGTTGCTCTGAGGACCGGGTAGATCGACTATGATTGATGTTCGGGTCGCCGCGTTGATGGCGTTCGTGACGATTTCTCACTTCACAGAGTAGGCCGCATGAAGGCTACCCACCTTCCAGTCCGGTGTGTACGGTAGTTGCACCGTGGCACTGTGATTGCGTTACAGCAGCCTGGATAGCACTGGGGGCTGTTCGGCATCCAAAGTCCCAGATCTGCTGCCCCCTCCACTCCGTCCCATCCCTCCCCCATAGCCTTTTTCGTGACCCCCCACGTGGTTCTCTGTTACGGTCACTCATTACTCGGTCCCTTGCACTGCCACTGCCATATAAATCTCTCGATTTTTGTGACTGCTTTTTAAACTCTGTTATAGAGCGCCTCAGGCGAAGGTGCTCTATATGAATGTGAAATAAGATAGGGAAAGAAACGTATTTTCCCAGCCCACCACCTCCCAACAGCAAACAACCATCAGCCCCCATCCCCGGCCCTCTCAACTCCCTCGTTCACGCATGCGCAGTAGGGCAAACGGACGCAGACAAATAGATACATGCAAAGATCCCCCATGTAGCCTTAACAGACTCTCGTGGCAAGTGCTGTTAGTGAGCACCTATGAAGGTCAACACGGCACATGAGGGGGTGGATGGCCAACACCACGCCCGATCGCCTTTATCTCCCTAGTGCTATTCATTTGAACCTGAGTCGACCTAGTACAATGAATAAGGTACTAGTGTTAACTGTTCGCAGAAGTGCAGCGCACTCTCCAATGCATCACCACTCCCTAAATGCAGACACACACACAGACACACAGGCATAATCAAATATGGATACAAACACGGAGATACACAGAAACGGAGACATTCATACGAGACACACACAGACATGGAGAGACATACATGGACACCGAGCCAAACATAGACACAGAGACATAGAGACACACAAAGATACAGAGATACGAAGACAAATACACAAATACACTCAAACACGGAGACAAGACGCAGAGGCACAGACACGCAGACATGCAGTTTGCCAAGTTCTTGTAATGGGTTTTGGTAGCACAACTTCATGTCCTTGTTCTGGATATAACATCGGTATGAGTGAAGGATCGTGAATTTACTCTCAGATACAACGCATTCCCACTCATCCACCCACCGATTCGGGCCCACAGTTTATTTGGTTTTGGTGTGTTGTGAAGATCGAGCGAAGTCATTCAAAAGTGTACCCTGGCGTGAAGGAGGTTGAGGCACCGCTCTAGACAATGATGATGATAATTGCGATGTTTCTCTGGAAGATATGAGTTATCTGGACGTGGTCAGTGCAATTGTTATCCACGTGAAGGTGTTGAAAAGTAGATTAATCACGATATATTTTACCTTGCTGCTCTCGTCAAGGAAAATAAACCATCGCGTGAACTCTGGTCATCCTTGCTAGTGGCTTTTGGCTAGCCGTCACTGCATCCAGTGCTTTTGGCAGCGCTTCTGCGGCCGTCTGGAACATTATTTCGTCCGATATTAGGAATACACTGGAGCAACGCACTTTGAAAGAAATTCAGATTGTAAACTGTTTTTTGTGGTTAGTTTGTTGTCCTTCCCCCACACCTCCGATTAGCACGGTTGGCTACATACGGTGCGGAAAAAGAGGTTCAACATACATGCATTTTCACTACATTGTAATACCTGCAGGTATCTTGTTCATCATTCCCACTATTTATCAATCATGTGTCTCCCAGAAGTACCTTATTCATTGTACTTGAGTGAAAATAAGAGGACATTGAGTAGTTCCAATTTCACTCTCTGACCCGTGCATCTTTACACAAACAATAGAAGGCCAACTTCAGGCCAAGAAGCAGTTATTTTATCGACCACCAATATCACCACATAACTGGATAAGAGCAGTTATATTATACACGTGTTTTGGTTGGAGGTTTAAATAATCGAAGTAATGTTTTCCTGAATAAAATATTATAAAAAGTTGGATAGCTGTCCTTTGTGATGTATATCACTGGATCTTCAATTTATGTGTCTCCTCATTTCTGTATACAGTAATAGTGAAATCTACAGTCCACTGTTGGACAAATGTCTTCCCATGCCAGAATCAAACAAGCGGGTTGTAATACATTTATGGTTTTAATTGGAATTCCATTTTTCATCACATTTCCACTCTGCAGAAACGCATTCTTAATGTTAGGGTTGGAACGTGAGCAATAACCATAGATTTCATCGAAGCCGAATATAAATCTTGAAATATACATCCTTAGACACGCAAACAACTTTAGGATAATGCACTGTTGATGTGTTCGCTAGATTTATTTGCGGTCTCCTTTAAGTTGTTTTTTCTTCCACCACGTCCACGGACCATTCTTGTGACACAGTTTACGGGCTGAATGTTTCTTACCCGCCTCAACAAATACAATAAACTCAAAGATGTACTGAAATACAAACAGCTGCATGGTGGTAGATGCCGCATATAAAAAATGTGTTTAAAATATCTCATTTGGAATAACATGCATTGGGAATATCAAAACACATAACAACATGTGTGGCCAACTTCAGTGCCAGCTGCCTCAGTATCAGAATATACAGTATGGGATTTTTTAATATATTTTTTTATTTGAGTAGCAAGTAGCCTAGCAAATGCTGCAAAGGGAATGTTCCCAAGCCAAGTCCGACACAGTGAAACTTGGCATGTATAATAGTACACTGTAGAACTGGAAACATTCAACTGGAATGTTGAATTTGTCCGATTAAAATATTGAGCACAATCACCGTGAAGTGTCTTAAAACTAATAATTACCTTTTTGGGTAAGCATTGCAATATGTCAACAAAATGTTGGAGTCCAAATACTGTACAATCAGATATAGAGATGATGTATGTGTAACAGTGGTATGGGAAGGAATAGCTGGATTGGGGGGGGGCGGAGGGCAAGCGGGAGCATAGCCGATTCTTGCCGGAATTCACATGCAAAGTAGTAAATGATGGAGAAAAGAGAGTGAATAACAAAAACATTAAGATAACATCTGGGTATAATGTCATCCTGTTTTGGCAGAATAGTGACTGATTTGGCCCGTGGACCCAATTCCACCATTTGCCCTTCATCTAGCACCATCTCTGCCCAATGGGATCAAATTCTGCCGCACCACATTCCACATTGTGCTTTGCACCAGTGTGGGGAGATCTACAGCACGAGCTGGAGACCGTGGAGTGGGCACAATGGCGGAGCCAGGATTTTCAGGTAGGTGGGGCAACCCCTCCAGCAATAAAAAATGATAGGAGTTGTTAGTAAGAACTTGTCCCTTGCTTTTTATTCGACGCGTGTGCGGCGATGGCGCAGCCATCAATTGAGGGTCGAATTCGAACCGCGTTGTGTGATCGGCATCGCGCTCGCTGAAGGTATGCCTTCAGGGAAGTCGTGTACTGTATATACAACTGCACACAATTCTGTGCGTCACTTATAACTGCGTTGCCGTTACTTTTGCCAATTATGGACTTATTGCCAATTATGGACTCAGACTATTGTCCTATCGTCTCAGAGTCCCTGGCACGTGATAATATGCTACACAGTGGCAGTGGGGGTCGTAAAATGCCGATTTATTACAAAAAACCCCAATGATCCGATCGAAATTAGGGATTTAAATCGGATCATTGGGGGGGCACGTGCCCCAACACCCCCCCACCCCCCCACTGGCTCTGCCAGTGAGTGGGCAAGGCAGTCAATACAGTGACCTGCATGAAACGGTTTGCCACTATCACAAAGTGGCAGAAATTCTGCAACCAAAATTTAAATTCTAGCAAAAAGTTCACTGTGATGATGTTAGATGTTGCTATTGGACATCCCGTCCGGCATAGCCAATACATGCCCATGCATACACTCATAACTACGAGCGACCTACATCAAATAACCTACACCCCACCAATCTTGATTTGATGTTTTCGTGACTGCAGGAATCCATACTCTTTGGTTCTTTCGGTAAAGTCACGTAGGTAGAAAAATAAATAATATATCACGACGTTTCGATCGCAACACAAGCAATCGTCATCAGGTGGAAAGATACAGCTGTGGAACTGCTGAACAAAAAAGGGCTGCTGCAACAAGAGATTATATATAGGGTAAGTAGGTGGGGTCAGAGATGGAAAGGAGTCCCGTCGCCGCACGCACAGCAGCTGCGTTAAAGGGAGAGATGGCATGCTAATGTAAACGAGTTTAATGGAAAATAAGCTCCGTCGTCGCACACGAGCACCGTCGTCGCACGCACAGCCCCACCGTCAATACGTGTACAGAGTTTATGCGATGATACGTCAGGAGTGTGGGGGTCACGCAAAGGTCAAGGGACCACGGCCATAGAAGTAATTAAAGGACGCTGGCAAGGAAGGTGCGAAAATGTGATGGGTATTGCGGTTGCGGATTTCATATACGGGGAAATAAATATTCACTGTGAGACTCTATCATGAGACAGAGTAGATTATTTTTTTTATTGGTGATAAATTGGACACCAAAGAAGATCACAGTTTTCAAAATGTGATAATCTCCAAAGAAAAGCAAAAATACTTAAAAATACAAATGCGTATATCCCGTTAGCACCCAGCGATATTTTTACACCAAGAGTCAAATTTTAGTTGTCTATCTCCGTAGAGAAGCTTTTGACCCGTGTTGATCTCGTGTTTGACACTCCACGCGATCACAAACCTGTCACCAGTTACGCCAACACAGAACACGCTGATGACAAGAATGAAACACCAACATTGTCACTCAATATGTCCATCCTCTCAGTGTAAATATCTACATTTAGTTAGCCTACTAACACTCTGAGGTAATTATGTCTGTCTTCAAATAGACCATGTATATATATGTGTGTCTCAGCAGCTATATAATCTTATTCTTCAAGTGCAGCATAACGTTATAACAAAACAGAATCACTTTAACCTGGAGCTGAAACGTGGAGTCCCAGCGATGCTGATTGTGAGTCAGTCCATTTGGGCCGTCGACCTCATTTCCAACAATGCCGGTCCGTTTGCTCAACCGACTCGAGGCCCTTAGCCAACCACAACCGGGCAAACACCACACGCACGGGACAATATGCAACACACTCTGTAGAGCAACTACTTTATTAACAGAATAAACATCAGCTAACAACACTTGACAACATTAAATGTAATAACCGTTAATTTGCTGTCGAGGTGAAACATGTTCCTCCATTCTTCAGCCCAGGTGGCTTCTTGAAGTTGAACCACGGGCAAGCTGATACTGAACTCCTGGCAGGGTGAGTCACATTACCAGAGGTGTGAACTCGAGTCATGTGACTTGGACTCGAGTCAGACTCGAGTCATGAATTTGATGACTTGCGACTCGACTTGGACTTGCATAACAATGACTTTGTCCCACCTATGAGATGTGGACTCGAGTCATGTGACTTGGACTCGAGTCAGACTCGAGTCATGAATTTGATGACTTGCGACTCGACTTGGACTTGCATAACAATGACTTTGTCCCACCTCTGCACATTACCTCGCTTTCCCAAACAGGTGAGTTGTTGAACTCGAACCACAGGTAAGCTCAGTGGCGGCTCCAGCAAAATCTCTCAGGGGGGGCAAATGTCTGGATGATTGATAAGGATAAGGTCCACCCATGCAATGGATACATTAACAGCTTAAGCATGTAAAGGCAACTTCACTTCTTTAATATTAATGAAAAATAAAGTGACTCTTACAATACATCTTGTTTGTTTCTATACTCACTATTAAAACAAACCACTCAAGTTTCTTTTATTAAAGATTCCACTAGGTGGCGACAAATTATATTGTTGGATGAAATGTGCTTACGTATGATGACGTAAGCACGTATGATGACGTAAGCACGTTAGGGCGAGCCCTCCCGGAAGCCATAGAGAATGCATTGCAGCGCCCCCGTTCGAAAAAAAACATCTTTGAATGTAAGTCTATGGGACCACTCGGGGCGATTCTCAGCTGGAGGGAAATCGCCCAAAAAGAGGCGGTACTCCACAGAACGTAGCATGACGCTGATTGGACTATATCCAGAGGCACAGTGACGGCTAGCGTGACTCTGTGGTTGAATGACATTGGTGGTGCGTCGCCCAATCGCCCTAATGAAGAAACCGCCCCTGGGTAAGCTGACACGAAACTCCTGGCAGGATGAGTCACATTAGCTCACTTTGCCGATCAAGTGAGTTGTTGAACTCGAACCACAGCACTGTAGTCTGCGCTCCTTCAACTAGAGGTGCTGCCAGGTTTTTTTTGCCACTCCTGTTCCACTCGCGTTTATCTTCGTCTTTTAGCTTCACCATTTTTTAATACTTATTTCAATACTTTAATGAAACATCTATTTTTTGCAAGTTGCCTAGTTTTTCAAGTTTTACCAAACACACCACGCCTGCAGAACGCCGAACACACTGCGCCCCCCGGCGAACGCTGACCGCAACAGCGGGCCCACCACTTCCGGAGGTGTGGGTTTTGAGGAATTGATCCTTGTGGCGGTACTTCGAGGTACCAAATAATACAAAATGGCCTTGGCAATTAAATATTTTATTTCTGGGACACTTTTTCCCAGGGGTGTTACCTAACTCCGTGACTGGAATACCAATCAATCCGAAATCAGTGCTACTCCGCAATGTCGAAACGCCAAACAGCATTAAACATCCTTTATCGAAAAATTCAACGTTGAATAGTGCATTGTGTATAACTCGTCGAGATGAGTCGATTGCCGCATCACCGACCATCAACAGACTAAAAATGACTGCATCATGGACATTATGCGAGAGCCGGAGACTATGGTCCCTCATGTTCGCTATAAGGTTCAATTATTTTCCCACAACACGGTTGTTGCCTGGTAACACAATCCACTTTTCCATACTGGAAGAAACGCGGTATTTGCCAGAAACAAATTTGGGACCTGATCCTCTGCCTGAGAACTTTGTTCACTCTGCCACGTAGGGCTGATTTTCTGTATAAGCACAAAATAAGTTTGGTATTTAATCTGCTGCCTGGTAACACTGCTAGCTCAACACTGAACTGAAATACTACACCCAATTGAACTCAATTTGCGACTTGACCTTCTGCCTGATAGCACTGTTCACTCTCCAACACGCAACATCATATTGTATTTGCATACCAGAAATAGGTACAGTAGTTTGGAATTATGTTGATATACAGGTCCACAGTTCACATATGAATGCTGTCTTTCCACACAATAAGTATGTGGTTGAGAATTCGGCTGGTAACACGTCTCAACTTCAACACAGGCAAGAACTGTACTTGAATACTCAAAGCATGGAATTTGTATCTCCAATAAAACTGTGTGCTCGCTGGAAATAAATCTGGGACTTGATCTTCGGCCTCAAAACACTGTTCCCTCTCCAACACTGGACATCATGTTGTATTCGCATACCAGAATTTGGTAGCTTGGAATCCTGCTGATAACAGGTCTCCTCTTCAACACGAATGAATGCTGTATCTGGCTACTAATAACACAGGCTACCAATCTTTCACGAGGCTCCACTGGCCAGATCCCCGAGAGCACAGGGTATATTATCTATACATTTTTGACAAACAGCGGTTTGTTTTCTGCAACTTGCGAAACTTGTTGTTGATTCCTGTTCCAACGCCAGGCTCCGAACAAGATGGTCTCTCGTTGTCTTTGCCACCAAGACGCTCTGACCGCGCTGCCTCGCTGAACTCGGCCGTCTCTCTCCATGAAGGCAGTGGTCCCTGGACACGCTTCACTTTGTTTGAGGCTGAAATTGCACTGCCCCCACTCCCTTCACTCACCCCACAGGTGCTGGTGAGAGGGCGCGAGGGGCGCGGGGTGATGGTGCCTCACTAAATAGTGTTGACGTCACAACGGTGCTTGTGCCAGGCTATGTGCACTTTAAGGCCACGCAAAGTATCGAACGCCCACTGGCAGGTCACTCGATAGACCCAGGTGCCATGGGTTGACTGACTGAGATGATTGACTGATGCACTACCTGTGCCCTCTACTGTGCCAACTTGCTGTGTTTTAGCCGCCTGGTGCTCCGCTCGTTGTTGTGAGCGTCACTCCTTTGCCCTATATTGTTGCTGGAGGACGACTGCCTGCCTCCAACTGCCCAGTAGCATCCTTCACAAGTCTCCTCCACATTTCCATAGAAGACACTTTATTGGGCTATCATTTGTGGCCAGGTCGCTTCTGAAAAAGAGCTATATAGCTCAAAAGTGGGTCTTTCCTGCTAAAATGAAATAGTTAAATAGTTTAAATAGTTCTCATGGTAAAAAATAACAGTATGTAAAAAACAAGTTTTTCAATGCACACACTTTTATTTGCACTCAAAAGCAGAACATGTATTATTTAGACCCCAGAATTAATACTATTTTATGCAGTGAATACAAGTGTGTGGTTTCTTAGTATATGTTAAATTTAGCAGTTTAATTTAAAGCATTTCTCGCAACAATAATAATTATAACATTTTGCCAATTAAAATAGCGATTCATAATACAGGTTTTTGGGTTAGATCGGGTAAGTATAAATGTGTCGTAACCCTCCACCACCCGACACAGCCAGTAAGGTTTGTCACGTAAACAACGCACTAATTAGTTACTACTTCAGCCCACCGGTGTGTTGGAGAGTAAATCCACAACATTTACAATTTTAATATGACGTATTGCTGGTTATTACATCCAGCATCATCGGGCGATTTGCCAGACTAGCGAAGCAATCAACCTGCTTCCGGTCTTAAATAGAGCAAGATGACGTTATCACAGAACCCATCAGGTGCAGAGATCAGAGGCAAAGGAGGGGGGGGTATTGTAATCATATAATACTAGCGGGAAGTACCCGGCGTTGCCCGGGTCTTAAAAATATTTCAAAACTACTCTTAAAAATGTAACAGCAGTGCGTACTGACTGTGGTGGTACCTGCTATGATTACAGCAGTGCATACTGTGGTGGTACCTGCTGTCACTGCAGCAGTGCATACTGTGGTAGTAGCTGCTATGATTACAGCAGTGCATACCGACTGTGGTGGTACCTGCTATGATTACAGCAGTGTATACCGATTGTGGTGGTACCTGCTATGATGACAGCAGTGCATACTGTGGTGGTACCTGTTATGATTACAGTAGTGCATACTGTGGTGGAACCTGCTTTCACTGCAGCAATGCATACTGTGGTAGTAGCTGCTATGATTACATCAGTGCATACCGACTGTGGTGCGACCTGCTATGACTACAGTAGTACATGCTGACTCTATAGCAGTATTTATCGACTCCATAACACAAAGTACTCAACTGACAGAGTGGCGTGGTGAGGCCTAGTCCCATGCAGAGCCTTCGGCCTCGCCTAGATTGTCTAGCCGGCCGAGTTGGCACCTTGGCAGTCTGGGGCTGGGCTGCTACCCCTGTCCTCCCCCCCCAGGCACAATGTCCCCGGCCGCTCAGCAGTAATATCTACAGCCTATAGTGGCAGTATATACCTGAGACAGTGAAGAATTTACCTGAGCGTTTAGTGTATTTTTACAGGAATTTTTTTACGCAAAAGAAAATGTCCCCCTCACTCCCACCAAAGGCGTGCGACTTGGTATGGGCCATCCTCCCCACCAAAGGCACGTGATTTGTTATGGTCGTGCATGTGTCATAAATAAATTAAAAAGTATGCACACAGAAATCGCATTAAATCGCTAATGAAACTAATTTAATGTTGACGGATGTGAAAAAAGAATAGCGCTTGCTCAAGGCGGGGCCTACGGGGTGGTACCTGGGTATTTTAATCCCCTCACTCCCACCGAAGGCGTGTGACTTGGCATGGGCGCCCCCCCCCCCCCCACCAAATGCGCGTGAGTTGGTATGGTCATGCACGTGTCATAAATAAATGGATAAATGCGAAGCGCACAAAAATAGCACTAAATCGCTAATTAAACTAATTTAAAGTTGACGGATGTGAAAAAGGAATAGTGCTTGCTCACCGCGGGGCTTACGGCGTGGTACCTGGCAATTTTTTAAAACATAACCCCACCGTTAGAGAGCCAAGCGCACGACCACACACAAACCCACACACAAACCCACAAACCCACACACAATTTTTTACTTTTATATATATAGAGAAGAGAAGAAGATAGATATTAGTAATCCGTTAATTAGCTTGTGTTTCCTCTATAAGGAATGCAGTTGTAAGATGTATTACTTAATAATACGCTTCCAGGCCGCACAAAGCCTGTAGCTGTCAGAGTGGTTAAAATAATTTGTATTTCTCTCAATTTCAATGGATTCTCGAATTAGTTTTGGCCAGTAATAATTTGTCTTACACAACACTTCAACGTTATCAAAATAAATTGAGTGTTCTTGTTGGCAAACATGTTCTGCAACTGGCGACAGATGTGTTTGAGAGTATTTAATATTTATTTGGTGTTCTTTTAGTCTTACGCTAATATTACATCCCGTCTGTCCAATATAGCATCTGCCACATAAGCAATGAATCCGATACACACCTGCAATTCATCTTTAGTACAAGATACTAGTTTTTGAATGTTGTGTTCCGTGCCAAATCTTACTCTGATTTTTTCTTTTTCCAAAACTCTAGCTAATTTGTCAGTTACTCCTGCAATATATGGTATTTTAATTGTTTTAATAACTTGATCGCTTTCAGCAGTATTGCTGTTCGATCTTGGTTTGGCATTCAAAATTGCTCGCGAAAGCATATGTGTTAAACTTAAATAGTGATAACATTAGGGCATTTAATTCACCTGTTAACTCAGCTACAGCATGACCATTTTACCCTCAGCGCATCGGAACGGGCGTGACAAAGCAAATTATAATACTATGTATTACTATTATAGCGATGCAATTGTATCAATAGCAATGGTACTAATTTATTATTATTAGTGTAATTGTGTGTCCCAGGATAAGGAAGTGAGAACCACAGCGCCAGCTCCGGCGCCATAATGGGCAGCAATATAAGTGCACCTTTCATTGGTCATAGGCTCCCCAACAACAGCCATTCTGAGTAGACACGACGTTTCATCGTGTAGCTGAGCGCGACCATTCGTGATTTTAAATGGAGTGGGGGGGCAGAATGTACGAGTATTAATACAGGAAGGAATAACAGTTACACACTGCCCACCAGGGATTATTTGTCTGTCGTGCATAGCCAAGCCCTCGATTTGTATTTCACAGAGCGCTTCGGGCGGGCTCAGCACCACGTGACGCGCCGCCCCACGCAGCCTGCGCCGCGTGACACGGATCACACGAATGCGCTGTCCAACCAAGTTCCTACCTGCCCACTCCGAAGGAACGTGTTTCCAATCAAGTCAAAAACACGAATAGGCGCAGAATCGGCGGGACTTGGACCGGCGTTTAAATGAAATCTTGATTTGTCACGTGAGACGAGTCTTTGTAAAAAAAATTGAGCTCGTTAGGCTTCGTAGATCCGAATATACAAAGGGTCAAATATTTGAAAGAATATAAACAGACAACAGGGCAAGTTCAACAAAAGTGAGTAAAAAAACTGTTTGTATACTGTGTAACACTTGAGTGGAAAGAGATGCCTTTTAGCTCAGTGCACATATTCATATGCTGCTGAGCATAGCTTGTACTGAAACAATTTAATTGGACATGACAGAATGTTCTTCCATGCAGCTTTTCATGGGTATTATCGGTTTTTAATTTGCTTGCATTTTTTATATTACGCTTGTGGTGATCTCTGTGTATGACGAAGACTAATAAAGTGTCTACTCTTGAATCATGTACAGCAGCTCAAACTTGTACATGTGACATGCCCTGTGCTTGCTCGCTTTTCTACAGGCTGTACATTATCTGGACCTCGAAGCTGAGTCACGGTACACATCGCCCGTGTGCTTATCCCCAATCCAATTCAGGCACAACTTACCCCATTTTTTGCCCAGCAAAACTTAAACCAATGCACTCTCCAGCAAGTTTTCCCATATAGTCTCTTAGAAATTCAGCAGGTCCTTTTGCACCGCTGTTCATAAGTAATACACATACTGTGGGTTTATGGATATTACAATATGCATAGCTTTACATTTCATACAATTTTGTTTTTTGTAATGTATTGTTCATAAGGCATTTCATATTATTCCAAGTTAAATAAGGGAATTATTTAATTGAAATTAAGCATTTGGCTCTGGCTTGGCTACCCCAACAAAGGTTATACTATATAGGTCGTAAAGGAGCTATAAAGATTTGTATTTTTTTTGTAAATTATTTTTATTGATTCAACCACGGTGGGAGAGGGGGGGATGTACAACTTCCGCGACAGGTCAGTGGTGTATATTGGGATTGGCGGCTCGGGCAGACAACCAACGCGGATGTGTAGAACCGTAACATGTGGTACGTGCGTGCGTCAGATCTAATTTCTTTGGGAAGGAAGGGGGAAATAGGGGGGGGGGGGGGAGTTAGTCTTATTTCAAGATCAGTCAAGTAAACTCAGGGTCTCTGGAGTGGCATTCAAGAGGGGGCACTAGATCTGGTGAACTCCCCCTATTCCACAGTTTGACTCAGGTGTTCTAAATCTGATTGGGAAAATATGGAGTTATGCCAGAGGGTGAATGAGGGGGCTCCATAATTCTTCCAGGAGCTCAGGATGGTCTTTCTAACCAAAATGTTAGATGCTTGCAGAAGGGTGTGTTAGTGCCTGGTGATGCCTTCGCGTTTAAGCCCCAGGAGTGAGGATTCAATTGTAGCTATTATATCGGTGCCTGACATTACGTTCTACACAAAAGTTATTTTATTATATGTCCTGATGGTGGGATATTCCCAGAAGTCGTGAATGTACATTTGGATGGTGCTCGGGGGACACCTGGAGGCAGTCTGGGTATATGGTCTGGGAGAATTTATCCCTCCCTTGGTTAGTGAGATATGTGCCATGAATGAACTTAAATTGAATCATCCTGAGTGGGAGGAATCTTAGACCTTGCCAGGGGTTGTGCCAAATTAGTTTCCAAGACTCTGATGGGATCGGGCGGCCCAGCACCCCCTCCCAAAGCACCCTGGTCTTTGGTCTCACCTCGATAGGGCCCGGGAGTAGAAGTTGGTATGCTTCATACATTTTATATTGAGCCCTATCCTCCATCAGCCACACCAATATCTAGGAGGGAATCTTTCTGAGGTCAATATCCCTTGTCTTGTTAATAGAGTCCCTGATCTGGAGAAATTTGAAAAAAAAATCGCTATTATGGATGTCATCTTGCTTTCTGATGTTTGGAGATTGTTGACCCCCCCCCCTACCCCGAGTCCGACAAGAGATCATCCACCCTCCCGATTCCCACTCTTTTTCAAGCCGCACAGCTTACCCCCTTACCCCCAATTTTGAGGGATGGATTATCCCACATATGGAGAGAGTCGCTGGGGAGGAGGGAGGGGGGTAGAAAAAAACCCTCCCAGGGGGCAGGTGGATGACCGAGATAGACACACACGGACACGGAGACACTCAAAGATAGGGAGACACAGACACGGAGACATACACAGTTTGTGTATCACCGTGTCTGTAGCTATTATGGATGTCATCTTAACTAGTAAGGGATGTCACGTAAACAGAACATGCCAATTCGTCACTAGCACAGCACACCGGTGTGTTGGTCACTTTATTTTCATTTTTTATTTGTATTATTTTATTGTTATTATTTTTTCTATCTACGTGACTTTACCAAAAGACCCAAAGAATATGAATTCCTGCAGTCACGAAAGCTTTAAGTAAAGATTTCATGTATTATTTGATGATTCGCTTCCATGCAGCACTAAGTCCGTAGCTATCCAAACGGTTAAAATTATTTGTATTTTTTTTTATTTCGATAGATTCTCTAATTAGGCTTGGCCAGTAGTAGCTAGTCTTGCACAAAACTTCAACATTATCACAATCAATTGAGTGTCCTTGTTGGCACGCATGTTCTGCTGCTGCTGACAGTTGTATTTGGCAAGGTGATGGTTTTGATTGCCATACATAGCAGGGGTCACTATAAAGATTTTCAAAATCATGAGCAAACACAAGACCCAGGTTCGATTTAACACAGTACATAAAATTCGTGATCTGATCCCATCTGTGAAGGATGTGATCCCTGGCATGCAATACCCCGGCGTCTACAAACTAAGCTGTGTCTGCGGCAGTAGTTACATCGGGGAAATTAAGCGACATGTCTCGGACTGTGTTCGTGAACATAAGGCAGATCTGAAACACGGTAGGACTAATACCTCGGCCGTGGCTGATCATTGTTTTAATGCTTACACGAAATAGATTTCTCTAAGATGAAGGTACTTTGCAAGCCCACTGACTATTAACAATGATTCGTTCATGAAGCCATCCATATATATAGACACAGACACAATTTCAACCGAGAAGATGGATACAAACTGAGCATTAATTGGAAGGACGTTATATACCAGTTTAAGTCATAATTGGCGATGATGTTCCCATCCTACCACCTTCCGATGTTAGTTGTGCTTTACGCCCATTTCAAACTTGCGCTTTCACAGTCACTTCGCGCGCCGACCCCTTGGTTGCAGCTCTGCGATCTGCCATTAACATGCTAATCTCTCTTTAACATGCTAATTTTCACCTGCCAGCCCTTTGATTGGTGGAAAACGAACCACCGCCGGGTTGGCTGCCGAGCACTTACATTATCGTGACTGCAAGGATTCATATTCTTAGGTTTTTTCAGTGAAGTCACGTAGGTAAATAATTAAAATTAAAATTAATAAAAGTAAAATAAAATAAAAATAAAATCACGACGTTTCGGAGGCAACACAAGCTTCCGTCTTCAGGTGGAACCGTCACAGCCACGACAGCTGTATCAAGTAAATGAGAGATTACAAGAGATACCACTCCATATATGTAATGGTTGAGGGGGGAAGGGCCAGGAACGGCACACTTTTTATTAATATGCTAAGGTGAGGCTTAAGACTAAGAATAGACTGCATAACAAAAGACTGAGCCTTTGTTATGGAGAGGTGCGGTTTGTGACTACGCCTAGCCGACATAACAAAAGTGTGAAAAAAGAAAAACTAAACCTGGTAAAACAAAACTGTCTGTCTATCAGTAACCTGTAATAGTTGTCTGTCAAATAAGATGGTCCAAATAAGTGTAGTTACAACAAAATCCTGGACCTACTTAATGATGGGAGTTACTCCAAAATTAAAAATGATCCCACTAAAAGCCTAACGACAAAAACCAACAGAATCATCACGAGTTCGACTTCCGTAATCGAACCAAGCAAACGTCCCTCTCTAAAACCATCGGCGGCAAGACCTCCCAGACTCTATGGTCTTCCCAAGATCCATAAAGAAGGCACCCCGCTACGACCCATCGTGTCGACGATAAACTCTCCTACCTACAAACTAGCCCGGTTTCTATCAGATACTCTGCTTCCCTTCACAGGCAAGACCTCTTCGGCAGTACTCAACTCAACCCAATTAGTCTATATGGTTAAGGACATGGTACTATCTCCTGATGACATCCTCGTCAGTTTTGATGTAGTATCTCTGTTTACCAAAGTCCCAGTACCGGACACCCTAACAATAATTGAGGACTTAGTCCAACATGGATTGAATTCTGATGTACCTGCGCTGGTTAGGCATTGCGTCACTAACACCTATTTTACCTGGAATGGCACCTTCTACAAACAGAATGAGGGTACCCCCCTTGTCACCAGTGATAGCCAACATGTTCATGGAAAAGTTTGAATCAGACGCCATCCAGACATCCACCCTGCGTCCTTCCCTGTGGAAGAGGTATGTGGATGACACTTTCGTCATCTGGCCACATGGCCTCCCAGCATTGAACCACTTCTTGGACCACATCAATTCCAGACACGCATCCATCAGATTCACCATGGAAGTGGAGAAAGATGGAAAACTACCATTCTTGGATATTCTGTTTGAGAGGAGACCTGACGGATCCTTGGGACATTCTGTCTACAGGAAAGCCACCCACACAGATTCCTACTTGAAACCGGATTCCCACCACCACCCATCTCAAAAGAATTCTCTCATCAAAACGCTATACCACAGAGCCCATGGCATTTCTGACCAACACCACCTGGCCGGTGAATTAAGACATATACATCGGGCCCTCAGGATGAACGGATACTCTGACCGCACCATCCGCCAAGCTGTTTCTCCCACCATACAGAAACAGCCACATGACACTCCGACCAAAACTATCACGTTACCATACATAGCAGGCGTGACCAAAAAGATCTCCAAAATTCTAAACAAACATAAGATCCAAGTCCGATTCAGTCCAGTGCATAAAATCCGTGATCTGATTCCATCTGTGAAGGATGTCGTCCCTGACTTACAGTATCCTGGAGTCTACAAACTGAGTTGCAGTTGTGGTGATTGCTACATTGGAGAAACGAAACGTCATGTTTCTGATCGTGTCCGCGAGCACAAGTCAGATCTGAAACACGGAGAGAACTGATTCTTTGGCCATTGCCGATCATTGCTACAACTCTGTGGGCTCTCATGAAATTGTCTTTTCCGAGACCAAGGTGCTCTGCAAACCTCCTGGCTACCATCAAAGGTTTGTACACGAAGCCATACAAATATACAAACACAGACATAATTTCAACCGTGATGATGGTTACAAACTGAGTAATCATTGGAAAGATGTGATTAACCATGCAAAAAAGATTTAACTACACTTATTTGGACTATCTTATTTGACAGACAACTGTTACAGGTTACTGATAGACAGCCAGTTTTGTTTTACCAGGTTTAGTTTTTCTTTTTTCACACTTTTGTTATGTAGGCTAGGCGTAGTCACAAACCGCACCTCTCCATAACAAAGGCGCAGTCTTTTGTTATGCAGTCTATTCTTAGTCTTAAGCCTCACCTTACCATATTAATAAAAAGTGTGCCGTTCCTGGCCCTTCCCCCCTCAACCATTATATATACAGAGTGGTATCTCTTGTAATCTCTAATTTACTTGATACAGCTGTCGTGGCTGTGACGGTTCCACCTGAAGACGGAAGCTTGTGTTGCCTCCGAAACGTCGTGATTTTATTTTTATTTATTTTACTTTTATTAATTTTAATTTTTTACCTACGTGACTTTACCGAAAAAAACCTAAGAATTTGAATCCTTGCAGTCACGAAAGCTTCAAATCTCGAATTATCATTGGCTGCTGACATTTGGGCTACGCCCATTTCAAACCCTTATAAACAGTTTGCCTTGGAAGCTAACCCCCCTTTTCTTGAAGACGACCGCTTGCGTTGCGATCAAAATGTCATAGCTTTCTATTATTTTTGATTATTTTCTTTGAACCTAACTACGTGACTTTACCGAAAGACCCAAGAATAAGAGCTACATCGTTTAGAGGGGCCTTCCCTGGTAAAATAATAAGTATAACCCGTAAAAACAAAGTTTTTCACTCTAAATCCTTTATATGCGTGGCGGCTAGAGTCCTCTCGTCCTCTGGCTTGAGATGGCTGCCACCTATGGGTCAGATGATTGTCTGCATTATTAAACAATTGGTAATTAAATATTTAATTTGTTTTCCCTAAACAGTGTAAAATTTTGGAAAACATTTTTTCACGAACATTAATTGTCTCGCACAACGAGTCTGTGTGCAAAATGTCAGCTCGATTGGATCACGGGAAGTGGGTTAAAAAACGACCGAAAGGTTTGCACGGTCGTAAGCAAGCAAGCACGCAAGCACGCAAGCAAGCCAGCAAGCAAGCGAACTTAATATAAAGGATTTAAAAAAAAGTAAAAAAGTCAAATAGACACACCTGGCACCTCACCACCTAGTAGACACTCACCAGACACAATACTCCCCTGAAACGCAGCAGTCTCACGACACCACACCACTACATTAATGCATTTCACCACTACGTTGCACTCCGACACTGCACCACACCACTACCCCATACTCCTCCACTACACCCCTACACCACACCACTATACTGCACCACACCACTACATAATACTACTACACTACGACACTATCCATAATTTCTTGGGTTATATCATGTAAATATAAATATGTTGTTAAACCCGCCACCACCCGACACAGCTAATTATTAAGGTTTGTCACTAAACAAAATATGCCAATTAGTTACTAGTGCAGCACACAGGTGAGTTGGAGAGGAAACCCATAACATTTTCATTTGAGTAGGACGGTAATTATAATACAACCAGCCTCATCGGGCGACAGCCAGAATTGTGGAGAAATCTTCCTCCTGTTTCGGTCTTAAATAGAGGGGTCATTTGTGATGTTGTCACTTGTGAGTCAATCAGGTGTGAAGACCAGACGGGGGGTGAATGTATGTATATTATATATGTACATTCTGCCGTTTGTGGGTCCAAACAATATCCCAATACCTGTTATCGGCTGCTCACAGTTCATCACCATCGACATATGGTGACCTGTATATGCATGCAAACACATTCCTGCGGAGGGAGCTGGTAGGAACGTTGGGTTGCTCGGTCAATGGCCAGGGTCAACGGCGGCGTGGTGTATTCCTCAAATATGGCCGACTGTGAGGGCGGGCACAAGCCGGCGTGAGTAGGTTAAACGTTGAGTTTTATAAGGGCACCACGGGTGACCAGTCCCTCCCCACCCAGCCCCACCCCTCCCACCCCCCACGCAGCCCCACCCTCCCCACCCTCCCCACCCAGCCCCTCCCCACCCTCCCCTTTTCACCCAGCCCCACCCCTCCCATTTTTGGATGCACGACGGACGGACGGACACAATAATCCCCTGTGGGCTGGTGTAACCAGGAGGTTCCTACCAGTATTATACACTTCCAAGCAGCACTAAGCTTGTAACTATCAGAACTTTTAAAATACAATTTTAATTCTCTCAATTTCAATAGATTATCTGGTCGCGAAAGCCATACTACTACACTATTACACGACTATAGTACACACTACTTGTGTTACACTACCACACACTTTCATTGCACCACACAGCCACACCACAGAACTTCACTCTTCCCTTGTTCACTTATTTTCCCCACATTCACTCATTCCTTAATTTGATTTTTTTGTTCACATAAGTTCGTTAGCGAAGCGCTGTTTTGTATTTTGTGCTCCACATATTACAGTGTCACTCATACATCGACACTGTAATGGCGTAGAAAAACATGTTTATTTTTGCTTGCACACCCTCAGACTAAGGGCTTTCAAACGATAACAAATTTGTGCCCATAGCTATACAACCGTAAATTTGTATAAAGTTTGAAAAAGTTCGTTCAAACAAAAAACCAACATGCAGGGATGAGATTGTATATACAGTATATTTAGTAGGTTCAGTAAAATGAGGCCTCTGGCTTTGCTACCATTCCAAAGGTTATTGTGATATAGTCTGTAGGTGTGCAGGAGGTGAGTCGCTGTTGCTTTTTTTACTGTTCACATTCCTCAGCCCTTGCATGCCCATGCCATCTAAACCATTCTTGTATTATGTCGTTTTAAAAACTATGTTAAGTGCCTTGAGCAAAGGTGCTCTGCCATTGTGAATGTCCTGGTCAAACCCGTTTACGAAAAAGTACATGGAAATCTTAGTTTTTTGTAAGGGTGTTAATATACTTTTCGCTACTATTTTGGCTGTATTTTAACAGGAAACTAGTTTTATAGTAGTCATAAAACATTTACAATTTCTAAGTAGGGAGAGTAGATGGTGTTCATGTGCATGATTTCTCGGCAGCGTCACTTTCAGAAGATATTTTGTTCCAGCCAACGTAATCCCGACATGTTTTCTGAGAAATGACTGTTGTAAGAAACGCAATACGTCACGTGAACGTGATGGTATACATTAGAAAAAACCTCCCCAAAGAATACATTTCACGAATGTCCACCGCCTTGGCAACCTCGCAACGATAACCTTGGGGAATAGCCCAGGTCGAGATGGATAGTTGCTCTGCCACAAAAGAAAACGTAGAAGAAGAGCTGGATATAGAAATAAGTGGCCTCGATAAAAATGAGAAGACGGCGGAGATAAAGCTGCTAAAATACTTCCAAAGCAAGCGCTTATCAAATGGTGGCGAATGTAGGCTTCTAACTTGGCTGCCGGGGAACAGAGTGCGTCTTCGCTTCATGACAGCAGATGGTAAGGTCACCAAACCAAGAATATGTGATTTAAACGATGACAAACCCTATATCTTCGAGTTAATACACAATGCATAATAAATAGTAGTTATCTGATAAAGTACTGTATTGCATAGTATACAATAGTTTTACATAGCGATGAAGGCTGCAATTCTACTTATTGATATTCACCATTACATGGTGTTTTATGTATAATACATGTATTATATTGGTCGCGAAAGCCTACGTTTGTTTTCACGTATTGGAATTAGATTGATATATCTGCGGTTATGTACATTGATATGTCTACTTCCTCAAAACTGGGTTTGTAAGGTTTCAGTTTCCTCCTGCCATGTAGAGTATGTTGTTTCATCCAGCTTATATTTCATTGCTCTTCGTGATTGTTTTAGCTCCCTTATTGATAATCTTGTGAATGTATCTGTCAGTCAGAATTAAAGCATCTTCCTCTGTCATTAGCCATGATACGCATTTCCCATGTTTTGTGCTGGATTTTTTAAATATATAGCTGGATCTTTTCTATTGCTGCACCACCGTTTAGCAGTTTTGTTGAGGTTAAATCTTCCACTATCCATTCCCAATGAATATTTGTCCCCCTGATTCCCCTTCCATTTCATTCCCCCCCCCCCTCCTGGGAAGAGGTTGGTTGTTGGTTAAGTTCCCCGCTATCACAACTGCGAAATTCACCTATTTGAGCACTGACTGTCGACCTACCTGTTACCAATTGGTTGCCTTCTCTACACTGTTACAAGATTCATTTTTCTGAATTCAGAATCTTCTTTTTCTTTTTCAAATTGGAGGTATCCGATTAGCTATAAAGCTCTTTTTCACAGGTGTTCAGTCGAGTCAGGTAATAAAGTTACAACAATGATAACCTGCGATGAGAGGCGTGGGGAGCAGTGGCGCAACGGTTAGCGCGCTTATCAAATGGTGGAGAATGCAGGCTTTTAACTTGGCTGCCGGGGAACAGAGTGCGACTTCCCTTCATGACAGCGGATGGTAAGGTCACCGAACCAAGAATATGTTCTTTAAACGATGACAGACCCTATATCTTCGAGATAATACACAATACTTAATAAACAGTAGTTATCGGATAAATTACTGTATCGATTAGTATACAATAGTTTTACATAACGATGAAGGCTGCAACTCTACTTATTGATATTCACCATTACACGGTGTTTTTATGTATAATACATGGATGATGATATTGGTCGCGAAAGCCTACGTGTGTTTTTACATATTAGAATTAGATTGATATATCTGCGGTTTCGTACATTGATATGTCTACTTCCTCAAAACTGGGTTTGTACGGTTTCCGTTTCCTCCTGCCACGTAGAGTATGTGTTTTTTTATAGCTGGGTCTTTTCTATTGCTGCACCACCATTTAGCAGTTTTGTTGAGGTTAAATGTTCCACTATCCATTTCCAATGAATATTTGTCCCCCTGATTCTCCTTCCATTTGATCTGCCCCCTCCTGGGAAGAGGTTGGTTGTTGGTTAAGTTCCCCGCTATCACAACTGCGGAATTCACCTATTTGAGCACTGACTGTCGACCTACCTGTTATAAATTGGTTCCCTTCTTTACGCTGTTACAAGATTAATTTTTCTGAATTCTGAATATTTTTTTCGGATTTTTTTTTATTGGAGGAATCCGATGAGCTATAAAGCTCTTTTTAACAGGTGTTCAGTATGGTCAGGTAATAAAGTTGTGACATCACGGATGTCACGTACACCCCGTAGGTGGGTGTAGTACCAGCCCTAGCGGGGCTTGGTGAGCGCTGGGATAGCGCCGGCACCACGCACAGCATGTAGTGCGGGCTCCTACAACGGGGAGCGGGAGAGTGTCAACCCAGAGACAGGGTTGCTCCGGGCCATGGCACTCTGGTTGACCCCGTAGACACGTGATCTGGAGTGTCCACAGAGAAGGACCCAGGTGGGGGGGCTAGGGGGTGATCACGTGTCCAGGGAAAGCTCTCCAGAGGGATCGAGAGGGAGCTGGAACGCTCGCGAAGGTGGGCGGGGCATCTGAAGAATAACGTCTGCGACTCAGTTGGACTCACTACAAAGTTACAACAATGGTGATCTGCGATGAGAGGTGTGGGGAGCAGTGTCGCAATGGTTAGCGCGCGTCGCTACGAACCCAGCCACCCGAGTTCGATTCCCGCTCATGCTCAACACAAGTGACAATTAATTATCTGAAGCGGTCCTGGGCCTCCTTTAGGATGACTCAGACTCAAATAAGCACCCGGTGCGGTGTGTAAACATCGCCGCTAGGGAGACAAAGGCGGCCAGGCGTGGTGCTAGCCACCCACCCCTCGTGTGCCGTAACAGCCTTCATAGGTGCTCGCTAACAGCACTTTGTTAAGGCTATACGGGGGATCTTTGCCTTTAGAGGGTGGGGGGGGGGGGTGCACATGTATGAGAGACGGAGAGAGCAAGAGAGCACGAGTTGTGTGACTGGGTGGAGACAGAATGTGTGAGTGATTTCAAATACAGATAGTCCCCGAGTTACGATAGTCCGACTTACGATATTTCGATCTTACAATGGCGATAGGAATACGATATGTTCAATACATATTCAAAGTTTTTATAGCAGATAGGCTAAGAATTTACCTTTTTTAACTTTACATTTTACTGGGCAATACAGTATTGTAATTAATAAATACATACAGTATATAGTTTATACAGTACGGTACTGTAAATTGCTCTGTTTTGCTAAATTATCACCATTCTTTAAGACTCCTGGGTAGGCTAGGACATCTTCGACTTACGATATTTTTGACTTACGATGGGGTCGTCGTAACGCATCTCCATCGTAAGTAGAGGACTACCTGTATGTGGCTGTAAGCAGGTGATATCATAAGCTATAATGGTGATCTTGCACTGTGGTTCTTAATGTGTGGTAAGTGTTAAATGTAATGTTTTATTACTTTATTTCAAAATTATACAATCATTTGTATTTTTCACCTTCAAAAACGTCCTTTAAAAGTCTAATATTTTGGTGCTGAGACGTATCTCAGCTTTTAACATGGGAGGAGGCAATGGGAAAACGGATGATTGTTTAACGAGTGTTTGCTTACTGAGCAATTTTCGCTAAATGTATCTCATTAGAACACGCCCGTGCACATTTTCACCCCCACTGCACCTCCCGGCTGGAACCTGACCTAGCATGGGGTCTGTCTACTGAGCATCATCCTCACCGCCACACTCAGCATGAGGCCAGTCTTCCAAAGAAGCAGGTTGCAGGTTCAAGTCGGTTCAGGTTGTGGCTAAAAAGTGAGATCCACGCAGGACTCTATCAACTGTCGGGGAATTTCCATTAATAATTCGCTATAGAGTGAGTCACTGCATTTTTTTCAATTCTCGTGGTACATCTGTAATGACATGATGACACCTGCTGGTTATAAAAGGGAAGCACGGATACAGGCACCACTGAAACAACATCCAATCCGAAAGAGAGAGGTATCTGGACCAAAGGTAATGGGCGGGGCTTGCCAGGATGCTCCGGGAACCCGCACGAAGGTTCCATGATAGGGCGTGGCCAGAGGCGGAGCCTAGCCGCACCTGCGGGAATATAAGCGGGGGCGGAGGAGGACTCGGGGTTCATGTGTGGAGTCTTTGGTCCGGACTGCGTCGCTGCTCGCCGTCATCTCGATCGTCCGGCCACGTGGAAGATCTCCTGCGGGGTTCCATCACCCTTCCCAGCCCGCCGCCAGCCAGCGGAAACGGTCGATGCAGACACAGTATCTCCACACCAGCAGCCCGAAGATAGCTGGAGGAAGGTGTCGGAGTAGCTGGACTTGTTGCGGATGGTGGTCATACAGCTGGTGTTGCTCGTCATAGAGACTACGGTGGCGGGGCGCTCAGCGCTGACATTGCCGGGAGAAAACGGCCAGGAGTCCGGGGTGGAAGTCTGCAGGTGCAATGGCCACCATTACGCATGGGGAGGAGAACGCGCAGCCGGACGCCATCATTTCGGGCGGCGTGGGAGAGGTGAGGACAGAGTCCGCCATTTTACGAAGTACACATGGTGCGCCAAACGCGGCACCCTCCGCTGAGAACGTGGTGAGTAGGAGCAAGCGCACTCGCAGACTGCCTCAACTTAAAGAATTTGTTGCGGCAGGCGGCGATTGGAGCACCTTCACTTGGCAATTTGAAGCGGCTTTACGATCAGTGCATTGGACATAAGAGGAGGCGCTGATCGTTCTGTCGACTGTTTTGGACGACGATGTCTTCAGAGCTATTCCCGCTGATTAAAAGGCTACACTTCAAGGTGCTTATGCTGAGATGGCAGACGTGTACGAACCACCTTCCGACATGCGACACAAATTTCTTCAGCGTAGGCGAGGGGAAGCCGAGACGCCTCTCGCCTACCGCAGCACACTGTTGGTGTTAGCTGGAGCAGCTTACCCTGGGGTGAAACTGGAGTCCCTCGACTAGCTTGTCATGGAACGGATGTTGGGACTGGCTAGAGAAATTGGTGTGGTCTTACTTGTGTGTGACAAAGACATACAAACATCCCGATGGGCCGCCAGGTGTCTTCAGGCCCACGAGAATCTACAGCATTGGGCTCAGATGGCAGCATGGACAGGGTACCCCGGCCGAGACGGGGAACCAAAAGGATGGTCGCCGAGTAAGGTCGTGGTGATGCCACCTGGCGATACGACTTCGGAGGGAGACATCGCTGCAGCACTCCCGCCGTGGAACTGGAGAAGAGTGGACGCTGCGCGCCGTCGATAGAACTGGGGACCGCGTCAACAGGAGGGTTGGATGGCGCAGAGGCAATCTCTTGCCTGTTTCCGCTGCGGTCAGCCGGGGCACTTCGCATGAGGATGCCAGAATCGCCCTCGGACGCCGACTACGGCTCCGGCGCCCACTGCCTCTCCGACGGCTCCACCTCAACCCTAACAGGCGAGTCGTGACACATCAGACACCCGGCCCATTTTTAAATCTCAGGCATCTAATGACTCATCCGCTCTCAGCATAACATACACATTGATATCGGGCAACATAATTCGGTTGTGCATGGGTGGCTTAGCTCGGGGACACAGTGGAGGAAATTGGCGCATCGCGTGATCGCAGCGGCTGCAGGTTCCTCGGCGGTATCCGGTTCTATTCAAGGTATTGAGGTCCGTGTCTTGGTAAACACAAAAGCCTCGGCTACCGTTATTTCTGATGTTATTTTTCAATTGTTGTCGATCTCTGCTCGTCAAGTGCAACCTGTCGTTAATGCTTGTGTCGCAGCAAATGGTGGGAGCATGGGCATCATTGGTAAAGTGGATGCCTGCATCTAAATTGGCGAGGTTGCTGTGGTTGGACCTGTCCTGATCTCAAAGTCACTGACTGTTCCCTGCCTTTTGGGAACCGATTTTCTGTTAAGGATGCCTATTAAAATCCTGGTTGATCAAGGGTGTGTGGAAATGCCATCGGGTCACAAATTGTTTTTTTTGCCATCATCGCATGTACGTTCAGCAGCGAGCGTCATGGTACAAGCTCTTGCTAAGGATTCGGTAAAGATCCCGCCGGGATCTCGGATGCTTGTACCGCTATGCTATTGCAAGTAATTGGGGAATGTTGATCCGATGGCTGGAGTCCTTCTGACCCCGTCAAATACAGCGAATCACCGATTGATGCTAGTTGGCGCACAAACAGTCCTTTGCTCCGATCAAGTCCCGTTCTTGCAAGTGCTTAACGTTGGTGCGTGTACAGTTGTGGTTCAGGCATGTACGGTGTTCGCACACGCTACAACCGCGTTTTGTGAGAATGATGCCGTGGCGCCGCAGAGTGTTGTTGGTGCAGTAGAGCAGATTGGGGTCGCGAATGGGATCTGGGCAGAAGCGCTGTGTCGGGAGAATTCACAGTTGTCTGTGGAGCAACAGAACGACTTGCGTTCGCTCTTGTGTGAGTTCTCCAACGTCTTCAGCAAACGTGAATTTGATATCGGTCGGACCTCTCTGTTGCAGCATCATATCGACACAGGGGAGGTCGGCCCTATTCGTCAGAACTCGTACCGATTGAGCCCAGTAGAAAAGGAACATGTGCAACGGGCAGTCGACGACATGTTGGCCGCCGATATTATTTCTCCATCTAATAGCCCTTGGGGAGCGTCCGTCGTGCTCGTTAAGAAAAAGGACGGCAGTCTTAGGTTTTGTGTTGACTTCCGTAATTTGAACAAAGTTTCTGTGGCCGACACGTACCTGATCCCACGTATGGACGACTCCATGGATGCTTTGTCCAGTGCATGTTTTTTCTGTACTCTCGACATGTCATCGGGGTTTTAGCAGCTTCCCCTTGACGAGTCATGAAAGCCACAAACCCTGTTCCACACATCCCAGGGACTCTTCCAGTTTAATTGCCTTCCGATGGGCTTGAATTCGGCTCTGGCCACCTTTCAGCGACTCATGGAACTCGTCTTGACTGGTCTGCAGTGGGACTCATGTCTCATTTATTTGGACGATGTCATTGTGTTCAGCCACACTTTTTACGAACATCTCCGATGGCTGCGATCTGTTTTCGCTAGGATACGCTCAGCCAATTTGAAATTTAAGCCGGCGATATGTCATTTGTTACAGAATTTTGTACGCTATTTGGGTCACATTGTTAGCGCTGAGGGCATAGCCACGGATCCAGAGAAAACGGCTTGCGTTCGCGATTGGCCGACCCCCACATGCGTGGGTGATGTTGCCAGTTTCGTCAGGTTTGCATCGTACTGTACTACCACAGGTTTGTACCGCAATTTGCCATGGTCGCCAAACCCTTGCATGCCTTGACTGCTAAGAACAAGAGGTTCCAATGGGGACCAAAGGAAGAGGCTGCGTTCCTAGCCCTTCACGAACAATTGTCCAATGTGCCCACCCTCGAGTATCCCAATTTCTCCCTGCCATTTATTCTTGACACTGACGCTAGTGACACGGGCATAGGCGCCATTTTGTCTCAAGTTAAGAAGGGGATAGAGAAAGTGGTTGCGTACAGCAGCCATGTCCTCTCCCCCTCAGAACGTCGTCATTGTGTCATTCGGAGGGAATTGTTGGTCATAGTTTATTTCATCCAACAATACAGGCCTTACCTCTACGGCAGGGAGTTTGTTGTTCGCACGTATCATGTGGGCCTTCAGTATTCCTTGAAGGTTGAACAACCTTCTGGCCAACTTTCGCATTGGCTCGAAATTCTACAGGAATTCTCATTCCGCGTGATATATTTGAAAGGTACTCGACATTGCAATGCAGATGCCTTGTCCCGGTTGCCTCAATTGTCTCGTTGTCCATGTTTGTCGGGTGCGGGCCGTTGTAGACCCTCGATATTAAAATCGTCTACCGTCATGTCTGCATTTAATGACTCGGAGCCCGCTGGGGCGGTTGCGCCTGCCGATAGCGTTTTGCACCTTACACGCGCTGCATGGGTGCATGAGCAGTTGAATGATAAATCTCTACGGGCCTTGCGGTGTCGCGCAGAAATTTAACAAAAAACTCCCGCATCGGTTGATGGGCCTTGATTGTTTCTTCAGGATGACCTATTGATATGGAGATAGGAAATGTTGGACCGTTGCCATGTTGTCGTCCCCACTGCTCTTCGGGATGACCTGATTCGCATGGTGCACGAGGATAAATTGTTACACCTTGGTGTTTACAAGGTAGTCCAAGGGTGTATGGAATGTGCGCGCAGGAAACCACCACAGAAGAAGTCCCATCCTCCGCTATAATCCATTTCGGTTTCACAGATCAACGAATTGGTAGCGCTCAATATCCTTGGGCCCTTTCCTTCCACTCCAAGAGGGAATGGTGGTTCAGTATTTCTCTTGATGGCTTATGGCTTGGCTGCTGCCTGACCAGTCACCGGCATCCATTGCAGAGGCATTTTTGTACAGTTACGTAATGGACAAGGGAGCCCCTGAACAGTTGCTCACTGACTAGGGACGCAATTTCTCATCTAAACTGCTGTGCGAGGTTTATGACGCTTTAGGTACTAAGATAATTAGAACGTCGCCGTATCACCCCTCATACAGATAGGATGGTGGAGCGCCTGAATAGAACTCTGATCTCCATGTTTTGTCAGGCGGTTGACGCGGCGCAAACGGACTCCGATTTGCATGTTCCGAGTGTACTAGCAGCATATAGGATGGCCCCTCATACTTCCACGGGAGGGAGAATGTACCCCCTATAGATGCCCAATTGGGTTCATCACTGGATAAGGGGAAATCTAAGTTGCCTGAACAGTGAAAATTACCCTGCAACGCATTTCCATGGCTTGAGAAGAGGCCAGATTTAACGCCGCAAAGCACAGGCACACAATGAGCGTATTGTGGGGAAACAGGATCACGTGCTACCATGGGCCGTTGGTGACAGAGCATGGTTACAATGCCCGCAGGTGCCGGTTGGTACGTCCCCTAAGCTGCATAAGCCCTGGCAAGGGCCCGTGGAAGTGGTCGGGGTTAAATGGCCACAGTGTGTGCATATTTTGGTGGGCCGTCGCCGTTGGTTTGTCCATCTGTCTCGGTTGAAGCCGTTTGTTCCTCCGCGGATCGCCTCTCCATCTCCAAAAATTGGTCTGCCGGTGTCTGGTGTGTCTGACGAGCGGGGGATCGTGCGTTCAGAGGGTGTGCGTCAGAAGGATTGCGTCGTGCCGCCCACAGCGTCCGAGCCTGTGACCATGGACGGGCGTTGAAGCCTCGCAGGGATCGAGGAGATACCTGCTGCCACCGAATCTGCTACACCTGTGCCTCCTGTTTTGCAGCCCATGTCTCCGGCTGTTTCGGTGGTGTGCACACCTCCCGGGCAGGAGTGTAAGACTGTCTCCGTCGAGGGACTGGCATCGCGAACTCGGTCCAAATGCTTGCGATTCCGTTGATTCCTTGTTCTGGGTATTGCTCGGGAATGGCGGAGAGGTTGTGGTTGTTGTTCAGTTCTGTTTTTTTCTTCCGTCTTGTTCCCCTTCCTAATTTTCCTTTCCCTCGTTCCCTTATGTTGGGTGTTGATTGTTCCTGCGGATTGTCCCGCCCTTTAAGGAAGACAACTCGAGTCCTGCTTTTTTAGCTCTTTATTGTAGTTCTTATCCTGCACATGGGTGCACTTACCTGTTAATTCAGTATTAGCCGAGACGGCTACATTTTTTATTACGCGGGGGAGGGAGGGGGTTGAGGAATGACGTGATGACACCTGCTGGTTAGAAAAGGGAAGCACGGATACAGGCACCACTAAAACAACATCCAATCCGAAAGAGAGTGATCTGGGCCAAAGGTAATGGGCGGGGCTTGCCGGGATGCTCCGGGAACCCGCGCAAAGGACCATGATAGGGCGTGGCCAGAGGCGGAGCCTAGCTGCGCCTGCGGGAATATAAGCGGTGGTGGAGGACTCGGGGTTCATGTGTAGAGTCTTGGGTTCGAACTGCGTCACTGCTCGCCGTCATCTTTCTCCGTTGTCCGGCCACGTGGAAGATCTCCTGTGGGGTTCCATCACCCTTCCCGGCCCGCCGCCAGCCAGCGACGAGGCCGAGAGTGGATGGTGGAACCACGCCGTGTGATCGACGGTGTGTGTAGCTAGTAGAGTGCTAACATTTAAGTGTTCTACCGTAATGAGAAGAAAGGTTGGCTTGTGCTGTGCCGTGTGTGAATAAAATAGGAAGTGCCCTCTACACGACGAGTCGCGGAAGTCGCTCATTACACATCATTAATTTATCATATCCTAACTTAAATGGGCGGCCTTAAGGCTTGCCCCACGTCAGGCACCGTCCATGCATACCACAGAATCCTTTTTAGCATTCGCACACCCTGGCTAGGCAAACTCCATCTATGCACTGGAAACCGTAGCAAGGCAATTCTCTCAGACTGCCTGGATAAATCACCAGCATAGAAGAGGTGTTGGGTTGAGGGCTAGCTTTCCTAATTAGGCTAGCCCCTTGTGTGGTATGATTGAAGTTTAGATAACGGTTATGGTCTCCACCCATCCTGGTATCCACTCTGCGGCCTTGTAGCCACTGTTGGCTCCAGTGATGGCTTTCTTGTTGCTGGCAGAGGAAGGCTTCCCTGAGCTGGGATCCCAGCAGCAATGCCTTCATGAGCGTGGCAGGAGAGCAGCTCCTGTGAGCCGTGGCATTACCAGTTGCATAGATACTAACTCTGTCTGATCTCTATGTTGCAAATAATGGACACTTATTTGTTCTTTGTCTCTGCTTCCTGTGTGCATAGTGCTGGAGCGGGTGTTAAAGAAGCAGGAACATGTGCTGGAAATCAGAAATGAGAAATATAAGCTGTCAGTGAGTCGCTGTTGTGGAAATGGACAGAATGAACCTCTGGTATCAGTCTCTGCCAAGCAAATAGATGAGCCTGCTAATTTCGACAGTCTGGCACAGGTAATTATGAATGCTTTTTAACTTCATGGATTTAAAAATACTTTTCGTTTTATATTTCCAAATATATCCATATAAAAGTTGTGAAATGTAATTTTTACTTTCAATACTGTAATTCATTATTAAATTTTTTGCATTTTCTCCATTAGGATAATTTGAAAAATAAAAGACGAACAATAATTACTGAAGTTAGTAGCAACACTTCACATCAATGTAAGTGAAAATGATTATTACTTGCAAAGTTGTGTTTTTTACATTGGTTTAAGCTATATGACAACATTTTGTTAAATTACAATTTAAAATGTGTACATTATAAAATTGCCTGATAAACATGCTACGCAGTAAACATCAAAGACTATATTACACATGAATAAACAATACATATTTTTATGCAATAAAAAATAATGCTATACGCTTGTGAATTTAGGTTATGGCTTTTACCTCTAAAAGAAGAAATTTGTTCAGAAACATTATATATATTTTGTAGATAGTGTATATATCTCTTTCCTGCAGTATACAGGGTGGGCCATATGTACCTGATTTGTTTTGCCTATAACTTTTGAAAAAGTAAATAAAAACACAAACTCTAAATAATTAAAAAACGTTAATTCATGGAAATTCGAAATAATTATATATGAACCCCAGAACCTGCATTTTTGTTTTTTGACGATGCCGCTAATGTGAAAATGAGCTTCATCTGACATCTTTACATTTTTAATGAAAGCATTGTCTTGGTCTGCAATTTCCATGAAAGAACGTGAGTAGTCTAGGCGGCTTTCATGGTCTCTGGGCTGTAATTCATGCACCAGCTGAATCTCATATGGAAAAAGATGCCAGGATTCGCGACAGCGACCGTCGTGCGATCCCCAATTGAGCGGAGCGTCTCTTTGTCGAAGTTTCATGGTTTTCATTGACACTCCCTTACTTGGTCAATAGAAGTCGGAGATCGATTGGTTCGATGTCTGCCAATGCTTTGCATCCACCTTGTTCCTGATTCCCGAAATCGGGAAATCAACACCCAAATATGGTGCAGAGTTGGAGCCGTTTGGGACTTAAAATATCTGTGATTGTCTCTCTGTGTTGAAATAATCCAACAATTGTTTCTGAAATAAATGTTAACTTTTCTTGCACACTGCTGAGGTGTATACTGGTTCATCATAAACTTCCAGGCTTCTTTATTTCTGCAAACATTTTTTTTTACATAAAAGTCCGCTATTTCAAATCACGTACTTACTTATGGCTCATCCTGTATATATAAAGGCTATGCAACAGGAGTCTAAAAAACATTGTGTTGTTTTTTTTCAGCACTGCAAAATGAAGGAATAGAATCTTCTGAATTAAAAACTGCCATCAGAGTGGAGAAGGTGGCCAACCTGGATATGAAAGTTCTCCTGATGTACTTTGAAAGTGAAAAGTGGTCTGGTGGAGGAGAAATTGCAAATGAGGAAGAAATGGATCAGTACTGGGTTTTGACCTTCAAAGATGAAGCAGGTATATATTATTCGTGCTTTCGTTTAAATACATTTTATTGCAATTGTAACAAGTTTGAAAATAATCACATGTGTATTGTATCAGTATTTGATCACCACTAAATATAAAACAATAAACGTCGAACTCAGATTATAAATGTTGTGAATTTGCTCTTCAACACACCGGCGTGCTGTACTAGTAACGAATTGGCATGTTCTGTTTACTTGACAAACCTTACGAATTGGTTGCCGGGTGGTGGAGGGTTTAACGACATTTATATTTACGCGATCTAACCCATAAAACCTATATGATGGAAAACAAGTTTTGATTGGAGTGACACATACCTGGTCACGTTCAACTGAAAAAGTGAATGATAATTAGTTCTTAATGCAGCCAAAACAGTCTGTACCTCTGGTCTGTGAATTATTTTGGTTCACCACATTCACCTCACTTATATGTGCCCTTATGCAATAAATATGCTCATGGGTCAAAATAAATATGATACATTATTGGGATTATTAGGGTTAGAAATATCTTTTACTCTAGTGATAGTGCCTTAAACTGATAACTAATCCTAGCAAACCTAGTGGCATTCCACAACATAATGTTGAGAAATTAACCCCTGATATCCTGCAATTATGGCAAAACCGCAATACCACAGTTCCTCCCATCATTTTGGAGGAATACTTGCAGGGATAATGTTGTTCCTCAACGCTGGTTTCTTAACACATCATCCAGAGAACTTCCACCGCCTCATACTCGCGTATTTTGAAATGGCTCCGTCCTGTTCTTATACCTGGTTGAGGTTGTCGGCCAGTACATGATCCACTATTTTAAACTTTTGCTGTAATTAGTGTGTCCTACAATGGTAGCTCTACCTGTAATGAGGGTACCCCGGGAAAATAGTTTTCAACTGGCTGGTCACCTGATAGTGCAAAGACTTGAACTCATTGTTAATGCTTTGGGTAGGCTGCCTTATTAGCAGATATATTACCTTCGACTATAACAGGTTTTTTTTTTTTGGGTAAGATCGTGTAAATATTTCTATGTCGTTAAACCCGCCACCACCCGACACAGCCAATTAGTAAGGTTTGTCACGTGGCACGTGTAATGATACATTTATACAGCTGGAACAATGTTCCTCACTGCCCACCAGGGATTATTTGTCTGTCTGACTGTCGTGCATAAATATATATATAATATAAACAGCTCTTTGATTGGTGGAGACCTACTGCCGGGTACGGAGAGGGGAGGTGCCTAAGGGAGGAGGGTCAGGGGAGGGGCCTAAGGAAGGGGGGAGTCAGGAGAGGGGCCTGAGTGGGGGGTGGCGTCAGAGCAGGGGCCTAAGGGAGGGGGGGTCAGGGGAGGGGCCTAAGGATATGGGGGGGGGGGTGGTCAAGGGAAGGGCCTAAGGATATGGGGGGTTGGTTAGGGGAGGGGCCTAAGCAAGGGGGAGGGGCCGATAGTTAAGGGGGCTGGCTACCTGGCTGGCTGCCTGGCTACCTAAAGTGAAGTTATCTTTTATACAGGTAGGAACAACAGGTTCCATTTGTTTTATTATGTTTTATTTTTATTATTTTATTACTTCCCTTCTACGTGACTTTACCGAAAGAACCAAGAAGAGGTTCCACACTGCCCACCAGGAATTATTTGTCTGTCGTGCATCGGAATGCAGCCCACCCATGCCCCCCCACCGACCACCGAGCAGGGCCACGATTGGTTGAGGATGTCGGGGAGGGTGGGGGGAAGGGTAAACATGCCCACTCATCCAACTGCCCCCCCCCCCCCCGAACGCCGCGCTGAGTGTGTGTGTGAGTCTGAGAGTGTGAGAGTGAGTGTGTGTGAGTCTGAGAGTGTGAGAGTGAGTGTATCTGTGTGCGAGTCTGAGAGTGTAAGAGTGTGTGCGTGTGTGAGTCTGAGAGTGTGTGTGAGTCTGAAAGTGTGAGGGTGAGTGTGTGTCAGGGTGAGTGTGTGTGTGTGAGTCTGACAGTGTGAGAGTGAGTGTATGTGAGTCTGAGAGTGTGAGAGTGTGAGTGTGTGTGTCTGAGAGTGTGAGTGTGTGTGAGTCTGAGAGTGTGTGTGTGTGAGTCTGAAAGTGAGTGTGTGAGTCTGAGAGTGTGAGAGTGAGTGTGTGTGAGTCTGAGAGTGTGAAAGTGAGTGTGTGTGTGTCTGAGAGTGTGAGAGTAAGTATGTGTGTGTGAGTTTGAGAGTGTGAGGGTGAGTGTATGTGTGTGTGAGTCTGCGAGTGTGAGAGGGAGTGCGTGTGTGTGTGAGTCTGAGAGTGAGTGTGTGTGAGTTTGAGAGCGTGAGAGTGAGTGTGTGTGTGTGAGTCTGAGAGTGTGAGATTGAGTGTGTGTGTGTCTGAGAGTGTGAGAGTGAGTGTGTGTGTAAGTCTGAGAGTGTGAGAGTGAGTGTGTGTGTCTGCGAGTGTGAGTGTGTATCTGAGAGTGTGAGGGTGAGTGTGTGTGTGTCTGCGAGTGTGAGAGTGAGTGTGTGTGTGTGAGTCTGAGAGTGTGAGAGTGAGTGTGTGTGTGTCTGAGAGTGTGAGAGTGAGTGTGTGTGTAAGTCTGAGAGTGTGAGAGTGAGTGTGTGTGTCTGTGAGTGTGAGTGTGTGTCTGAGAGTGTGAGAGTGAGTGTGTGTGTGTGTGTGTCTGCGAGTGTGAGAGTGAGTGCGTGTGTGTGTGTGAGTCTGAGAGTGAGTGTGTGTGAGTCTGAGAGTGTTCGAGTGAGTGTGTGTGTGTCTGATAGTGTGAGTGTGTGTGTGAGTCTGAGAGGGTGAGAGTGAGTGTGTGTGTGAGTCTGATAGTGTGAGCGTGAGTATGTGTGAGTCTGAGAGTGTGTGTGAGTCTGAGAGTGTGAGAGTGAGTGTGTCTGATAGTGTGAGTGTGTCTGTGTGAGTCTGAGAGTATGAGAGTGAATGTGTGAGTGTGAGTCTGAGAGTGAATGTGTGTGTGTCTGAGAGTGTGAGAGTTAGTGTATGTGTGTGTGAGTCTGAGAGTGTGAGAGTGAGTGTGTGTGTGTCTGAGAGTGAGTGTGTGTTTGAGTCTGAGAGTGTGAGAGTGAGTGTGTGTGTGAGTCTGAGAGTGAGTGTGTGTTTGAGTCTGAGAGTGTGAGAGTGAGTGTGTGTGTGAGTCTGAGAGTGTGAGCGTGAGTATGTGTGAGTCTGAGAGTGTGAGAGTGTATGTGTGTGAGTCTGAAACTGTGAGAGTGAGTGTGTGTGTCTGAGAGTGTGAGAGTTAGTGTATGTGTGTGTGAGTCTGAGAGTGTGAGAGTGAGTGCGTGTGTGTGTGTGAGTCTGAGAGTGAGTGTGTGTGAGTTTGAGAGTGTTAGAGTGAGTGTGTGTGTGTCTGATAGTGTATGTGTGTGAGTCTGAAACTGTGAGAGTGAGTGTGTGTGTCTGAGAGTGTGAGGGTGAGTGTGTGTGTGTGTGTGTCTGCGAGTGTGAGAGTGAGTGTGTGTGTGTGAGTCTGAGAGTGTGAGAGTGAGTGTGTGTGTGTCTGAGAGTGTGAGAGTGAGTGTGTGTGTAAGTCTGAGAGTGTGAGAGTGAGTGTGTGTGTCTGTGAGTGTGAGTGTGTGTCTGAGAGTGTGAGAGTGAGTGTGTGTGTGTGTGTGTCTGCGAGTGTGAGAGTGAGTGCGTGTGTGTGTGTGAGTCTGAGAGTGAGTGTGTGTGAGTCTGAGAGTGTTCGAGTGAGTGTGTGTGTGTCTGATAGTGTGAGTGTGTGTGTGAGTCTGAGAGGGTGAGAGTGAGTGTGTGTGTGAGTCTGATAGTGTGAGCGTGAGTATGTGTGAGTCTGAGAGTGTGTGTGAGTCTGAGAGTGTGAGAGTGAGTGTGTCTGATAGTGTGAGTGTGTCTGTGTGAGTCTGAGAGTATGAGAGTGAATGTGTGAGTGTGAGTCTGAGAGTGAATGTGTGTGTGTCTGAGAGTGTGAGAGTTAGTGTATGTGTGTGTGAGTCTGAGAGTGTGAGAGTGAGTGTGTGTGTGTCTGAGAGTGAGTGTGTGTTTGAGTCTGAGAGTGTGAGAGTGAGTGTGTGTGTGAGTCTGAGAGTGAGTGTGTGTTTGAGTCTGAGAGTGTGAGAGTGAGTGTGTGTGTGAGTCTGAGAGTGTGAGCGTGAGTATGTGTGAGTCTGAGAGTGTGAGAGTGTATGTGTGTGAGTCTGAAACTGTGAGAGTGAGTGTGTGTGTCTGAGAGTGTGAGAGTTAGTGTATGTGTGTGTGAGTCTGAGAGTGTGAGAGTGAGTGCGTGTGTGTGTGTGAGTCTGAGAGTGAGTGTGTGTGAGTTTGAGAGTGTTAGAGTGAGTGTGTGTGTGTCTGATAGTGTATGTGTGTGAGTCTGAAACTGTGAGAGTGAGTGTGTGTGTCTGAGAGTGTGAGGGTGAGTGTGTGTGTGTGAGTCTGAGACTGTGAGAGTGAGTGTGTGTGTGTGAGTCTGAGAGTCTGAGAGTGTGTGTGTGAGTCTGAGAGTGTGTGTGTGAGTCTGAGATTGTGAGAGTGTGTGTGTGTCTGCGAGTATGAGAGTGAGTGTGTGTATGAGTCTGAGAGTGTGAGAGTGAGTGTATGTGTGTGTGAGTCTGAGAGTATGAGAGTGAGTGTGTGTGTGTCTGAGAGTGTGAGAGTGAGTGTGTGAGTCTGAGAGTGTGAGGGTGAGTGTATGTGTGTGTGTGTGTGAGTCTGCGAGTGTGCGAGTGAGTGCGTGTGTGAGTGAGAGTGTGTGTGAGTCTGAGAGTGTGAGTGTGAGTGTGTCTGTGTGAGTCTGAGAGTATGAGGAGAGTGAGTGTGTGAGTGTGAGTCTGAGAGTGTGAGAGGGAGTGTGTGTGTGAGTCTGAGAGTGTGAGAGTGAGTGTGTGTGTGTCTGAGAGTGTGAGAGTGAGTGTGTGTGAGTCTGAGAGTATGAGAGTGAGTGTGTGTGTGTCTGTGAGTGTGAGAGTGAGTGTGTGTGTGTGTCTGAGAGTGTGAGAGTGAGTGTGTGTGTGTCTGAGAGTGTGAGAGTGAGTGTATGTGTATGACTCTGAGAGTGAGTGTGTGTGAGTCTGAGAGTGTTAGAGTGAGTGTGTGTGTGTCTGATAGTGTGAGTGTGTGTGTGAGTCTGAGAGTGTGAGAGTTAGTGTGTGTGTGTGTGTCTGAGAGTGTGAGGGTGAGTGTGTGTGTGTCTGAGAGAGTGAGGGTGAGTGTATGTGTGTGTGAGTCTGCGAGTGTGAGAGTGAGTGCGTGTGTGTGTGCGAGTCTGAGAGTGAGTGTGTGTGAGTCTGAGAGTGTTAGAGTGAGTGTGTGTGTGTCTGATAGTGTGAGTGTGTGTGTGAGTCTGAGAGTGTGAGAGTTAGTGTGTGTGTGTGTGTCTGAGAGTGTGAGGGTGAGTGTGTGTGTGTGTCTGAGAGTGAGTGTGTGTTTGAGTCTGAGAGTGTGAGAGTGAGTGTGTGTGTGAGTCTGAGAGTGAGTGTGTGTTTGAGTCTGAGAGTGTGAGAGTGAGTGTGTGTGTGAGTCTGAGAGTGTGAGCGTGAGTATGTGTGAGTCTGAGAGTGTGAGAGTGTATGTGTGTGAGTCTGAAACTGTGAGAGTGAGTGTGTGTGTCTGAGAGTGTGAGAGTTAGTGTATGTGTGTGTGAGTCTGAGAGTGTGAGAGTGAGTGTGTGTGTCTGAGAGTGTGAGAGTGAGTGTGTGTGTGTGAGTCTGAGAGTGTGAGGGTGAGTGTATGTGTGTGTGAGTCTGCGAGTGTGAGAGTGAGTGCGTGTGTGTGTGTGAGTCTGAGAGTGAGTGTGTGTGAGTTTGAGAGTGTTAGAGTGAGTGTGTGTGTGTCTGATAGTGTGTGTGTGAGTCTGAGAGTGTGAGAGTGTGTGTGTGAGTCTGAAACTGTGAGAGTGAGTGTGTGTGTCTGAGAGTGTGAGGGTGAGTGTGTGTGTGTGAGTCTGAGACTGTGAGAGTGAGTGTGTGTGTGTGAGTCTGAGAGTCTGAGAGTGTGTGTGTGAGTCTGAGAGTGTGTGTGTGAGTCTGAGATTGTGAGAGTGTGTGTGTGTCTGCGAGTATGAGAGTGAGTGTGTGTGTATGAGTCTGAGAGTGTGAGAGTGAGTGTATGTGTGTGTGAGTCTGAGAGTATGAGAGTGAGTGTGTGTGTGTGTGTCTGAGAGTGTGAGAGTGAGTGTGTGAGTCTGAGAGTGTGAGGGTGAGTGTATGTGTGTGTGTGTGTGAGTCTGCGAGTGTGCGATTGAGTGCGTGTGTGAGTGAGAGTGTGTGTGAGTCTGAGAGTGTGAGTGTGAGTGTGTCTGTGTGAGTCTGAGAGTATGAGAGTGAGTGTGTGAGTGTGTGTCTGAGAGTGTGAGAGTGAGTGTGTGTGAGTCTGAGAGTATGAGAGTGAGTGTGTGTGTGTCTGTGAGTGTGAGAGTGAGTGTGTGTGTGTGTCTGAGAGTGTGAGAGTGAGTGTGTGTGTGTCTGAGAGTGTGAGAGTGAGTGTATGTGTATGAGTCTGAGATTGTGAGGGTGAGTGTATGTGTGTGTGAGTCTGCGAGTGTGAGAGTGAGTGGGTGTGTGTGTGTGTGTGAGTCTGCGAGTGAGTGTTTGTGAGTCTGAGAGTGTTAGAGTGAGTGTGTGTGTGTGTCTGATAGTGTGAGTGTGTGTGTGAGTCTGAGAGTGTGAGAGTGAGTGTGTGTGTGAGTCTGAGAGTGAGTGTGTGTGTGAGTCTGAGAGTGCGAGTGTGAGTGTGTGTGTGTCTGAGAGTGTGAGAGTGAGTGTGTGAGTCTGAGAGTATGAGGGTGAGTGTATGTGTGTGTGTGTGAGTCTGCGAGTGTGCGAGTGAGTGCGTGTGTGTGAGTCTGAGAGTGTGTGTGAGTCTGAGAGTGTGAGAGTAAGTGTGTCTGATAGTGTGAGTGTGTCTGTGTGAGTCTGAGAGTATGAGAGTGAGTGTGTGAGTGTGAGTCTGAGAGTGTGAGAGGGAGTGTGTGTGTGAGTCTGAGAGTGTGAGAGTGAGTGTGTGTGTGTGTCTGAGAGTGTGAGAGTGAGTGTGTGTGTGTGAGTCTGAGAGTATGAGAGTGAGTGTGTGTGTGTCTGTGAGTGTGAGAGTGAGTGTGTGTGTGTGTCTGAGAGTGTGAGAGTGAGTGTGTGTGTGTCTGAGAGTGTGAGAGTGAGTGTATGTGTGTGAGTCTGAGATTGTGAGGGTGAGTGTATGTGTGTGTGAGTCTGCGAGTGTGAGAGTGAGTGGGTGTGTGTGTGTGAGTCTGCGAGTGAGTGTGTGTGAGTCTGAGAGTGTTAGAGTGAGTGTGTGTGTGTCTGATAGTGTGAGTGTGTGTGTGAGTCTGAGAGTGTGAGAGTGAGTGTGTGTGTGTCTGAGAGTGTGAGAGTGAGTGTGTGTGAGTCTGAGAGTATGAGAGTGAGTGTGTGTGTGTCTGTGAGTGTGAGAGTGAGTGTGTGTGTGTGTCTGAGAGTGTGAGAGTGAGTGTGTGTGTGTCTGAGAGTGTGAGAGTGAGTGTATGTGTATGACTCTGAGAGTGAGTGTGTGTGAGTCTGAGAGTGTTAGAGTGAGTGTGTGTGTGTCTGATAGTGTGAGTGTGTGTGTGAGTCTGAGAGTGTGAGAGTTAGTGTGTGTGTGTGTGTCTGAGAGTGTGAGGGTGAGTGTGTGTGTGTCTGAGAGAGTGAGGGTGAGTGTATGTGTGTGTGAGTCTGCGAGTGTGAGAGTGAGTGCGTGTGTGTGTGCGAGTCTGAGAGTGAGTGTGTGTGAGTCTGAGAGTGTTAGAGTGAGTGTGTGTGTGTCTGATAGTGTGAGTGTGTGTGTGAGTCTGAGAGTGTGAGAGTTAGTGTGTGTGTGTGTGTCTGAGAGTGTGAGGGTGAGTGTGTGTGTGTGTCTGAGAGTGAGTGTGTGTTTGAGTCTGAGAGTGTGAGAGTGAGTGTGTGTGTGAGTCTGAGAGTGAGTGTGTGTTTGAGTCTGAGAGTGTGAGAGTGAGTGTGTGTGTGAGTCTGAGAGTGTGAGCGTGAGTATGTGTGAGTCTGAGAGTGTGAGAGTGTATGTGTGTGAGTCTGAAACTGTGAGAGTGAGTGTGTGTGTCTGAGAGTGTGAGAGTTAGTGTATGTGTGTGTGAGTCTGAGAGTGTGAGAGTGAGTGTGTGTGTCTGAGAGTGTGAGAGTGAGTGTGTGTGTGTGAGTCTGAGAGTGTGAGGGTGAGTGTATGTGTGTGTGAGTCTGCGAGTGTGAGAGTGAGTGCGTGTGTGTGTGTGAGTCTGAGAGTGAGTGTGTGTGAGTTTGAGAGTGTTAGAGTGAGTGTGTGTGTGTCTGATAGTGTGTGTGTGAGTCTGAGAGTGTGAGAGTGTGTGTGTGAGTCTGAAACTGTGAGAGTGAGTGTGTGTGTCTGAGAGTGTGAGGGTGAGTGTGTGTGTGTGAGTCTGAGACTGTGAGAGTGAGTGTGTGTGTGTGAGTCTGAGAGTCTGAGAGTGTGTGTGTGAGTCTGAGAGTGTGTGTGTGAGTCTGAGATTGTGAGAGTGTGTGTGTGTCTGCGAGTATGAGAGTGAGTGTGTGTGTATGAGTCTGAGAGTGTGAGAGTGAGTGTATGTGTGTGTGAGTCTGAGAGTATGAGAGTGAGTGTGTGTGTGTGTGTCTGAGAGTGTGAGAGTGAGTGTGTGAGTCTGAGAGTGTGAGGGTGAGTGTATGTGTGTGTGTGTGTGAGTCTGCGAGTGTGCGATTGAGTGCGTGTGTGAGTGAGAGTGTGTGTGAGTCTGAGAGTGTGAGTGTGAGTGTGTCTGTGTGAGTCTGAGAGTATGAGAGTGAGTGTGTGAGTGTGTGTCTGAGAGTGTGAGAGTGAGTGTGTGTGAGTCTGAGAGTATGAGAGTGAGTGTGTGTGTGTCTGTGAGTGTGAGAGTGAGTGTGTGTGTGTGTCTGAGAGTGTGAGAGTGAGTGTGTGTGTGTCTGAGAGTGTGAGAGTGAGTGTATGTGTATGAGTCTGAGATTGTGAGGGTGAGTGTATGTGTGTGTGAGTCTGCGAGTGTGAGAGTGAGTGGGTGTGTGTGTGTGTGTGAGTCTGCGAGTGAGTGTTTGTGAGTCTGAGAGTGTTAGAGTGAGTGTGTGTGTGTGTCTGATAGTGTGAGTGTGTGTGTGAGTCTGAGAGTGTGAGAGTGAGTGTGTGTGTGAGTCTGAGAGTGAGTGTGTGTGTGAGTCTGAGAGTGCGAGTGTGAGTGTGTGTGTGTCTGAGAGTGTGAGAGTGAGTGTGTGAGTCTGAGAGTATGAGGGTGAGTGTATGTGTGTGTGTGTGAGTCTGCGAGTGTGCGAGTGAGTGCGTGTGTGTGAGTCTGAGAGTGTGTGTGAGTCTGAGAGTGTGAGAGTAAGTGTGTCTGATAGTGTGAGTGTGTCTGTGTGAGTCTGAGAGTATGAGAGTGAGTGTGTGAGTGTGAGTCTGAGAGTGTGAGAGGGAGTGTGTGTGTGAGTCTGAGAGTGTGAGAGTGAGTGTGTGTGTGTGTCTGAGAGTGTGAGAGTGAGTGTGTGTGTGTGAGTCTGAGAGTATGAGAGTGAGTGTGTGTGTGTCTGTGAGTGTGAGAGTGAGTGTGTGTGTGTGTCTGAGAGTGTGAGAGTGAGTGTGTGTGTGTCTGAGAGTGTGAGAGTGAGTGTATGTGTGTGAGTCTGAGATTGTGAGGGTGAGTGTATGTGTGTGTGAGTCTGCGAGTGTGAGAGTGAGTGGGTGTGTGTGTGTGAGTCTGCGAGTGAGTGTGTGTGAGTCTGAGAGTGTTAGAGTGAGTGTGTGTGTGTCTGATAGTGTGAGTGTGTGTGTGAGTCTGAGAGTGTGAGAGTGAGTGTGTGTGTGAGTCTGAGAGTGAGTGTGTGTGTGTGTCTGAGAGTGAGTGTATGTGTGTGAGAGTCTTAGTTACCTAGAGTGTTATACAGGTAGGAACAACAGGTTCCACACTGCCCACCAGGGATTATTTGTCGGTCTGTCGTGCATACACGGAATTCCGCCCATCCATGCACCTCCCCACCGAACACTGAGCTACGCCGCGATTGGTTGACGATGTCGGGGAGGGTGGGGGGGAAGGGTCAACATGCCCACTCATCCAACTGCCCCCCCCCCCGAACGCCGCGCTCTCCAACCAAGTCCCTACCTGCCCACTCCGAAGGAACGTGTTTTATTTACGTGATCTAGCCCAAAAAAACCTGTATTATGGATATTGGTCGCAAAAGCCTACGTTTTAAACTACCTTAGAGTTATTTTTTATGCTGGCTCATGACTGGAGGGAGCTCCAAGCATATGATTTCTGGGCACATTGGTGAGACCACATTCGGGAATAGAGTAGCCATTGGCTGTAGGTTCGTGGCTGCCAGTAAAGTGACAGACCACGGGGATGTAGGCGAGCCAGCAGAAAATATTCAGTTGGCAGAATTTGGCCTACAGCTCAGGAATGGGGGTGCCAGGATGTACGGCAAAGGCTCGGAAGGGCAGCACAGGTGAGTGATGTTAAAGGTAGATCAGCTGGAAGCTTTGCCAGATGTGGCAAAGACCCAAGCTAACAGACGACAAAGCAAGGCTGCTCTGTAGCCATCAGCTGCTGTCGAAGCTGCCTTCACCAACACTTCCGTTACTACTATTACGCGACCGCTACTGTTAGTGCTATTGCTGCCTTGTACTGGTGTTGCTCCTGATTCTGTTGGTGCTGCAGTAACCATTTAAAAAAATCAAATATCAGTAACTGCTGAAGGGTAGATATTTGGGAAAAATTATTTTAATTTGCAAATACTTTTTGGCAACCCTTTGATCAATTAGGCCAGTTTTGAAAGGCGTATGTTTGTTTCTAATAGTACCTTCATCCTCCAGGTTGGTTCATATTGGATCATTTTTGTGAGTTAAAGTGTCCCCCATCCACCCAATTAAAGTAATATGAAGACCTAATATAATTGTATCATGTTCATATTCATTGGCATTTCTAATAACTCTACTGACGTTATTTTTACTTTTATTTCATTTGTATACAGTGTCTCATCGGGTTTTGTCCCGCTCCGACCACGAGGTAAACAATATACCATTGGTGTGTTCAGCATTTATCAAAAACCCCATAATGCAAACTTCAAAAGCAATTCCACTTGATCCAAAGAGGGTGCTGCTGAGTGGATTTATCAAGCCAGTGGAAAAACACTTCCTTGCGCTTTATGTGGAGGCCTGCAGTGCCACTGGTGAATTTCAAATAGAGGACACCGACAACAACATTTCTAAAGTTATTACCTTCTTGACCAACGTTGGTAAGTAGGTGACATTTTATAACGCCTATCATTTTATGACATGTACCATTTTAAGGGTGATCCTGACCGACTCACACTGCCGCTTGGGTTTTATTTGTAAATATTTGGAAGGTGGCTCCTTTTGCAAATAGTGTAATGCTTGCTGTGGTGGGTGGCGAGACATGAGGCGGGCATGGTATTGGGAGGGAGATGAGCAATACAATAAGTCCTCGTTTAACGGTGTAGACGGGTTACCGAAAAGTTATGCGTCAAGTGAAAAATGTGCTAAGTGAAATAATTTCCCCGTAAAAAAATTAATTATAAAGTTTGCAAATATAATATGTACGAGGCACACACAGGAAGATGGCGGGACAAAACAGATAAGAGTCACTTACAATTCTGCAGCACCTATTCTGTGGACCATATGGTTGTGATACCGTCATATAAGGAAACCTGCAAACAAATGGCACCCTCCCTCAGCAGATCACTTGAGAGGTAATTTCTGCCTAGCGCTTTACCTGGTTTCAGGCTCTGGATCGCCCTTAGCATTTCTTCAACTGAAGGCACAGCAGCCAGCCACTCACAGGGTTAGACTCCTTTCCAGGCACCACATTTTCTGTAAGGTCAACCACACTTAGCCCCATGTTTTCATCTAAGCAGAGGGGTTTCCTGTCCCCAAGACCTCACAAAAATCTTCATAAAACCTGAAAACCTGTTCCTGGGGGTCAAAGATAAGATACTCATTCGTTAAGGATGGTAATAGTTGTGATGCTGCAAGTCACTTTTTTGATGTAAATAAAAAGTTACTTGAGATTGCATGCTCTTGAGGCAGTTTATATCTCCTTAACAACCTGTAACAAACCACTCATCTTTGTGATGCTGCATGTCTCTCCAACCTATGAGGGAAGGCTGCAGTAAGCCTCCTCATTCTCGGACGAGGGATGTTGTAGATGGTGGGAGTGGGCCTGCGGCTTTCTCAGCTTGTTGGAACACCTCCTCCAAAACTCAGAGTCTCTGGAGAGGTCGGGACCATTTACCAAATGCAGCCATTGCAGCTGCATGAATGGATGGTGCTTCAGATGCAGTGAGGTCTAATCGTCATACATCCCCAACAACAGCGTCCATAACAATTGCTAACCCAGGAAGACATAGGCGAGCATCAGGAAACCTGGTTATTTAATGAGGTAAGAATGACAGGTTATGGCAACCCCTATCATGTTGTAACGATTCTAAATAGTTACCCTATCCATGAAAGCTGAAGAGGAGGCCCGTGTAGCTATTGATGCAGAGTTGTTCTCAGCGTGGCAAGTCCCCACACTCCGACAGTCGACATCGCTCACCCAGCTATAGAAGTGGTCTTTCCACACTCCAACAGTTAAATAGAGCCCTCCTCGTGGCTCTGGGTGTGGCGTGTCGCCCCTACCCCACTCCAGCAGACTGGACCCACCCCTCTCAGCACAGCACACTCAGCCCCAGGTACAACACTCAACTTCTGGGGCTGCACTGCTTGAGGTTATCGCAGCCCTGGTCGGGATGCTCCATTCTCCAGCAGTGGATAAGGCCCTCTTGCCCCACTCGGTGTGATTCCTCCACACTCCCGCAGTAGATCAGGCTCTGTTGCCCCACTCGGTGCGATTCCTCCACATTCCAGCAGTGAATCAGGCCCTCCTGCCCCACTCGGTGTGGTTTCTTCCCACTCCAGCATTGGATCAGGCCCTCTTACCACACCCGGTGTGGTTCCTCTACTACCGCAGTAGATCAGGCCCTCCTGCTGCACTCGGTATGGTTCCGCCACACTCCAGCAGTATATCAGGACCCTCTTGCTGCACTCAGTATGGTCCCTCCTCACTCAAACAGCGGATCAGGCCCTCTTGCTCCACTCGGTGTGGTTCCTCCACACTCCAGCCGTGGATCAGACCCTCTTGCCCCACTCGGTGTGGTTCCTCCACACTCCAGCTGTGGATCAGACCCTCTTGCCCCACTCGGTGTGGTTCCTTCACACTCTAGGCCCTCTGGCCGGTGGCCGGTGGCCGGTGGCCGGTGGCCGGTGGCCGGTGGCCGGTGGCCGGTGGCCGGTGGCTCCTGTGCTTGGCTTCCTTCCTCGCTTTTATAGCCGTTAAATTAACATAATTGGGCTTCCCCACACCCATTATCCTACAACCGGTCCCACCAGTTATTACCGGCACAGCAGGGGTGTGATCCTCAAGTTTAACCTCATCACATTGACTCCCTTATCAAGAGAGGCAACGTTTAGTTTGACTTCATCTCCCGTGAGTGTGAAAGAGAGACCACACCTCGGCTTGTCCTGGGCAGCTACTACTGACATCTACTCAGGTAGTCGGCACCAATGTTGTCAGCAACTTTAATACTGCGTAAGGTGTACCGATAGGGTTGCAATGACAATGCCCATCTCATCACTCGGACATTTTCAATTTGTGATCTGTTCAGGAAAATTAAGGGCTTGTGATTGGTTTCCAATATGAACTCGCTGCCATATAGGAACATCCGAAACTTGTGCACCCCCCCCCACACACACTAATGTCAGCACTCTTTCTAATAGTTGAGTACCGTGTCTCCCTTCTTAACAATTTCTGACTGTTGTACATCACGGTAAAAATTTTACTTTAAGCTTTCGTGACTGCAGGAATACATATTCTATGGGTATTTCGGTAAAGCCACGTACAGTAGAACAAAAAAGAAAAAAAAAACATCACGGCGTTTCGATCGCAACACAAGCAATCGTCTTCAGGTGAGAGAGAGAAAACTGCTGAGACAAGATCTAATATAGGCCTGAGATGGGTGCATCAAGGTAGGTGGGTGGAGCTAGAGATGGTCCAACTATAGAGGCTGGGGCAGTGGCCTTTGTATTGTGAGAGATTAGCATGTCAATGGCTGGGGCAGTGGCCTTTGTATTGTGAGAGATTAGCCTGTTGGGCGCCACCAAAGCTGCGAAGGTGGTCATTGTATTGTGTGTAGCCAAAGGGTAAGTGGGCGGGGCTAGCGGTGGTATTTGCATGTAAATGTACGACCGAAAGGCGCCCTGAGGCTGTGGACGTGGCCATTGTATTTTGAGAGACTAGCATGTTAATGTAAGAGAACCACCGCAACGGTGGATGTGCTAGTGAGACATTCAGCCAGTTTTTTTTCAACGATGTTTCTACCCAACACTGATCCGTATCTCACACTTTACCCCCAATAAACTTAATATTATCTCCCTAAATGTAAAGGGGCGCCGCGGTGACAAGATGTTAACTACCTCGCCTGGTATACAGGAGGTTGTGGGTTCGAACCTGACCCTGACGCCTCCTGTATATTTGTAGTTTGCACTGTTTCTCGCCTCGTGGTTGCATGGATTTTTCTCCAGTATGTCCAGTTTTTCCCTCCACATTTAGAATCAACGTGCTTTAAAAGTATTTGGCTGCTATAAATGTCCACATAAGCCACTTCATTGGGCTACCATTTGTGGCCAGGCCACTTCTGAAAAAGAGATATATAGCTCAGTGGGCCTTATCTGGTAAAATAAAAAATTGTTTAGTTTTAGTAAATGGTCTCAACCACCCCACCACCCCATCAATATACCTAAATGAGCAACCGTGAGGATGTTGCATTTCCTTCTTGGAAGCCACTTTTATATTTCGATTTTCATTATTTCATTTTTCTGAGGGTGGATGTTGGTGGTGCATATTGACTTTGTTGAAATGGTACCATGTACAACATTTGAATTCTGATTTTAAGAGAGCCAGTGTTTGACTAGAGCAGCTCGGACAGTCCAAAAACTCTCAATAGTGGCTACTACGTTATTTTGTATAGAGGTGAATGAGGAATCAAAAAACAATATAGCTGATCAGATGGCCCCAAAATCAGTGTGAGGGTGTCGAGTCTGTGATGACCCTTTTTAGGTTGGAGGACGATGTACAATATCTAGGTAGATTGAGCAATAGTTTCCATGCAGGATAAACACAGCATGCAGCCTCGCCACTCAAGATGGAAAATAGGGGCTGGGGGTTCAACACTTTCAGAATAAGTTGACCCATGGGAAGCTCACAACAAGCACCATGGGACTTGTCAAGTTTGTAGAACAGTTTATGGCCACTGCACCACTGCTCCCTACAAAAATAGACACACATACATGATACAAGATTCAAGGCTAATCCAAAAGGCTTATTTGACCCATGCTTCACCATGCTGCTCTGTGTGGGTTTGTAATGGAGTGGCCCAAGATTGGTTCAGATATCACTCACTGCTGACTATAGCTGTCTTCCAGACTCAAGCTCAAGGGACTGGTATATAATGCAATGCAATGCACAAACCACTACACCACCGCACCACCCTCATCAGACGGTAAAGTGCACGCAGGCTGAAAACAGATAAGAGTCATTATTACACGGAAAGGTGATTTATAGATAGTAGAAAGTGCTATTGTGTACATAAGCTGGGTCCTCCCAGCATGCCATGCATGTCACATGATGTCATAAATACTGCATGTATGAGCTGTGTTGTATCACAAGCGAAGGCACACTGCTGATAGAGGACATACTTTGTTGTGTTAAAAGTCCTCTTGGACTATTCAATATAGTGAGTTTCAGAATACATGTTTTATGTTGTTCGAGGTTGGATAGCTGGATCAGTTGAAGAGACTTCCTGATTAAAAGCTGTTTGAAGTATTGTTGTTTTCGCGTCTTCACTTGAGCTAGTGTAAAACTCCATGTGCTACACTCGTAATAAGTCTGTTGATATATCATCGGCAAACTTGAGACTACAAGTATATTTTTAACCTTCAGACCATATTTACATCAATTCCGAATACGAAAATAAGCATTTCAAGTCATCTTCTTAAGTTCTAAAATATTTTTCTAAAAACAAAGATGTGCATTATTGTATTCCGAATGTATATTGTTTTGTTTTTATTCCAGATATAGAATGCTTTATAGAGTGCTGTGGGAAAAGAGAATTCAACAAAGAATGTATCAAAGCTCAGCAACTTCCAATGACAAATTGTGTGCTGATTGAAAACCTGCCTGAACATGTTGACGAGAGTGAGGTGCGGCTATATTTGGAGAGTATGCCAGGGCCAGGAGTGAAAGTGCAAAATGTTAAACTTGAGACTGAAGATGATACTGCCATAATCCACCTCAACAGTATTGAAGGTGAATTGAATTGCATTAATTGTACACACATACAGTTAAAGTATATATTATACTGGAAATAATTAACGTACGATTTTAGGTATTGTCTATTCTACTCACGTTACATAATTCCATGCAATGTTTCTACAATAAGATGCTAAAATAATTGCTTATTTTCCCCTGCTGTGGCCACAATCCCATTTAATTTGTCATGTTTGATCTTTGCTCTGTGATCCATCATCATAACTATGAGGAATAAACAATGTAACACACGTTAGCAATGCAATGCACATTCAACAAATTCTGTTTTTGAGAAGCCCGCAGGATTTCTGGGGCTTATCACCCTTCATTTAATGTGCTGCTGTATTGGGAGAATTTTCAGGGCTTTTATGGTTGATTGATATCCATTTTCAGGGGTATTAACTGTATGGAAGGCATGGCTGTTTTGTTTTGCGCAATATCTATAGGAATGTGCAGTCGTAGTCAAATTAATGCAGCCACCCTGAGCTATTTGTGTCTTGCATTGCCTTTTTACTTATGGCTTCAGGCACGGGGCTCATGTGTAGTGTTTTTATTTCACGTGGACAACTTTTTCTCCTGTCACTTTCTATTTAACTGAACTCCTCGCGTTCGACACCCCGTAACTCCGTCGCAACTCTCCTGCTTGCGCTGCTCGCCTGCTTCGCTCTGGTCGCTTTGATCACTCCGCTCTCTCTCTCTTTCCTAGCCTCTCCACTGCTAGCCTGTTCTCTCTCTCACTCTCCTAGCCTCTACACTGCTAGCCTGTTCTCTCTCTCACTCTCCTAGCCTCTCTTTTTTACGATCAGAGGAAACAAGAATATGCTAGGTGTATTTGGCACTTTGCTTCGTTCATCATTTCGTTTTTCTTTTTTTTAAAGCTTTGCTTTACATAACCGCCCCCTTTTTAAATGAAAGATTTAAGAAAATATTTATTCGCTCTGCTCTCCTTAACCTCTCACTATACCCCTCTCTCTACCCCCCCCCCCCCTCTCTCTGTACCTCCTCTCTTCCTACTTCATGTCGCTCTCTCGCTCTCTCTCTCTCTCACTCTCTCGCTCGCTCTCTCTCTCGCTCTCCCTCTCACTCTCTTAACTACGACAAGTGCTGCATCTGCACGCAGCCCTTCTCGCAGTCCAACGGCCTCCGACGGGTAGCTTATATCTGCATGCAAAGCTCTCCATCATCTGCCACCGAGCACACGGCCTCCTCCAGTGCCCACTGCTCCTTGAAGGCCGGCACGGCGTGGGTCAGCCGCGCATAGCGGAACTCCAGTCCCACCCTGGCTCCGACCAGAGCGTGGAAGATGGCCAGGCTGCTGGCCGGACGTTTCCCCTCCAGGGCCACCTTCCTCGCCCTGTATATGGTGAGCTTGGCGTAGCCGACGAGCACGTTGACCAGCCCCTGAAGATGTTGGGGTCCGTCGCCCTTCAGGTATCCAAAGATGAGGACCGTCGGAGAGAAGTGGAGGCTGAACTTTAGGAGGATGTTTCTTAGGACCTTGAACAGCAAGTCCAGGCTCTCCACTACTAGCCTGTCCTCTCTCTCTCACTCTCCTAGCCTCTCCATTGCTAGCCTGTTCTCTCTCACTCTCCTAGCCTCTCCACTGCCAGCCTGCCTGCCACGCTCCGCTCGTTTCGAACTCTCTGCTGCTGGCCTACCACTACTCACTCTAATAGTTTCCCACCGTACACTCTGCTAGCCTTTCCATTGCTAGCCTATTACTATACACTCTGATAGCTACTCCACTGCTAGCCTCTCACTATATCTTCTGCTAGCTTCCCTACTGCTTACCTACCACGAGATATTCTGCCAGCTTCTCCACTGCTAGCCTTCCGCTATATACTCTGCCAGCTTCTCCACTGCTAGCCTTCCGCTATATACTCTGCTAGTTTCTTCACTGCTAGCCTTCCGCTATATACTCTGCTAGCTTCTCCACTGCTAGCTATACTTTCTGCTAGCTTCTCTACTGCTAACACAACCACACATTAAGGTAAATCCTGAACAGTGTGATATCCTATACTCCCCACCCCAATGTGTGCAGTTACTACTATAGAGTCAGTAGCAGGGGCGGTTTCTTCATTAGGGTGATTGGGCGACGCACCACCAATTCATTCAACCACAGAGTCACGCTAGCCGTCACTGTGCCTCTGGATATAGTCCAATCAGCGCCATGTCACGTTCTGTGGAGTACCGCCTCTATTTGGGCGATTTCACTCCGGCTCAGAATCGCCCCGAGTGGCCCCATAGACTTACATTCAAAGATGTTTTTTTTCGACCGGGGGGCGCTGCAATGCATTCTCTATGGCTTCCGGGAGGGCTCGCCCTAACGTGCTTACGTCGTCATACGTAAGCACGTTTCATCCAACAATATAATTTGTCGCCACCTAGTGGAATCTTTAATAAAAGAAACTTGAGTGGATTGTATTAATAGTGAGTATAGAAACAAACAAGATGTATTGTAAGAGTCACTTTATTTTTCATTAATATTAAAGAAGTGAAGTTGCCTTTACATGCTTAAGCTGTTAATTTATCCATTGCATGGGTGGACCTTATCCTTATCAATCATCCAGACATTTGCCCCCCCTGAGAGATTTTGCAGGAGCCGCCACTGGTCAGTAGATATGACAATAGTCAGTAGATACTACTATAGAGTCAGTAGATACTACTGTAATGACGACCTGGCACACTTTCTTGAGATAGTTTATTTTATTGAAGACACGTTTGCTTGAACAGGCGGAGACCCCAAGTTCAGCAGCCCCGAGTCTCCCGCGCATCTCCCTTATAAACGGTCCAAGGCCTCGCCCCCATTCCCGAACCTTCTCGCTGGATCTAGACCGCTCGCTCTACCAGCAGACTCTACGGTCTTCTTCCGTCACCTGGCCATGCTCCTATTCCCAATCATGCCCGTAGCCACCAGTCCATCCGTACTGCAAGCTTGTTCCCCTGTCATTATCTCCCATGGCCACTCATCCATTCGCACTGCAGGCTGACTGCCCTGTCATTACCTCCCATGGCCACTAGTCCACTCACACTGTAAGTTGACTCTACTGTCATTACACTACTATAGAGTCAGTAGATACTGCTTTAGAGTCAGTAGATAACACTATAATCAGAAGAAACTACAATAGAGTTAGTAGTTACTACTGTAGTGACGTCACTACTATGTCGGGTCTGCACACACATGACGTCACTACCATGTTGGGTCTGTACACACACGACGTCACTGCCAGGTCAGGCAGTGCGGAGGCTGTTGACGTTTGCCATGGAGGTCGTGGCAGGCCGTGGCACTCTGGGTGACCCCGGCCAGACACGTGACTGGATCAAGGCGGTGGCCAGGGGTCCAGGGGGGGACTCTGGCGGTCACGTGGTCGTGGTCTGGAGCCTTCTCGAGGGTCGAGAAGGGGGGCGTGGTCAGGTGTGTGGCCAGCCACGTTGGAAAGGCATATAAGCGGGCGCCGCTGAGAGAGCGGGGCTGTTCGCGCCCGGGATGAGATGCCTTATGAAGACTGAAGACGAAAAGGTCGGGGCCAAGGTCCACGTAGCGTGGCCACGCCAGCTATAATACCTGAGTGTTAATGAGAGTAGGTCGGTGGTCACCACCCTATGTATAGTGTGTGTAACAAGTGTTAATAAATAGTGTTGCCTCCACAGAAGAGTGTGCGCCTCAATCGAACACATTACATTTGGTGCCAAAAGTGACCAATTTAGGTTATATTTACCTAGCGTGAGGTGGGAATGCTCAAACATCGAAAGCAACCTGCCAGACACTCCTTGGACAAAGAGGACGACGGAGACTTCATCCCACCGACATCCCTGGGGATGGCAGTGCCGGATGGTCCCGCTGAGGCTCCGCATGCCAACAGAGCAGCGCTGCGCGACTCAGGCGGTGGACCCACCGCTGCCCAAGACTTGCCGAACGGCCAGCACCCACCTCGCAGAGATGCTGGGCACTGCGGCCGAGTTGGTCGCCAAGCTCGACCGGCGGGGAGCCGTCTTCGGAGAAGCCACGTGGCGTCGACATCGTTTCCGCCACCGTCCAAGCGCACGATTCTCCCGCCGCGCCGCCCGAGACACGCAGCATCCATTTTGGTGGTAACGCCGCGGCGGGGAGGCCGCCATTTTCCCTCACTCGCCAGCTGTGCCACGGGGAC